>NW_025408640.1:0-645824 GCF_020137385.1 Morchella sextelata
GACATCCCAGGAGAACCTCCGAGCAGACTCTAACAAGGCTCAATGGGACTTAGTAACCCAAACCCAAACACATAGTAATCTATTAGCATACAAAATATCTGATAGAGCGTAGAGATAATGTATTTATTTATCCATATCCACGAAAGGAATTCCTACCCCTTATTCCTCATATGCCCTTGGTTAGGCTTCAGAAGGCATTGGTGTAATATCTACTGCCTCACTTAGCCCCTCTACCCTATCACCTAGCTATAGTGACATACCAATGTTGTCCACTTTGCTATGCTCGACCGTAGCTCTGTCTCCCTGAGCCTTGCGATGGGCTTTTGCAGCCCTCCACGCCATGATATCTACTGCCAATACCTCATAATCTTCCTTCTGCCCCACCTTCGATATCAACTCCCTGGGCCCTCGTACTTCCTCAACCTATATAGTAATGTTATTAGTACGTTCAGCACCATGTGTAGTTGCATAGCGATGTTGACCTTCTCTTCAATCGTTTCTCGTATCACTTCTAGAGTGCCCACTTGGTTCTGTACACTTCTCTTCTTCCATATATCCATCATCTTAGAATACGTTCCTTGACATTGACAAGTCAGCAGGAGCCTTTCACAGGGCTGGAGACGCCTTAAACATGATATCCATATTCTGCCTTGGGTTGAAGTGCACACCTTCTAGGTAATCTCCAGTCGTCCAACATCAGAGAACAAACTAGATTCCGGTACAGACCAGGCATATGAATGCCGGAGAAATATATTCGATGAAATCAGGATCCTTTGCATCATGCATCTTGTCGCCTTTGTAATACTTCAGAAATATCACGTCTAGGATTTCTGGAGCCCAGAAGTATCAACGGCCTCCCTGAAGTCTGTTAGAGCTTTCTAAAATGCTAACCAAAGACAAGAAATGTTTACCGAATAGTTGTCAGGGTCATTGATGAGACGGTCCTTTTCGAGTAGATAATTGACTTTGGTGGCCCATTTCTCAGCTGTAAGAAGCTCATTCATCCCATACAGGATGAACTTCGCTATATAGTCTTTGACAGCATAAATAAGGTGTGATCTTACTCGTGAAGATACGATTTGAACCTAGTCGTATACGCAAGGGCTCCCTGAGCCTTATGGAAGGCTTTAAACCTACTCACACCTGTTCTATTACTTTTAGTCAGATTTAAAGTGGTATTAAAATGATCGCTTGCTTCTGCCTAAAATTTTCGAATATTAACCATAAGAGAGTCAGGTTGTTGCCAAGGTTCCTCAAGCAGTGTATAACATCCGAGAAGCTCTCCGATGTGTTTAATTATTAGCTTGTATTCTGGCAACTTGCTATACGACCTGTCAACTGACTCCGGCCCAGGTGTTCCATGCACAAATGGGAAACCATGATATTGGGTAGCGGGAGGGGTACGATATGACTGTGAAGCCGCTGGTGTACGATAAAGCTCATGCTCATGTCGTAAGGTGCTTGACAAACCAACCGAGGAATTTCGAGATGTAAAGATTGCTCTCTCGAAAGCTTGCCCAGCCCTCAAGGGATGCTGTTGCATCGTCGGTTTGGGTGGATTAACTGCATCACGATTGCCATACTTGTACGATAAGTATAGACAAATCAAAGAGTATAGTGGGCACATACCTACGTTATTTTCACCGGGACAGACAAAGAAGCAATTGCTTCTTCTACTGGCCTACTTGATCTCTTACGGGAGGCCACAAGATCCCTAACGAAGGCTACAGGAGCCTCCACTGCTCTTTTTCTGAGCCGTGATCTCTATTTTGGGGGAGCCTGAAAATGTCTTCATTCTGGGGGAGTCTGAGATAGTATTCATCCTGAGGGGGGCGTTTGTAATGATAGGTTACATGGTGGTGGTAGTGGAGAGAGCCTACGTTCAGAGAGGGGATTAGGTATTAGTCGGGGCGGAGCTAGGATTGGTGGTGGAGGTGGGAGAATCTCATCTCCAGGTTCATCCTCATCATAGTCACCCACATAGTCATAGTCATCTTCATATATCTACAGGGCAGCGTCGTCTTCCTCTGAATGATCGTCAAGTCTGATCCACCCACGTGAGGAGTATTCCACCACTGCTTGGCCCTCAGGATAGCTATCAAAACTCTCTACAAAGCTCGGTGGGCCGTTATCAAAATCTGTGTCCACCTCTGTTGTCGATCCAGAAACTATAGAGTTTATAGAATCGAAAGAGCTGGCCGCACTGGAAATACTCATTGCACCCCGTAAGCATTTATTAACAGAAGACGAAATTGAAGCACGCTGACTGGGTCTATCGGGAACTGAGCGTTTCTGTTATTTTGGTCTGGAAGGCATGCTTGCCGTGGTGGTAGTGGAGCAGAATATGCATCCCCAAAACCTTGACAAACGCCCTCGGGGCCTCTACCATATAATACCCGAAAAGCACTGGTAACTGCCTCGAGGAATCAACTCCGCTGTCAATAATGGGTACTTTTAGTTTATTGCGGGCGGCTTCGATTTCTTTTTTGTATTTGAGGACTTTGGTAGCTGCGGTTGTGAATATTGATTCTAGGATATAGTTATCTTTGTTCGTTTTCTGGTTGGTGATGAGTTGGCAGTCAGGATCTTGGATTTTGGAGTTGATTTTGGTTCTGACATCGGGGGGGGTGTGATTAGCGGATCCCTGCTTGTCTCGATAACGAGTTCCCCATTGATTTTTGTGATTTGTGGTTAAACAGTGGGTCATCTTTAGGTTTTTGTTTCTGCTTGTTGGTGACTGTTGTGAATTCAGTCCCTCTATCTTGGGCGGTGACGACAGCTTATGATTCGTGTTTGCTGCTGAATTAGGTTGGGCAGGGGGCACAGATATTTCAAGTTTCTTGCCTTTGTGTAATGGGGTGAGTCGGCTTGCAGCTGGGGCTGGGGGGGCTATAATCGGTCTGTGGTGGTTGGAATCGTTCTGTTGGGTCTGGTCCACTGAGGAGGTTTGGTGTTGTAGCCAGTGGAGTTTCTCATTTATTATGTCAAGGTTCTTAGTTATTTCGAACATTTGTTTTGCTGGGATGTCGACTGTGTGCTTCAGAGCCCCATTTTGGTGGAAGATGAGTTCCTTGCTGGCAGTGTTATCGTGGTTGATCTGGTGGGTGTATTGTTTGATCCGTTCAATAGCGATGGTGAGGGCGTTACTAACTACCTATAACATATAGTTCAGGTCTATTCTGGCGTTTGATTCCTGGAGGACAATCCTTGAGTGGATGTAGTAAAATCGGGGTGTGTATTCATTGTATGGGGCGTGTTCTGCGAAGATGAAGAATGGTTCATTGTTCAGTTGGATTTGTTCAATGATAGTAGATTGAGTTGATTGAACTTGTTGGGTTTCGGTGAAACGTGGTGGGGCGAAAATCCCTGTGGGTAGGGTTCTCACAGAAGAGAGGTTCAGGAAGCCTTGCTGGGACGTGACAGATATCCTGGATTGGTTGTGGGCAGGGGAGACTTGTGAAAGTCTTATTTTCCTGCCTGCAGTGCTCGGTGGGGTAGAGGGGCGTAAGGGTGTTGGGTATACCAGGTTATATGTTTTTGCTAGGGTCACGAAGGTTGTTTTCCTTTGTTAAGCAAGGGGTTTAGGACCGATAAGAGATCACAATTCAGGGACCAGAGTGTCAATAACTTAGCGTACAAACAGATTTGTGATAAGATTTTAGTATATTGTGCGGTCTATTGACATACAGGATCCTGTTTGCAAAACGTTTTTATTCGTTTTGTTAGGATTGTAAGTTGTCGATGTTATATTTTAGAAGTTAGTTTGTGAGTATATTTAAAAATTTTCTTGAGGTTTCGTGGTTAGCGGCTCTCACATGAAACTGACATATTTCAAAAGAATTAAGTTTGTGGGTCGGAAAAATATAATCCAGTGAGTTACCAGAAGTAATCCATTTACTTAGTAATTTTGACTAACCCTAACAAGGGGATATGCAAAACCAGACTGCAACAATACACAATATGGAATGTCGGTCATGGATCGTTACTCACATATTGGGTTACAGGTATTGCACATAGCGTTGTTTGAGATTGAAATCCGAATTAGTGTTAGAAAACACACCGGGCGATAACCTGGAGGTCAGAATCTGAGTTGGCGTAAGAAGACACAGGGCAGACAAGAAGTGAGATTCGCCCGATGTGGTAACCCGCAGTTCGGAATCCGAAATTTATGTATTCCATCGAAGCAGAGGATGGGGAAACGCGGCATCATTGAATTTTGTGCGCCGTCATGATCGTGGGCTCGAGACGGTGTGTTCGGTCCCATGCAGTAATCGATCGTTGTACCCGCCCGGTGAGTGGCGGTGCCGGGAGTGAACCAGGATGGGTCGCCAAGACTCACAGTGAGTTACCCTACTCAACAGCCACCAACCACCACCTCCGCCCCCGCAATCACGATCACGACCCCCTGTAAGCGCATGCCTAATGATACGAATGGACTCGGGTCGTCCTGTTCGACCCATAGCCATGGAGCCCGGAATTGTGGGGCGACGGTTCCTGGGCAACCTCAAAATCCTGTCTGACATTCCACTACTAGAACCCCTCCAGCTTAATGCCACCGGGTAGACACAGCTTGTTAAGAAGCTCAGGACCGCTCTACAGACCTACATCCCCGGTTGCGAGCCCGCCTGGCAGGATACCGATGAGGTTTTCATCCAACAGTTCTTCACAGAGCTTCAGACCTACCTCCAGCACAGCCTGCAGAATCAGTTGACCCGGGGCAGTCAGGCACAACTACTTGTACAAGAGCGCCAGGCAGCACAGAATGCTCTTATGGAAGAAGCTCTGCAGTACATGAGAATGGAGGTCAACTCTGTTCAAGAAGAACTCCGGAAGTATGCGGAGAGAGATGAACTGAATGCCGATGCTATGGAGATTGAGTGGACAAACCTGACTACTCCACCAGACGTTGTTGCCGAGATACAAAGAGCCCTTGATGAAGGAAGACTGGTGGTGGGAAGACCAGCAACTCCGGCACTCAATCCAGGCTCCAGGTCCTCTTCCAGGGCAGCTACCAGAACAATGCAGCGGAAAACCAGCCCTTTCGCAGCATTTCCGGACCGATGCAGTAGGAGAGTTGTTCCTATTGTGCAGCCAGTGGTGGGAGCATCTCCCTTACCTCCTAGCCGCTTTGCAGGAATAAACCCCTTCCTTGGATTAGCCGACCGTTCCTTTGATTATGAGGGAGAACTCTACCAAGGTGCAGGCCGAGGACCTCCAAGTCCGCTAGCCAGGAACCCGGGAAGGTTTACTATATCTGGAGCCACTCAAGGAGCAGCAACCTCACCATTGGCCAGCAACCTGGCACCAGTAGCACCTGTGGCCCCTCCTGCTGCGGCCGCCGCTCCCCCTCCAGCTAATGCACAGGGTGGAAGCGGTGGAAATCAGAACCCTCCACCTCCCGCGGCCCACGCTCCTGCTCCTGCAGATTCAGACAGTTCTGATAGTTCAGACTCGGAACCAGAAGGTGGTGATAGAAGAGGTTGGCGGAGATACCTTAAGAAGAAGTTGGAGAAGCAACAAAAGGATTTGTTTGCTATAATGTCTCAGCAGTACCGACCTCCAGCCGCCTCTCCCCCTTCTGCTACTACCAGGGCCCGAGAACCAAAGGCACCACCTCCTTCCAAGTTCCAGAGCAAAGCGGAGCAAGTGGAGACCTTCATCCGGCAATGTGAGAATGTATTCTCCATTGAGCGCCTGTCATTTACCTCTGAGGAGGTTAAGATCCGATATGCAGGCAACTTGATGGAAGGAGAGGCAGCGATCCGATGGTATGAGGCATACCACAATTCAATTGATCAAACCTCTCCCAACCGTCTTGCTGGGATGCCGGTGGTGTTGGATCAGAGATGGAAGTGTTGGGATTCCTTTGTGGATGCTTTTAGAGCAGCCTTCGGTGAAGCCATCTCTCGAGATGATGCTGTAGCCCAATGGAATACCCTTACCTATACGGCTCGAGGAGGAATAGATCTCTTCCTGAATACTATTATTCAGCTGATATGGAAGACTGACTCTGAGGGTCAGTTGGTGGATGATAAGATCAACAATTCCCTCCTCGCGGACCTAGATATGAGTTGGGCTCTTTTCAATCCCAAACCAAAGGCCTTGATGGAGCGGATAACTGCTCTAAGAGAGTTAGGGCACACCCATGAAAGGTACCAAGGGATGGCAGCTGAGAAGGCGTCCCCTTGGACCAAGAAGGATCCTTCCGCACAGAAGGACCAGCAGCCTAAGAGGAAAAGAGAAGCTGCGAGCTCCTCCGGACCTCAGAAGACTCCTGGACCTAAAGATAAAGCGGTGGAACTGAAGGGTATCCCGGGGGATATTCTAGAAGAAAGAAGGAAAGCAGAAGTATGCTTGAAGGTATGACCTTTCGGTACTCCCTATTGGTAGAGTACATAGACTGACTTGTGCAATAGTGCGGCAAGTCCAGACACAAATGGACCGATTGTTGGTCAAAGGAACCTACTGTTGTCCGAGTGGCAGCAGTGAGAGTACAAAAGCGGAAAAGAGTGAATGGCAAGTCCAACTCTCAGAAGAAGGCTAAAGTGACTGCTGTAGTATCAGAGGATCCACTTGTTGTACTCCCGGAGGTTACAGAAGATTTTGTTTTGCAGTTTGAGCAAGACTCGGACAATGAAATCCTCTGGTAGAAAAGTGTCTGTGTGGGTCTATGTTTACTAGTTTTCTTTTATATGGGGTTTTTGGTTTCTATGTTTCTCTTGAATAAATTATGATTGAGTTTCTGCCTATTTGATTGCGCCAAGCACTCTGAGGATGGGTTTAAGACCCGAAACAGCTGGTCTGTCAGTGCTCTACCAAAGTTATATTTGCTAAAAAGACACTTCCAACCGCTACCAAAATTACTACACATCATACCTGCTATATTATCGCTTGGGAATAGAACCAAAGGATCTTTGATCTTAGTAGTGCCCGAAGCTATTAGCTATGTTGAAAAGATAAAGAGAAACAAGTTCAGAACCCGCTATTAAGCAAAGAAGGTTGGAACAGAGGCTTCCCTCCTTACCAGTACATGGAAAAAGACCTATACTGAAGGCAGGACTGTCATGGACAGTCAAAGAAAAGAATGAAGGCGCCCAAGGGTCTTTCCTGTTTGACACCGGTTGCACAGGAGCTATCCTCAACCAGAGTTTTGTCAGGAAACATGGAATTCCCTTAGTGCGGCGGGATCAACCTCTGACAATGTTTGATGCTCAAGGAGATGTCATGATGGGAGGAGGTGAGTATTACACTCACCCGGTCCGCATGACTATGGGAAATCATAAAGAGACACTCCGATGGGAAGTGGCTACTTTGGAAGAAGGGATGACCGGTTACCTGCCAATTAGTTGGGCTAGGAAGCATAACCCGGACATCAATTGGGAACTCAACACCATAAGCTGGAGGAGTGACTACTGCAAGCAGAATTGTCTCCCAGCGGCCACCAAGATTGAACTGATCTCTCCCTACCAGATGCTGGAAGAAGAAGAGACAGTCTATCAATTGGTTGGTTCAGTATGGCATGATGAGGACGGCGGTGATATTGCTGAGAAAATACACCACCTATACCGGGAATGGGCCGATGTGTTCAGTCAAGAGAAGATTGAGGAAATGCCGCCGCATTCCCATAATGATCTGAAGATCAAACTCTTGCCTGGCACCGCTCCCCCATTTGGCCCGCTGTACCCATGTTCCGCTCCAGAGTTGAAGGCCCTCCGAGAGTACCGGGACAGAGAGTTGTCATCAGGAAAGATCTCTAGATCAAATAGCACTGCTGCAGCGCCCATATTGTTCATTCCTAAAAAGATAGTACATTGCGGATTTGTGTGGATTACAGAGGATTGAACAAGGTCACTGTCAAGGACAAGTACCCGCTGCCTATCATGAGTGAGCTCAGAGACAGGTTGTTCAAGGCCAAGATATTCACAAAGATAGACCTGAAGAACGGCTTCAATTTGATCAGGATAGCCGAAGGTGATAAGTGGAAAACCGCTTTCAGAACCCGCTATGGACTGTATCAGTATAATGTGATGCCGTTTGATCTATGCAATGCACCCTCCGCCTTTCAGGCCATGATCAATGATGTGCTAAAGGAACTACTGGATGAAGGAGTGGTTGTCTATATTGATGACATCCTCATCTACTCGGAAACTGAGAAAGAACATGAGCTACTGGTCAAGAAGGTATTACAGAAGCTCAGGGAAGCTAATCTCTGTGCTTCGATCAGTAAGACATCCTTCCATGTCCGAGAAGTAGAGTACCTAGGCTATCACATCTCGGAAGAAGGAGTATCTATGTCAGAAGACAAGGTGGAGGCAGTTAAGGGATGGCCGGTCCCTGAAAATATCAAGGCAGTACAGGCATTCCTCGGATTTGCAAACTTCTATCGCCGCTTCATTGAAGGCTTCAGTAAGGTTTGCAAGCCATTAACTGACCTCTTGCAAAAAGACAAGAAATGGTATTGGACGCCAGCACATGAGCAGGCCTTTGAAGAACTCAAGAGGCTGTTCACAAGCGCTCCAATCCTTCTTCATTTTGACCCTAGTAGGAGAACGGTGGTCGAAACAGATGCCAGTGATTTTGCCAAGGGAGCAGTGCTCTCTCAGTATGGGGACGATGGAAAGCTACATCCGGTGGCATTCTATTCTAAGAAGTTCTCCCCTGCTGAGATCAACTATGACATTCATGATAAGGAAATGGGAGCTATTGTAGCCTCTTTCCGGGAATGGAAACGCATGCTCAAATCTTGTGAGCAGGAAATCACGGTTTTTACAGACCACAAGAACTTGGAGTACTTTAATTCTACCAAGGTTCTCACTAGGCGGCAAGCTAGATGGTCTGAAGACCTCGCAGGCTACAATTTCAAAGTTGTCTACAGACCGGGAGAAAAGAATGGCAAGACTGATGTACTATCTAGGCGCTGGGATCACCACCTTGGAGAGGGAGGTGAAACTCTGCAGCCGGAGCCACAGAGCTTTTTTAGGCCAGGTCAATTGGTTTTGGATCCTGCAAAGCTAGCGGCTGTCAGGGTGAATCAATTACAGAATACATTCTTAGAGCGCCTACATGCGGCCGCTAAAGAGGATAGCTTCTGGCAGGAACTGCACCGCTCCTTGGTTGAAAGGAAACCAAATTTCGACCAGAACTTATCGGTCAAGAACGGTCTCATCTTCTACAAGAATAGATGGTATATACCCAAAGACAAGAAGCTTCAGATGGAAATACTGTCCGATACCCATGACTCTAAGGTGGCTGGTCATTTTGGCCAATTTAAGACACTAGAGCGGGTAAAAAACAACTTCTTTTGGCCCAACATGGATAAGGATGTTGAGGAATATGTCCGGAGCTGTGACAGCTGCCAGAGGAATAAGACCTCAAGACATAAGAAGTTTGGTATGCTCCAACCGTTGGAGATACCTTATCGGCCATGGACTTCCATCTCTATGGACTTCATTGTGGGATTACCGGAATCTAGTGGGTTTACAAAGATCTGGATAATAGTGGACCGCTTTTCGAAGATGGCGCACTACATCCCTCTTCCTACCCTCAATAAAACGGAAGATTTGGCTAAGTTGTTCTTGAAGGAAGTTTGGAGACTCCATGGTTTACCTGATGACATAGTCTCGGATAGAGATAGCAGGTTCATCTCTCACTTTTGGCAATCTCTCATGAGTCTCCTGAATGTGAAGCTGAAGATGTCCACATCTTTCCACCCCAAAACGGACGGTCAAACAGAAAGAGTTAACCAGACCCTGGAAAACTACTCGCGGAGTTATTGTTCATATCAACAGGATGACTGGGCAGAACTCTTGCCTTTAGCAGAGTATGCATATAACTCGGCGGTCTCTGAGTCTACCAAAGTATCGGCTTTCTTTGCCAACTATGGTTATGAACCCAGGACCAACTGGCCGGCCCCAAAGGAAGGAGTAGAATGGAACAATCCAGCGAGCGAGGTCATGTTATCTCAATGGGAATCTATCTGGCAGGCTATGACTGCCAGCTTAGGTAAAGTTAGATTAAGAATGGCCCGGTGGTATGATGTTCATGCCCTGGCACCGCCTGAAATCAAGCCCGGAGAGGAAGTTATGTTGGACCGGCGCAATGTGCAAACAAAGCGGCCTTTGGGAAAACTGGATCAGAAGAAGATGGGACCCTTTAAGGTCTTAGAAGCTATTGGTACCCGTGCCTACAAGCTCTCTCTTCCCCCCCAAATGGAAATCCACCCGGTCTTTCATGTCTCTCTTCTGGAACCTTACAGAGCATCAGTGGATCCTGAGAGAAGAGTTCCCCCACCGGAACCTGAGGAGATTGAAGGAGAACAGAACTGGGTTGTCCGAGAAGTAGCGGATAGCTGAGTCAATAAGAAAAGGGGACAAGTGGAATACTTAGTGCTGTGGGAAGGTTATGAAAACGAGGATGCTACATGGGAACCTTGGGAGCATCTCAAGAAGAGTGCTGAAGAAGCCCTTCGGGATTTCCATATGAGGTATCCTAAGAAACCCAAGGATAAGGGGATTGTTGAGTTGTAGATTTTTTTCCTTTGGGTTTTCATTTCCTTGCATATCACGGAATTTCTTGTCACATAGAATGGATGGTAATAGAATGGTTATAGATCTCGGAGACCAAGATCCTGGAAGAGGGGAGTAGTGTAACGGAGCCATTTCAACTGTCTGGTGTATGAGTACACAGAGGGCCCGGTTACATGCTGAGAGTTATTGTTAGGAGCCAGTGGCACGGTGATATGCAAGTACCGGCAGTGTGGTTAGCTACCAGCTGTTAGAGTAACTACATTCCGGGCGCTAGGAAGGGGATCTATTCATGGGAGCAATGACTCACGAGTCTATGCCTCGCCAGTGACTAGAAGACCGGCCAGAGTGAAGCTTTGATTGCCCGGTGATCCTCTGTATCCTCTGAGCACTGTAGGTCCACTAAAGAGGCAGGGACTATGCTAGGGAAGTCTACAATAAGCGAAAAGCTCTACAGCAATGATTAAGCTTACACCTGAGCGGCAGCTCATTCATGCAGGCCCTCGGTTGTGTGGCAACCAAGGCTGCAGGTGTTACAAAGGTCTTGACTAAGGGTGGTGGCCTTGGGTATCGGAAACACCTGCTGACGCTTAGAGAAACGCGGGGTAGCGGTGGTATTGTTTCCGGCACCGAGAAAAGGCTCCACCGGAGCTTAGTAAGGAGTTGTGAGCAGAGAAAAGAGGCCTTTGGAGTATAAGTACTCAGGTTCATTCTCGCCCTTCAGTCCTGTTCTCTCCAGTCAAAATCAGAAAGAAAAAACCAAGTTCTTATCGGTAGCAGAGCCGTTAAAGATTATTGAGTTCTAGCGATAGTATCTTTGAATAATCTGCAACCTGATTGTCTTTCTTGCACGGCCGTCTCTATTCTATTATATTCTATTTCTCTTAGAAGAGACCCCCGTTACAGCCACGGAGCCCGGAATTGTAGGGCGACGGTTCCCAGGCAACCTCAAAATCCTGTCCGACATTCCACTACTAGACTGCAACAATACACAATATGGAATGTCGGTCATGGATCGTCACTCACATATTGGGTTGCAGGTATTGCAAATAGCGTTGTTTGAGATTGAAATCCGAGTTAGTGTTAGAAAACACACCGGGCGGTAACCTGGAGGTCAGAATCCGAGTTGGCGTAAGAAGACACAGCGGAGACAAGAAGTGGGATTCACCCAATGCGGTAACCCGCAGTTCGGAATCCGAAATTTATGTATTCCATCGAAGCAGAGGATGGAGAAACGCGGCATCATTGAATTTCATGCGCCGTCATGATCTAGGGCTCGAGACGGTGCATTCGGTGCCATGCAGTCATCGATCGTTGTAACCGCCCGGTGAGTGGCGGTGCCGGTAGTGAACCAGGACGGGTCGCCAAAACTCACAGTGAGTTACCCTACTCAACAGCCCCCAACCACCACCTCCGTCCCCGCAATCACGACCACGACCCCCTGTACGCGCATACCTGATGACGGGAATGGACTCGGGTCGTCCTGTTCGACCAATAGCCACGGAGCCCGGAATTGTGGGGCAACGGTTGCGGGACAACCTCAAAATCCTGTGCGACATTCCACTACTAGAACAGTGCCACTATAAGGCTGTTACAAAAGAACCTATTCCATCAGTTAAGCCACCGTCCTTAAGTAACAGCAGCTTGTTCTTTATCGACGTGTGAAGACAAAAGCAGTTGGGCTCGTACCTTTATTCGTATAGAGGACAGGGATCTCAATGAGTAAGAAGTCTTATAAGTTAAAAATAGGGGGCTGGGCAAGCTTGGAACAGAAGTACAAAGATGGCTGATAGCACAGAGAACCCAGGACGGGGGTTCCCTACCTATGCAGTCGAATCTTTGAGGTTTCATATCTCTGCAACAGACGTTCAAAGACCATACTTTAGCACGACAGACATGATTCTGGCGGTGTCCCGGAGCTAATGGAAAATCTAATTCCAAAAACCCGTTTTAATCCCCAACACTAACCTACGCAGTGTCAAACTGCCGGAATGCTCCTGTTTTGCTCCGGAGTATCTTTGGGGAGTGGGAGTGTGACTCAAGCTATTAAAGCAAAACTTCGGTTTAAAAACACCCAAATCAGTTCTTACAAAGTTAGAATAAACAATTATTTTCTGGTCGGCTGTTTCCAATAGTTCTTAAGATTCCAACCACAGCTTTCGGCAAATTGCATGATTTGACTCGGACAGAAGTTCATTCAAGGTGTCGTAGTTACTCTCCTCTCCCCTGATAAAAGATAGTTGCTGTACCCCCGACTATCAACAGGAAGACTGTCAGTCGGAAAAAGAACTTGAGCAAACATGCCGTATTCCTATAAGGTACTAGGTGTTGCCCCAGGTTGGCCTCTCATCATCAACGGATCTTTAATAGAGAAGAGACCCTTTAAAGTTATAATTTTCTAGACTTGGGAACTTTCAAACATACAAACTCCATTTTCTTCTTTCTGAACGAGTATCATCAAAACTCGCTCTCTTTATTTACACTATTCGAAAGGAAGTCACCCTTGTGCCTCATCGTAGCATGTCAGTTATATGTGGTTGTCGATCGTAACTGACAGGGTCGCATATGCTTCCACCATATTGGGTTTGTCCGTTCGATATGTCATGATGTCTCTAAAGTTGTCCGACAATCTTTCCGGCAATTCGTCAATCTTGACTCCTTTGTTGTAATACAAGTGGGACAACTTTCTGATGAACTGCGAGTAGTAGGTAGCAAAGTCGTCTTTGCCTTGCCTCATGGGGACGAGTTGGCGGTGGGTGGTACTTCGGGTGTTTACGTCTCCAAACGAGGCTTCCATGTGGATGAGGAAGAAGGTGATGGAGGAAGAGAAGTCAGCAGGATTGGCGTTAACAAGTTGTATGACATTATCAAGGGCTCTTCCCTCAAAACAGCTGACCACATGGATAACCTTTACTGTCCCATTGCGGAACCGATTACGGTTGACTTCGAGCTTCATTCGGAGTTGGGTAACGAATCCGGGGATTTTGGTCCGGATGCAATCGAACTTTTCGGGGAACTTTTCAGACCCAACGGTGGAGACAGTGGTTGGTGCAGTAGCAGCAAAAATGGGGACAGGAACATTGGGGGCGGGAGCGTTGTGGTCAACATTGAGGTCAAGGTTGACCTGTATTACTTGCTCTTCCAGGTAGCCAATAGTTTTGTAGATGGTGGAGAGCAGTGTACGAGCACTATCCCTCTCGTGTCGGATGCTTTAAAACATAGTAGGGAGGTGGTCAAACAGGGCAGCAGTATTCTATTCGTACTGATGCTTAAACTACTCGATTTTGTTAGATGAGACCCCTGTAGGTCGGTTGAGGGTGGACATGACGTATGGTGCGGATTACGACGCAATGTAATCCTAGAGAGTTGGGTAGCGAGTATTCCGCAGGGTACGGGAGATGTTCATAGGGGCTGGTAGGTTAATCAGCGAGAGGGGTTGGAGGAACTTACAGTAGTTTAGGTCTAGCGGTGGGAAGGTCGGAGAAGTGAGATGGCCTCCTTATAAAGGAGAGAAAATCGCACTTGAGTAGCAATAGCCAGCGTAGATTACCTAAGCCTTTGAGTACCAAAACAAAGAGAAGAAAAGAGAGGGAAAGAGAATAGAATCGAGGGCAAAGCCCCTTAATATACATAAAGAAAGCCTAGCAATCACAAACCCAACATGACTCATACCCTTAAAATCGACGGAATTTTCTAGAAATCCATAGAATCTTTCTGACCAATTCGACGCTTTGTGACCTACCATATTATTCAATAGATTCATGAAATCGGACAAGGTTTTAGGATCTGAATTCGGTTACACTGAGAATGCTCAAGCCATTGAGTGCTATACTGACCGCCAGTCAGCTCAAATATAACATTCTCAATCAAAAGCACCCATAATCGTAATTCTAAAGGCTTGGGGGAATTCGGGCGCATACTGTTCATAGGTAGGTGAGGTGGAAGAGATATTATCTTGAGGACATTGTCAAACTCCTACCCGTTTACAAAAATACAAAATATCAGGATACACGTTATGAAGACTGTTATAAATTAAAACAATGAGTTTTAGAGATAAGTGCTGAATATTGTTCACTCTCAAGTTCAGAATATGATCATAGATTGTATATATTTCAGAATGGATTGGAAAGCCGCAATCTCGTGTTTTGGGAGAAGATATTTTGCAAACTGTAGTGCAGTATTCAATCTATTCAATATTGATCCAGAACATGATATACCAATCAAGCCATCAAATACATTGAGTATCAATTTCAGTATTTTACTGTGCCAATAAATATTCATAGCTTTCGAACCTTCATGAACGATTGTAAGAAATGAGAATTTGAATTTCTGATACACTCGGTGTCCTGATACATACCTATCAAAGGATTGTAAATAATACAAAAGGTTTTGTTTGTTAAATTTGCTGTTCTGATAAGAACGTATAAGTATGAACGAATTATTAATGATATCAACCTATTTCACTGCTAATTACTAATTCGAATGTTTTTCTGACAGGTATCGACTCCTATTTAGTGTTGAAACATCATACAGTAAGCTTTTCTTATCGGTATACACTTTACTTGCCATTCGGATTTCTATGCATGCGTATCAAGCGATTGCCAAAAATCCTCACAAATCTTATTTACTATTCCTGATTGACATTCTGTCACAACAAGTGTGCATACAAATTGAATCATAGCAAACCATACCAACAAATGTCAATTGCAAACTCTGATGCACTTTCTGTTACGATTGATATTTATACCTCTCAAGCTATCACAAACAGTAGTAACCAATTTCACCATTAGTGTTTGCTTTACATGCTGTCCTAGTAGACATGCATATCTATCCAGCGATTTAATATTGCTTAGTAGTGTCTAGAACAATAATACGATACAACCCGAAGACTGGTAATTGCAACCTTCATGGTTACGTATCGGAATTAGAATGTAGTACGGAATACTGAAGTGACACTTTTGTGAATTGGAGTGTGGGAGAATAGACGACTTGAGGACGGTTTGAACACGTGACCTTTGTGAGGAATATGTTTATAGTGCAAAGAAGATACTATTGCGCCGCTGAGTTTTCAACGACAATTATGGGAGTTTGTTGCTCCTTATATACAGATAGTTTTTAGTACCACGTGATCCCCTGATTACATAATCCTAGCATTAAGCCTCCTTGTTCCAACTATGAGTCATCCCTTATACATGAGTGATTACCATACATAACCGATTTCGCAATGCCATATTTTTACAACTTTTGTATGTGTTTTTCTTCAGGTCGTTATGTTATTCTATTGCTACAAAATACAATTTTTCGTCAAAATGTAACAGATCAATCTGTATTTAATGGTGGTTGAAACCTGCTCGTGGGTAGTTAGGATTACGAGCATTCAAATCTGGTTTGGTTACATGTACAAAATACAATGTTCGGTAAAAATGAAATATATCAATGTGTATTTAGTGGTGGTTGGAACATGGATGTGGGTAGTTAGGGTTATGACCGTTGAAAGTTGATTTTGTTACGTGTACAGAATACAATGTTCGGTCAAAATGAAATACAATGTGTATCCGGAGTGGTTGAAACCTGGTTGTGGGTAGTTAGGGTTACGAGCGTTGAAAGTTGGTTTGGTTACGTGTACATTATACAATCTTCAGTAAAAAGAAATACTTGAATGTGTATTTGGTGGTGGTTGGAACCTGGATGTGGGTAGTTAGGGTTACGAGCGTTGAAACTTAGTAAAGCAGTGACCTGGAGTACAGAATCTGAGTTGGCGTAAGAAGACACAGCGGAGACAAGAAGTGGGATTAGCCCGATGCGGTAACCCACAGTTCGGAATCCGAAATTTATGTATTCCATCGAAGCAGAGGATGGGGAAACACGGCATCATTGAATTTCGTGCGCCGTCATGATCGTGGGCTCGAGACGGTGCGTTCGGTCCCATGCAGTAATCGATCGTTGTACCCACCCAGTGAATGGCGGTGCCGGGAGTGAACCAGGACGGGTTGCCAATACTCACAGTGAGTTACCCTACTCAACAGCGCCCAAGCACCACCTCCGCCCCGGCAATCAAGACCACGACCCCCTGTATGCGCATACCTGATGATGGGAATGGACTCGGGTCGTCCTGTTCGACCCATAGCTACGGAGCCCGGAATTGTGGGGCGACGGTTCCTGGGCAACCTCAAAATCCTGTCCGACATTCCACTCCTGGAGATCTGGGAAAGTGCAGGTGCGATCCTATGATGTTCGCGCAACAGAGGCAAGCGGGTAGTTGTAACAGCGAGATGTAACTCCATCGTTAGTACAGCGACTTCAAGTTACAGAATGATTGTTACATGCCTGCTGCAGCCCTAACAGCTGGCATGCGCTACTGAGAAGGGAAAAGGGACATTTGAGCGATGGTGATAGAAGTACGAGGTATCAGAAAAATATCCCACCTTAGCGAGACTTATTTTTTTTTTTTACATTAGTGTGATCCGCAGTTAAGGGTTGTCAAAGTCAGCCCACAACCTACAAGTTTCATTAGTGAATGACACCCATCCATCTCCTGCTCCCATCCGCACTTTGAGTACCGTTAATATGGAATGTCGGTCATGTATCGTCACTCACATAATGAGCTGCACGTATTGCACATAGGGTTGTTTGAGATTGAAATCTGAATTAGTGTTAGAAAACACACCGGGTGCAAGGAGCGGGATTCGACCAAGGCGTTAACCTTGAGGTCAAAATCCGAGTTAGTGTAAGAAGAAACAGCAGAGACAACTAATGGGATTCACCCAATGCGGTAACCTGGAGGTCAGAATCCGAAATATATGTATTCTATCGAAGCTGAGGATGTGGAAACGGGGCATTATTGAATTTCAAGCACCGTCCTGATTGTGGACTTGAGATAGTGCATTAGGTACCATGCAGTCATCGATCGTTGTACGCCACCAGTAAGTGGCAGTGCCGGATGTTAACCGGGACAGGTTGCCAAAACTCACAGTGAGTTACCCTACTCAACAGCCCCCAACTATCATCTCTGCCCCTGTAATCACAACCACGATCCCCTGTTTGCAAATACCTCATGATGGGAATGACTCGTATCGTCCTGTTCAACCTATACCTACGGACCTGGAAATTCTGGAGAAACGGTTCTCGGGCAACCTCAAAATCCTGTCCGAGATTGCCCTACCAGAAACCCTCTACAACTGAGAGAGAGCTACCTTGTATTCTTATACGCAAGCTATTACCTGCTCAATTATCTTTTGCAATTACCATCAATAAAGCAAAAGGGTAATCCCAGATCTTGTAGGTGTGGATTCGCATTAGCCAGAATTTCCAAATGGGTAGTTTTATGTTGCACTACCTAGGGTAACAAATGTGGAGATTTGAGGGTCTTGCAGATTGCAGAGTTTGGTATGCAATAGATAACGTAGTGTATCCTGAAGTATTGTTCTAACTATCCTTTGTATTTTGTTTCTCTTAGCATGTACATCAAAGTCGTATTGAGACACAATGAACAGTAAGTTATAGTTTACAATTGTCCATTATGTTAATGTTATTACAACTCACAGAACGCCAACAGCCCTTACACTCCGCAAAGCTGTCAAAGTTTATACACTCCGCAATATCATCACAGTTATTACGACCCGCATTCAACTAACAGTGTTCATGTACCGTAACATGGGAACCGCAATCGCAAACCTCATTACGACCATTGTGGTTGCGAACTACAATACACCTACAGTAACCTATCATTCTTACACAATGCAATGCACCGCATTATGCCAACCATTATCACACTGTCGTTGAACTTCTCATTACGTTTACCGTTGTTACCGCGAACTGTAATACACCTATCATCCCTATTTGTTGCAATACACCGCATTACATCAACCATTATTGCACGCTGTATTGCACCCACTGTGGTTACGTACGGCAATACCTCCATACCACTTGCACGCTGCAAGGGACGTACAGGAGTTACGCTCTGTCCTTTACTACATTCTTTACACATCGCAGTATTCCCACAGTTTTACACGCAGCACTAAGCCTGCAATCAGTACACGCTATATCTTGCCCAACATCGTGGCAATGTCAGCAAACTCCGTATTCCACCTATACCATATAAGCACTGCATTATGCTTACACTCTATGCGGATCGTATTGCCTTACGCCTACAGTTGATTTGCGTCATATTACACCTACAGTCTATTCGCGATGCATTGCACTAAGTATAATTATAGCAAAAAAATGCAAATATATGAGGGTGACATCAAAGGTCTGAATGATAGAGTAGAGTGTGTTCTTAATTTCTATTGAAATGTAAGCTATTTACATAAATTTACTCCATCTCCTTCGCAATTGCATAAAATTCCTGATTTAATAACTTCATAAGAGACCCAATTCTAGCCCAGCGCGTAAATAGTCCATTACTTTCTGCAAATAAGTTACACACTTCAACTTCATAGTAACTCCTATATCCACCCAAGATAGCCTCCATATTAATACCCTTCTGGATGTCAAGATCTCTCTCCTCCCTCAAAAAAACTTAGTTAACCATCTCCATAGCTAATACCCTCTTGATATTATTGATGTTAACAAATCCATTTTTGACCAACCCTTCCATAACCTCAACTGAACAACTGATAGCAGACTCGGCGTATCAATAACTGTCAAGGTTGCCAAACTCAGAGTCTGAGTCATCACACTTGGTAATTGACTTGGCGTGACGTTGGGGCTAGGTGGGACACTGGGGGTTAGTGGGTTGCTTACCAAACATCTTTACAGATGGCTGAGCAAGAAGCTCAGCAAGAGACTCAGCAGGAGGCTTGGCAGGGCAGCAGGCTGGGCAGGGATCGGAGTAGGCTCAATGATCAGGAGCTAAGGGGAGGCAGGTACAGCAGGTGCAAGGAGAAGAGCAGTAGGTGCTTCATAGGAGGGTATAACAGATGCATTAGAGGTATTGGAGTCTGTCATTTTTAGACAGGTAGGTAGGCAGCCGGGTAGGAACTGTTTGATGATGGGTCTAAATGAATTGAAAAAATGTACTATTTATCTCTCTCTTACAGCTCTATTCACTGTGGGCATTTGCAAAATACAGTCACTTACACTAAGGGTAAATCCAAAGAACTCGAAGACAGACTACGGTGAATGAAGTCGCACCAAACCAGTGCCTAGTAGCGGAACCAGCACTTCATGGTCGCGAGGTGGCCCACTGCTAGTCTAGTATAGTACAGGCTGAAGAGTGCACGTGTGTATAGTCCGACAAGTGTGGAGAAAGTCATGGAATATCACTCGGCTGCTGAGCTTTTTTCAACTTTTGTTTGATTCATTGATTGGGTGGTCGGGGGCAGTTGATCATACTTAATACACTCGATATAAAAAGAGGTCTTCATTGATAGAAGATACTATGGACACTGCCAAATACATATATATAGTAATGCACCATTAGTAACACTTGTATAAACGCAAACTCTCTCTCGGCATTGCAAGCCTATAAATATGCATTTCCCTTCTTTCTTCATCTTACAACATCTCACGGCAGCCAAATGGAAGAGTCCCACTATTTGAACGACAGTACAAACACGCTCTGATCATGAAAGTCCATCTGTTATAAGAATCACACTCCCTCCCAGCTCCGACCCATCTCCGACCCATCTCCGACCCACCCCTCCCACGTCCATCCTTAATGTACATTAAATCATGACTACATGTAACTTCTCTAATTATAGAATTCATCAAGCGCAGGATCTTAAGCTTCTATCATATGGTATCCTGTCACCTTTCGCCACTACAAAACTCCGGTTACCACCCCATATAGAGAACATACAACCAGTACTGCTGCTATACTGTTTGAGCTGTTGGTGACCCCAGGGTACGGAATATCGTCTGGCCGCAGTGTCCAATCACCCAAACTCTCACTTCTCCTCATCTATCCACACTCGGATCTTATCAGATCGCCATCCGGTACGTTCCTTGTTCAGCTCCCCACTGTGTCACTTCATAGCCATATACTAAAGACTCGGTCAGCGGCAGAATTCGGCAGTGTATTCAACCACCTTGCGACAACCCAAACCTATTCCACCCCAGCCGATCCCTTAGTCCATCCACACCAATTCCACAGTAATCTAAACTTTTAATATAGAGATGTCAATGATTTTCACCTAACTATCAATCGACTGTATTCATAAGATCGTCATATAATTTTATTTTCCTGCTCATTTCCGTATTTATTTGCATATTATTATCTGTTTAGATTTTCTACTATATTATTTCTTCTTTGTTTTTACATTACTTTATCTTTTCCTTTCTTTTTTTTTTGCAACTAAAGGTCTTTGTAACCACGGGTTTAGAATGCTTGACTCATTTGATTTGGAAGGAGCTTGACATGAAACTCGTGGCCTCTTATAATTTAGACATGATTGATAGGGAGACAAGGTTTACATTGGAGATTATCTTTATTGGTGATAGAACTGTTAACCACAATTGATAAAATATTGTTGAGAACACGCCAACGGGGTTGGTGAAAATGCAAAAAGGACGAACCTACTACTCAAACACAACACTAGATGTATATCTTACTTCGAGTCCCTAGATTAATAGATCTAGATCATCAACAAGAAAAGACCTCTACGGCCTGTAACCAATAGCTAGTATTGTCTGTTGCGGTCAGGGGCGTCAATGGGCCGTGGGCTGAGACGGGCGGCCTGGGCTATTTTTTCATGGTCCAGGCCGGGCCATAGGTTTTATTTGATGGGCCGGGCTGGGTGGAGGTTAATATTTAGCCCGGGCTAAATAGGTAGGCCCGGGCTTCCTGGTGTTCATACAATATTAGCGGTTCGAAGGAGGGTTCGAAGACACCTAGACGTTTTTTACTATAGGAGGTAGTGAAAACTGGAGCATAATCGATCTTATCTATTTACAGCCAACGAACACAATAAATCAAGCCGACGCGAACCAGTTCGGATGGATGAACACCCAGTTCCTACCGACGACACCCCTATGCATGGAAGCCCGGGCCTGGCCCGGGCTATTTAACTTGGGTCAGGCCGTGATTTTGATATCATAGGCCGGGCCAGGGAACCTATTTTTCAGCCCGGGCTGGCCCATTGACGCCCTTGGTTGCGGTTGAGAGGAAACAATCTGAAGTGGCATGATTTCGCAGGGAGGCAGGTCCTTTTACACATACTTTTAGAATTAAAATACCCTTTACATATTAAAAAGCTGTTGGAATTAATGGCTCCTGATTGGCGAACCTGTTCGAAAATATCACGCAACTGTATTATAACCCCGGCGAAGTTTGTATAGACTGCAGAAGCTTGCTAAAGTCAAAGTGAAACCGTCCCTACCAACAACCAGCAAGAACTCACTTGTACCGTGTAGGTGCAGAATCTCCATCGTGGTGCCGTTTCAATTTGTCAAAAACAACCCATTATCATGTCGCCCATCATACCCTCGAGAAACCCAAATTCTCTTTGCCGAATCGACTAGATGAAGGTCTTTTTTCATACAGATTGCATTGTTAGAAACTTCAGGCGCAAATCGACCCCCTAAAGTCTCGTAAATTTAGTGGTGGAATAAAGTCTTATTATTTTCGCTGTCTGTGCATTTTTGCCTCCCAGGAACAGCGTAAATCCAATAATGCTAAACAATAGCAAATTGGTATTCAAGAACGCAAAGTGGTATTCAAGAACGGAAAGTGGGAACAAGTACTTACATAATGTAGGCAGTAGTAGATGCGTGTATGTAGAAAAAAGATGTATTACCAAATCTCCCAAGGCCTGCGACTCCCCGAACCAACCTCTGCCCCAGCTCTAGCCCCAGCCCCAGCCCCAGTTTCAGACTCTGATTCACCCTCTGATTCAGCCTCTTTATCCTCTGCTTCAGCCCCCGCTGTGATTCTCGGTGACTTGTAACTACCCCTGTGAACGATACAGTGCGCCCACTCGGGGTACCACTCGGCGTGAACGATGATGTTTCTGCATTTCAGATTAGATTTTGGATCCTCTCGGCGGCTTTCGCCGTCATGTTTGCTGTAAGCTGTTGCTTAGTCCTCAGAAGCTCTCTCCATGGCTCGTTGTAGTTCTCCTCCGAACCAGCCATGTCCTTCATGTACGCCTGCCTCACCGCTAACGCATTATTAGCCTCACAAACCGTACTAGCTCGCCAGGTTACCAGTGATTTTCACCGATCCGCATGGTGTTCTCTTCCCGGGAACTCAGCCCAAGTAATCGCCGGACCGTGGCGGGAGGACACGATAGGAGGGGATCAAACTTGGGGATCTTGGCGGCCGACTCCATGGTTCGTTCCGGGCTATAATTCCGTTGACCTCACGACAGATAGGGAGGGGGATACTGCTGACGAAGTTGGTCGGCAAAGCCTGATGTAGGACGGACAGCGAGGTTGTGGGAAGATCACCCCAATAGCCGGGTTCTTCAACCACCACGCCCGCGGTTCTCCGAAGGTTACGTCACGTCATTACGGATTATCTGGTCCAGTAGTTGTCGTTCCCAATCTGGCACTACCTCGAACTTCTCCATATTCGGGCTACGCAATAGGTTTTAATAGTAACACAGTCCACCACAGCTCTAGCTACATGCGACTGACCATGCGGCCGCGAGTAAGCATCTTTTGCTTGAGCGTATGGAGCAGGTCAATGATGGGGGGTGGGGGGGGTGAGGAAGACGGGTTGCCTGAAATTGGTATACTTGGCAATTGATGCATCTCGCTAAGTCCGTCCAGGGAATATCTATCAGCATAAGTGAAAATGTTTGGGGGCTGAATTAAGTAGAACGTATTGGATTCGACAGTGAGTGAGGGCGCACTCGAACTTGGACATACATGCATACCAATCTTTTGCGCCGTCTCCCATTAATCAACCATCTGATCTATTTTTAAGGATCTTGCCGTCGCTCATAGGTAAAACCACATCCGGGATATTCCCTTCTCGCCTGGTCAAGCGGGGAATAACTCCATCTATCCGCAGTATCAAAGCTTTTCTTCCTACTCGTCCACACCAGGAACGTTCTCATCTCACCCCCGTTCCTATCTCGACTGGAAGACGGGTCAGGCTCCTAACCACTGGTCGACCTTAAAAATATGGTTAGGAGGTTATCGAGTAATATTCCTCTATTAATATGGAGGTTGTGGTCGATATCGTGTCGTAGGTTGCAGTTACATATAAGGTAGTAGGAACGTCGACTCACATTCCCCCCACTATCTGTGTAGGTTTTGGGGCACTATATATATTAGGGTTTTAGTCGAGGGTCTTTGGTCGAGTTGGGTGATATTCCACGATCCTGCTAGAGAACGAGGTTGAGTCACGTCTTATTGTTGAAATTACCATAGGACGTGGTGGGGGGTCATATACCGACCTTCCTCGACTGGAAAAGGCAGTAGTACTACATGGTGGATGTTGTGGTTGGGGTGATGGTCTGAACGAGTGATATCCCATGATTGCGGCAGAGGTTGCGCAGCTAGAGGTAGCGCCCCTAAGCTGGCGCAGCCTGGGTAGGTATTAGGTAGGTTACCCTGTAGGGGGTGTTGCTGGTGTGAGGTCCACGTCATGTTGCCTGGCGGGTTTCCGCAACATGGTGGAGGTATTGGTTTTGTTGAGGGTACGTAGGGGGTTGGATAGTAGTTTGTACTCGCGGGGGTATTATGGGTTGCGCAACGTGGCTGTATGATAGCACAGAGGTCATATGCTGGACAGCACGGTCGTGGTTACGGCGGTGGCAGGCAGGAGGAGGCCATTGATTGTGGAGCACGGTGGAGGTCACGCGTCGTAATCGTGGTGTGGTGGTAGGAGGTTGCGCTACCTGACAGGTTGCACGGCCAGAACAGAGGGACCACAATCCTTAATGGGCAGGATTCCAGGTCTGATGGAAGATCGGGTTGTTAAAGAGGAGAGTCGTCTATAGCTGGCATTTACAGGTTAGCCGAGTGATAATCTATGATTAGGGTGGATTTTGTTGTCGAGGTCGTCCTATGACTGAGTTGGCAAGGGGTAGTAGACCATCTAGGACTATGTGGAGCTGTGGTACCAGGTGTAGGAGCTATTGTCAAAGGTTCAGGGTCATACCGGGTGATGTTCTATGATTACGTAGAGCGTAGTGGCCACAGTCGGGGTGGTGAGGTTTCATATAGAAGTAATTGGGCCGGGCTGTTGTAGCTCATATCTGCTTGACTTCTGCCACGTAGTGTGTTGGGTGGTGGTACTCTACCCATGCTCTTGGTCGAGGGTCAAGATCCGACCGAGCGATAGTCTATGATTAATGTGGAGGATGCGCGGCCTGGTCGTTAGCGAGATAGGGACATAGAGGTTGGGAAGAGTGCGAGGCCGGATTGGTGCCGTTTTTAAGGCCGATATCTACATCAGAAAGTATTCCACTACATTATCACCAACTCCACCGATTTACGAAACCCCACCGGAACGGACCCCCAGCTTGGTCTCCGCGTAAATCTTTATTTTGTCAGGCAGTTCTACAACGGGGCGATACAGAACCACCACCGCGAGCTTGACCTCTGCAAGCGCAAGAAAGAAAATGGGTTTTTTGAATTCCCAGAATTATCCGGAAGTCGTACTGGGACCCGACACTGTATTACTACTCAGAACGGAGTCAGAACATCCTCAGCTCACAGAAAAGACTGAAAAAAGCACCTCTATTTTTCAAGTGCCGGCCGCGCTCCATCAATCCCAAGCTCATGATTCAATATCGGAAATATTACTAGTTCCCGGGAATCGGTTCTTGCACAGCGATAGGTATTGGTTCCGACATTCTCCAAGATGTCCGATGCATAGGACGCCTATCCGGCAGATGTCCGTAATATACAAAGTGCCGATCAAGTGCGATACCCATTCGAGGACGTCCGGTGAAAAGGTCGCGTCCGCGAATTGCCCAAAACATATCGCCCCGACCCGGCCCGGCCTGACCCCCCGAAAGCAAATTGGAAATCCGACGCATTGCAATTCACCCGCTCTTTAAATTCTACCCGGATATCTGGGAAAGAAACCCTCCCCGCCTGGTACTCTAGAGATTACCGCAGAGCAGAAGATTTGATCTGGTGGCTAGGCGCATGACGTATCACTCGACCCCCAACCTATTTTAATTACTGGCAATTGATTGATTGACTATCTCGTCTCTCTCAACATGTTGCAGCATCACCCTTCTTGCCGGGTCTTCTCCTTTCGGGCTTGCGAGCCTCTACTTGCGAGCTGCTATATTCGGATGCAGATATTTGTGAAATGGTTTGCCTCAATCAACCGTCTCCTCCAACAACGAACTAAGAGAAAGCATGATTAAAAAGAGCAGCTAGCTTAGAGACACGTGGCAGCGGATATTCCAATACCCTTCGTTGTTCCTCACGAGTTAAATAGCACGCCTTACGGAACATTCCCAATCGGGTCCTCAAGCGTTCAAAGTTCAAATCAAGATTACCAATATTTATCACAAACGTCGGAACAGTTTAAACCCGAATGGGACTCTCCACTCGGGGTTTAACGGAGAAATTATGTGCGTGGAGCGGGACAATTTCACAGGCTACACGTACAAGTTCCATCTCTCCTTTAGCACGGATAAATTTCAGTTAAAACCAACAGTTCGCATTGTCACTCTATAGCACACAGCTTCTATATCCCATATCTCTCTCATCAAGCGCGACATCCATATCACCATTCATCCCGAAGAAGGAGTCTCTCTCCCCTTCTGTTCCTCTCTGCCTACAAAGCCACCGCCCCCCCCCCCCCCCCCCCAGAACCCCCAACTCACCTCTATTTGGGTGCAGGTACCCTATATCCCGCCCTGACTGCATTGTTCTCCATGCTCACGTGTGTAATCTAGAACTGTCAGCCCGCCGTCGGCAATGGGAGCCAGAGGAAATAACTTACGAGCCACACACACTTAATCTTTGAAGTTGCCAGCTCAAGGACAAACAGAGCCCGATCCGACTCCGGCCTCTGATTCTTGTTAAGTTTCTACATCACCGTCAGCACCGCACCGCACACACGCACGCAACACTTCAGCCACCAGGAGCGGTAACAGCACTCACCGAATCGAAGACCTCGCCGGTCTCGAGGACGGGATGCTCGATAAAAATCCACACCGTCCCCCACCCGCTCTTCGTAACTTCGGCCGGGCAGTTTTTGATTTCGTCGTCGCTGATGACGGGGTCGAGCCTATTCCTCCCAGTGCCGCCAATCTCGTTCCCGAACACCTTTGGGTACCGGCGTGTCTGGAGGTTAAACTTTGGGTAACCGGGATCGCCCTTCTTCAGACCATTCTTCTCCGCCTCATTCTTTAAGGGGTTCAATGTATCCTTCAGGTACTTTTGTATCGCCGCCTGCTCCTCGACCCACTGATCACGCCCATTGATCGCCGCCTCCTTGATCTTTGCTCCGCTGTAGCGGTGGCCTGTGCGTAGGTGTTAGCACATTCATTCATTCATTCCAATGCGGATGCAGAAGGGGAAAAGAAAAGGGGGCACGTTACCCAAATCTTGCGCACAGAACTGGTCATTATCGGTAACAAGAAATACACTCGTCATGCGCTTCGCCTTCTTCGCGGCCGAGCACTTCATCCCAAGCGAGTATGTGCCCACTGTCGGTTCAGCGGTGAGACCACACTCGCCACGCTTCCCGAGCCTGCCCTTAGCGCCCGCCTTGCCCCCCGCCTGGGGGAGGAGACATAGCGCTCCGGTGTCTGCGGTGCCCGCGTTACCCTTTGCGGAGGCTGTCTTCGCCTTGGTGCCGGCCTGTGCGCCCTTCTTCGTCCCCGTCCCGGTGTTCGCCTTTGCGGCTGTCTGCTTGGAGGCGGTGGTCTTCCTGGCGGCGGCCCGCTTTGGGGCCGCCTTTTTCGCGGTGGCGGGGTTGCGGCGGTGGAGGTGGTGGAGGGAGGCGCCGCCCTGCTGGCGGGGGAGAAGATGCGCGGCGCCTACACCTGACTTGGATCCGGAGACGGTGGTGCCCTGGGCGGTGAGGGAGAGAACGGAGAGGAGAGCTGTGAGGAGGAGAGTGGTTGGCTTCATTGTGCTGGTGGTGAAATTGAAGATATCTGGGATGGTGTTGTTAGTTTATGAGAAGCGGATATACTGGTGGCGTGTACTCACTTGTATAAACTGGTTAAAGGAAAGGAAATGAGAGAATGTAACTCTGGACCGGCCGAGTTGTGTGTCTATGGATGTATTGAGATGCTGTTGGAGATGATGGATTGTGGTAGCATCGGGGAGGAAGATGCTACCATTTATACATGAACTCCCCCTAACAGCTCCTTCACGACCGCCGCAGTATCCAACCACACCTATGATAGCCTCACCGAAGCCTCGAATCGATGTTAGCTCTCACATCAGTAGATCCTAGATCTCCCCCGAGAAGCTGGCCGACCCGTGGACCAGAGATGTTGCACATTGTGCGCCCCAGCAACGGTCGGGCGTGGCTGGACAACCAAACCCCCGCGAGTGGCACGAGGCGCGCAGTTAGTGCACAGGTGGTGAGAGTGGCTTATAATTGGTTCAAGAGGTGGAATGAAGCTAGCTATAGGCCCTCTCCTCGTTCCCCTTGGTTGGTTTAGCCTCATCGTCGTTGGAAGTAAGCCGTGTGCAAAAAGCTACATGTAGCTTTGAACATACTTGACCGGGATATCGACCGATCCATGTCCCTGTCAATGGTGCGGCGGGAGTGGCGCGTGTAGCGTGAGTTGCGGCGGTGCGGCGGGAGTGGCGCGTGTAGCGTGAGTTGCGCCGCTGAGACAGAGAGGTTGCAAGCAAGCACGGCGCATGTGGCGTGGGATGTGCGTTCAGGGATCCATCCACCCTCCGCCCCGCCCCACTCGCAGCCACACATGTGCTCTCCTCGCGCTGCACACACCACACCCTGTAGTCTGTCATGTCTGTATGCCACTGCGCGGCAACAAATCACCGCGCTAGTCCGGTCAGTCGCCGCGACCGCGACCACTTACTCGAAGTTCCCCCTGGCAGCAGCCCCGCGCGGCACCGCGATACTTCCTCCGGCCGGGCATCGAGCTAACTCCAAAAGACAGGACATCTCAAAGTTGATGCAGACCGTACAAGCGCTGATGTTCTATTTATACAACAGCCTTCATCCGCGATAAGTCCCACCTATGACTATGAGAAGTGGGGCTCTCGCTTATCCTTTCCCTTGCCTCATGGTGCGGTTGGTTAGGTTGGTTACTGCTGCTGGTCCCTGGGCCACAGCACAGACAGGGATGGGGTGTACCTGCATGCCGAGCTCTAAGCGCACCACAGTTGACATGCGTTTCGCACTGAACCAGGAGGTCGATCCTTTCTACAGCGATGGAGAATATATGAAAAAGACTAGAGCGCAGATAGAGATTCCGGGTGCGAGACCGTGACTACACTTCTTGATACATATGTGGAACGGGCGTTGCTAAGCATGTGGCTGAGAGGTCGTAACATGACAGAGCCGAGGCTATCAGGGTCCTAGAGCCTCATACGCGACCGTGTGGTTGCCCCACCACAGCTACCGAACACAGGAAATCACTCGATTTTTGCCATCCCTCCATTGATTGATTGAGAATTCTTTAATTGTGTGCAGCCCGGAGGCTATGACAATGTCTGCGATACCAAAATATGAAATAAAAATGAAAGATAACAGCAGAAAGTGAAATAGAAATCTAATAATACAACCCAAAAGTCTGGAGTTCTGTCGCTTCCGTAAACAATTTATCCTACTACCATCCCTCCATACACAAGCAGTAGTTTCTCTAGGGATCGCCAATTCGCTTATACATATGTCTACTCAATTTCTTTCTTCTTGCGTGTTTGTTCTAATATTCATTCTTGTTGTTTCGGTACTACAATCGCAAGAAGATACAGTGGAGCGAGCACACAGCCGACCGAGCAGAGAGGACCTCCACCATACAAACCTGGCACAAATCCCACAGCAAAAGATATCTTGCATGGTGGAGGTCCTCTCTGCTCGGTCGGCTGTGTGCTCGCTCTAGGCAAGCGCTGTAGTGAATTTCACAAACTACATATATCTCTGGTCGCAACTGTGACCGTGTATTTTTGGACAGGGTATCTTTACGTCTCTAGCGCCGGCTACCGCAGCCCAATCCGGAAGGTGTCCAGGCCCGCACCGCCGCACCAAGCATCTGAGGTCGCCGCGGCTCTGCTTGAGCCCCTGCGCCGGTGAGATATCATTTAATCCGAAGGCGGTACAGTGGATGAAATTCACTGAAACAGTTCTAAGGAGGAGTACGGAACTGACGGTCTGGCTTACACGCATGTTGGGCTTTGGATAACGTTTCCCTCTACTGCAGCAATGACTTTGGTAGCTCAGGAGCAGGGTTGCTCTTCCTATTACATCTTCGGACAAAAGTTCCGTGAGTAAAACCAGCGCCAATGTTTACCAGACATGTGGTAGGCAGTACATATGGTGCCGGTCACGATAAACCTACAGTATTGCCCTTGTAGAAACTCCCCGGCGCCTAATCTATCTCGTCCTCCAAAAATATAAAAGTCGAAATTCTAAAAAATAGGATCTGTAGGCCACCAGGACTATAAATTGTATTTCCCCGTTCTCTCTATTTCGTTTTATTGAAGGACTTATAGATAGGTCTACAAATTCGGGTGTAAATTCTCTATTGTCGCCCGCCCAAACCAGGGTTTTTTTGACAATTTATTCACCTGGAAACAGTTATTCTGCTAGGATATATACTTGATTGCTTCTAAAACCAGATTATATGTGCCTAATCAATCCTTTTTTCGCCCGGGCCATTGGCGCGGATTGTCGGTTCATCGAGACCGGCACCATACATGTAGTCAGGTTCCAGGGTCAGGGTTAAAAGTTACTAAGACCATGTACTGTCACCCTAACAAACACAGTCCTACCCCCCACCACTGCATGTACTACTGCTTACGCTAGTATTTCCGGTGTTGAGAAATAATTAACCAAGTTTGTCCGCGAACACTACCTGAGAAACTTGGGCTGAAAAGCACGTGACCCTCATCATCTGCTACTCCCTACACTACCGTTCGCAATACCCCTGACCCTGAGCCTAACCTAGTATACCGGCTTGTCCGAACTGGCGTCTATCAGACACCTCTGTCGTAATGGAAAACTCAACCAGGGTGTCGCCCATGCCTAAATCTGGCTAACTGGCAAGTGGTGTATCCCTTACGCTGTTACTTAAATGCTGCCAACATGAGACATAGTAACACCAGGCGAGCTTCGCACGCAAGCCACAGAATTGAGACATGATACTTGGAAAAGTTGGCAGCTTTAACAGCGTAAGGGATAGACACCGAAGACACGATACTTTATTAGGTCACCGGCCTGAGAGCAGAGAACGCCACACAGCGTGGGGCTTTACACATGTGGCTGGCACTATGCGCCACGCGACCCAACCTCGCCACAGCCCAACACGAAACACCATGCTAATACGATCACTGGCTCCATCTGCACCATGTGCTGTCAAATTTCTCAGTTGCTCTCGGAAAGAAAGATTCGTTCTCCAGTCGCCTCCCACTCCGGAGCTATTGGGGAAGTGTGCGGTGTCAAGAAACGTTATCTCTTGCCCGGCAACCTATTTAGCGCCTGCCTGGCTATCCACTTGGGAAACTGCTTATATAAGGTTCCGAGAATTAACTGTCATCTTTACCAGAGTGCTTGATCTGCACATAAGGTGGTGACCCTCCGTGCAGAGGATGATCTAGGAGGCCAGCCATGCGCTTGTCCTCATGTTCCGGAGTTGATTTCTCACATCCACATCGATATCAATTATTGTAAGCGGTAATCAATTCGTTTCATCATCATGAGCTTCAACCGACATCAGCGAAAAGTGAAAACAAACGGATAGGAAAGGTACAGACAGTATCGTATCACAGCACTCCAAGATCGAAAGAAGGCCGGACATCAACCGTCCCCCTGTGTAGAAATCCGTCCCGGCCCTAAATCATCTTCTGTGCGACCGCAATATTACCGACGCAATGGTCTGAAAGATCCTGTCAATCACGGGCCTCGCGAAAACCATCGGCCCGTTCCTCAAGACGACGCCGCACTTTGTAATCGCGGAGCTTGCAAACATCAACGGCCCGTTCCACAGCACCCCGCACCTTGTATGCGTTCCTCAACATACCTTCCACTAGCAATTTCGTTTATCGCATGGCGTTCATACTCCTTGAATGGGATTCCTGCAAGATTCGAATGATCAATGCAGTGTAGGCCTTGCTCAACTCGCGTGCTTGGTGATCCAGCAGCTGCATCACCTCCGCTTTGGCTTTCGCGGAGCGCACCAGGGCCTTGGCTTCATATTGCCTTTTCTGTTCTTTGAGTCTTTCCTTGGGGACGTGTGTCCTTTCATTGATCCTGGCGGCGCGGTCGAGCCAGTATGAGGCCCCCGTCTGGTTGGCGTTAGTGAACACTTCGAGCGCACTAGGAGCTATCTTGGGCCCAATATCAGTCTGTCGCGTGGGCTCGACTCGTCGATTGACAGCTTCGCGATTCGAGCGGGGGTGAGAGCGCCGAACCGGGGCAGAGAGCTGTTGGTTTGGGCGGCGGGAGTTGCGATTCTGGGTACGACCGTAGCGGTGCTGGTCATATCTGGGTTCGTCATGGTAGTACTGATCGTTCCTGGGCTAGCGGGTGTATCCGTAATCCATTGCTTGAGCTGTAGTGTGAGTAGGAGAATTAGCCTTCGTGTACCCTCTATGGCAAATGAGATTGGAGGTGTAGAAGGCAGTGCTGGTAATATAGCCAGCGACGGTAGAGGAACGAAATCTTACGGAAGATCTACCAAGGCTCGGTTTGATGAGATAAACTTAAAGCGTAAGATACGAAAGGGTCTTTATTGAATAGACCAGCTAGCAACGGACAGACGCGAGAAGGGAGAGGGCTGGGGCATATAAATACGGATCTCAGGTGGGGTACATATAGGGAGGGGCCTGGGTGTGTCCTTGAGAATGCCCGCATGCCGTCGGACAATTTTCTATATCCGCTCAGATGTGGATAGGAGTTGAAGAGCCTCATGTCCTAATGAACACCATATAGTATAGCAGCCTGAACGCTTATTCCTACCTCTTTAGTTTCACGGGGGGCGTCCCTCGCCCATTTCCGGCTGGTGTTTATCGCCTTGTTCATCGGCAAGTTGCATCAACGTGAAACTGCACATATATATGCACATTATTGGCGGCAAGAGATATCAGGTGTCCCACCAAGGATGCGTCTTGATAGGGGAAAGAGAAACCCCATCTGGCCTACCCTATGTTTCCTGCTGGCGTCTTTCGGAACCTTCAACTCGGCGTCCCGTTCAGTGGCCACCACCGATCATGAGTACGGGGATGCATGCGCTACGGAATGTAGCAAGAAAATCCCATACGATATAGGGAGACATCCAACACATTAAAGCCCACGAATAGCCCAGCTGGCGAAGGTTAATGATCGGCCCCGCCCATTATTACATTAGGCTGCGGGGCGACAATTCGTCAATAGTGCCTCTAGAAGTAATGCTTGAGCCCACTTACCGGAAGAGAGTCTCGCACATTGGAGTTTCTGTGTTGGGCTCTTTTGGAGAGCTCTTCGAAACCGGACTTATCGATAGACGTATTCATTGTCGGGTGCTGTCTATGTACATGTGCATGCTTAGTGTGGTCCACGAGGCTGCTCGAGGCGAGCAGTGACAAGTGCTCGAGGTGGCTCTGCCTCGTGTGTCCATGCCTTTGCTTGCTCGTGGAAAGAATGGGGGTGCTCGAGCTGGCTCGAGGCAGATAATTACTATATTTAGATCTGTCAAAGTCGTATTTTATTGTAATACTGGAACGCAAATGTAGGGAATGCTTCCAATGTTCCTATCAGAAACATCAACCCTACTGAATATATGCCACTAATACTATGATTACCTAAACCTCGAGAAGCTCGAGGCGAGCAAGAGGGTTTGCCTCGAGCATCCTCGCCTTGTCGACCCCCATGCCTTGAGCTCCCTCGTGGACCACACTATGCATGCTCCAATAAGATTGTGGTCGTCCTCAGCATGCTCGAGAGGACTTCCAGGTACCGCAATAATCCCGAATACTACTTACACGTGTGTACTGGTTTTCCGTTAATAGAGGCCAGCGCCAGATCGGTAGGGCGAACGACAGCACAAGCCTGTGCACGTGTCATCGCCGTGAGGGAGCGTTCGCTGAAATATTCAGGTTTGTGTGCCCAATAAGACCTTTCATATTGGCCACAAAGCTAAGGCAGCTATCCGGCGAGGCTATCAACCGCGTGGGGGAGTCAATGGCAAGGAGCTATTGGAGTCAATGGCAAGGAGCTATTGGAGTTCTTTACGGAACGCTCGAGTGAACCCACACTCTACTCTACCGCCATTGCAACCGCTCATATCCCATGGCAGCGCATCCTCGGCTATACGAGGCAGTGGCTGCGGAAAACTGGGTGTGCTACGGCGCTATGATACACCACGCTACAGCCGACTCTGAGACACCAGTCGGTTACTGATATCCTCGCTGCGACCGTGTTTTAACACACAATCAAATTGCGTGCCCGACAACCCCCGGGAGAGTTATTCACTTATACCAAAGAACACAGGAGAATATTCCCAGGCGTGGAGCTCTCTTCCGAACTTCCGCATTTGTTTCAGCACAGAGTTCAGATAGAACGTCAAGTTCGGCAGCCATGAATGCACGATGCGACTCGCGCAGTCGAGCCAAGAACCGAGCCATATCTCGTGAGTGCCAAGACCACCGGGTGATAATCTGTGATTGCCAAGTCGAGCACACCCATGCCAGACGAGGATCGAGTACGGATTGTGGTCCCGCCAGCGACAAAGCCACTGCTCATAACATGTACTTTCTGAGACCAGAGGGCATTTCCATTCCGCTCCATAACGCATCCGTCCATCTCATCTCACAGGGTCCTCCTTGTCCACCCATCCCACATTTCCACCGTTGAGTTCTGTGCCGTGCCGTGCCATAGGATAACAAGGTTGCAATCTTTCCTCCGGTCCTTGAGATCACTCGCATAGATCTACTGGTATCGGAATAGCGGTGCCCGGGAAGACAACATACGGCGATGGGCTTTCGGATCATCAAGTATGAAACCCTAACCCTTGCTTGATTGAGGAATAATTCCTATATTGTATCCAGCGCGGAGGTGATGACAGTACCGCTGACAGGGAGAGTCGTCATGATTAGTGTTAGGAATGTAACTGCAGAGGACAAACAGATTGAGCGCTGTCGGCTTAAATTCCGGAACTGCAAAACAGAAAAAATAGGCCGCCCCCACTTCTAGGTCGACCTTTGATGGCTGTCGGACGTGGTCATCGATCAGGTCCACGTGCACTAGATTCTCCCTTGAAATGCGTTACCAATGGTGCGGATCTCGGCATTAATCGAAGTTGTTCGATCTTTATGAAAGCCCTTTTGTGTCCAGCGAGGTCGAAGCCCGCGAGAGAGGGGGTAGATAATCACCAACGTCAAGGCCGGGTCCAGAGGATGATATACTCTCATCTTTCCGTGACGCATATCATATTGGCGAATGGATGGGTGGAGGTAATGGAAGGCAATATCTTCGGAGAGAAATGTATTGGCATCATTGATTATCACTCGGTGACTACTACCGGGTTGGGAGCGAGTGATCGAGTGGTTTTGATGTCCTTGGTTATAGCGAGTTAGATGAGGAAATCTATTTAATGCCAACTAGTACTCTTATCAGGGGTTTTACCTATGGTAGAGAGGTTTCGTTGGGGATTGACAGAACCCACCCCGAGAGAGTAGGTTTTGAATCTGAGATAACCTGCCAAGTGGGAAATATTCTTATAGGCTAATTAACTCTAATGCTCCCTCTCATCATCGTCACGCTCCCATACGCCCAAAATTCACATTATCCTTGGATCGATGGGGCGAGTGATATCCCATGACGTTCTCCCGGCGGTCCTAGATTGATCGAGTGTTGTATTGACCTTAGTAGAACGAGTGAGATGAAGACATCGACTAGCACCAGAATGGATGTTGTTGGGGGTGGTCTTTGACGGACGCTGTTGGTGGTTTCGGCCCAGATTCGAATACACAGGCCTAGGTACTGGATTTCTAATTCAATATTGCCAGTTAAATGAATGTGAGCTTTATACTTCAGTTTCTATTGCTATTTGATCTGATTATTGTTACATCCTCTCGCCGGGCCAGGTGCTGGTGGGTGGGTTAACAAAAAAAAAAAAAAAAGGCAAATCCTGGCTCACCACGAACCGAGTGATATTCTATGACCAGCTCCCGGCGGTGCTACCATGACGTGACAGGAGGCTGCGGCGGAGCATTAGCGCTGAAGTTGTGCTACCTCGTATGTTCGTCTGTCACATATCTCGTCTTTCTATCATGCTGCATGTGATAATGAATGCTACTTCTACTCCATCCCGTATGAGCCCACCAACTGCCTCTGCATGGTTTGTTCGACAAAATTTATCCTTGGCAGTGTGTTTCCTTCACTAAAGCTACTGTGACTGTGCATCAGATGATGGATTTGTGATTTATCTGTTCTACTCTTATAGAGGTAGATATATTTAATGATGGCAATGAGACCGGATGTCTCAAGCTATTGTCTCGAAGCTTGCTTGGAAGACTCGGTGTTACACGTATTTTAAAGGGATAATGATCACGAGGTAGAACTTAGTTTGGTGTCGAGATGAACTACAAGGCTTTTCTGCCACAAACAATTAATGAATTATCAATCAATCAATCAAGCGTTTCCGCCACCAAGTGAGTATACATAGTTCGAGCGGTAGGAGGTCCATCGTCAAATAACCTCCGCCTTATGGAACGAGATAAGAATCCAAATTCTGTACGATTGAGCGCCGAGTTCTTGCTTAATTCCGGGAGCCGACATTGAACCGTTAAATACTACAAGCCAAGAAGATAGTACGGGGAATGGTAGAAAGGAAAAGAAGAGCGTTTGTGACAGGAAGAAAATTAGTAGGCGCGGTAGCAGCCTCGACCATATCCTGCATCACACAGAGTATACTGTGACCAAGAAACGAAACCCCTAACCCTGAAGTTTATCCCATTCATTTTCATGCTGCAGTCAGCAAGCACTCGATACTGGTCCTCAACAATTTACCAAATCATGAATAATCCGATATACAGCAAGTGTCTGAAACACATACGAGCTTGAATAGCCATCGTCGGTACTCCTACCAGTTTCCTATATGAGCTCCCCATTGTCTCCCTCAATACCGCTACGGAAAAGAACCTAATACACTGAAACGACCAAGAGACATGATAGACCTGGAATTAACATAGTACCGAAAAACACGACCCCCCCCCCCTAACCTTCCGGAGATGTAACTCCATCGAGGACTATAACAGTTCAGAGCTTCAAAGTCCAAAAGGATTTCAAAACTCGCCAGATGCTGAACAATATACCAGTGCCAAACGTGCAAGCGGTCCGACGCTTCTGCACTCACTGTTAGGCACAAGTTACAAAAAAGGAGGATAACGGCTGTGGGTGATGCGGACCGGAAGATGGGTATTGCAAAGGTTCTGATCGAGCGCCGAGAATGCTGGGGTTGGGTTATATATGGGATAAAATGTCTTTTGGGGGAATACTTTAAACTATACTTATGAGTGCAAGGATTGAGTGCGCTGTGACTAGAAGACGATTGCCATTGGGGATATTTTGAGTGAACTAGGGGGGTACTTTGCAATTGATTTGGCTTAGCGCGGGAAATAAATGCCAAGATGTGGCCAAGCTTGATGTAAAAAAACAGAAAAATGAATAAAATGGATTAGGAACCGGGGGAGTGGAATTCTGCTCCTCAGATCCGGCGTTAGATGTTTTGAATTATTCCTATTTCTAGTTGCGAATATTGCTTCGCTTGTGGCGTATACATTTGGCTATATAACCCAGTTAGGTTAGCCTATCCACAGGTGCTATATATAAAATACATGCATCATTCTCAGAATAGCGTTGAAATTGTATTGTCTTATAGTGCGAACTCGGGGCTCATCTGGACTGCAGTTCCATCGCCTTCCCGTCAATTTGGTCATTGGTCACACCCGTCATATATACATGATCTTAATCCTAACCCTGTCCAATCTGTAAAGACTTCAGACTGTGCCCGAGATTCAAGTACAAAAATGCTCTCAACGAAACACATCAAGAGTTTTGATATCTAGTGGAATGCCATTATGCTATTGCGACTAGATCCGCTTTTACTAATGTACGCTTTCCTTGTTTTCTCCTCTCTTCAGTACAAGCTCAGGCTGGTCAAGTGCATTCACGCTGGGGTTTACGGTCGAGCTGGAACACCGGACAGTGCCAACGTGAGAAGAATGGTTCAGCAAAGCTCCAGTTTCCAATAACAGTGGTTGAACATGTATTTTAATTTAAGAGGATCAAGGTCACTGTTCTAGAATAACTTGTTGGACATTCCAACCCTAACCCTGTACCAGGCAATCCCCTCTTATTGATCTTGGACCGAAACTTAATTATGGCTTGACAAGGTCAAAGATAAATCGAGTGATTTTTATAATGTAGGGTGTAAGATTGAGGCCTATGTAGCGCAAGTGGATTGTGTTCTGGGACTCAATCCTCCCGGGTATGATGGGGCTTTATCTAGCACTGAATAGGATGCATGAGTTGCGAGATTATAACGGGCACACGCACGAAAGTATGTATATTAAAAGAAAACCACATTAGCTTGGTCTATTTGAATGTAAGTTTTAGTCAAGTACATGTAGTGTAGTGATCGCTTTGGCAAGTTACCTACGCATTGGTTTCGAATGCCAAATCGGAACTTGATACTCCTAACAGGTTCAAAATCTGAAACGGGCATGGGGGACTTAAAAGATATAGCAGAAGAAGTGGGTATAACTATAAGAAGATTTAAGATAGCTTGAGAGAGCGTATAGGAAATTATCCTTATATTACAAATGCATTTGTCATAAATGTGCCTAGGAGGTATGGCTGAGGATACATAGAGACTACAAAGCTCAGAGGAAATAGTCCAATTGCAATTTACAAAACTGGGGGATAACTATCTGCTTCATACTAGACATTCTCACACTTAATGACATTCCCCATTGCCCCCACATGCACAGCCGTTTACTCCAGCCACAAAGTTTCAAAATTGAGCACCAATAAGATTTGTCATTTGAAATCCCCATCTCTATTATATACCAGTTGCTGGCTCAGCCAGTCTCTACATTCACCTCATGAACGACTGTCTTTTAACTGATATGGGAATTGTCGTCGACATTATGCCAACATCCCCATACAAGGCTAAGCATCTCATTGTATAGGGGACAAAATGGATTTTCTGTACTGCAGCGCCAAGGAGTGGGGTTCTAGTATCAGCCTCGTTGCACTATGTGTTCCTTCACGATCACTACTCAAGCTCAGAATCAGTCGCAGTAATTGTTTTCTCCAAAGGTCTACTTCCATGTGCTACTATCCTCTACGAGAACTACCAGCCTATTTTCTGATCTTCACCTTGATACGACCTTCACTTGATGGTCGATTCTCACTATCAGTAGTCTGACCGGTGGTATTCAGGAGGGCCGGTAGCTGAGATAACCTCAGAGATAAATATCATTCAATCTGCGACCGAGAGTAGTCTTCACTCATTGAGAACTCGAGCGCGATCTCTCTTCAAAGGTTTCAGGAGTCCTAAACATAAGATAACTGGAGTAAATAAACCACCTACCGCAAATATGGCACTACTGGCGTCATCACAACTGGATTTTTCAACAGGACTATTGTCACCGGTAACTCCCGATTTACGTAGACGGTCTTTACAATCAACCAAGTCAGTGTGATATCAAGAGACTCTGTCATTGAAACTTAGATGATTGTTATCTTTGTCAAAGATTAACCCTCTTCTGTCCCCCAGTCTGCTTGCGAGCCCGGATTCAGCTCTGGTACCACAAGCTGGTGTAGCTAGTCAGGAGCCAGTCAGCCCAGTCAATTTTTCTAGTTGGAATATATCATCAGAATGATAACTGCTACCTGCAAGCATTATAACCTTTTACCTCCAGCTAATGGCATATATTATGTTAGATATATGGCATTTTGGTAATACTAGTTGGTAAGGTATATGTTAGTTCTCTGAGTATTTGTCGTTGGGAACAGTTATTTGTCATCGGGAACAGGTATTTACCTCTGGAACAGATTGCGGAATGGGTATTTGTAGCTGGAACAGGTATTCGTACTCCGGGTGAGTATTCGTACTCGGAGCGGGTATTTCTCGCTGAAATAGATATTTATCGCTGAAATAGGATTGGGTGACCATTGGTGTAGATGTTCGTTAGAGGAACCAGTTCGAGTATTTGTTGCTAGAGCTCTTGTCAGATAGAAAATCCACACTCACCAATCAAAATTTTGATACTCATTGAGCTTTTTTAGCCCGCTCGTTTACAACTGTTTTCGCAATAATTCACCCTATCACTATACAAATAATTAATATGTTCGAATCCGCTGGTTCACCCTTCAATAACAACCACATCAACTACAAAAATATAGTCTAATGCTGATATTCCCTATAGCTATAGTTACAATGATAGAGTAAGGAAGAAGCCAATCAAAAATTCCAATACACTTACGCCTATACCAATACTACCTACACTTGCTCAGGTACATAAATATACAGAGAAACTTACCACGTCTCTATCGTTTGATAATGATTTTCAGCACTGGCAGGATCTTTAAAGAGCTGTTTGCATTACCTCCTTCATGATACTAAGGAGTATTTTGTTACAAATAATTATAAAGCAACAAGTACTGCATTGAAGGCAGACAGAAAAAAAGGAAAAGATAATTTATTTTCTTTCATTTGATGGAATACTAATCGTAATTTATTAATAATAATTTAGTAATTATTTATTTAGGTAATAAAAAGGGATATGAATAGACAAATTCAGTAAGGTGGAGCACAAAAAATATTAGTAAGGCAAACCGGTCTCCAGTAATCTGAATAGCAAAATTTAAATATGAAAGAATTTTTATGATGCATGGAGAGTTTTTGGAACAGGTATTGAATAATTCAGTGGACAAAAGAAAAAAGTCATGAGATGCAAATAGTTGAATAATAGGAAAATTGTAGATTTATTCGTTTGTTTATTCAGTTTTTTGTAAGTTCTTCTTGGTGCATTCAGTTTTTTTTAAAATTTCTTTTTTGTGAATAAGTAACCAGACTTAATGGAATCGGAGGTTTGGTTTCATCAAAACATACTCGAAAAAAATATTAATTGATTGACGTTAAAATAGCATCAAAAATTGTTTGCCTTATTGAAAATAAATCCTGCTGGAACGGGTTTAAGAGTACTCAAATGAAATGATATATTACAGCTTGATCGCCTCCACCCGTTTTGCCGTCGAGAACTGTTCAAAATTGTATCATTGGGTGAAGGATCGGGATAGCATCGTTATATTGGATGAGATAAGAAAGTGCTCGGAAGATATAGTAAGCACTAGGGGATTCGGATTAGGATTGCGGCAAGAAGGATCGGGATCGGTAACGGGATTTTATTATGTTCGCTTGATATTTCTTTAGGTGTTGTTGCTAGGATTAGTCATTAGATTTCTTTTTGGGGTTTATGTTCAGAGATTCGTCCCCTCTCCCTGTGATTTTCTTTCTTCCTTCTTCACGCAATATCTTCATTTTGTTTGTTAACAAAATATTCTGTTCGATCAGTACTCAGCCCAATCACCCCTTCAAGTCCAAGAACATATCCGAGTCGATTATAGCCTCAGTATTTATTCTAGAATCCAATCCGAGAATCGTGCCCCGTTAGATGATAGCGGCTCGGTTCCAATTTCAGTCGAATATTGTAGAAATGAGTTAGCCGTTGTATTTATTGCATCTGTATCTACCAATTTTTAAATTGTGCAATCTTCTTGATTTGAACAACTCAAATCTTCATTCACCGGAAGAGAGTATTCAAATAATAGCCAGAAAATTTGAGTAATACAACTATTAGTATCAAAAAAAATCACGGTCAAAACCTCTTTGATGCTTTGGTCATTTGGTAGTATATAATGTTTACGGCAATCAGTTATCTCTAGTTCTTTAATTTCAACCATTGTAAAATTGTATCCATTCAAGTTAAGGGTCTACTATGATATTAGTAAAAGTTACTACTAGCGGGGGTTAAATATACAAATCAGTGGTTCGGCATTCTAGAATCATGGTATTCTAAATTCTTGCCAAAGTCCAGTTTTTGGCAGGACTTGATACTCAAGAAATACAGTTGAATTCAGAGATTACTTTTGGATAACTATATCCAAAGGTTATTATCATGTTTTCAACTTTCACTTCCGGAAATACCCTATATTTTATTCGTTGTACTGTATCATAATGACAATCGCAACTACATCTCAAAAGCCTTTAGTGCAATTTGAAGATTTTCGGACCGAATATTTTTATAGAGTTGATTTAAGGTAGATGTAAGAACCCGGGTTGATCCTCACCTTCTTAAAGATAGAATTCTTCCGTAGATGCAATACTTCTATTACCAAATTTTACTGACTTGACTAGATTATCATATATTGAATATATTGCGAACCGATAAATTGAGGTTTCAGTAGTAGGTTCCGGAGTGTTTTGAATAGAATTTCCAGTTTCCTTTTGAGAAGCTATGGATAGGAATTCTGCAGAATTACCAATTGTAGTAGAGTTTGAATCGTGATTAGTCTAGTTGACTATTTGTTCGTGGGGTCAGACTTTAGACTAACCAATAGAATGCTGTTCAGGGAGATTGTGTGAGCAAGATGAAAGATTTTGATTTGGTGCAAAAGGGTACTGACCAACAAAGTTTGGTTTCAATTACCAATACCTATAGCAGTAGAGATCCGTGGGGCAAACAATAGAAGCCGTAACTTTATCAAATAAGGTAAATTTAAACGCAAGGATTTTCATCTAATTCAATAGATATATACCCAGCTCTCATGTCTAAGTAGGTATATTTCCATCCTCATTTAAAATTTCCGTACATCTCCAAAATACTCACAAATTAAACAAACATCTCCAGCTGACAGTAAATGTTATAGGAATCATGGGATGCTGTACAAAGGGTAAGCATGTTGAAGAAAACCAGTGCGCAGTTGTGATTTGAGTACAGTCAGGTAATGAGAGGACAAGAACAGAAAGATTTCGAGTAATGGGGTAGCATACACTGTGATTACACTAATATCGGGCTATTGTGATGGTAGCCTTACTATTGTAGTGACTCACCCAGAACAGAATAGAAGCGGAGCTTATAGCTGTAGGCTGTTCTACTTCAGGAAGTAAGTCTAGGACAATGGTGTAATACAGCTTAGTTACTGGTATTTGCAAGGACTCAAGGTTACATGTCGGAATTGGAAAGGAGAACGGGACTATTTGGGGGCGCTTTTTCTATTGGGGTTATCTTCAAGTTGATGGTGTTATTTTATTATCGTTATTTCATTAGCATTAGAAAGCAGGCCTTGGCATAGGTTCTAACATGTCTAAATAGGATACGCTTCTGCTTCGACTTAGTGAATCATCAGCCATCAGGTGAGCGGAGTTTGGTCTGCAATATTAAATCATTTAAAAAGCTACAGAACTATCGCTTAGCATTGGTATTTCCCTACACAGTACATTATATGGTCTTAGTACACACTAGAAAATGATACCATTGAAAATAATAAGGTTCACTACAAACAGATTATATTAAAATTCTGCACCTAGTACATTTCAACTCCGTAAACAATCAAGATTTTCTCTCAAAGAGTAGCATGGAATTGGCGTTGAAAAATTGGGGCTTCCAAAATAATAAATCACAAATGCTGAACATAGAAGCTACCCAAGCAACTAGCCTACAAAAAAAGTATAGATATTATTTTGTGAGCTTGAGCTCTCATACAGAAACATTGTACTCTTTTTACAGAAGCAAGGACATGATATTGATATGCAAGTCATGATACCTCTACGGCTGTTTCTCAGAATATGGTGAAGAACGGAAAGTAAAAATCTTTTGGAGTATAATACAGTAATGAGAAGAGTTTTGTAAGAGCAACTCCCCTCTGCCTAAATAGCATTATACAGTCGGAGGCTTACATATAAATAATTAAAACAGTTTTATAAACTTGTTGATAGGGATAGAATGTTTCAGGTTTCATGCACTCTAGAAACAATTGGCATAGCTGAGAGGCCGTTTACAATTTACAGGACCCCGTGTGCGATATACAACGTACAAGGGGTAAATTTTGTTTTATCACTTGACGAACACAATAAAATGAGTGATTATAGTATTGAGGTATGTGGTGGTATTGACTGATATTCCAGATAATTATACAAACAAACAGCTATGAGTATCTCTACTGAATGTTTTAGAGATGTGACTTGGATACAAGTTGATACCTCATTCAGGACTGGGATCCCTGTCCTCAAATAGTACTTAGGTTTAGTAGACATATCTGGTTCGATGAGGGTACAGAAACCACTATGATGGCTAATGTATAATGGCAACTGCATAGAGCTAATGATAACAATATCCAATTGAATCAAATTTGTTAGTATGGTACATCTATAACGGAGCCATTTCAACTGTATGGTGTATGAGTATACAAATAGCCAAGTTACATGCCGAGAGGTATTGTTAGAAGCCAGTTGCACAGTGATATGGAAGTACCGGCAGTCTGGTTAGCTACCAACTGTTAGAGTAATTATATTCTATGCTCTAGAAAGGAGATCTATTCATGGGAGCAATGACTGATGAGTATATGCCTCGCCAGTGACTAGTAGGCCGGCCAGAGTGCAGCTCTGATTGTCTGGCTATTCTCTGTATGCTCTGAGCATGCAGTTCAGCTGGTAATGATGGAGACTATGCCTAGGAAGTCTATAATAAGCGGAAGCTCTACAACAATGAGTAAGCTTATACCTGTGCCATAGCTCATCCATTCGGACCCCGGTTAGTTGGCAACTAGGGCTGCAGGTATTACAATGGCTTTAACTAAGAGTGGTTGCTTTGGCTATCGGAAACACCTGCTGGTGCTTAGAGAAAAGTGATGTAGCGGTGGTAGTATTTTCCCGACCGAGGAAAGATATTACCGGGACTTTGTAAGGAGTTGGGAGCAGAGAATAGAAGTCTTCAGAGTATAAGTACTCAGGCTCATTCTCACCTTTCAGTCCTGTTCTATCGAATCTTCATCAAAAAAAAACCAAATTCTTATCAGTAGCAGAGCCCTTGAAGATTATGGAGTCCTAGCGATAGTATCTTTGAATAATATGCAACCTGAATGTCTATCTTGCAAGGCCGACTTTATCATATGCTATTCTATTTCTCTTATAAGAGACCCCCGTTACAACTTAACATTGGATCAGAAAATAGAGTATTGGGGGCTGGGAATTAATAAGAGTCAAACAAGTACTCAGAAAGTATGTAAATAAATTTCCGCAGGAGTAGCCATAGGAGAAGGAGGAGCAGCAGCCTCTAACCGGCCAAATTTAACCCTATTTAAACCGAATATACGGGAACAACATTTAGGATAGTAGTGAATGTAACGGCAGTTTTGCAAACCAAATTACATTATTATATCCCTACATGACAATTATTAGATAAGAAATATATGAATATATGCGGTTGTGCAATATACATACAATTGGCTACCAAAAAACCGCCCATACTTACCAACCGGCCAAATAGTTGCGCTTTACTTCAACCCACCTGATGGTGCCCATAGCTATTGGTCGCAATTGAATAGAAAAGTTTTGAAACAATTATAAGCAAATGGCTTAGAATACGGTATTATTGATGTTTCTTAATCACACTCTTAGCAAATTTTCTTTTTTTTTCTTTCTTTAATTTATCAATTTCTTAACTAGCTTCCAATACAGATCTAAACAAGTATCTTTCTTTAGAAACACTAGCTCATTGGTATAAAAAAGAGCTGCAAAACTCCGGGATTACCGAATACCCTATTAAACATGAAATAACATATCTTGAACTTCAAGTTCCCCTACATGGAATCCCTTATATTCATCTCCATCAAGCAGCTGCTATTTTTATTGAGAAAGATGGAACTCTATCACTTTGCACAACACCATTTTACAATTTTGAATTGGGTATAGAAAGAATAGATTTAGAAGAGATGGGCTTAGATATGGATGATTGCTTGAAAATGAAACACAATGAAAGTGATTATATATCTGATGGTGAATAGTACACAAATTTTGTTCTTATATTTTATCTTATAGCTGAGAACTTCTGTAACCGACTTTGATCAAGTTGCACAGTAATGTGATCGATAAGCCAGCTGAAATCGAGTACTGGCCAAGGCTCTAGCCAACTCGACCCGTATAAGGTCAGTTCATGCTGGTGGGAAAAATCTCAATCTCTCAAGCTAATCTCAAGCTAAATCATGAATTTATTTATAAAAAAACAGGCCACACATCTGCTCGATTATTGGTATTCCTGTACATGTTAAAAACCTTACCTAAGACTGGATACAAATAAGTGATAGAAAACCTACCAAAAACTATCCCACTAAGTCTAAATATTTAATAATATAAACATACAAATAGCTCAAGCTATTTCAAGTCGAGCCATCGATAGAGCTCGAGCCAACTCGGCTCGTAGCCAATCTGAGCTCGTAAGGCTTGAGAGAAAAGCTCAAGTCGAATACCTGAGACAACTTGACTCGTCGACCACACTATTGCGCCGGTTAGTACTGTAGTTGGTGCATACTGGGGCGGGTTTTTTTTTTCAATTCATTAATTTTCTGGGGCGGGTGTTGTGCAACTGCAACTATTTCCGCCAAAAAATATTTTCTTAAATTTTATTTATTCAATCATTGATATGACGGTTCTAATAATATAAGCTTCCGTGCATTATCGATTAATTAAGGCATCCTGTCCGTTGGTCAAGACACTCTCCCATAACGAGCCTACCCCACAACGCGAGTACTTCGCAGCGGATCACTCGCCCAGTGCTTCACGATCGACCACTCGACTCTATAACAGTACCCCAGTTAAAAATTTTGTTACAAACTTAAGAGTGATATTCTACTTGTCAAGGGCGGTAGTGCCTGTTAGATATCACTCGTATTCTACGAGCTCCGAATATGCTCATGGCTCGACAAGTTCATAAAGTATCACTGGCCGGGCCATTCACAGGTAATCACTCGACTCCCCTCACCACGCCCTCTCCAAATTGTTCGGTGCAAGCATCGGAGCGGTGTATCAATTGTTAGTGGGTGTTCGTCTATGTCAAAGTGCGCTCGTGTTCTATGAACTCCGTATATGGTCATATGATGGCGGAGGTGATTCATCCGATATCACTCGAGACTGTACACCATGCCTATTGTTGAAGTTATTGGGTGTAGAGGTCCGGACGCTGTCTCACGTGCTAGGAAATGACCATTTCTGTCAGTGTGCGATCATGCTCTATGAACTCCGTATATAATCATAGCGCGACTACATCATAACATATCACCTGTCAAGTCTTTCACAAACAATCACTCGACTCTCTACACCGCACGACCGTTAAAGCTATTAGGTGCAAACCTCGGAGCAATATCTTACTTGTCACCGAATGGCCACGTGTGTTAGCGTGCGATCATACTCCATGAACTCCGTATGTGATCATGGCGCGAGTACTTCATAGCCTATCACTCGCTGGGGATTCATAAACAATTACTCGACTCTCTACATTACGCCCTCCGTTGAGATTACTGCGTGTAAACACCGGAGTAACGCTACACTTTCGGGATGGTCATGTCTGTCTGTGTGCGATTATGTTTTATGGCCGGAGTGCTGCATGAGATATCACTCGACTCTCTACCGCAAACCTCCTCCGGTGAGACTTCCATCCCCCCAAAACGGGAACCCTGTGCCCAGATGCGAGGCCTTTTGCCTACGGAATATGAATGATATAGGTCACGGTGTTTACATCCCCTCTCCAATATTACCTCTGAGGTGCCGCCCCTCACAACGACCGACAGACTTTCCGTTAACTCGGTGTGAAAGAGATGGAAGGATAGATAGAATTTATTCTCTCTTCCCAACCGCTACGGATGTTTGGGTTTACAATGCTGGGAACGTAATATCATCATAGCGTTTCTGCTTATAATCGCGTATGCTATGTGATATCGACTAACGGATATGGGTTCACATTCGGGAATAGAATCATTAGAATCATAGTATTTCATCACAGAGACGGCAAGACATTGGACATGTCTGTTTGCACTCGATACCGCTTTTACTCAGTATTACCCCTTGATGAAGATATGTACTTATACTCTTTTCGTAGGACAAGGTTGGAAATGAACAGGCACGCTAATTCAATTAAAGTTTGACTGAGCGGAAGACAACGCCTAGGTACCTAAAAAAGACTTGTCACTGAGAATAATTATGTTTCTATATGTTTTATTACCTTTCTAACAATACAAATCCCCACCACCCCGCGGCCCCCAAACGTCATGAATCCTACCCAACCTCTTATCCGCACGTGACCCTCATGAATCCCACCCAACTCCTTATCTCCGCCTCACCAGCACAGATGGCGACCTTCATTCCATCTTTGTCACCTCGCCCACCCGGAGATAGTCTTAGCAAACTCTGGGTTGAGGTGCACAGACAGATAACCCAGATCGTTTTTTTTTAATCCGGTCCTCCCCTGATCGATATACGGGGTTCGCATTCTGGGACGCATGGCCCAGGGGTAACTAACTTCTGATGCCGTTGATATTTTAGATTACAGTTTTTGGGTCCAATTTCCGGAGCAGCATCGGGGGATTATCACATACCATACAGCCCAGAACCTACGCGGTTTATTGCTCTCAGAACACGGGGAAGAGCCGAATGCCCTGCGGTGAAGCACTAATCGCGACAGATGGTGGTGTTCGCAATCGGGGATAGCGCATGGTCTCTAAGGAAATGTCAGCCTAGCCCACTTGGTGATGGTGGAAAGGGAATAGCCTATCACCTACAAAGGAAACAGTCCAAGCACGATTGCTTCTTTGAAATATTTGGATGAAGTTCGCATTCTGAGATGTACTGGTCTGAGAAGCATAACGGAAGATGCACTTCAGGCGGCGTCAGGGAAGAAAAAAGAACGGATACTGTCTCTCGAGTGAAGGAGTACCCCCTCCTAATGACTCCGATTCATATTCCAGAGATCGATGGAAATCGCATTCCGGGATGCCTGGAAGCTGATGTCACTCTGTACGGTGTGAGATAATTTCACATTCAAGCACACGCAGCTGGGGAGAAATACCGGAGAAGAGGAGAAGAAACGCTTCTTTTTCCGGTCTCCCTTATTGCGGGCTCCTTGATCCAGGTCTCGCCACAAGGAGAATATATTCAATCCCAAGGGTGGGTTCGGATTCTGGGAGGCCTAAAATAAAGCAGAGTGCAATGCATTTGTAAGTGAATCAGCAAAATAATATTAATCTTTATCACGCAAAGAACACATATACATACAGTATCACCCGGAACCAGGGATAAGGCTCCACTTTGGGGGGTGCAGAGAATATCAATCGCCTCCATCTCACCTCTATAGGTATCACTCTATACCCCCTATTACAGGCCGTTGTGATGTCTTCGGGGATGCTGTTCACTCAAACTCTGAGGTACATGAAACTCCGCCTCTATCATTCGCGACATCGATACAAAGACTACGGACTTCTTGTCCAGCGCTTTGAGTGTTCGCATTCTGGGTTACATGGTTCTATTTCACTGCCATCGATATGTTAGTATATCATGGAGTTACTTATGAAAATGGAAGACAACAAACATACTTATGTTTTGAAAAAGAGGAATGACAGAACTCCCTCTATCTTTTTCTTCTCTTCCCACCCACAGACCAGGACTCTCTCAAGTACCTTTTTCTTCCCTCACCATGTCATGCGTGTCTTTGGACCAGTCCGCATTCTGGGGAGCATGAAGCTCTACAAACAATCAACACTATATCTTCATGGGGGGATATAAAGCAATCACATACGACGATTTGGAGCCCGGAGGCCCACAGGGATAGAAGCTTCTTCAGATCCCAGGGCCCTCAAAGAGGTCTCTCCAACCAGAAGCATTGTCTAAATCGTAAAAGCTTTAAAGATTGTACACATGTTGAGTACGGAGGAGCTTTGAACATGTTAGATTAATTATATTTAACTAATGACGATTGGAAAACCCACAGCAACCAGACAGGATAGTGAGGAAACGTTCCCCACATGCCGTATCATGGTTGTTCCTTCTACTCGCTCCAGCTCACCTCTTGACCCCTGAAAAGGTGTGATCGCGTTCCGGGATGCAAGGAAGTCCTTGAAAAATGTCAGAAGCATTCAATTCCAGCAAAGCTTGATAAATATACAGAACTCAAGCAGGATACCCAGGAAGGTTTCCCTCTAGGTTAATGCTTCTATCACGGTTCCTTCTGCTCGTCCTAGCATATTTCTTAACTCCGGAAAGGTGTGTTCGCATTCTGGGATGCAAGGAAGACCTTCGAAAATGTCAGAAGCGTTCAATTTCAGCAACGATGGATAGACTTACAGAACCCAGGCAGAGTAACGAGGACACCTTCCCCGCAAGCTCCCAATTCTCGGCTACCATGGTTGGTACTTTTGCCCCCCTCAGGGCACCACTTCCGTATGTATTTGTTCGCATTCTGGGATGGATGGGTCTTATAAGGCAGTCAGAATAGTTAGAATTTATCAAGTAAAATCAGAAACATCAACATACCAGTGTACCAAGAAAACACACTCTCAGAATGGGGTTCTGATTTTACCCCTCCCGCCACGGTGCTCAGATCATTCAGTTCGGTGCCGGGTTCGCATTCTGGGACACATGGAAATTGGTGTTGCTGGCGAGCCTGAAAATCAGTTATTACAAACAACTTCACCAACTATCATTAGAGAGGAAACTCACCAATCGACGACCCCACCTCCACCCCCTCCCGGGGGCAGGGTCGATCTATCATGACGTTATCTGCCAGTTCACATCACGAAACAGATGGAAGAGGTCAAAGGATGGAAGGAACCCTACAATTCCATTAGCAACCAAATCATTTCCATCAAATCAGGATCAGAATAGAAACTTACACAGCAGCCCAGGATGTTTTATCGTCCTCTGGAAGCAGTACACCAACACTATGCAATCTAGCATACGATGGATGCTGCCCAGCCCACGGATTGAAGGTTTCACCTTCACCCTCTCACCGGATGGTTGGTTGTTGAGGATTCGAGTTGCCGGGTCCTCAGTATTCGGCGTGATAATTTGCCCCAGACCAGTCATAAATTTGTTTTTCGGCCTGGGATAAACTTGGGTCTTCTGCTTGGGGTATTTGGTGGATGAAGTTGATGGGAAGTAGATCTGAAGTAACGGGGATGGTTGTTTTGAATGATTGAGGTGGATGTGATGGAGTTGTTGTTTTTTCGGGAAGTGCTTGGTGGGAACCACGGCTTTATACTGGGAGATGGGAAGATAACAGTTGGCATTCGTCACATAACGGCGTTTACCTTTCGAGTAAGGGTTTGGGGTTTAGGGTGTTCATCCAGCTTGCTTCACTGTGCCGTTTATGCTCAAGGTTAAATGCATAGAACCTTCTCTGGAAGGCTCAGTCTTTCTCACTACCTATTTGAGAATTAAAAAATCTTCCCTATTTGAAATTTTAGATGTTAGAATAGGATCACTTCTGCAGTTGTTTCCAGAAGTTCCTGTTAACCCGGAATCCCTTGAACGCTACCAGATGTATATATGGCAGTCTGAGTAAGTGTACATCCTTGCATGTTTGTAGCAAGGATACAGTACAGGACAGATCACAGGACGCCTCATACTATCATCTCAAGACATCAATTTAGCAAACTTTTTTTGAGCTTCCACATCTTTTTCCATGATCTTCCACACCGGGGGGTCGGTTTTCATTCGAGGTGCGTACGGAGCAGAAACATTCAGTCGAAGACCAGGATACAGCTGCTCAGACAGCGGAGATATCACGAGGAGTCAGTCAACAATTCATGGCTTGCACCACGAAGAACACATTCCCAACTCTACACATTCACGGACCGAGTGATTACTGGTGATGGACCCGTACCCAGTGGTCTGGATGCTTAAGCCATCGGTATGATAAAAATTCTATCGTTTTTACTTTTCAAAATTAGGATAGATGTACACTAACGATTACTAGTTTCGGGTTCTCCTATATGTCCACAGCGGCCTGTATCGACACAATCCTGTCTTCAAATGGTGGGACTCTCGGAGGTGTACCGCATATACCTAAATATATCAACGTGACGGGGCTTTATTTATCCGAGAGGTAGTCCCTCTCGCCCGCCAGATTATTTTCTGCTAACATAGTTCAGAGATCCCCGTGTTCGTACTTCTCATGTAGCAGCTAATTACGCCTCAAGAAGTGAGGACGCAGGGATCGTGTTGTACGAGTGATATTCCATGAATCACCTCTCTCCCCCACGTATCCGGCGAAGGGTGGTAGGGTGTCTGTGACGGGATATCGGTGTTATCCGTGATGATCTTGCATCTTTCAACATCAAGGGGCCCAGTATATGCCCATATAACACGATCATGCGTGATAGTGCAGACTGCAGTTTTCTGCGGATAAAATACAACCATAAGAGGAGATTGCCTTGCATGGTTTTTAGATCCAAATAACCTTTGGTTTGATAAACACCTACCTTCGGTGCATTCTGCTTTCTTGAGTTCAACGACCTTAACGGGCGGGGAAGGCGGCGGAGCACGGTACGTCAGGCGAGTCCAGGGGTGGCTAGACCGCTTGGGAAGGGGCACCTGGAGGCACAAGAGGCGGGTGGTGATTTATACATTCGTGGAGGCAACCCTGGAATAGGTGGCGACTATCCTAATGACACCAAGGAGGGACACGTTTTAGTTAATTGCATGGTCGAGATTAAAGCCGGCCAAGAATGTCGCTTTGGGCATTTGACTACAGTCTATATGGATTCCACAGGGTATCCGGTGAGTACTCAGCGACATCTCACTTTCGGATAAGTACACACAGGGCGCAGGAGGTGTCCGCATCCCCCGCTGACGTCGACATCTTTCGGAAGTGTAGCTGCGTTCATGAGAGGACGCAAATCCAAGAAGTAAACATCCCCTGGAACATACGTACCGCAAACCAAGCAATCTGGCACTCACGCACCACCGGATCGGTAATAGTGGCCGCAACTAACCTTTGTCCCACACTAGAGTGGCCGAGACAGCTCCTGCTGGCGGCCAATTTCCCCCAGAAATTACTTGGCGGGTTTCTTCTCACCTTTCCTCTCCGTCCCTTCCCTCTCCACATCTTTGATTGTCCTCGTACAGCCTTATCCATCCCAACAACTATCGGGGCTTCAAACATCACCACCGCACACCCCCAAACCCGCACTCTATCATCGCAATGTTCTCGTTCTTGGTCGCGGGGGAACTAGGGGTCATCCTCCATCTCACCCGCCGCCTCCTCCGACGCCGCATGTCCATCGGCTCCTATCTCGAACACATGATGAGACCTTTCCTTCGTCTGGCTCACTCCTTTGTCCACTTCCTCTACAGCGTCTTCACCCTGTTGCAAATCATCGATATGAACAAGCGCCACCCTCCAGAGTCTGCCAGCCGCATCTCGTGTGTCAATGTTTACTCCCATACTGTCAGCCTGCCGCGCTGGCTAGAGAGTGGCAACTATAATCGTACTACCCTGTACACGGAGAACGTGGTGACCATTGTGGGTGTGAGGTGCGAGTATGAGATGCGTGCTGTGACACCCAGGAACTATGCATGGATGGGGGTAGTGACACTTGGGAGGGGGGGGAGGGCGCGTCGACATAGGCAGGGGCACCGCGCAAGGAGACGAGGCGGGGGCAGACGAGGTCAGTATTTTCGGTGACTCGGTTGTGACTTCGAGGGGCTTTAGTATCTGGCTGCTGACTGGTGTGTGCTAGGCGGAAGGTAGTGGATATATTTGGGCATCCGGAGCAGTGCCCAGCCGTGTTTGGCTGGGAGCTCGGAGGTACCTGGGCTTCAATCAAGATATGTGTTGTACTCATTTCGACAAAATCTTGCGTTCAAGTTCGATAGAATCAATAATATACATGCAGGTTGCGCATGAATTAAACTGTGTTATCTTTTCTACTGTCATACTTTTCGACTTTGCACCCTCTCATATGCTCCTCCACCCTGATCGAGGGAGGAGTATTTTTGAATTCTAATGAATCTCGTTTCTTGTTGTTCAACATTTGGTCTTTCTCTACCCCATATGCTTGTCAAACGTGAATGGGATAGATCACCTCAACGGTATTCTGTAGGTGAGCGAGGTGGGACTGTTGCTGACGTGATCCTATTCTGCTATTATATCACCCACCAACCTAACCATTCTAGAACTACACAGGAACCATCCCTCATCAGAGATTAAATATGTTGACACCTGGTGTTATCCAGTTTAGATCAAGGCGAAGATTCGGGGGACGTCCCACCAGAGCGTTTAAAATGAAGAACATATGTGTGAGTTTACCTGTTCCAGCCCCGCTCTACCGCCCCAAAAATACCGTATGTACGCCAATTGTACAAGTAAATACTATTAATACCTTATCCCCACATCAGACTTTCTACAATAGCTTTCCCACGATAGATGTGAGGTCAGAACGCATTGTCCTCCGGATGTCATTCAAGCACCGTTATTGATCTTACATGCCGGCGCAGACAATGCCCCCCTCTATGGCACTTTCAAGTAGCATTATCTATAACCTCCGCGCGGGTCGGTAGATCATCCCCGGCTTCGGAGAATACCATACATTGCCCGGCTCAAACTGTATGTAGACCTTCCTTGGGAGGCGACCTCCGCGGCTGACGATAACTTTTGGTACGCAAGGAATCGATCTACCATCCCCCCTTAGACCCCGTAGAGGTTCCTTGTCCCTTTTTACTACTGACGTACTCCGGGATGCCCGTCTGTGTCTGCGTGTGTGGACGGAATAGCCGGGTGTGGATGTAATTGCTGTTAGAGACGGCTTTGGGTCCGTGGAGCTTGTGCGTATCATGCCGAGGGCATTCGCGTGGGGGTTTGAGGTTGCACTTACACTGATTTGAATATCTAGAAGAAACATAAGATGCTCCGGGGGTGCTTTATGGAATTCGTTGGCTTGGCACTGGGCCATGCCTACGAAATTGGGAGAAACCGCTCGTGGCGGAAAGAAACCCAACTCTCTTGGTGCTATCTAATCCCTTCTCATTTTCTTCGAGGCTTTCTAAGTGCCAGGAAGTGGGAGTGTGTTTGTACAAGGTATGTGGCGGATTCTGACTCCGAAGCCGTGCCCGGCGCAAATGGCTGGAGGGAAATGAGGCTGATCCGAGTGAGTTACTATGACTTAAGAATCAACAGTACTTACTTTGGATGCAACGGTAGTCTATTATCTATGCTACGATAGTCGACTCTAGCTATAGTGATACTGGATATAGTGATACTGCCATTTCAGTTGAGATTGCGACATACCCTGCTACCGGAAACCGGAGGTGCCTGTCACTCTTTACTTGCTGGGTGACATATGATGTGAACTTATGGTACGAAGAACGGCTATTAAAAAAAAAAAAAAAAGAAAGTGTCCTGTATTTTTAACCTCTTCTTTTCCGCCGACCGACGGGAGGGTTATAGAATAACTATATAGCGGATCTGATGCTTCCCCTTGACTGTGGTCTAAATCGAACATTACCGATAGCTGGCCTCCCAACCCCAATGGAAATGACACCACTCTCGCTGTAAAGATAGCTGAGCGGTCCCGAGCATGTTCTTGTATCGAGTCGACTGTGAAACGTGTAAAACGCTAGTCTTGCCTCACAAATTATCACTCGGTTGCTGACATCCGGAGGTGATCAGTAAGATACAAGCTCTTCAGCTGCGGTCCGAAACCGACACAAAATATTTCAATATGTAATATATGTGGTATCTCTTGACGTTCTGTCCTAAACAAATTCAGCTAATAAGAACACTTCTCCGAAATATGGGAAACATATTTTGTTTTGGTTGAGCTTGGGCAATTTTCGCTTTCCCGGGATCAGTATCGTTAAGAACGGTAGGTTACACGAAATCAACCGTTGCTTTGAAATTGATCGGTATAATACTGTAGTCTCACAGCCACGAACATGTATTGTCCGACCAGAAAATATATTTAGTCACACCCCATCACTCGGGTGGTGAGTTGGTTAGTAAGATACGATCCCCGACCGGAAACGTCAGCCGCAATTGGGGAACGCCGGGAAAAGGGTTGAATCATGTCTCTATCGCTTTGATTCACCTAACGTTCTTTTCAATAATCTCATTATCTACATGTACCTACCAGAGATTCAGAAATTTGCGTTTTCGCTTGAATCGCAAAATGCCACAAAAACCACCGAAACACCCCCGCTCTCTGGAGATGGAGCTCGATAAAGGGATAATATAATATGGTCTACCCGGCAAAGCAAACAGACACAAGTCTCACCTATGACCGGAGGATATTATGTGGGGGTATCTATACTTCGTCTCACAAACCTTATGAACTATTTGCCACTTACAGTAACAGAAACGTATGTGGATAGCACAACCGGATTTATCTCAAGAAAAATACCGATAGATTCATACCATCCATTGTAGATTCCGGTAAGGAGAGGTTTGTACTACTGGGGGTTGTTTCATATTCACCGAGGTGTCCGTATAAGCGCAAGTAATGGAAAGGTGATCTTACTGTACTTCGTCATTCAGAGAGACGTAAAACGATGGGTTAAGTCCGACTATATAAATGCTGTGTGTCACCTTCCCTATACCACCGCCTTAGCATTCTGGATTGAATGAACATGATGTTCGTGTAGTTCGCATATCCCCGGATGTCACCTCTCCGGGGACATACCGGGAGTGCCAGGACTTAGCATCACATCCCGACTAAGAAAAGCAATAAGAAAGAGACATTGCTCTAGTAACTCTTAGTAAAAATCTAAGTCTGGAGTAGAATTGGATGGATCTCGGGGAAATACTGAGAGGTTCGTAGCGCCAATCGTGGGTTTCGGTAAGGAAGTGTATGTAACACTGGAGTGCGTAGCTTCATGTTTATTGAGTTGTCCGAGAAGCTGATTAACGTGACGGAACGGAGGTCTTACTGTCTTTTCGTCATTGAGAGCGACATAAAACGATGAATTAACTCCGAGTATATAAATGCTACGTGTCACTTCCCCTAACCACTGCATTCTCAGATTGTCCTAAATGCATATGCTGTTCGTATAGTTTTCATGCCCCTGTTTGTCACATTCCCGGCAGACATATCCAAGGTACCGGTTGCCAGCACATCCGGATGAAAGAGTACAATTAGGAAAAAAAAAGATTGCTCTGGTTGGGAATTGAACCCAAGTCTCCCTACGGTTTTATAATTTTTAATGTTTTTGGTGAGGGTATGCTGACCACTGCACTACCAGAGCATGTATGTATAAGACTTGTGGTGGTTTATGACCTGAACCTCTCTATATTTGGAAGCAAAATGAAGCAGGATTTATGGCGCCATCGTTAATTGAAAAATGAAGAAGTTTATAAACTCCGGCCTGCATTATAGAGGATAGAAACTGAGATCTGTCAGAGTCGGTAGAGTTTGCTTGGTGGCCATGGAGCTTGTCCACGGCATGAGGAAACACCTGTCGGCGGAGGGGGGCAAACTCAGCTTTATTATCTTGCTCAAGACAGACTCAGCGCGTAGACTACGTGCGCCTGCCTATAAACCTACCGCGCATGCACTGCAATTGAACAACGCGCTCATCCGCAGCGGGAGAGAAAGGCAGCTTGGTTGTAGCGCAATCCACCCTCCTGCTAGAACAACAGCCTTGGCTCACAAACCATCACTCGGGTAGTCACATGAACTGAGTTGATTACTAAGATTCGATTGCAACTGTCAATGACAAGGCCAACATAAACTCTCGGACGACTCCATCACTTAGTATGAGTTCCCAGTATCTTACATCAAAAATACCGTTGATCGGTGTGATCATCCCCCTTTGGATTTTGTACCCCCCTAGATTCCAAATTCAGTCGAGTCCCGGAGGTGTCTCCAGCTCCGGGGGTAAAGCGCGCGGGGCGAGATGTTGTTAGACAAGCAAGCCAGCTACGGGCAATGTTCCCAGACTTCCCCGGCCCCCGGGAGGCTTCCAGGGCTTGATTATGGGGTGAGATCCGGGTGACAGGGGGTCCCAAAACAGACGGACATCACCGTTAGGAACACTGCCTGAGTTGAGGTCTCTGGAGACGCTGGGTGGACACGTGTAGGGTGGGAGAAATCTTTTTCCACGACGTCAATACACAGTCTGAAATACTCCAATCAGTTATATACTATAGATACATCTCCAGAGTAGTACGAATACATTAAACCCGAGCAGGAAGAATCTAGATGGGGGTGGCCGGAGCTAGTTTCCGGGAAACGTAGTATTAATACGCCGGTTAACTTTCGTAAGTGTCGTTCATTACTTTCTCCCTTTGAAGTAGACCCCGCAACGGATGATTGGTTATTTTCGTCACCCCGGTAAATTGGCTTCGGTTGGATTGGGTGAACCTAAAATGATAGGTGGGTTGGTTGGGCGCAAACTATTTCCCGAGAATTAACCAAAAAAAAAACTAGTTCCATAGGAAGCCCTTGGGTTGAATGATAAGCCATGACCACATATAAAACCGAAAAGTTGAGATGATTTTGACGACGCAAAAAACCCTCTCCATTGATGACGGGGAAGGATTCTTTACCTATCGACAAACAATGGGTAACCCCGGTATGGCAGATTGGGTTGGGTTGGATATGAGTAGCCGATTCATAACGTGGGTTGGGCTGGGTGAGGCTTCAATCCAACCAGCTGGACTCACCCAATGCGGGGTCCGCCTTGAAGGAGAGGTATATGAAAGGTGGTCATACAGACACTCCGTCATTCCTAGGGTGGTTAAATAACAAATCGATTCTCTTTGTATATATGTTCTTTGCGGTAGAATAGAATATATAGCTGTTTTCCTAGCAGCAGTTCCTCCGCACTTTACGCCAAGGGTATGAGCTGATACGTTTTGTCACCAGGATGTCCGTTTGGAGGTATAGCTGAGGTTTAAATAGGGCCTGGGATCATAGATAAGCAGTGACAAAAAAGGTTGCTCTAGTTGGGAATTAAACCCAAGTCTCCCTGCGTTTTTATAATTTTTAATGTTTTTGGTGAGGGTGTGCTGACCACTACACTACCAGAGCATGTATATATAGAACCTGGGGTGGCTTATAACCTAAACTCCTGTTTTTTTTTTGGCGCAAAATGAAGGAGGATCTGGAGTGCCATCATAAAGTAAAAATGTGGCAGTTATGTACACAGAAACTCCGATATCATGAGATGTTGAAACTGTGATCTCTCAGTATCGGTGTATTTGGCTTGGCAGTTTGTGTCCACGGAATGGCAGATCTCTCAAGGCGGCAAAGGAATTCGGATCTCACATATTCTTGGCTCACAAGCGATCACTCGGTTGGTAACAGGAGCTGAATTGATTACTGAGACATTGTATATATAGATGAGCCGTTCCCAACTGCCAATTTCTTGGACGACCTCTTCATTTCATGTGCATTCCAAGTTTCCTTGCGTCATCGATGCTGTTCATCGGCGTTATCGTCCGCCTTGGATTTGAAAACTTTCCCTTTGCCTTGACTCCCGATAGATATCGCCACGTGTTCCGGGAATGGAGCGGGGCGAGACATCCTTAGACGAGGAAACTAGTTTCCGGCAGCATTCCGAACCGCCCCGTGCTCTTCAGGCGGCCTTAGGGCTCGATTGTGAGGTAGAAACGGGCGTAGATTGGGTAGGGATACGTCCATCTTGTCTAGAAACTTAGAGGAGAGCAAATGATGGGCTAGCCGGCCTGCAGAGCCCTATGAAACCTGGTGGCGGGTGACCTTTGGTGACTAACGTTGATGACCGATAAGCGGCGTATAGCACTTTTGACTGCCGGTGAGGGTGAGAGGCCGTAGGCCATAGACAATCGTAAACGACCGCAGATGACTAAATAAACCGCGGAATCCCAGTGTTTCCAACTGTACAGACCGGTCTAAAAGTAAGACAGAAGGGCACTGACTGCTAAATGCCGGATACGGCCAAGCCTTACCGACTGTGCTATCAATTATTTAAATTTAGAGTTTCAACCGGTTCAACTACCGAAACAGCGATTCCATCTCTTAGCACATAAAAGTTGGAAAGATAGGTGTTCTATCTCCTGGAGCAGGGGACTTGAGCTCCCAAATCTAGGTGTTCGAGCTCAGGAACAGGGGTGTTCGACCTGACGAACAGGGCTTGCATCGGCGGGGTATAACCGGTTTTGAAGATTCATAAACCGATTAACCGTCTATTTAAGTAGATCAGTACTCCACCAACTATTAACTTAAACGGTTCAGCACAACCTGTTTGAACTAAGTAACTGGGAAACCACCGGAAACTCTGATTGGTTGTCCTAATGGAACAATTCTTGGCTCACAGCCTATCACTCGGTCGATAACCTGGATTGAGCTGATTAGTAAGACATTCCCAACAGCAAAGAACCCCCGTACTTAAAGCACGGACAGCTCCGTTCTTTCATATAAGTTCCCAGCTCACTTACATCACAAAATACTGTTATTCAGAGTGATTCTCCGCCTTTGATTTGTGGATTGTCCTTTTACCTTGACTCCAAGACGAATTAGCCAGATATCTCCATCTCCGGGGATGAGGCGGGGCGAGATGTCCTTCGACGAGTAAGATAGCTTCCGAAGGTGTTCCCACTAGCGTTCCGCCCCCCCCCCCCCCTCGCCTCTAGCGACCTCCAAGGTTCGATTGTAGGCTAGGATCGGGCGGACGGCAGGTAATGGTCCGTGCTGTCCTCAACGTAGAGGACTATAGAGGAAGGGCGGACCCTGGAGGCTGTAAGGAACTGGAGCTGGGTACGTGTGGGCGGGTGACTGTTGATGACTACCGCTGACGATGTTCGACTGCCGTAGACTGCCGTTCACGGCCGGTAAAGCTAGGTGACCGCATATGACTGCATATGCCAGAATCAAACCAGAGACGACTAAAGTCAACATTTTCGATCATAATATATCCTTGGAAAGACCCCTTTTGTTCGTATTTCGTTAGATATATTGAACCTGCGCCAAAATATATACCTCAGCGGCAATGCCGGAGGCCCAGCGTTCATGACAGCCATCTTCCTCCCAGTGCAACAAAACGGACGGGCGTGGCCATTGGGAGCAGAGTCGGACTCTCCACATATAGTGGGCGGCCCGTCGAGCGTGAAAGAAGTCTATGAGACGGGGGTTTGAAGTTTCTTTCCGCAATGATACACAGTTCGATAGATTCTGATCAGTTATTTATTAGTGTATCTCCAGAGTACTAATGCATTAATCTTGAGTGAGCTTTTTATGCGATCACCAACACCAGCTTCCGGAGAAAGATAGTATCAATACACGGGTGTTGTGAGATGTCGTTTCTAGATTCTTCCTAGCAGCAGCTCCTCTGCAATTTGGTCCGGAGGTATGCGCTGCTACTTCTCGTATCTAGGATACCTGGTTAGGGGAGTATAACGGGAGGGTATATAGGACTGGGGTCATGGGTTAGCAGTAACAAAAAAAGATTGCTCTAGCTGGGAATTGAACCCAGGTCTCCCTTCGATTTTATAATTTTTAATGTTTTTGGTGAGGGTATGCTGACCACTGCACTACCAGAGCATATTTATATGGATGTTGAGGTAGTATATGACCTGAATGAGTTTTTAATTGCGCTTGGAATCGCGGAGGTGAAATCATTGCAGTTCGGGGATGGGGAAGGATGTCAACCTCCATGTTGCCGTTGATTGAGTCTCTGATTTATAAATATCGCGGTCGGGTTGATCTGTTCACCAGTTCCGCAAACATCCGTAATAAGTATGGGGGTTTTGTCCGAATCTAAAGTAGCATATGCACCCGCCATCTGGTAATCTATTTGGTATCTGGAACGTTGGATGCGACGATCTCCCGCGACGACCGCTGGACTATGTCGACCGCACTGGGAGCCCCTAGGAAAGCATGAAACCAGATGTAGCTATGCCATTGGTGGCCACGGAATGTTTTTTTCTGGGTGATGAAACATGTTCTGAGGGCGAGTGCGGGATCGCAGAGGGTGAAGAATTGATTGGAGTGCATTCTGGGACGAGTGTTAGCTCGGGTCGCTCACAAATCGGAGGTATAGATCTAGATGTCAGTACATGCAGGCCCTTTAGAGGACCGAAGAGAGCACTGCCATAAAGAAACGAAGAATTAAGCTAGCCAATGGAATCCTTACCAATGTTCTCGACAGAGGCTCTAGTATCTGAGTTAAATAAACCGTGAGGTCCAGGAAGAGGTCTGAGTTCTTGCGGCGTGCACCTTAACCTTCCCTTCCGGACCGTATTATCTTCAATCCTGCTCGACATCATGGGCAGATCGAGAGTCAAAGCTCTACTGGTCCAATATATAAAACCTCTCCCGGATTATGATTATATTAAAATCATCAATCTCTGCAGCTATTACTATAGAAAGAACCGTCAGCAGTGTATACTTGGGGGTCTGACCACCTAATGAAAATGGTAGAATTGGAAAGGATTACTTGGACATACCCAGCATTAAATATTTGGGGGAAGAGGGAGAACGCACGGATCCCTTTTGTGAAAGTGGTGAGAGGCTTTGTCCTGATATTTGTGAGCCTTTTCCACGAACACGGAAAGCTGCATGTAACGGCATCTTTACCATTCAGTTGGTAGATGAAAGGTATGGACCGATAATTGTAGTGAGCATAAAGAGGAGGGAAATAGGCCATAGGTGACGGGGCGGAAGGAAACCCTAGATCTCGTTATAACTCCATCAATACCTGATGCCCACCGGAAACTGGAATGAGCTCGACTACTGCTCGATTGGGGGGAGGCTTATCAGGAAAGGGTACATGGGTTCAGATAGCTGAAGTGAATAATGTGGTAAGAGATGTATGTAGGTTACATCAAACCCCCGTGCATACAAAATATTCATCATCAAACTTTAGTAAGCAATCTCATTGAAATCTTGTAACATAATTTATGTATAAATAACCGCTTCCATTTCTATCTACAAGGTTATCTTTACAGAGGTCATATCAAGCTGTAATTCCTCTTGTTATCCCAGGCTCTGTGACTTTTATGGCACTGGACTGCAGGTGTCTCAATTTTGAACTTCGAAAATAGATAAATGGAAGATCCCGGTATCCTTTGGAACGAGTGTCTGGTGTGTATGCGGCATTGCACGCTAAATCCCTGTTGAGGCTCAGCTAATATTGGACGAAGCCGTCATCATTTTAATTTGAGTGAAAGAATAATCCTATTGTTAGACTTGGTACCCTTGTTTCCTTCCCTTTTCTCAACCCTCCTTTCCTGTTCTCATATTCCTTCTCTTTGTTTCAGTAACATCGAACACCATTTGATTCCTCCCAAACCTCTTCTCATCAGGTCTATCTCCTATTAGGCCAGGTCCCTTGGAGGAACCTCATGTCCCTAACGCCCAAGCCTCAACATTCTTCTGGAGGAACCTCCGTCATCCCAAATCGATCTTTTGGGCCTGTGTTTGACCTCTAGTCTGTGTCGAATCAGCACCGGTACGATTCATCACGCATCTCTCGTGAGCTCCCCTACTCCTATAAATTTGATCAGTAAATACTCATCCATTCCATTATTAGATCCCACAGCCCCTACCATCATTATCAGCACTCATCGATTGCCTTTTCTTTCAAGAGAGGTATGTGTTCTATTTCGTCTTTTTCATTTCCGTTTCCTAATGCTTTTATTAACGAGTATTGATTCTCTCTCAAGTCATCAAAGATGCTATTCATTGCCACGGAGCATGGCCAGTTGAGTACACTCCCGGAGGTTGCAGCTTATCATGGGACCATGGTGACTCTTCAACGACTGACCTTCATTTGAAGTTCAGGACCTTTCCTCTTCAAGTTTGTCATCATCTCTGTGTATATTGTATCGATTTAATTCCATCTGCTAATTACCTGTCTTTGCCAGATATGGGTCCCAAGAGCCGTACGGTGTTAGGGAGGACAGCATAAGCTCTATTCCTCTACCCATGCTTCCCACCTCAATACGGTGGTAAAAAGAAATGTCTCGGAGGAGGGATACGTCCCAAAAACCTGCTACCACTGACTGGGCCACTACCAAAATCACACCAATCTAGCTTGGCAGGAGCCTCATCGTAGTAGAGGATCGGTGCTACCTCCATTACACCAACAACAAATCTGGGGACCAGCACAATCAAAAGCTGGTATGGCTCCTCTTAGACTCAGTTTGCATCTGCAGATATATCAGCCCTCTTCTAGATTTAGTTACTAACATGTCTCCTCAGAAGGCTGGGCTGCTGAGTGGGATAACATCATACTTGACAAAAAGGTAAGCGGACGAAAACACGTGCAAAAAAACACTCACGTTTCTCATTTCCAATCTATGCGTGACACTATCTAACCACTGGTTTCCAGAAGTGGTGTGGGGGCTGCCGAAGGAATATCGCCCTCGGGATCGTGCTTGCGGTGGCGTGAACCCCATTTATCGCCCATAGCCGGTGTTGGTGGAGAAAAGGCCACATCCATGCGTTACGCGTCTGTAGCGTGCTTAGCAGTCTGCTCCACAGCGCCATGATCAGCAGCGTACTGCTCAAGCTCCCCGAGCTGCCCCAATTGCACCTGCTGCAGCGCGTAACTGCCTCAGCAGGCTCGAGTCCTCGTTCGGATATGCGCACTGGCAGAAACTACCTTCTGGCAGATTCGAAGAAGCTTGAAGTTATGGATGTCGGAGGAAAGATGGAGCTGTCTTCGGACAACTTTACTTCTGCTCAGGAGTAGTTGGGAAACCAGAACAATCAACAAAATACTTCAGGACACTCGTCCTAAGCAAAATCTAGATAGTTGAGTTGTTCAATACCAATTATTTTGCTGTGTTCGTGCGTGGGCAGGTGTGGACGGTGTGTAGATAGATAGCGGTTCCTGGCTTGGGGCACGTGCACTTCCTTCTGTGCAAGAAAAAGAAAAAGAATATTAGCAGTATGACATTATATTGTGCAGTAATGGTTCGCATCTTATACAATTACTTTGTTCTTCAATTGCCAGTACTGCGAGGCTTCATCTCGGCATATTCGCAAGCCAGTTTTTCCTTATATAACATCTTGTCGTTATTGTGGGTTTGACTTTAGGCGCTGTGTTGTGACCCGATTCCGCGGTTACGTGGCTGAACCAGGCCAAGCGAATCTGTCTTGTTTTCTACACTATATAAAAGTAGGCTGCGGTACCGTAACCGAGCAAGCATCATCACTCCTCCGCCCTCGTACCTGAGCATCACTCATACCGAGACCTTGATCACGGACCGCCTGAAAGCGTCTGTTTGTCTTCTTCGTCTTGTTTGCAAGCGCTTCTAAAATGCTGGTATCTTTATTACTCGTGCTTGAATTATTCAACCAGATAGATCATACGTACATGATGATTGTAGCATTTCCCGGCCGGTGGTGATAGACACTTACAAGTAAATAGACTAATGAAACGCACGCAAAGAAACCCTCGTCAAGAAGCTAACAATCCTTTCCCACTATAACAGTAATCCAACCCTCTACCCGACTCTCCCCGACCCCCCTTCGTCTTATCAATCTCAAGTTACTCTGCTGATTAGGCACCTCACAGGAACCGCACCGGGTACAGCGCCATGAACCCAAACACCTGAACGATGCGATCATAGATGTCCTCAAGCGCAATTCTCGCAACATCACTCACCTCGATATCCGGCACCCCCGGCACCCCCCTCCCACACTCCATCGCCGTCGAACGAAACTCCGGCACCCTAAACTCCATCTCCACAAAGCCCAGTATCAAATTATACACGCGAATCATATCACCCCCAATCCCGTTCGCTGTCGATGGATAGAGAAATCCGCGTTTCTCCAGTACTTCTGGGAGGGTCTTTTCCTCGCAGGGCGGAAGGTTCTCCATCTCCTTTTCCGGCAGCTGCAGCCACCGCTGCTTCAGCTCCCGCACCTTCTCAAACTCGTCGGAGATTCGGACGAGGGACTGGATGAGGACACGTTTGTCGCGCGCGGTGTTGGTGTAGTGCTCGTCGAGGCGCTGCGTGATGTCTGCGACGTCGCGGCCGAGGTAGTGCAGGACGGTGGGGAGCTGGTCTGCCATGCAGGTGTCCACGAAGCAGTAGAGGTCGTGGGCGATTGTGAGGAGGTAAGGGTCTAGGGTTTTGTCGGTGGGGTGGAGGGTCAAGAAGACTCTGAGTGGGGGAGAGTCTGGGGGTGCTTTGGAGTGCTTGAAGAGTATAGTGACTTGCCGTGGAGGAGGAGGGGCATCGGCAGACATGGCTGGTTCTTGATTGTGTCGATCGGGTTTTGGGGCTATGGATGTGTGGTTTATCTGTGGGGCGGAGAGGCTTACGTTTAAAGATCAGAAGTGGCGAAGAAGGGTGATGGGTGGGCTTATATACCCCCAACATGGGCATATACGGACCCCAAAGTGAGGTATATGCTCTCCCGATTCTATCATCAGCATCAAATCCGAACAGTATTCAATATTTACAAAAGGCAAACATCCCCGCCACCGACTTTTGCTATAATAATCCCTTTGTGTGGTTCATCCAAGCTTTTTTAGTTTGTGCCAATGATTGCCTATTCTACTAAACTTTCTCAGGTTCCATGCGCTGTTGTTTCTATATTCTCCCAAACACTCTCCCGTTCTATGCGCAAAAATGTTTCGATTCTGTGTGCGGGCGGCAGTTACGTGCACACCCGGCAGATAATAGAGTTTGGAAGGAGGTGTAAAGTCTAAAACTTAGAATTACTGAAAGGTAAATCGTCATACTCCCTCAAACGCTTCCCTACAACTTTGACTTTGCTGTTCGGGCATTTCCGATCAATAGGCAACATTATTTGTACCACGTAAATCGGGATATATCATTATTGGGCTCCTCCGCGAATCCAATTCTTACGAAGCGGAGGCTGAGGATCAAAGTGTATGGCGCGTTCTACTGACAAAGAATACTTCTGTAACATCCACTACCCTATAATGCAAATTTCCTGCGGTAGTGAGCCCCTCATGATCAATATTTTACTCCCACGACTTGGATATAACTACCGACGGCGGAGCAGGTCTCGCACTGCCACTCGCAACGAGATGAATTGCAGCACAGTTAGACTCCTAATATATATCAAGTCGATGCGAAAGTACTCTCTAAAATGCCTTCACCCTGAGCTTTGACTGGATTTCTCAGGACAAGTCCACTGAGTGACAGGAGAATGTCGAGTGATATGATATGATCGAGTGATGGTATATGATTACCAGACCGAGTAACGTCGTGCATTGCGCTATGATGTTGGCAATACAGAGAGTTACAAGATGTTGTGTTCCGGAGGGTTAAGAAAATTCAAAGTGTGTTTTCTCCACACTGCGGGGATGCTGGTCATAATAGTACGATGGCCGGAGGAGGAACTCTTCAATATGAAGTGGAAACAAGTGATAAATACCTACTATTTGAAACACCCCCATAAGATAAAATGCGAGAAATTACAGATCTGACTCCCGTTCTAAATACAAGACACTAAGTTCCTCAAATTCAATAAACTAGCTTTACATCGCGACGTTCATACAAATCCTCGGCCTCATGTAAGCCGCGCAGCTGATCCCGGTGGACTATACTCGGTTACCCGACACACATTACAAATTTACCTTAAGATTCTTCTAGTACGACGACACTACCTCCCCCGAATACAACTTCCCTTATAATGTACTCGTTCCCACTCCCCCCAGCTTCTCACATCTCGAACTACGCCCCGTCTCAGAACATATAGCAGAAGACCCCAACCCCCCACTGCGAAGGAGCGTCGACTGCAAGTTCGTCATCCGTGCACTACGGCTCATGTATCAGCTCCACAACGCCTTCCGCAGAACACCCCCCCTCCACCGCCACCCACCGCCGGTGCCGGAGATTCTGGTTGATATATTTGTCTGCAAGCTTCACACAACTCCATCCAGTACCGCGGCTCCGCCAAAAGGTGTTGCTCACCCCCGAAGCCCTCGGTAACAGGCTACGCGGCGTTCTGTGCAAACGGGGGATGCCGGCGCGGCTGACGTACTACGGGTGTGTAGCGGTGTTCTGAGACGCTGCTGGGCTTGTAGGGGCGTTCCTGGAGTGGGTGGCATGAGAAATGACCCCATTTTGCATCCGGAGGGGATGGTTAGGTGTCATTGGTGTGGCGCGGAGTGTGGTGGGGTTAGTGGTGGAACTTGGGGGGTGGTGAGGGGGGGGGTGTGTGGAGGCGGAGGTAATGGGAGGAGGTGGGACGGTGATGGCGTTTATATGGAGGGGTGTTTGGAGATGTTTATGGGGATGGGGAAGAACTGTGGGGTGGAGATATAGCATACGGTCGTGTGCATGGAGTGGACGGAGAAAGGAGGGTTAGGTGTTGGTGGAGATATCGGATATTTAAGACTGGCGCAGGACGGGCTAGGTGGAGAGACAAGAGGACCGGTATGGTACGTCTATCATTATTTTCTATTGCGATAGTTTCTGCAAGTTAAATTTTTTCTGTTGGTGGTTTTTTCTTTCTTTGTTTTTTTCGGGAGCTTCCATGATATGAGCGGAAGTATGACGGTCATGGATAACGGATATGGATTCTAGGCGGGGATAGAGAGGGATGTTGGGGCAATGCAGAGGGATGATTGAATTGATTCTGGATGTGGATATGGATCAGACGATCGTACGAGCGGCGAAAGCGCGGAAGTGCTAAGATGGGAATACTCAACATCCAGTAATTACCACTGCGTACCCCCGAATTCACTCCCGGGACGTGCAAGTCACACATCCCGAGAACCTAAGTAACCGAAAAACGAGGTATATCTCCAGATTATACGCTATCTACCAGCCAATTGCCGGACCACGAGGTTGATAAGAGATTGTATTCGAGTACTGACGATTGTATAAATAGAAACAGAATAAGAAGAAAAGCCTATAGTACGAAAGCAACAAAAGAGAACCATTCAAGGACGAGTGTGCGCCTTCGGACCGCAGCCAGACCTCTCATCCCTGCCTGATAGCTGCTGCTGCCAGGCCTCCGAGATTCTCTTTAGGCGCAAAGTTAAAAGAAAAAAGAAAAGAAAAGAAGATAGGAGCGGGTGAGCGGGCAACTTCAGCAAAAGCGCGGCCCTGAAAGCCTTGAACAACGGGGGATGACCTCCGATATATATACTATCCTCCCAGGATGCATTCCCCTATGGCCCCACCACCCGCCTCACATACATGATATGCTACGGGTCCTCAATTGCCACCGGGAAGCCATTCCCTACATGAATTCCTTCAGGCATTCGGGGACTCACAATCACATTCATTCCCGAGGATAATTCTTCAAGTTTCGGTAACTTACCAACCGTACCATGACTTCCGGATATTGTATATGTGCCAATGTCTGCACAAGGAATTAGCATCTCTACTACGTAACATGTATGGACAATATATTCCCAGGTTAATAGAACTCTACCAGTGGCGTTCTATCAACAACATTCACAGCCCACCGCGCGCGCTGTATACCCCCTACAATAGCACAAGCGCGACTTTTGAAAAGGCACCCACACAATTGCAACTCTCACTCTCTACACCGCCACCAATCACCACACCGTTCGACCCGTTCACCCAACACCCGCCGTAACACCCCACGCACCAAACACAAAGCCTTCCACTGGAGTGAGGGTACCGGACCACGGTAGAAGCAGTACCCGCCAGTACTATGATGATAGACGACGAACTAAGCACCTGGCACCAGCGACCCCCAGGGGCAAGAAAATACTACATGTAATTATGCCAGCCAGAGTCTGTACCGACACATATCCACTAAACTCTTGCATCAGAAGCCGCGTAGCAGTGGGAAGCCGAGTGATACCTCATGATTATCTTCGGAGCTTGGTGTGCGTGGTCAGTCTGATCCACTCCCCTCATACTGGTGCTTGGAGATCAATCACTGAGTGCCACCTTGGGCTATCTACTACCCTCCTACAGGAAAACAGTTTTCTTCTCACTCCCCATCCTGCACCGATCCCATAGCAAACTAGTCAGACGATGCTGAACCAGCAGTATAGTTTAAATATCAAATTACATAGAAGCCCACCAAGAATCTCCGCTATCACACTCTCAGAGACCAGACGTAATGAAGCCGCGCCGCCACCGCGCTCTTCTGAAGCTAAATACCCCAGCCGAGCCGGAGAAGCCTGAGCCCGGAAATCGCACCAAGCCTTAACCCTCCTGGCCGAAGAGAAGACGCAAAAAAAACCTGAGGTAGCATTCAACGAGCGCCTGTATGTACGGATGGGGTGTGGCTACCGCCGCACACCACCGAGGCGTCCAGTTACTGGCAAAAAAAGAATACTGTAGTATTAACCAACCCGCCGCGGGCAGTCAAAGACAGATTATCAATCGCCCCTCGAAAAGGAAAGGAAAAAAAAAAAAAAAAAAGAGAGAAAAAAGAATTGGTGTTCAAACTTCGACAAGCGCCCGTGAAACAGCTACACCAGCGAATTGTGCTCTTTGCCGCGACCTCGCTAAGAGATTTATTGCAACGCTGGTCTTGTCCAGAGGTAGATTTTATCGCTTGCCACAATCTCATAACGGCATAGATCTATATTTTTATGCATTTTATCTTAGTTTTGCCAGTGGTACCGTTATTTCTGGGAAATAAGCCCATGGACTTAAAGCAAAGTAGCGGTAGAAAAATGTTTGCTGATTGGCTTAAACCAGTTTCTCTTGACTTTGCTCCGACCACTTTGCTTCAAGCCCATGGGCTTATTTCACAGAAATAACGGTAGAATGGGTTTATGTCCTGCGAACCTTTTGCCTGACAGATCTTCTTTCCCCTCTACCAACCTCAAAAATTTCAAAAAGACGCCCTACGGCGTCACTAAGGTGGACCGTGAAACGGAAAACTCCGTTTTAAAGTCCATCTTACTCTCTGGCGGGGAATTGAACCCCGGTCACTCGCGGGTTGTCGGTTGACAAGCGAGTATACTAACCACTATACTACCAAAGATTGACGATACCCGGTACCTGTCTACGCTGACAAGTATCTGTCTTTGTGCGCTGGGGATTATCCTCCTACTCTACCACTCTTGCTCCGAAAACCGAAACCACCGCAACAGAGTTCAAGCTCAAATTTACTGATAGTACCGGGCGACAGGTGCTGAGGTTGATTTGACGGGTGTCCCTGGAAAGGTCGACCTGTACTACGTGTCACTCCAGAACCACCCGCAACGGGGGGTGGAAGGCTTTATCTTATCGCATCTTATCGCGTCTTATCGTATCTTATCGGAAGATCATCTTACCCCACGTCTGCTGCAATCTTATCAAACCCTATCCCAGGTCATCTTATCTTATCGCTTGCTCCTCTATCTCATCGTCTCTTATCGCCATCTACCCATCCCAGAGTTCCATCAACCGAGTGACCTCCTGTGCAGCAGCTTAGCGATGAACCTAGGGTGATAATTCTGACAACGCCAAACTAGCCCAAATACTAGTCTCGTGCCCGGCCTGTGTTTGCTTGATTCAGCGCACAGTGCGATAACAAAACAGTCTGGGAACGAGACTACCCAAATACCTACATTTTGGCACAACACAACAAACACCCTAAATTCAAATCTCGATTACAGGACCCCTCTGCAATGCCTAAGAATACATTTGGTGTTATTTGAATATAAAGCAACCATTCTTCAGACAAGAAGTCACTATTATATACATGTAGGTAGCCAAAACCAGTAGTACGTAAAAATCCAATTAGCCAAAGGGTAGCGGTGGCTGACCTCTTCTGTTAATTTTTCTCATATGGTGTGAGAGGCGTTGGGGGGCGACCTTGTAATCCCTGTTCACACCAGTTCAGTATTGTAGCTCTTACAGCCATAAAGTCGAGTTAAAAGTGAGGCTCTTCAATGTTTGCTTCCCGGAGCCAATGAAAGAATTGACTGAACTGGTGTGTACAGGGTTGACAAGTTCGCCCTCTATTCCCTCTTACACAATAATAGAAGGAACCTGCACACTTCCGTTAGCATCTAAATAGTGTAGCGATTGATCGGGTGTGCCTCATTTTCTGACCGCCGGGCACTTGCAGTATTTTTTATTCCGTCCAATCTGCTATTGGGGCTTGGGCAAAAGGTGATTCGCAACAGATCCCACCTTGGTATCTTGCCTGTTTTCACCTACTGCCAAATGTCAGATCGGACGGAGTAAACATCGGGCAAGTGTGGGATCGCCGAGGACCACCGACGGGCGTGAGGAAGGGGGGCGGTGATTGATAATCATTGGCCCCCAAGCCTGTCGGAGATGCATGGGGTGCGAGGTTCGTTTTATATGCTTATTATTTACAACACCTTTCTATCAGCACTGGTGCCCTGCGCGCTCGCCCAACCCACTGGCTCCACCCCCTAGCCTAGCACTCAAAAGAGGAGCACATCGCCCGACTCCGGGAAATTCCTGTCCGGCCTACCTTACGTTCAAGTGAGCAACCCCGAAGTGACTTCAAGCCATACTTCTGTGATGCCGTAGTGAAGGCTGAAAATAGATTAAAGTTCCCCTATGTTGGCCTTTTTGTCAGAAGCCAGACAGAGGCGGCGATGAGCGCAGTGCTCCGCAATACTCCACTGTCTGCTTTGCCGCCAAGCGGTTGACCACTCGTTCCCAAAATACACAATCCTGTGAGATCTCTGGCTAGGAAGCGGTGCAGGATCGGCGGAGGCTTTAAACGGTAGTATGGCAGTCTGCCTCAAGGATATTTGCCTCCGTCAACATCACTTCCCTGCTAGCGAGTAGGGAGGTACGCGATAAGTGTCCCACACTCCGCTCGGCTGCGAGGAAATCCGGGGGTGAGTTCACCGGGCACCAGGGTATGATATCCTGAGTGTGGTCGGCGCAAAGATGGTGGGAGAAAACAGTAAGCTAGTGGTTTACGATGGGTCCGGGGGAGGGGGGGTCGCGGAAGAGGAGAGTTTCAGGTAGTCGTTCTAGTGTGTGGTGTACCGGAACGCAGAATATGATAGACGCCTCTACCGCCAACCCTTATTTGAGGGAATCCGGAAGGGAGCTATGTGATATTGGTTGTGATAAAGTGTCTAATACGTGACTTAGTTCATGGTCCAGCACTAACCTTTTCAACTGTCGAGCGCGTGTTTGGGGCCCCCCGGGGGGGGGGGGGGCAGGGTGAGAATGTGTGAAATCGGTAGTGAGATGTCAAAATACGCACTGACCACGGTTTCATAGTTCCTCATTTCCTCATATATAATCAACCACAGTCCATGTGATGGTATCCCCCTACCTCCTTGTATTTGTTGTGTGAGATGCAAGATATGGATATAATTCCGTTAACGCGAGGGTTCTGTCTCGGCGGTGATGGCGGAACGCCAACACTCACTCTCTGTCGTCTAGATTGCATATCTGAACAGTGGCGGTATCTGTAGCTGAGAAGTAGCAGAGCGAAGAGGCCACAGCTGCATATCTTCCGGCATTGGGTGGTGGGGTATGTAATGTGAGACACGCACAGCCAGGGTAAATGAAGCTCTCCGGCATCGGGATTGAGAAAGGGAGAATTGTGGTCAATGCAGCTTCCCCGCAATACCTCTTGGTTCTGCTACAACTGCACACGCCACCTTGGCCCCTACGTCCCTACAATACCTTCCCCGCAAGGTCTCATCCAGCGTGTTTTCGTTCTCCATCAATCACAAAGAACTAACTACACCCGAGCATTTATGCATTTTTTGTCATCATACTATCCACCGGGGATGAGCCATGAATCATCAAGAAAGAGCACACAACAACGCAAGCTATACTCCCGCTTTCCCGGTTTGACAGCTACGTTAGCTAGACCGCCATGTCTAAGCGTTCCTACCCCGTACTCTGGTCCAGGGAACTGCGGTCAGTCAGCTTCTCTCATCTTCCTTCATAGGAGAAGCAATGTTATATTATCTCTCCAATGCGCCAGGCTGACCGGGGTTTAGCCATTCATTCAATTGAAGAGTCGACCGACGCGGTTGAGGGCTTCAGAGCCACTTCTTTGATTGGGGTGGATCAAGGACTGGTGTATAACTTCAGTTTCCAACTCTGGACAACGCTACTATGTGCGTTGCATGATGTCGCTCTGACAGCGATCTCGGTCGTACGTATGAGTCACCTGATATGACGCATTGAAAGTCTTCTTGGGGAACTACGCTGCCGATAAATATTACCATGCCTACATTACATGCAGGAGATTGATGAGTCAACAACAGCAACGCAGCCGGAGGGGGCATCATACTCTATCACTCGACTCTTCAAAGAAGTCGCCTCGTAGGTTGTTGGAGCTCTTGAATCAAACCCGTTGCAGTGGGTATCTTGTAAAAGCGGATCACCTAACCGACAAAGAAGGTTACACCGCGCTTAACCTTGCAAGCCTAGAATCCGGAGGGCTGACCTTGACCCCCGCACTGTCATGCATGTATGCAGGAGGTGCATCTGTGCTGAGTCATCGAGACAGCCCTCTTTCAGACAGGGAACAATGTCGCGGGACATAAAGCTCCCCCATTCCCGTTTTTTGAGAGAAACGTCTACGGATTAGCGTCAGGACCAATCTTGTAAACGATGCTCCTCCTTCTTCCAGTCGAGCTCCTCGAGCTAATCTTAGACCATGTACTGACTCTCCCTTCTTTTGCCCTCTTCTCCATTCCCCCCCCCCCTACCCCTCTCCCCTCCCTCGCTTCCCACCTCGTCTCTTTGCACACCGACTAACAGCCATAATCGTAGGCAATATACGAGCCACCAAAAATAAGCGACAGGCAGCTTCCCGCATCTACCATCTCCACAACGCTTATCTCCCTAGTCTTGACCTGCCGGACCATTTACAGACTTCTCCTTCCAAAGCTCTACCCAACCCTCGCGGTTCGCACCATTCCCACCCCCATCTGTATCTTCAACCCCTCCCTTGTGCAGTACAGCACCACACTTGTTGTCCTCCCCAGCAATCAGCGACGTCGATCATCGGCCCAAAAACGCAAAGCGATTACCGCCCTCGGAACAGCGCTAGAAAGGTTCAACAACATCCAGACTCTGATCCTGTTCACAAGGTCCTCGAGCACTCTCTTCAAAGTAGCCAATGGCTACCACCTGACATCTTTGACCTGCGAAGGTCGTACACTGAATTACTACGTACCTAATCAGTGGCGCTTGCGCTCACTAAGCGTTCAAGACTGCCTGCCCGGGCCAGCACTGACCGCCGTGCTATCCGCCAATTCCGCCACGCTAGAGTATCTTGCGCTGGGACAGTTTGGGACGAAGGAGCATAAGCCGTTTCCACTGATGCCTAAGGTCAGAAGCCTCAACCTCGTCGGTTGGGATTCCGAAATGATCATGCGGATAAGTGCGGGCATCCGTTTTGACCATCTTAATACTCTCCAGCTGGTAGACGGTGAGGGCCATCCTAGTTTCAACCAGAATGCTTACACCCCACTGAAAGAGGCAGGTGGGCTGGCCGGACTGCGGAAGCTGAGTATACAACGGGATATCTACGAGGCCTGTGCTATACTGGAGCTGACGGACGGGTTGGAGGAACTACATCTAGTCTGGTCACAGGGTGGACAACCGCATCACAGGCAACAGTTGGCGCGAATCATCGCAGCTAAGTGTCGGGGGCTAAAGGCGCTATCCTCTACTAGCCCAGATGTTTTCACGGTCCAGCTGTTAGGGATGGGATTACCATTTGAAGCGGCGGACCTGGCGATGATAGCAACGAGTTGTGAGGGGTTGGAGGACGTCCGGATTGGGGTTAGGCATGATCATTTTGTGAGTTCATTGCCACCATCTAGTCCAGCATATAGATACTTGGAGATAGTCCTGGAGCTTCATCCACTTACACTTGACAGCACTCCACCATTACGGCACTCGGTTTATTCACCAACCTCCGCCACCTGCATATAGACCTATGGGCCTTCGGGTGTGGTCCGTACCAGCTGAGTCCACTAGATCGCATGAGGCAAGACGGGAACATAAGCAGGGAGCACCGGCAGGCGGCAGTGGAGTGGGCATTAGAGACGGTAAAGGAGGGCTTGCAAACCGTAGACGGAATATCCGTCACGAGCCACATTATGAACCACGAAGTTAGCAGAGAGGTATGCAGCCATGAGAGACCATGATAGGGGGGTTGGAGCAGATTTCTGACGTGTAGATGTAGTGGATTAAGCCGGGGGCGCCGGTGAGGGATGTCTGTACGGGGGAGTTGAGGAGAAGATTGAAGTTTCCGATCTTAGGTCGTGGTGTTTGGAACGATGCGTTTAAGCCAGTTGGATTTGGTACGACGACGTGGTGGTCCGGCGTCATGCTTTGATATATGTATGTATATATTTTTGGGAGGGGGTGGTGTTGGACGATTATGTCGCGGAGCTTGTTGTGTCTGTCGTGATGTTGGTAAATCAGTTAGGCGGCAGTATAGCAGTATGGCGGAGAGCAAATATATGTCTACGAGAAAAGAAGCAGCCTAAGTATTGGGACCGGAAGTCTCGAGGCGGTTCGTTCGGGGTATAGGAAGATTGGACAGACGGAGGTCGAGTTTCCGGGTTGGAGCATGTCCGGGGTTTTGATATTGTGTCCGGGTTCACCAAAGGGAGGTATAAGCTCATCGGGAAAGGATAGATATGCTTTTTGAAACACCGTATATCCCATTTATATTTAGGCCCGCGGCGATGGTGTTATCGATCCCATCCTGGGGTATAATCTTTTTTTGGGGTCGGGTTACTTGAGGAACCTCCGGAGACATTGTTCACGTGATCACCCACATCACACAAATCTCACCTGTGTAAAAATATGGCATTGGGACATCGGTTATGTATGGAAATTACTCATGTATAAGGGATGACTCATAGTTGGAATAAGGAGGCTTAGCGCTACGATTATGTAATCAGGAGGTCACGTGGTACTAAGAACAATCTGTATATAAGGAGTAACAAACTCCCACAGTTGTCGCTGGAACTTAGCAGCGCAATAGTATCTTCTTCACACTATAAACATAGTCCTCACAAAGATCACGTGTTCAAACCCTCTTCAAGTCGTCTATTCTCCCACACTCCAATTCACAAGTTATGAGCCCAGGTTCTGCCAAATAGAATCCGCACTACACCATTGCCACCTTGCTTAACTCAACAACACTTCATACAACATCATGTCTTCAGGTGGAGAATCGTCATCCAAGGCTGCTGAGACTAGACCCTCAGAAACCACAGCCACCAGTAACATTCCTCTCAAGTTTGATGAACTCTCTAAACTACAAGGGCAATCAAACTACCAAACTTGGGCGAGTGCCTGGAGGATAACGTTTAATGCTGTAGACTGGTGGGAAGCGTTGAGCATCGAGAACCCTGACGAGAATGACACTGAACTCAGCAAAATCGAGATAAAGAAGGCTCGTAAACAAATGCACAGCCTTCTCATCTCTGCTGTATGCGAAGAAATACAACCAACAGTTGTCTCCGCCGAAAATGCATTCCACGCATGGAAGGCGCTCAAAGACCTCTACGATCGTGTCTCACCCAACACCACGATTACCCTCCTCAGCCGCATCCTAGACACGAAGATGCAAGAAGGCAGATCACTAACCGAGCACCTTGCAACCTTCGATGTGAACTGGAATACTCTCAAATCCAGATGCCAAAGTGCAGACCACAAACTCGCTGAGTCTCTCCTACCCCTCACCAAATCCAACGAAGCCATGGTGGCATTCCTCCTAAGCTCGCTACCCAAATCGATAGGCAATGTTGTCGACAACATCCAGACCAAACAGGATGTCACCTACGAAGACGTACACCAATGACTACAGAACCTGGATGAGGTAGCCCCCCAAACAGGAAACAAATTGCTCCATATCAGGAGTACCATAAGCGACAAGGAATGCACCTGGTGCAAGAAAAGGGTACAGCTTTACAAAGGCCACGAGTATATGGAGTGCAGAAAGCTCAAAGAACAGAACAAGAACAGGAAGGGAAGGATAAAGGACAACTCAGCATCGGTTGTAGTAAATGACTCTACAACCACTATCTGTATGGTACGCCACGACATCTCCCAACCCCTTACTTGGATCCTTGATTCTGGAGCGACCTCTCACGTCACACCCTTCCAAGATCAACTCATCAACATCCGACCTCACACCGGCAATGTCCGAACAGCTGATGGAACCAACCACGCTGTCACCGGAATAGGAAGCGCTAGTTTCAGCTGCCACCTTCCCGATGGAAGCAGATCTTCTATACTCCTCACCAATGTGCTGTTGGTCCCAACCTTGGGAAATGTGGGATTGGTCTCCGAAACCGTGCTCGACAAAAAGGGATTTAGAACGGAGTCAGGAGGAGGAAGCAAGTTGGTTACAAAAGAAAAGAAAGGAATAATTTGGGCAAAATTGGAGAAGGGACTTTGGAATGTACAAGTAGTTAGCAATACAGTTCGTTTGACCACTTACGATGAATGGCATCAAGCGTTAGGCCACCCTGCGACACTAGAAAACTTGTATCATGACATTCAAAGGCTGCCTCCCAAACCAGAAAGTTTCCACTGCAGTCAATGTGCACTATCAAAAAGCGTACACAAGAAACCTGCACCAATTAGTACTAGATCCAAATGACCATTCGAACTAATCCACTCATATCTATCTGGAAAGTTCAGTATACAGTCATAAGGAAAAGCTCAGTACTATATATCCTTCATCGATGATTTCACCCGCTTCGCTTGGATATATCTCCTGAAACAGAAAGAAGACGCAAAGAAGGCCATCAAGGACTATGTTACAAGGATCGAGAAACAGTATAGCACAACAATACTGAGATTCAGAACAGATAGTGGTGGTGAATACATCAACAAGGACAGAACGAACTACTTCGATTCACAAGGAATAGTTCATGAACAGACTCCCCCATACACTCCTGAATCTATTGGAGTTGCAGAACGATTCAACAGTATGGTAACCACAATGGTCAGGTGCATGATCATGGACCATCCTAAGTCGTTATGCGGAGAAGCATACGCAACAGCTGTCTATCTCAAAAACAGGCTACCACACAGTACGCTTGAGGGAAAGACCCCCTTTGAAGCCCTGAAAGGAACCAAGCCAACTATACAACACCTTCAACCATTCGGTAGAAAATGCTATGTCCACATCCCAGAAAACTCTAGGCCAGCAGGAAGCAAACTAGCACCCCGAGCGTATGAAGGAATCATAGTTGGATACTCAGACAGTAATAAAATATACCGTATCTGGATAGAAACACAACATAGGGTAATTGAAAGTCGGGACGTCACATTCCCCCCTCCTGAATCAGGGGAAGTCTCAGTGGAACTCGACTTCATCCCCAGCCTGAAACCAGAAATGACAAATGCACCATCAGACGACGGATACGAATCAGAAGACAGGTCTGATCCAGAACCTGAGTCAAATGCAATCGAAGAGAACCGTACAGAAATGCCAGGATTGTTCCCGGAATCACCGGAACAGGTTAGACAACCACCACCGGCTACACCACACAAGGGAAAAGAACCTTCCATACCTATGGGACAACCGCGAGACCCAAGAAATAACTGGGAGACAATTCCAGCACCAGTTGTACCATTCAAAGGCTTCAAAGGAAAACCACTTGCCTCAACGATACCCAAAGGTACACCACCACAACCTCCAAAACGATCAGATCCACCACCAGCTCCAAGACGATAGAATCACGTCCGTAAGAAAATGGATTATGAACTTGATAAGGAAATAAGAAGGAAGGAATACAACAACAAGGTAATACAACTACAGGAGTAACAAAAAGGGTACATTGAATCAATTAGAGAGGACGGTCCAATGGATGAAGGCGAACAACAAGCTATGATTAAAGAATTCAAAGCCGACATTATAAAAGCCAGAAAGCATCTTGACCTAGAATACCAAGATGTATCCAATGAACCGGCAATCTACCGTGTACACCTTGTAACCGAAACTTCAACCTATAATCAAGCCATGAACAGCGATGATCAACACCTATGGAAAAAGGCGATAAAGACTGAGAAAGACGCCCTAGACAAAGCCCATACGTGAGACATTGTCAAACGACCAACCAACCGAGCAGTAGTCAAGGGGAATTGGGTATTCAAAGTGAAACACAACGAGGGCGGAACAAGTGAGGGGTACAAAACAAGGTACGTTGCCAAAGGCTTCACCCAAGTATAGTACCAAGACTACGATGAGACCTTAGCCCCCGTTGCACGATATAATTCCCTACGACTTCTACTGGTAGTAGCTGCACACAACGGTTGGACACCACAACAAATGGACGTTAAGTCAGCCTTCCTATATGAGGTACTCAAGTAGGAAATCTACATGGAACTGCCTGAAGGCTACAGGCAGGAAAACAAGGTTTGTAAACTTCGAAAATGCATATACGGAATAAAACAATCACCTCGTAAATGGTATGCTTGCCTAGCATACTCCCTTCAACGGAAAGGATTCGTCCCAGCCAAATTCGACCCATGTGTCTTCATACATAAGAACCACCAACTATACATATCGGTGTATGTAGATGACATCATGATATTCGGACCCGACTTCCCATTCAGAAAAGAAATCAGACAACTACTCAAGGCAGGTTTCGAATGTACGGATCTCGGTAACTCGAAGTTCATACTGGGAATAGAAATAACGGTAACCAACAACAGTATCACACTATCACAACGGGCATACATCAATAAGTTCCTGGACAAATTTGGAATGAGTAACTGCAAACCAGTTGAGACATCACTCGAGCCGAACCTCAACCTTCACAAAGGTGAACCGGAAGACCAAATTGAGAAGCCAACTGAGTACCAATTCATAATGGGGTCACTGATGTACGCAAGCATAGCTACAAGACCTGATATCACCTATGCCGTTACCGCTCTCTCTCAGTACTCCTCATGCCCAACTGAGGACCAACTACGAGCAGCCAAGCGCACTCTCCGATACCTCAACGGAACCAAAGACTGGAACCTGTTCTACCCGAAGGGGAATACTAGAACACTCGATGGATTCTCAGACAGTTCCTACGCTTCAGACCTAGATGACAGGAAATCGTTCTCAGGATACGTGTTCAGACTAGGGAAGTCAGCCATCAGCTGGAGAAGCCGGAAGCAGAAATCAGTCGCAGTCTCAACAACAGAAGCCGAATACATGGCCCTGTCCCTCGCAGCTCGACAACTGGTATGGATTTGTAATGCCTTGCACGAACTCCAACAACAATACCGGTACTTCATACACGCCGATAATACAAGTTCTATTGAACTCTGTCCGAATCCACTTATCTACGACCGGTCCAAGCACATCGATGTTCACTACCACTACACACGTGAACAACTCGAGGCCGGAACCTTCGAAATCCTCTACGTCCATACCGAAGACAATGTCGTGGACATAATGACCAAAGGATTACCAAAACCACCTCACCAAAAATTGTCAAAATTGATACGATGTGGCAAGTGAGGGGAAGTGTAAAAATATGGCATTGCGATATCGGTTATGTATGGAAATTACTCATGTATAAGGGATGACTCATAGTTGGAATAAGGAGGCTTCGTGCTAGGATTATGTAATCAGGAGGTCATGTGGTACTAAGAACAATCTGTATATAAGGAGTAACAAACTTCCACAGTTGTCGCTGGAACTCAGCGGCGCAATAGTATCTTCTTCACACTATAAACGTAGTCCTCACAAAGATCACGTGTTCAAACCCTCCTCAAGTCGTCTATTCTCCCACACTCCAATTCACAACCTGGAGAGTTGATTTGAACCCTCAATTAAAAGCGCACACCGGAATATTGTCCAATGAAAGCTGCTAGTATGCACAACAGTGCAATCCGTCATTTTGAGGCTCCGGAAACCTGCGCAACTAACACATGTACCAAAACTGCCGCGTGACACCTCCGCCGCATCAACAGGTCTCCACTGTGGTTGATCGCCCTTGGAATGGCAGCCCTATTCCAACTGGTGCATGTCAGCCAAATAAATATTGCTCCTGGATTTGGGTGTTCGGTCAAACATACATGTATTACTGGGGAAGCCATCATGGGGTGTTTTGGTGAGGTGTGGTGAATGTTGGTTGAATAGACACCTCCGGAGGTCTTTATTACTACCATCAGTATTTTGACAGAATTTCATCGGGTTTTTATAGAGGAATTTTGGTAGCCGAACACCTAAATAGTATGACGTTGCCAATACCATTGTATGTATATGTTTCCGTCCGAGTAGGGCCGTAGTATTATCCCTGGCTCCCAACCACCTTTTTTTTTCTTTTTTTTTCTCTCTCTCTAGCGGTTTTTACTGATTTCTATCTGCCTCATGCCCAAGGAGCTGCTTAAGCATGAACTTTGAAGCAAAGATGTTTTGGCTGCGCCCGAGACAGGATTGCTATCGCATTTTATTTAGATACGGAAATCTCGAGTTACAGGTTCGGTATTGCGAAATCGCGAGAATAATGGCCTTGGTAACTTGAGCGCGCTCTGTTCAGACGGGCGTTTGGGGCGAAGCAGGAGCTACTTATCTGATTCTCGGTAGAGAAAAACTCGGGCGCCGAAGACAGAAACCAAGCTCGACTGACTCCAAGACCAGAGAAGAGAAGAGTTCAGACATGAGGAAACGAGGTCTAGCTCTAGCTACATCGGACACAGTTTCCTGATGTTACTGTCCTGACCCCCAGTCCATCTAGTTTTTGCCTGCGTGCTAAAACTCAGTGAACAATGAGGAGGAAATAGTCCCAGAGGTGGTTTTCGTTGATCTGCACAAAAGCTATTGTATTGGCGCCTGTCCGGAGAAAGTCTTTGTATGTGGCACCTATGCCCAGACCTCTGAGTCATGGGATATCACTCGGCGCCTCTACGTAGCAACTGGGTTTGGCCTGTGCGACAACCCACAACAACGCCCAGCCGACCGAACGACACCAGAAACACAGGAGTGAAGCCCAACACCCCGGCCCTGAACTCATATCTAGGTGAACCGGAAAGCATTCGTGGGTAGCTTAAACTGAGTGGGGTGCCATGAACCGCAAATTCAAGTGCCGCATTGCAGCCATTCCCGAGTATAATCATAAATCCTACAAGGATCCATGCTTCTTCTTCTTCCCACCCACTAAGACCGTCGTCTTCCTGTACCTTTTCGAACACACTACCTAAACCTAGACCTAAAGCCCAAATCTTCTTCTATTATGTACTGGATTATGGTTTTTCGGGAGTTTTTGCGCTCTAGTTGGCGAGAGCGAGAAACCCTAACCCTGAGGAGCAACTAACCCACCAAAAATTGGGAGCGGACTGAATCAGATTACTATGAGGATATCAATTCTTCTTCTCACCCGAGAGAACTACGTGAGTTTGCCAATGATTGCAGATGGGTAATTACTGTACCGCGCGGGGACAGAAGTATTGGATCAGAAAAGTAAGAAGGAGGACGTACTGGAGGTGGAACTATAACGATGGCTTGACCTCACTGATATTCCAAGTTTTACAAGAGCCGCTACTACCGGAGGTGATGGGCAGCTGTGAGAGCCGGCCATGGGTAGATGATCCCGTTCCAAGGTCAAGAGCAACAAAAAGGAGAGGCATCCCGCTCTGCTCCTTCCCACCCAATCACACAGTGTTTCTACCCAGCCTGGGAGGTGGGCGATTCGAATCGCCGACCTCGGCCCCTCTGGGCGACACCATAGCCACTGGGCTACGGCGGTAGATGGTATGTATTTTCCTAACGCGCCTATGGAGAGGCAGTGTGTTATTAGTACAGTGTATCACAGTCCTAAAAAAAAGACAATTTGTATCGCTCCATCACCGCCCTTAACTCTTCTCAACAAAAAGCACTGTACCCCATACTGCACTACTCCCACCCCCGATTCTAACCCAGATCCTAGGAAGCAAACACGGTATCTAGCCTGGCGAGTCAGGCTCAGTGTATTACCCACTTACCGGACCACTTGCCGATGTCTTATTCCTGCGAGAAGGTACAGTGACAGAAAGGTGGGTGGGATTACTACCGTAGTCTTTGGAAATACCATAAAACTACGGTAACACTACCGCATACTTCGTTAAAATGCGGGGATAAAGCGGCATTCTCGCACAATGCCGTACTGATGCGTCATCGGTTTTACCCCAATTTCTGATATTGTATACTAGAGGGTGTCGCTGGCGTTGAGGCTAGCTGGGAGTACTAGTACGGTACTAGCAGTATTAGGATGGCACTCTATTATGTCAGCTCGTTATAAGGATAATGCACTGTTTATAATTGAGGTATAATCGTTGTTTGGATTTAGGTGCCGATCACGAGGCGCATCAACGTCTATTTAAACTCTAAGCACAGATTAGGAGGTATCGCAATAGCATATTGCTTTTTACTATTACATTAAATGGCTTTTATTTTCTAATATCTAGTAAATCAACGCTTTTGGGTATCTGGGTAAAATGTGCTTGAAGGAGGGGGTATTAGGTGCTTAAGTGGCACCCCCTTCGCTCTGCCTAATCCCTGCCCTAGTAATACGCCTTCCGGGAAATCGACATATCCCGCTGGAGGTTGAGATGCTTCGTTGTCGGCGTCGTCTGGGGGCATAAGAAAGCCCATAACGTCGTCGATTGGGTCGAAATCCTCTTCTCTATCGTACCTAAGCCTTCTGCGCTCGCTTTTAGGTGGTTTGACATGGAATTTGTCAAATCGATGCCGTCCAATGAAGTCTGTTGACCCAGCCGATACCAAAATCGATTTCGCTGTCCTATTGTAGTCTGCAAAGTATGGATTGTTGATATGCATGCGAGCCCAGATTCGATTGGCGTGATGGTGGTGAACACGCACTAGGCCTGGTGTTATAATCTGAAGACCGTGGATCCACCCCCGTTAAGTGGCGTATCGATAGATCTCTATTCTCTAAGAGATTTTCTATATTGAAGTAAGATTTAGTTATTTATAAAAGTAGTATGAATTTGAATTCCTCTTGATTCTCAAGGCTCTCAGTTACGTACATAAATGTTTATAGGCCCATGGCCACTGAGGAGTCCGGCAGCAAGCCTTTCCCCTTTTGCAAGAAGAGCATCCTAAGGTGAAGTGTTCCCTTCAAGTATAACCGGATGGTATGTGTTTCTACTACAGCCTCTTCTCCCGCTGCATGGGTTGAGGGGCTGCAGTTGGCGGCATAAGTGTTGTGCCCTTAGGTAGTTGGTCAGTGTATATATAAGAGACGAGTGCCATCAGAGTTGGAGAAATACCTTGGTGGGAAACTTCTCAACAGCAAAAGCATGCAGCAAGCAAGAGATCACCGGACGACAAACAGGTAGAGCTGACACCACCCCGAATATAGTTCCTCTCTGATTAACGCCGCCGCAGGGCACGCACAGATACGCTATGTGGGTTCCAGGCGCACAGGTACGGTATGGGGCTTCCATTGGCACGGGGAGCCTAGTTGGGTGCGAGGCAGACAGCGCAGCTCTGACTCCCCGTGAAAGGAGGGCTCCCCAGCAGGTACCTCCACCACTCTGCTGCAACGTTAGTACATGTGATACATCGAACACTCGCCTCGATATGAAACTTACACTCTTAACTCAAGATGTTCGAATGTTTTCGATGACTCAATATGTCGTTGCTGGCCTTCTCTTCCCTATTCTATCTCTTACTTCAACTAGCTCATTGTCTTTGCGGGAGAATAATACCTGTAGGGGTTGCCATCTCGAATGAATTCGATGACTCAATTCTGGAGGTCACCCTCTGTGAACTGATTAGTTAAAGCTTTTAAAACGAGATGTCGATATAGGAGACTTACATAACTAGTACCAGGACAACGACAAAACGACACCCCACCACGAACAGTAGAAAGAGGAGAAAAGAGTGAAGGAGAAAAAACAGGAACACCACAAAACGAGCAAAAGGTCCAGACACCACACCAAGAACCGGAGGCCATACGTCCTGTGAGAGGGCTACGAATGATAGTCGATGACTCAACAAGTGTTGTTTTTTCCGCAAACCCATCTCACGGGGCCCAGCTGGCAGCCCCATCAAAGGGCTTCAACTGTTCCTCCCTCCAGGGAAAATACTCCCCTGACATCCAGGCTAGGAATCCATAAGTGGATTCCCAGTTCTGCACAACAGAGTATGTCAAATCGACAGAGCCCTGCTAGATTGAGCCAATGCTAGTACCTATCCGCAGTTAGTATTTCCCCGTTGATACAGCAGATGATAAACTTACTATTATCACAATGCCCAAACAGACCAAATCCCAGTGCCCAGTCCTCAGCTCCAAGAGCCCAGGGCTTCTGATAATCACAGTTAGTGATGTTCATAATCTATTTGATGCAGCAGATGATAGACTTGCCATTGGGAAGATAGATGTGACGAATGAGCTTCGATGACTCAATAGGACACTGGCAACAGAAGCATCCCCTCTATAGGTGGTAACACCAGACCAGCAGATGATCATCTGGTTCGGTGGGGTAATAGATGGGGGCGCTTGTTGTAGATGTGCGGACAGGAGTGTGGTCGGCGTTAGGTAGAATTTCAGGGAAGAAAGAATGCTTTAAAGTATTCTGATGGGTACGAGGAGGATGAACCATAACCGTGGTGCGGAGGGTGGAGGAAAAAGAGAGTGATGGTAGCTGACCAATATATCTGGTTGAAGTTTTAAGATGGATTGAAGTGCATAGAGATAATTAGAAGGATGGATATAGAGGTTTCAAGATGGCGAGAGATATTTCCTGGGGGTGGAGAAGGTAGGAGGGAGGAGCTCAGGGTGGGTGGGATATGGGTATAAATATAAGTGCTGCTGAGTAAGATTATGGACAAGGATGAGGATTGATAACACCTATAGAAATCAATCGATACATGGGTCGTGGTGCATTTGAATCAACGCGAGCTGGCCAGGCAAACTGGGGAGGGGCTACTTCCTCTTTCCCGAAATAAAAAACATGAATGGTTATAGTATGGTCAGTCCTTGGTCACTGTTGGATTTCAAGTAGCGCAGCTTATACGGATAATATTTTCGATCCTCTAACTCGTAAATTCTTTGTTATGATACATGGATCTTTAGCCCGTTTCCAATCGAAGGCTGCATATGCATCCATCTAAGTATAGGCCGAAAGAACCACACTGCAGAGTTCACAATACAAGTTCGATACACAACTCTCCGTATTCCCTACATCCATCTTAATAAATCCTGAAGCGCGACGAAGTCTCTGCACCGAGTTCTAGAGTCACAGCCTATCACTCGCTCATAATCATGGACACAACAGGCGTTCCGGAGTAGGAAGGCGGTGTTCTCGCCCAAATACTGACTCAGCTATTGCCGCAAGCTCACCCTGAGTATGATAGGGCGTAGAATTGCACCTGTCTTTGTTCCGGATGCTTATAATTTCTAAGCACACGTTGTCACTCGGGGTTAGGGTTCTTTTAATTCATGTACATTGGCGTAGACACCTGCGGTAGAGGTGATCCCACGATCATTCTGATCAGTTGAGCATGCTAACTAGATTATTATTTGTCCTCAACTATGACTATGTACGTATAGCCTAAGCAAACCACCAGTGGGAAATACACATACCCACTACCTGAAGCGGTTCGGAGAACCCCGGATATTCGCGGTAGCAGAGTATGAACGCATCCTTTCGCTCGGTGTTGGTGCCTGCCAGTTTACACCGCACGTGCTGACTATATTCCTGCTCTCATCTCTTCTTATCTCACTTGGAAATGCTGTAGGAAAAATATAAAGAAATAGATCTTTACGTTTGGCTATTTCTAGCGCGTTAGGAAATATATGTACTGGGAACCCGGGGCATATCACTCCAGTCACAGTTGAAGAACCTCAGAACACGAAAGGAACCGTTCAATCCGTGTAGGTGGCTTTGTCGGAATGAAATCAGAATAACCATTCAGTACTTAAGTGTCCATCAGATCCGGGCGGTTGATCATATGGCTGTGCGGATAGGCTATTTCGCGATGAATTTCGTGATCTACATCTGCTCTAAAATGAAAGGGACACCAAACAAGGGGCTGGAGAAGCCGACATTCGGGGTATAGTTCCGCGGCTGCGCCCTAATTACAGTCCACCGCTCCTGGCCCCTACCTACCTCTCCCTGCCACTCCCTCTAGTCTAATCCCTCACCTGCCTCACCTCCACCAACCCCGCATAACCTCCGAAACGCACCCCCATCCACCTCCGCTACCAGAAACACGGTCAGCCAAAAAGAAAAACCCCAAAATATCCCCAATCCCGCACAACCACTCCCTCACCGAAGCCAACAGACGAGCTCATGGGTCATCTGCCGCTGGTGGGACTAACTTGCAGGTTAAGCATCGGACGAGCTTATAGGTCCTCCGCGCCGCCTGCGATAGCACCTGGCGCGCGCGAGCCGATGGGTCGGTGCGCCAGAGATTGCGCGGTTTTGAGGTGGGAAGTGAATGAGAAAGGGAAAGGGAAATTGGGGGGGGGGGGGGTAGGAAGGGGGGGACTTAGCCTTTGTGTGCCATGGCTTGTTTGTGAAAGGTTTGCTCTTGTGTTGCTGGCGGTGATTAACTACATGTACTTAGGTGGTGGTATTGGTTCTTGTCGGTGACCGCTTCACACGGCCCGGAGGTGTATCAGTTGGGGGTGACGGGTGGTTGGTGGTGCGTTGTCAGAACATAGCGTTCCAATTCTCTAGGCCTATTGGGTTTCTACGTCCTCCGGAAAGTTTTTTGCAAGGATGGAGGACCTACACCGATAAAGAAAAGCTGTTTCCAACTCGTGATGTGAAGAAGGGATGGAGGAGGAAGAGTGATAAGAGAGGGTAGGGTGGTATATGTACCCCGCCCAACATCCAAATCACACTTGTTTCAGAGTTACCCCTGATTTCTTTGTCTGAAGATTGAAAGTTCTGGAACATTGGGAAGGAAAAACTTTACATGACCTGTCGTAACCCTAACCCTGATGTTTCTCGTGGGCGATGATAGCGGGAGAGAGAACAAGATAACGACGCAATAAGGGCCTTCAAACCTTTTCTGTGACTATTTCAGTAGATGCTGTCTACTCCGTGAATCTCTGGGTAGAAAGTGCAAGATCGAGATATGGTGTTCTCGCAATCTCTTGTCTAAAACATAAGCTCTCTCTCTACCTCAAACCTGCGGAAACTCACCAGTAAAAAAATTAATGCGTACTCCTATTTGGATACACACAGGCCACACCCTCTATCCCGGGTGTGTGAGAAACGTAGAGTACACTCTGCCTACGGCTGATGAAGGGTGGGCTGATGCTTGGGAAATTTGTTCTATGCGTCTCTCTTCCTCAACAGCTCGGCAGATTGACATCATTGTGTGTGGCTTAACTACCGGAGGAGAAGTGTTCTAACCGCGTAACAGACCGTTATCCCCCTAAAGCCTACATGTGCTTTCCCGGCCAAATATTATTTTTCCCTTCTGTAATTAGTAATAATATTATAAGGGGACGAGCCGATGAGGCTCGATAACCTCAGTAAAACAAATAAAACCTCTCTTCAATGCTCCATCACCCTGCACTAACTATAGGTACAGCAGAAACATATAGCTTACGTAACAACTTGCCATATTCTTGTATTATAGTGGGGGTCCTACGACGGGGTCAACAAAATTCAACAAAGACTATTCAATCTCTTCTTTTTTTTTCGCTCTGCATGGATCTGCGAGAGGGTGTAGTGATATCATATGTCCTATATGTCAACCGCCTTTCTCCATCGACCCTACTGAACGGTGCGTACTACCACTCGACCGTGTGATGTAGCGGAGGTTGAGGAGTGGTGTTGCGTCTGGCATACTACCGCGGCCAAATCACAGATGTTAAACTCTGTAGGTCGAATTCCGTGGTGGACAACCCGGCCCATGGTATCAAAGTCAGGGCCTGGCCTAAGGTAAATAGCCCGGGCGAGCTGACTAGGGGTGTTCGTCCATATGAACTGGGTGTTCATCGACTAGAACTAGGTGCATAGTAGCCTGAAAATCTACAGTCTTTTGCGGTAGTGAAGCTAGGTTTGGCCAGATAGCCATAACCGGTTTATAGCGTTGGAAACCATGTCCAGGACCCAGTGTTTGCAGTGGTACAAACCAGTATTAAAACCTCCCCGTATTGTACCAACTGTACCACGAGGACCTCAATACCATACCAACTATTTAACCACCTTTTCTAACATAGTTAAACCGGTAATACTATTTATCCAGATGGTATGTGGGTTAGGGTTCTTAGCGGGTGTTTCAGGGCCAAATGTTGCTCCGGAGGGGCCAAAGTAGTGTGGTCCACGAGGCTGCTCGAGGCAGGCAGAGACAAGTGCCTCGAGGCGCCTCCGCCTCGTGTGGTCCATGCCTTTGCTTGCTCGTGAGAAATAGGTGATGCCTCGAGGTGCTCGAGCTAGCTCGAGGCAGATAATTCAGATATTTAGATTCGCCAATATCATATATTACTAGAATACTGGCGTGAAAATGTAGGGAGTACTTCCAATATCCCTATCAGAAACCCCCGTCCCACTGAATATATGCCACTAATACATGATTACCTAAACCTCGAGTAGCTCGAGGCGAGCAAAATGATTTGCCTCGAGCATGCTCGCCTCGTTGACCCCCATGCCTTGAGCTCCCTCGAGGCAGAGGTACCGAGGCAATTCCTCGAGCGTCGAGACCTCGTGGACCACACTAGGCCAAAGGTGGCGGAAAAGCAATATTCAGAACCATTTAGTTAGTTGCAATTGGTTTGTATCGGTTTAGGCGGCACCATGTCTCAGTTTAACCACCATCACCCGACGCTCAAACCGTACTAACTGTATCATTATTATTTAGTTTTGTACCGGTTTGTACCGCCAAACCGACGTCTCATTGCAAACGCTGCCATGACCCCGCTGGACATGCATGAGCAATGCACCCGGGGGTCCCTAAAGGTGATGCAACGTTTGACATAACGCCAAAAGGCACCCGGATTCAAATATTTTAATACAACACAACGACTGAATGCGATAGATATTCTGATCATATGTATGAGACAGGAGTCTCTAGGATAGAATCTGCATTTTTTAAGTCATTAATTTGTATTTTTTAGCGTATAAAAGGGACAGCTTCCAAATAACAAAGGTGATAAAAGGACAAGCCACAGCCATTCATAATAGCTCTTGCCAAAACTATGATCTCCACCTTGTAAATTATCATATATCGACTTCGCGTCTTATTGGCTAGTTTCGTTGTTGAAGAATATGGATTGTATGACCGTTGTATCACTTTTAGGGACCCCCCGGGGACAGGTGAAATACAGTTTCAACTGTAGAGCTGTTCGGAGCTGCTAGAACTCTACCCACAGCAACTGGAGACCAAAGCTGTGTAGACTTTTGGATTCCTGGCTCGGCAACCAGTGTTCGTCTCCATATTTATATAATGACCAGTTCTATTTATATCCAGAGCAGGTTTAACAAACTAAACTAAACCGAACGATGACGTAATAGCCAGTCGGTTTGTATTGGTGAACCGAGGAACTGTTCGAAACACTGCGCTCAAGACTGATGTCGCCATTCCCTGTTTCACTTTCTCCAGAGAGCCGCGGATGTCCAGCGCTCTTACGTCCGCAGTGCTTCCGTAATCGTAGATGTCTGCCCCACCTCCGCACACACTTCATTCCCGCAGACCTACCGCTTCATCCCACCATACCCCGCACCTCAATACAACTTCCCCCCAACGTCCAAAGCTCCCTCCAACTATATCTCCCTCAATCTATCTACTCAGGAACCAGCAGTCATCTACCCCTTCCCTACCTCCCGAGCAGCCATGGGCCACGCAGTAACGCCCCCCACCACACCAAAGCTCTACATGCCACCCGATGTCCTCAACATCCGGTTCAGGCCACGCTACAAATACGACGGTGGAGTATAATCCAGTACGCATTGAATATCAAAACCAGCTCAAGCACCCCCGGGGGAGATTGAAGCAGATCTCGAGTTTATATTCCGATAATCTGCTCAATAAGGCTGGGCTGACCAGGTACCGTCCAGAGCGCCATGAGTACCGACAAATCCCGTCGCACTCTATCGCGTTATCTTTCAAGTTCCCGAGGTGTGCGCTTTTATTTCATAGCGACCGCGGCTAGGTTGAGGACTAGCTTCAATACATGCATTCCGGCGACTATGCCAGTCCAGCACTCAGCAGTGGCGGTAACGAAGCGATCAGGGATATAGGAGCGGCAGCCATCTCACTGGGAAAGTGAAAGCTATATTCAGAGGCCAGATAGGTCCACCTGACACCTGTAACATGTCCGGTCAAGATGACAGGACTGAGCAGCGTGTAGATGTTGTCTGAAAGGCGACCAACCTGCAGGTTAATGCCATTTTACACCTCACCCAGATAGAGGTACTACCTACACGTAGATATAAACTGGATAGCGCACACTATCCATATTGTATGAAAGATAAAAAGGAACACTGAAATCACAGTCAAACATAACTATCAGCCCAGGCCCCGATCCCGATGCCCTCGACGCATTGTAAAAGGCATCTGACTTTATTCAGTCCCCGGTGTTGATTAATTCTGGCTACTACGCGAAGAAAATGGGCTCAGCTTACCACCATAGTACTGCGGCTTCGTAAACAATGCCGAACTAGACCGGCTTTGTGAAAAAGAGAACAATACAATGAAAGAACCTTAACGGGAGTAGTATAGCGAATCCATAGATTTGGTTTGTGGATCGTCGATGCCTTAGGCGGCGTCTTGCTATTATTGAATTTGGAGGTCGATATTGCGTTTGGAGATATGTATCTCCGGTAGGGCGGTGGAGCCCGGGGGTGGGGGCCGGGCACATTGCAACATGGGCATTTTGGATCGAACACGTTCACGTAGGGGACGTTGTGTAACTTGTCAGGGGTTTTTATGATATTTACAAACAGTGGTGGATTTTCCATCCACCGTTCATCCCGCTGATGAACGGCTACGCAAATGAGCAACGGACAGAAACAACCCTACTCTCTCAGGGAGAGCATTATAGTACACTTCCACACCAAAGGACTCCATGCCCGGTTAACCAAAACCTCCATTCAGCCCCCCACAAAAGCGAACCACCTCGTACTCACCAAGACCCCCCGGCCCTCACATCCAACTCTCAAATACCAATACCCACATCCATAACCCCCTCAAGCCTCAACCTCCCCATCCACCTCCTCTCATAATGCACCCAACAGACCCCCCTCCTCCCGATCCACTCCTCCCCCCCCCTTGAACCCCTCATACCCCCCCTCCCACGCCTCCACAATCCGCCACAACGCCTCCATCTCCCTCACCGCCTCCCTTGCCAGCACCCCCAACGCCCGTATCTGCTCCCTCACAACCCCCCACACATCCCCCTCCGCGGGGAACTCCACATCCGTAAACACCCCCCGCGCCCACTCGCGGCCCTCCGCAATACTCATTGCCGGCGGTGCGGCGCGGAGCTCGGCCACGGCCCGGTGGTAGCGCCGCACCTGCAGGCGCCGGACGGAGAGGGAGATGAACACGGACCAGGAGGCCTCCTCGGTGTACTGCTGGTGCTGCTGGAGATATTGGAGGTGGGCGGCGTTGTCGGGGAGGGCGCCGGGGTCTGGGATGAGTGCTGCGAGGGCGGAGGTGGGGGGTGGTGGAGGGGTGGGCGGGGGAGGGGCGAGGCGCTTTTTGGCGTTGCGGGTGGAGCGGGTGCGCATTTTTGTGGTGGGTGTGCATGGGGAGGGAGAAGAGGGAGGGGGGAGGAGAGGTGGAGGGGGTGTTGGGGTTTTTACTGGGTGCGTAGTTGGCAAAAACTCTGGAGACACCTGTTTGGTGCGTGGTGGACAGCTGGTATGGTATTCCGGTGACCTGGCAGTAAGGGACATATAGTTCTCCTCCTGGAAATACTGATCTGGCGACTTCTGTAGGATGGGGACGGCTTCACACCTCCGAGGTTTCCGTAAAAAGAGGAAACGCCCCTTCGCCCATGTAGATACGTGCAGTGCAGATATCTCACATCTGGTTTGCGGAATGCAATTTGGACAATACTTCTTCAGATAAGAAGAGGCAGCTATCCCCGATGGAACGATACGGAACCACTGTTCTATGTATCTTTATAATAGCTCTACCGCTGAATGGAAATACACGTATACCACCTTCCACCCCCCCCCCCCCTTCCTCTTCCGCGGTCGCCTAATATGAGCAAATAGATACTCAAGGAGTCCTATCAACAACCAGAATATATCTCTTGGAGCCACCACCATCTACCGCCGCGCTCTCCCACCCAAGCATATCCGATAACATACGGGAGTGCGGGCTGCCATAAGTATTTCCGAAGGCGGCATATACTCAGCCTTGGCCTTTCGGCTCAGCCGGGAGAAGCCAAAAAGGCTACGTGTATATATATATTGGGCTGCTGGTGGGACTTATTGGTTTTGCCTCCGGGTGCTACCTTGTGATTACTCTCTCTGTCCCCGGGGGTGTGTGGTGTGCTTCTTTCCGGGAGCTAGATGCTAAGATTATTGAGCTTCGCATAGCGCTGGCTCTACATATCTTCGTCGCTGTCTTTTTTCTGTTCCTGCCCCGGCCATGGGCATAATTGTAGATGGGCAAGGTCGTTGCCGCCAAGAATCGAGTGATACGGAATGAGTCGAATCCCAACTTAGATCACAAAGATCTTTTAAGATCGAGTCCTCTACTAAACACTATAAGAGCAGAGAACGGTTGAGAGAACGTGTTGTGGCGAGTCTCATAAAATCTCCCCGGAAACACCAAGGACAAGAAATCCATGCTTGCAAACCCTACCTTTACGGAGATATTCTATGATCTAGATCTCCGAAGGCTCTTACACATGTTCCTTCGACATTCGGATTCTCAGGCATCCCGAGCACAGGGTTTTCTTGTTCCATCCTCGAAACCAAAATATGCTCGCCACTCACGGCCAATTTCGCCGCCAATTCAATGGCTCTATGTGACGGCGCATGAAGCCAGCTGTCGAATCCCCTCACACATCCCCACCTGGAAAGATAAAGATATAAGAGAACAGAAATCCTCTACATGCCGGAGGAGGATTCAGCCTACCCCACATGGTCTCTAGTTCGAAGTGACAGCTAATCTCGAAAGACGTCCGGCGCTCTCCACCGAAGAACTTGAGGACTCCTGTAGATATATGGGATTAATGCGCATCTATTTATTTCTACGTGCGAGAAGAAGCCTCTCATCATTTGTCTAAGACCCAGACTATCTAATCTGACCAAACTCACTACTCACACAGATAATTCTACCGCTCTTCTACGATTCTTGTATAAATAGAATAATTGCGCATCGACCAGCCGCACCAGCTGCAGGGGTTTGCAACCCCCCCCCCCCCCCGGGGCGGAAAACTCGTCTTTCATTACCCACTGCCGATCCGCGAACAAAAATCCACAACCGCGTCTTCCACCATACTACACGCATCTCCCTCCTCCGTCCATGTCACTGACACCTCCGCCCCCCCTCTGCTGCGCCGCTCCCCGAGTGAACCCCCTATACAAATCCAGACACCCACCCTACCCACCCAGACCCCGGCGGGACAGAGATATCTGTTGAAGTCCCTTGCCACAGCCACTCTAGTCATATGTCACCACCGTCAATCGGCGGGGTGGCATTTTGGCGTGGAAAATCAACCAGAAATATGGTACACATTGCGCTGGCTATGAACTTTCTGTCGCATGCCTTGTCGCCATATCAACGCTATTGAGCTGTGGCCCCTGTTGAAGTTTTGTGCCTCTCGGAGGTGGTGGTGGTGAGTGTTTTGCAATTGGCTTACCGGGAACTAGAGAAGTGGGTTAGGGTTTTTTTGGCTGGAGCGATTTCGGTATTTTTGGGGATTGTGGTTTTTGTATGTATTAGAGGATTTCAGTTGATCCCTATTGTCGATTTTCAACGTGAGGGAGAAACTCTAGCTGCCAAGAGCCTGTTCCTAAATGAACATCCTGTGAGTGCAGACAGAGAAATATTCCGGGACGGAATATCCAGCATTGGGTATTTATCAGAACGTGACATGTCGGCTCAGGCAGTCAGTTTGAAAATGCGGTTTTTTTCAATAGATTCCAAAAATAAAAATAATTAAAAAAGGCCCTACTTATTCTCCGGATTTTGCTTTCCCTTTTCTCCAGTCCCAAGCCCCGCAGATACGAGCAGTCTTGTGGATACAATAGCAAAAAAATGGTATGGATTCGCTACGTTATTCCCGTTCATGCTGGAGGAATGGAGCAAGAATACGGCATTACAACGGTATTCTTTTTGTAATGTTGGTTTAATTCCGTATTGTTCCCTAAATCCCGCAATCATCCAGTACTGATTTCACCCCGTTTTTTGTACTGTAGTTTAAGACCACTTTCACTCTCTAATTTCTCTCCTAACTTAGTACAAGATGACTTCCTAGCTGGTTATGGAAAATGGAATATGTTGTATGCATACACCCAACCTTTCGCTCCTATTGTCTTTTCCAAAACGCAGCAGATGCGGCTCCCCTCATTAGTTCCGCGGCAGTGGGTGCAGTTCCTACCTGCCCCCCAACCTTGGCAACCTTGAGCCTCCCAATCGCCATCGCGCATGTACGTACGACTGAATCGTTAGGCGGATGAAAGAAACCGTTAGCACACCCCTTGCACTGGTGAATCTACGGTCGTTTTTTCTTGTCGTGGAAGCCAGCATATATACTCCCACCCTGCCGCCCGCGAACCAAAGAAAGATTAAAAACGAAATAAAAGAGCACAACTAAACAAAAAAAGAAGCTAGAGGATAGCGGGGATCGGCAATCGCGTTCTTTCACCAGAAGCGCGTTGGAATCGGGGAGTGCTGGGGTGTTGAGCCGGCGGTGTTTAAACCTGTCGTCCCGTAACATTCTACCACGACAGACAGAAAAGCTGTGACTGCGAACGCGCCGGGTCGGGGATTCTGCGGCGAGCGAACTGGAATTTATATAGTGACATCACGCATATTGCTGCCGTTGACAGCCGGATGAAGGTCAATTCTTATGCATTTTGGCTGAGTGGTGACACAGAGTCGCAATCCGGGGAGAGCTTGTAGCACCGAGATATGGGAAAGGGAGTTTTTTTGTTTCCTTTCACACATGGTGGATGACATAAGTGTTCCCAGAAAGCAGGGCTAATCAAGCCACACCACTAGCCACTCTCATCCGCTTTCTTCATCTACGTGTCCTCCCTGACCACCGAGCCCGACATCGCAGCGATCACTCGAGGGAATACCAAGAGTACGGCCGGAATGCCACATGAGTCCACAGATCGTTTCGCGTTCTAGATATTCCATATGATCGAGTTGAAAGGTTTCCCTCTCTCGTCAACGTTGCGTCTCGTAGGAGGGTGATGGGCCGGGCAACTACGATGCAGGGGAACTGAGACCACTATATATAGCTACCTAGTTCATTGGCCAGTAGGGGTTGTTTTCCTTGACAAAGAAACATTCCGGAAGAGCAGTCGTATCGCCTGATGAATTCGCCACGCGAACCAACCTGGTCGGCTGGAGGGTTTTCGTACCACCTGAGACATAAAGTATCACTCGTTTGTCTTGGCTTCACCGAACTTCTATTGGCTGGCCTACCGGTACCGTCGTCTGTTGTGTCCGTGGTAGGGGGGCCAGCGTCATCCCTTATTCTTGTCAGAGCAATTGCAAACTTGATAAATTATTGTTTATGAAAGCTCTAAAGCTCATCCCGCTGTCCGGATTTGGTGCAGATGGGTGTGATCGTCCTTCAGCACGCATTGGCATGTTAATATAATTTCTCGATTGCGCAAAATTCCATTGGTCCGTCCCACACCTACGCTTCTATCATTTAGAAAGGAAGATTCATGAGTATCTAGTGAGGCGAATTAGCTCTGCGTCCGGTATGTTGTGGGGAGCTCCTCGGCCTCGGCTGTGTCGGTGATATTTTCCACCCTTTATTTTAACTGTGGATATCTAACCTGTCGTTGCCGTAATTTGCGCTCTTGACGGTCGTGGAGTTGGCTTCTTTTGATTCTGAATTTGCCTTGTAGTATAGCTAGAATTAGCAAGGTTAGAGGACCGACAGGAGCTTGGAGAAGAACCTCTTGAAAAAACTCACAACCCCAGTTGTTGTTAAATTTGTTCACTTGTACTTCGCCTATCATGGTGTATAGAGTGGCATCTTTAACCAGAGAACCTACTCTAGAGATTGTTATGAAAACCGTAGTTATCATTCTCACATGGGGCTCAGTAATAAGTACAAGTAATGGCCGCCGGCAACGCCTGAGCTCCAATCTTTAGACCCCCCCCCCCCCCCCCCTGCCAACCGCGACAGGCACCCGCCTGAGATTTCGCACCGAAACATCTGTAATACATTTAGCACCCGCCGCCACTATAAATATGCAACAGTAGACCCACTCTCCACTCTCGGCCTCCAGTCTCCAACACAAACAGACTCACAACCAAAAATCCTCAACTTTGAGTCAAACAACTAAAAAATAAACAACTTCTCCACTCATAAACAAACAGCTTACCTACCTCAACATGCCTTTCATTGCTATCGCCATTCTCTACCGCAAATACCGCGCCGGCCGTATATCCCTACGTGCCTTCCTCCGGTTCGTTCTCAACATGTTCCAATATTTGATCCTCCACATCACGCTTTTCTTCCTCAACATGTGGGGGCTCTATGTAGTCATTGGCCACAGCACTCGTCCAACGAATACTATCACTTGCACCAATACCACCTCGGTCGTCGTCAACCTCCCGAAGTATCAGGAGGTCCGCAACCTCCCAAAGTATCAGGAGGTCCGCAACATTCCCCGTTGGAGGGAGGCTGGAGCTTATCGTCATGAATACTCGGAGGCCCGCATGGTCAAAATTACGGGATCGGTCTGGGAGTATGTCCATGAGCCGGTGGTGAGAGGGACTAGTGGTGTTTATGGGGTGGAGAGGGCGCAGGGGCAGCTCGTGCATGCCTTCCCTGCGTTGCATGGTGCGAGGGGAATCTGATGGATTTCATTCGCCATCGTCATCGGTCTTGCGTGGAGTTATTATGGGTGCGTCAATTGTGTGGTTCTCGGAAACCTTGTGATATCTGCTATACGGCGTCAGAACTAAAGTCTTTTGCGAAATCTGAAATTTAAACTTGTTTTGAATAATCTTACTTCTCCGTGACTTGAAACTTAATATACTGTATGCCTGCCTGTGCGATGTGATTCCATGTATGCTCTATCCATCTTCTCTTTCCGTTGCATAAACCACCAACCGGAGAAGATCGAACCCATCTCTTAACAGGTATAGGCAAAAGATATTGTAATACTACGGCGAGCCCTGTCCTCTCGGAAAGGAATGACATTGTAATCAATATCGCGGGGTTGGGGAGGATGTTGAAGTTGATGAAAAATGTCGTGAGAAGTTGACAAGAAGAAAAGGTGGTTACTTTTTACAATGTCCGCGACTCGCGAGTTTCGCTTCGTGGCCTCCCGCCCTGAACAACAGTCCATGGCCTCCCTCGCTTGCACGAGATTCTAATTTTATCTTACCACGAGTGCACGTACCTAGGACCAGAAAATAATCCAATCTCAAATAAAACTATTTTTGCATGAGGCGTTAGCAGTGTGAGTTAGGGTTTGTGCGCTCAGCCACTCGGAACGATGCATTTCCCGACCATATGGCGACACAACGAGCTCCCTAGGAACAACCAAAGAAAAAAGAAAAAAAGAGAGCACATAGGGTTGTGAGAAAGTACTTCAAAATAGACAAAATGGTAAATTATTTTACAACAAGATATTGGGCCCAGCCCTCTAAATACTCAACCGGCTTTAGCGTCATGACACAGGTGGACCATGAACCATAGGATCAGCATGTAAAAATTGAGTTCAATGTCCTGATTTACGCCGAATATCGTGTCTCTAGATGGAATATTATTAAAAAAAAAGCGAAAGAAGAAGAATGTATAAACTGCGGGGCTGCATGGCCATATATTAGTACGGTAAGATGAGATCGAGCTTGTTTTTAGCATGACAGTTCATGGTTTATCACGATTCTACTTTTTTTTTTCTACTCTATAGAGGAATGTTCTTGGATGAAGAGTTGCGTGGTAGGGTACGCCCGCAAGAAAAAAGTGACGAAACAACGAGTGATCTCCAACGCGGTTAAGCAACAACCATGACTTTTGAAGGGAGGCCATAAGGGTGTTAATACACTTCAGAGGGCGTAGTATATACGCTCTTCCTCATTTTGGGTTTCAAGGACTTCTTTTCATTGGGGTTGGTGTTAACTGCAGGCGTTGTTTCGTCACTTTTTTCCCGCGAGTGCACATAGAGTAGAGTAGAAAGGTCTACTATTTCTTGGCTCGAAAAAGGTTCGCCAATAGGAGCCCGCCCTTGTTTATCTCATACAGGGGTCGCGTTAATAACTGGCAGGGATATACTAACAATGCATGCTGAACCCCTGTCACTTCGACGCTAAGACAAGCCACCGGAGGGACAAGGATTAATCCTTGTCAAAATGCTACATTAAGGTAAGGACTATGACTCGTTCATAAGCCCTGATGGTCTAGTGGTATGATTCCTGCTTTGGGTTCTCTTAAATGCAGGAGGTCTCCGGTTCAATCCCGGATTAGGGCCTTGACTTCTCTCTCATCTGAATTGTCTGATTCTCTCAGTCTTTCGGGTGAGCGTTCTTTTTCCTTTCCTTAGAAACGGTGGATAAGGAAGCATCTTGAGGTTACGATGACAACAAATTCTGTGTTTTCGCTTATAGATGTTACCATTAATTTTCCTTATTTCGGATCCTGGCGCATATTTCAACTGATAATCAGAAAAGTGTATCCCTTCGTCTGGCAAAAAATGCTGCCCACCCCCCAAAAGCCAAATTTTATATGTGGCTTTACTAACAGATCCCGTTATCTCTCTTATCAAATAATAGATCTCCCATACAAATCTGATTCCTGTGTTATAGGGTGGGCAGCATTGCCAGACGAAGGGATAAGATCGCTCAGAAGTAAGGACATCTCTAAGCAACATTCGGCGGAAAAGGCCACCGGCGGCGGAGTAACTCCATATCGGCCACTGCACGACAACGAACTAAGAGAGGAAGAGCGGCATAAGAATAAAGAGACAAATGCACAAACACGCTGCGATCTGTTCAGCATAACTGCCGTCAAACGATAGTTGACCTATTTCATGATTGATAATCTTCTGAGACATTGGGATTAAGGGTAGAAACTTAGTAGGGTTCTCGATCACCTCCGATAAATTGTAATCAATCCGCCGAAATACTGTCCTCCAGCAGTTTGGCCAGCCCTACTAAATAGACACTATGTTCGGCCTATCGATAGATTCGGGACTCATCAGCTCAACGAGGCGAGAAACGATCCTCCTGACCGGTCACCGGGTCGGGTGAGGCATCTCAAAGGAATCCGGGGCCGCGCTCATTGCGAGAAATTTCAACGGTTTCATCCCGTTAGACTTCCGGGCATTCTTCGCAGCTGATCCTGTATGCTGTTTCCATGCCTTGTTTTGAATGTTACTGGACCGAAATAAAGAATAGTAACTAGAATAGTGAAGAAGATCCCCATCCACTTCTAGACTTACGGAAATAGTAGTCAAATGTCCCCACGCCTTTCTATTCCGCCCTTGAGCTTAGTATGACACTGAGTGATAAGGTTGGCGTAGTTATCTGGTACAAGGCGTACATATCACTCCCGGCACGTAATCCAAGATCACCGAAGAACCAGAAGAATGACTATTGTCAAACGACCTGCAGTGCTGGTACTCCGGAGTTCAGCAAGCGTACATATGCTGCCTTTGCCGCATTGGAAATTCCCCTGTTTGATGGGGTTCCTCGTCCCATACATATACCTAACCGGGGGTGTGAATCTGTGGTTCGTAGCTGAAGATGTGTAGGTTCTATCCGGCAAGGGTTCTCATAGGACAACAGAAAATCTCAAGCGCTGCTTAGCACTACCCTAGGGGATATAGCCAAAGTCATTTTATGACAGTGCCAAACCTGCGCTGTTCTAAATCTCCTCGCAAGTCCACAACAACCATACCCGGTGATATAACGGCACTATCGCGTCCCAATGTAACTCTGATACGAGTGTGTAAACCGGAATGAAGAACCTTGTAGTAAGTTATAGGAATATGCCGTTTATGCTAGTGGCGATAGGAACTTAGGAAGTCTGGAAAGGGTAGAGGGGCGAGGAATTAATGTGGAAGGTTGATTACGGTCATGCGATTTCGAAGTAAAAGCTGCCTCATACACGTAGCTAGAGTGATAATCCATGCATCTATAGGTCCCTTAGTAGAAAACTCGCCTGGGATATCTGGAATGTATATATACATGGTCGCCCAGGCAGCGGGGTATAATCCGGAGGTCGCGTCTTCACGAAGATAGAGACGTGATGGCTTCATAAGCAGATTTGGAGTACGAAGGCGGTCACAGCGCGTGGAACCTTTGATCTTGTTCTCAATCCGTCTCATTCCAATATCTATCTTTACTTCCTACGCGAGCAAATTACGCAGGGTTCCAAGTTGCAAGACTTTCGCCCAGTACTATTATTGGACCTCCGGTTAAAAGCAGAGTGAGCGGCGGTTTTTTTTTTTCAACCGTATTTTGTTCCCAACTAACGCACCTGTCAGTCTATATATATTTACACTATAACCTATCCACCACAAACTATTCCCAAAGTCCTCGAGTTTGAATCTTAATCATGGAATGTCACTCGGATATCATCTTCGCCGCCCTCGGACCTCTGGTTGAAGCTCGATAGGTCCTGAAGGTATAGCCCATATATAATTATACTTTTAGTAGGTTCCCTTTACTAGCGAGATATTGCCTGTATCAAGGTCGCACTATTTCTGAGAGGTGGAACCCAGCGCCGGTAAAGTGTCGGTCATAGAATATCACTCGGATTATTTTGGTATCGGGATAATCGAATACGACTCCAGGGCTTTTCTTGTCCAGCATTTCGATTCGCAATTTCTATTAATTGACCGTTAATATAACCTTTAATTCCAGTGCCTACCTGCTATATTACTACCTGAAATTGCTGTGTTCGGAGGTTTCGCGAATCGTAGTGTGTTCTTGTGTTGACCGCCTCCGATATCTTTCCGGGGTATGTGAAAAGGGTCGTTGTATGGTTTCCTTTATGGGATAGAGTTGATTAGTGTGCACGGTACCATTATATTGAAACTAGCTTTCAGTTTCGCGATGATACCAACATTTGAAAGAATCGCCTGGAACTCGACTATCTTTAGCTGCTCATTTCAAAAAACTCCAATTATCCCGAGTCATTTTTAGTTACTCCTCGAAGTTAGATAGCAGCAGATTCCTGATCGTAGTACCAATCTTGTATAACACACACTAGTCAGATAGATGTGACTACCGGAGGAGGACACAAATCTTGTATCTCACACCCAAAGTATGTTTCCACGCCCAATTCCGAGCTGGCATGGAATTAGCGGGCTACCTGCTGCACAAGTAATTATTTTCTAGGTTCTCATGTAAGCCGGTGTCCAGCCCGGCTGAAGCTGCTCCGCCGTTTGACCACAAATACTCCCAACCAGTTCTATACGCATATTTAAACTGGATTTTGCAAGGTTGATATCGGCAGTGAAACGAAGCACTATTTAATTGTAACCCGAACATATCCGAAGAGAAATTCCACATCGCACCAAGGTTTTTTAGGCGGTAGCACTACTCGGCAGTCTCGACTGGCGTCCCGGAGATGTAGTATAGTCGGTGATACTCTTGGCCCTGGATACTAAACGTACCTGCCTCCACGTTTGGTTATTTCTTCCGCTGGATTCCGTGAATACCCTACCGCTTGTGTGTCGAGTAGGAAATAGTAAACCTTATTGTGTATTCTACTGCGTGTGAAACCTAACAGTGTAGAATATGAAAGTGGGACGTAGGAGAATGTGAGACAGCATATGCCTATTTCCGTATTCTAATCCTGTACCACACAGCCCAAATGTGCAGTGTGGGGGGAGGGTATATAGAAATACGACATTCCTTTCCGGGATTCCTGGCAGATGTAGAATCTTCCTACGATGCATGCCCGTTTAGCCACGGGTAGTACCTCCACGAGCCTTCTTATAAATAGCGTAATGTCAGCATCATTACTGCTCAATATCCAAACCACACCTTCTACAGCTCCATACCCGTAATCAGTCACACACGTTGCCATCACTGTTTCGCAACTCCAACTGCAAACCCTCCCTATATAATCATGACTACCAACAATGTCACCGAGTTCGGCGCTATTATAGCAGTCATCACCCAGAATTTTGATGGATATAACGAGAGTCTTCAGAATTGGATTTGCCTCTTCAAGCAGAGTGCTCAGCCTCTGAGCGACTACACAATCGAAGAGTTGTCCCCACTCGCCGCTCTATTAAAGAGGGCAAATATACTCAACACCATCGCGCTACTAGATTGTGACGCACAAACATTATTGCCCGAGGGATTTTTCCCCTGGACCGGTGAGAGAGAGTGTAATAGATTCATTGGAAACGAAGAAAACCCAATTCTGGAGAGGAACAGCCTGCATATTTATAGAAGATATTATGAAGCACGGGAGACCTTGCTGCCCCTCAGAACGGAGATTATGGAGCTCATAGTCACCAAGTTTAACATTAAGGAACCAGCAATTGAAGAGAGGCTTCATGAGAATAGGAAGGCAATACTGCTCAGCAAGGCAATCCATCAGCCTATGAGTGAAGCAGACCAAAACGTGTTATATAACGAGTTTGTTGCAACACAAGTCCAAAATTTTCATGGTGCAGCCTCAGTTGAGTATTCGCCGAGAACCGGAGTCATCTTCAAACCCCGGGCGTAGGAACTATATTGTAATTTTAGTTTTCTTACTTAATCTTTTCTCTTCAGATTCTCATTAGCTTACTTAACTGATGTAATTTCCTCGCGCATGTCCGTCGTTCTGTATTTAATTATCCAATTCAAATCTTCATTTTTCGCAACTTGTTTCATTCTTCCCTGTAGCAGTCTTTGCTCTATCTAGCTGTAGACTATCGCCTATGGATGATATATACGCTCCCTTATCCTCATTAATGTTCCCTCATAAATAGAGTATTCATGGAAAATAACCTCATACGAGTAGAATGCGTAATGTAACAGTAGGGACTCCCGAGCCAGGCCCCATTCCAGTCCATGAGATAAATGGAGGTAACCCTTATGGGTTGACTGCCTCCATCCAGGGTTCCCAGCGGTGCAGACCGCTTCTAAATTAAGGCAAACCCGTACTAATTGCAAGTCAGTACAGACAACCGTAGCAAATGTACCAACTGTTTATATTTAAGTCGAGGGTTTGAATCGGTTTAACCAGATAAACCGCGGCCCCATGTCTTAGAATGTCAGAGTCCGCGTTCTTACGAAGGCCTTTCATCTTCTGGAACAGGGTGTTCAAGCTCGGAACTGGGTCTTCCAGCTGCCTGGGTGCGGTGTTCGAGCTTGTGAAGTGGGTTTGCATAAACAGTTTAAACTGTCGGTATAACCGGTTGTGAGGGTGCATGAACTGTTTAACCGTTTATTTAAGGAGGTCAAAGCTCAGTTCTGATCCGTTGACCAAGACGTACATTTGGTCAAGTGTGCGCCCTGTCGATCAAGATGATGGACGGGGCAACCCCTTTGCCAAATGGGAGTCTTGATGAATTATTGACCCAATGATCAAGAGGTGGTTCCCGACAGATGATGGACGCTAGATAATATTTCCCTCCGGTGGATGTGTCAATGAGTTCACAAACAGAGAGACCTATTATAATTCCAGCAGAGTTCGGTCAACTCGAAGGTGGAATTATGATATTGTCAAGTGCTAAAAATAACAGATCACTGGCACCCTCGTGAGACTCATAGCAACAAGATTGTACCGTGACCTTCGAGGTCAGAGGTGTAAGTCCATTCTTTTCAAGCATCAAACTTCGTTTATGAGACTTGAAATTATTCAATTGCTCTCCTGGTTGTTGAGTTATTCTGAAGTAGGTTTCGATGTTCTCGTGAAGTGATCGGTTATTTTTGGCACCCAACAATACGTTTTGCTGTAGTTCAATACTCTAAAGACAATGCTTGATCAGATAATTTTAGCTCTTTCCTGAGCTGGCGTGGGCGAACTATTCAGAGGAATGGGATTTTTTTAGAAGACCATTATAATTATTCGAAATTTGTTAGTAAAGCCATACCAAATATATCTTTGTTTTGGTGGTTCAGTATTTTCACGAGAGCTTGAGGGATAGCAGCTGATAGAGTTCGAATCTCCATATGTATGTGTGGACTTGATCACTGTGTAGAGAAATTACATGAACTTGTTTAACGGAGTGCCCTATTCATTATAACATGGGCCTTTTGAAAGGATCGCCCTATCCATCAATCTTGAGGAATTGTGCGCGCACTTGGCCAAATCGATGTCTTGGTCAACGGATCAGAACAGCTCCACCAACTATTAAATTAAAAGGTTGAGTTCGGACGTTTTGAACCACATAACCGGCAAACCACTGGAGACACTGGCCATATTACGTTAGTTGGGTTCGGTGCACCACCGCCAGCAACTCTTGTACCTACCACATTTCTTGAACAGTCAAACCTTGAGAAACGGAGTGTATCCGGAGATCGACCAATTTCATCTACTTCTACCCCGAAGGATGGAGCACCATATACCTCCCCACCCCCTCTTCTCCTGCCATACATACACACTTACTATGGCCAACCAGGCTTCAGGCCTCGTTGGAACCTGGGGAAGATGCCATTGGCAGTAGAACAGCAGAGGCCTAGCATCTATACACTGGTACGATCCTAATAGGCTATGGGGAAATAAAGCTCTCCAGCCGGGAATAGGGGAAGATCCGCGAGCATTTGCCCTTGTGCCAACAGAAGTGCCGCGGTTGCCCAAACAAACGGGATATGTTGGAAAGGTGAGGTCACTGCCAGTTTATTTGAGCTAATTGAGATTTGGTAAACTTACATAGTGGTAAAGATCGGGCACTTAAAGTAGATGTGTGGAGTGTGAGTAGCAGAAGGGCGATGTCAACACCAGGAGTCGTCCAGAAACAGTATGGTAGTTATTCGTACTATATTAGAGAACTACAGGAAAGGCGTCTCAGGATCGTGACGATCTTAGCCCGCGTTGATGAAACGCATTGCAGATGGCCATCTCTCTTTGTATGGCTGTGGATTGAGAGAGGTGATCTGCTCGGGTGGTGACCCGCTGCAACTCGTTCCTTGCCCAATTAAAAACCACACCGGAAGCAGTTTGCTGGACTTCAATATTTGGCGGTGGAACATGTTGTCATTTTGCAATTCAGGGTTAGGTGAAAGATGGTCATTTGGCATGTGTTTCATCACCCACTCCTCCCTATATCTGGCTCCAATGTTTCATCTCAAATGAAGCCTTGTTCGTGATCAAATTACACCTTCTACACAAGCCAAGAACCAGAAGAACGACATCAACCGTCTAAAACAGCACTAAAATAGCAGAGTTATTGCCTTTACTTGGCTGTTCAGCTAGTTCATACAGAACCCATCAACGACTAGCTACAGCAAGGATACCCAAGGTACAATGTCACACCCAAAACCCGCAGTCTCACCACCAGGCTCTACCGCCACCAGAGACCCTATCTCCTCGAGAGTTACCAGGTCTCTCGACACCCATACACTCGAAGCCTTATCCGCTGCTAACACCCCCGAAACAATGGATGACACCATTCTCCCCGATTTCGACTCGCCCGAGATGTTCGCGTTAACCCCCTCACCCACTTCCGACAGGGCCCCTCCCGGCTGCAATGTTCTCCTAGTCGAAAACGGTAACTCCATGGCTCTCGCCCGCCAGGAGAGGATTAATATCACCACCAATCTCAGAGCTATGACTGCCCAAAAAGAAACGCTGCTCCACAAACTCCAGCACACCATGGTCTCCCCAACACCCGAGTATACACTCAGCGAGTACGAAGAGGACCTGACAGCAGTACATGGCCTCATTATGGCCTCCCGCGAAATGGAGTCCGATCTCGCATACAACTGGCTAGAGATGCAGAGACTCCGTGAGCAGCGGGAGATCCTTCGCGCTGCGAAGGCTACGAAGCTGCAGCTGCTGCATGCGCAAATTGAGGAAGGGGGTCGGGAAATGGTAATGCTTACGCGGATGTTAAGGGAGTTCAACTCCAAGAGGCCTCGACCACCGTCGGAGATCCAATATCTGGGAGTTTATGCTCCGGACGCGCCAGAGGGTACACTACGTGAAGGGGAGATTTTCTTTACGAAGCGGGATGCGGAGATGCATTTGATCTGGGTTGGGAGGCAGATGAGTATGTGGATGGAGGAGCGCGCGGAGTTGGAGGGGGGGGGTGATGATGGGCGCGATAATGGTTGGGAGTAGTTCTAGTTGGTACGGTATAATGGAAGAGATGGTTGTAATGAGAAGCAGACATATATCATAAGTCTCCATGATCTGTGTCTGCAAGATTAATCCCGCCTGTAAATGTCTTTCGGCTGTATGAGTCGTTCTTTTAATACTCTTAATGTCTAGTCATTGTATACAAGACTATCAAACATAATGTGTCTGCATTTTAACCCTGCCTCACTGAGAGTACGTCTGCGGAAGCAATTATATATATACGGAACGAATTATCGGTGCGATATGAGTTGAAGACCATACCGTGGCCACCACCGAATGTTAACCATTTCCAAACCCTTCAAACTTACGACCAACCCAACCATCGAATAGAAGCACCAAATAAACCCAACTAGCAAGCTCTCAAGCACCGGAACGCTCGCGCTGGCCATTGGAACATATGGGGTGTTGAAACTATGAGTTCGAGTCTATGAGAAATGTCCTAGTAGTAATAGTGTGGCCACATCTGTGAGAGGGCGGTCATATTTTATCACCTCAGTCTAAGATCACTTATATTTTTCAAGATGGAGTCACATTTTGAGTCTCCTCGGCATAAGAGCTCGTGTATGAGGGACCTGGGATGCGTCCTCTGCATTGTAAATCAACCAGTCCTTCTTTTATTAACAGTTCTTGGGAGGGGGGGTTGAAGTAATGTGGGAACCGGGGGTGTCCAGTTAATCCTTGGACTGTTTTTGTGTAACGATTCTGTAGAGAAGGTCAACACAAGCTAGGACGTATACTCGCTAGGGACCTAAGACTATAGGAATACAAGATATTTCATCCTTGAAACTCCGGTCGAGATACTACTTCAGAAGTACATGTAGAGTTGGGGGCCCCGGGGGTCTTGAGAGAGGATCAGTTTGGGTTCCAATGCGAATTAGAACCTTGTGATAAAGGATGGAGTAGCTTTAAGGTTATAGGATGGAAATGGCTGTATTACCATTACCCTTGTGAATTGAAGGTGTTTAGAAGGTTTACTAGCTGGCATCTGGGCTTGGTGATGAAATGTATAGAGAGCACAAATAAAACGGATTATGACCGAACTGGGGCAAGTATGAGGAGAAATATCTTGCTGATATTTGATCTCTGCTCTTTGGTATTTATTTCCGGTCTGGTGCGTGCGGGGTGGAAGGGTTTACGGCTGGAAATACGCCACCATTTCCATAATGGTTCCGCCAGCTGCGGGTCGATATATAGATACCTATTTAGAGAGCTCATACCATTAAACTTATAGCACTGGGTTATACCAAAAGCCTCTTGTATCTATTTACACCTGCAGAATCTCCAGTCTTCTTACCTCTTTATAGCCGGTATATGTTAGTTTTAACTTCAGGATAGTAGACTATATTATTCAACTAAAGTCATCCAGGTTTAATTATGTATTGTAGTTTACCCATCATAATCTGAGAGTAAGATGCATAGTGTTATAAAATCTTTGTTATTTCCCACACGCTGTGCTGACTATCTACTACTATCTACTATGCCACAATTAACCTGTATCCCAGGCCCTAATATCCCTATTCTTTCTTTCCATGCGCCGCTCCCATGAACCATCGTGGACACTACACTTATCCTCCCCATGCTCCTTCTCGAGGAAGATGAGTTATTTAGTAAGACCTTTACGGGATTTATAGAGTGTTCCGAAGGTTATCTGGATAGTTGCAGAGATAGGGAGTTTACCTATCCCTGGCATCACTGGAAGGCGGAGAAGGAGCAATATTTCACTCTAGGCTCAAGCGAGAATTGAAGTTGGATTGCAGGGTTCTCAAGGACAATGGGGTATGGTGATATTTATCGATAAAACTCTCTGGTGGTACACCGAGAAAAGTACCTTTAGGTAATAGTAAGTATGATATGGTATCCTATCTGTATCCATAATATCATGATAGAGTCTTGGCGCGCGGATCAACAGTTTGTCCGCCCTTATTTGCTTTTTCTAAGATATATTGATTCTTCGGACACACTTTCCGAAACATGAGACATCACTCGTTTCCACTATGATATATCACAGGAAGGCAGAGAGGGAGCAAGATTTCACTCTAGAGTCTAGATTCAGGGGACAATTGAAGCGGGAAATATATATAGGATACATCGTGGAACGAGGTCTCGTGACTATCAGGTTCTGGGAGAGAAAAGGTATATGTACATGTAGCTTTATCTGAGTGTCAGGATTTTTTAATTACCTTTTATATAGCAAAGAACGAATAAATGAATCTTCAATATCGCTAGCAGCATGTAGTGGGTCACGGTGGCCATGGCTACGATGATTACTTCTTATCCAATGACAAGCAGTGGGAAATGAGAAGAACAAAGAGGCACAGATGGAACAAATATATGTTTGATTCCGGAAGAAGGAGAGTGTTAGGTTTCCTCAAAATCTCGCGATACCTGCATGAAGAAGAAGAGGAGAGCGGAAGAGTGATCGTCCTCCGGTAGAAAGCCGATGGCTCAATTCTGCGTGCTCACCAAAGTTTGATTGATAGGAATGATTCTTTCTTCCATACAGGACACAATTATAGTAATCCAATAGTAACAATATGACAAGAACATATCCCCCTGACGCACCTTCTATCGTCTAGCTGCAGTGGTCCATATAGCTTGCATATATGAAAAAACCAAGGAATATTCCACCGTCACCAATCCCGCTTCATCCCGGTACACAAAACAAAAGCAAAAGGTAGAACCACACCTGTAGTCTACCGGCCTGTACTGTAGATGTAGAGAAACCTGGTTAAACAGTAGCCAGGAGTTTTAAAAAGCATTCGTGATCAATAATGAACGCCGTCTCCATGCAGTATCCCATCTTATCATCTTGCCACAATTGAAACAAAGACACGGTGACCGTCCGGCAAAGATAGTGTCATTAGGATATGACAGGTATTTAATCAAAACGTGTCCGATCCTGGACGATAAAAAGGGAGGGATTTCCGTCAGTTTTGACTATATACCAAAATATCTCCCAAACTAACATAAGTTATATACGAACCTCTATATCCTAACGATATCTATCGATCAGCTCTTCAACCTGAGTTGTATCAACTCTGATAGAATTGATGTGGCCGGAGAAATATAAAGGAACTATACGCTACATATACTGGTCATGGGAGGGAAGTATCCTAGAGCTGAGTGTAAAACCTGCCCTGGGTATCACTCACCGCCGATTAACTATATAAATTCCTCCCATTTCTCTCACTCTATCTATCACAAAAAAACCCTCAGAAAAAAAAACCTAAACAACTCTTCCTCCAAAAAACATTCCTCAACTTATACTAGTTGTCAAATCCTCCCTCTAAATTTAAACAACCATCTATCCCCCACCCCACAACTATAAAATGACCACCCCCGAGTCTCTCCTCCGTACTGCCGCCGTCGCCCAACACCTCGCCTAGGCACGAGTCTAGGAAAGTATTGCTAATTAATGGTAGTAAAGAATTATAGCCGGGTGACCTATATGAAAAAATATATCCTCCATTATCCATCCTAATATATTTTACATACCGACTTACTGAGATGTATATTTTTAGTAATAATCACAAGAGCTCAAGCCTAACTTCAAGGCTCGAACAACTCGATCCTTCTCCTCCACAATCCGAGCCGGCTCGAGGCTCATACCCATCACTATCCTTACCTTGTTGATTTTATTCAGTGCGGAAGCCTACCCATGGCGCAAAAGCTAATACGGGGCCAACCACCTACGACGTATCCGACAGACGCAATCCTCCCACTCCCATCCCCACTCAACACCTCCCAAAGACACCACACAGACAACGTCCTAGCTACCCTACCTTCACCAAACACCCGACAAAACAATCCTTCAACCACCAATACTCTCTACAACACCTCGCTCCTCCTCCAAACAACCATGCAGACAATCCACGAATCCGCCGCCTCCCGCAGAGACCACGTCACCCGCCAGTGCGCCAACGCCCAGAGTCTCATCGAAAGCCTCAGAAGGGGGTACGACGTGGCCTCCTTCAGGAGCACAATGATCCGCTGCAGACTCGCGCGCAGCGGGTACGACCTGCAGGCTGGCACTCCCCGCGAAGGTGTCACCATGACGGTCGAGATGCGGCGCGAGATGGGCCGCCTGGAGGAACAATTGGGTGTTATGTGCCTGTGCCGCACGAGGATGGAGGAGATGGATAGTAAGCGCAAGGATCTGCTGTGGAACACGATGCGGTTGGAGGACTTTGAGAGGGTTGAGGCAGAGGCGGAGGCGAAGGCGAAGGCGAAGGCAGAGGCGGAGGAGATTGGAACGGGGAAGCTGAAGGGGGAGAAGGACGTGGAGGGGGAGGATAAAGATGTGGAGGAGCAGAATAAAGACAGTAAACACTAGCAGGATAAATTAGGAACAGTATTGACGTCTTATCACAAATTTCCTGATCTCACTTTACTGTAGCAGCTAATGCAAGATATTCGATAAATATCTTGCACTTTAAATTTTGCTCTCTCCGTAATTTCAAATTAAAAGTCCATCCGAGATTAATCTTTCATGTCGCTCTGCTTCGCCGTCCACAGCTCCGATGCCGTGGAGAAGCCGGATGTTCAAGGTAACATCATACACCATAGAGCCCAGCGATAGTATGAATTACGTGCTAGAATCCGAGTTCCACCAGCGCTGATAGCACCCTGGCTGTAAACGTTCAAGAATCCATACGTTGCCAATTTTGTTCAGTGCGGAAGCCTACTTACCCAGGGTGCAAAAGCTAATACGGCAACCACTCACATGTCCTTATAAGCCAGCCGCAATTCTCCCACCTCTCCCACTCTCCACATCCCTAAACACAACCACCAAACAACCATTCCCCCACAATCTCTAACAACTACCAATACCCATTTCCCAACCACCTCACCAAGCAGCCATGTCAACCCCCCAAGAGCAATGTGCCACCCTCCTCAGCACGCTCCCCGTGAGGGCGTGACGATGACGGTCCAGATGCTGCAGGAGGAGGTGCGCATGGAGGGGTGCTGGCAGTGTCGCAGGATGATGGAGAAGACGGATAATCATCGGAACGACTTGCTGTTGCAGGAGATGCTGGCCGTGGAGAGAGATATGAAGAGGGCGGAGGAGAGGGCGAGGGCGAAGGAGGTTGAAGAGATGCTTCCGGATGATGACATGGAGGGGGAGGCCGAGTTTGTGGAAGATCAGATTTAAGGAAAAAGAATTAGTTGTAAAAGTTGCACAACTTTAACGTTTTATCATTGAATCATAAGCTCTGCAATTTGTTCTGTAACAGTTAGCTCGCAAAAATCGGAAATAAAGATCTTACCGTTTAAATTCTCGCTCTCTGTAGCGTTTTTGAAAGCGCCTCCGGGACCAACCTCTCATGTTGCTCAAGTTTCTTGCCAACGGCTTTGACACCGTCGGATTTGACACCGTCAGACGAGCTCTGGCTGCTCGTGATCGAGGTCTTGCTATGAGTGATGCTCGGGCTCGATGATGGATGAGATGATGATGTGGTCTAGGTTATGAAGTCTCGTTTTATACAGGTCTGAAAACAGGACAGGCTTGCTTGACCCGGCTGGGCCACATCACCGCTGAATCGGTCACAACACGGTTACGCTTAGTCTGCACCACAACATCCAAGGCAATGAATTAAACGAAAAAAAAAAAAAAAAAACATCCAAGGCAGCGTCATATCCCATCACTCGAAATAGTCACGAGTGACATTCCATGATCAAGCACGTGGGTTACACAAAGACCGTTCTAGAGAATGCCCTTAAAACCTATGGTGGCGATGTCTCACTTACAAAGGTTTGTTAATATAAAGCATAGGGATTCCAAAAATTGAGAGCACAATCAGTGTTCACGAGAGCCTCGACTCGAGTCGACTCGCTGTACACTCCTCATGTTACCAGAGCGGGGATACTCGTGTAATATAGACCCCGGCTAATCAAGCCCAACAAGAAACACCCAGAACCCACTGCTAAGAGCTCTCTCGAGTAGCATCGAGATGCATCGAGGCATAGATGCATGTGGCTGGGAACAACCCAAAGCAGATCTCCTTAGATGCAGATGCAGCTCAATGCACCCCGTCTTTCTTCTCTCGACGCGCCTCGGGGACCACACTGAGTTACTACTTTGTAATATATCTCCTACGGTAGTAAAGTTATCATGTATCGAAGTTGACCATTTCCTATATGTTCGAAGAACCAAGACTAGGCAAAGTAAAGCGATATTTGACCTCCTGATACCCGAGTGAGAGCTTCAATCGCTGAGGTGGAAAGGAGAACTCTCTTCGCTTCAATAGCTATTGTAGAGAGAAAATTATGCGTATATATACAGTCAGCTTTGCATGCCTGACATCCTATTCGTACCCCAGTCCCATCCGCCAACCAATCTCCCGGGTCAGTTGAAAAAGGTATTACACCGTGGTCAGCAGAAAAAGATATTGCACCGTACTTGATCCTATAAATACCAAGCGTGTCTTCCCTTCTCTGGCTTCTTCCTCCATCCTTCATCCCAACGCCACAAAATTCACACACAAACCATAGCGTTCTTTCCACCTCCAACAACCACCCACTATGACCACTAGCATAAACCCCTCCGTCATGGCCGCCTCCACCCGTGACATCCGCAAAGCTGAAGTGGCTGCCTACGCCTCTCGCATCGCAGTTTCGATTACCGAAACTGCTGCTGTTATCAACTCCTCTACATTCCACGTGAAATGCGTCAACGTGACCCTCGCGGCCCTCGGGTATGACATTATTCTCCACGCGCCACGCCCCGGTGTTAATATGACGGCGGAAATGCGGGACTTGGTCTTTGAGGAGACCCAGATCAGCTTGTACAAAGACTACAAGATGAAGGAAATCCAGCTCTATCATGAATTGCGTTGCGAGATCCTTAAGGAGGAGATGGAGCAGGTGGAAAGGGAGAAGGCGCAGGATGAGGCGGCAGGAATCGTCGAGGAGGAGATCGAGTTTGATGGGTAGACTGCGGCTCTTGGAGGAGTAGGTGTGATAGACTCGGTGTTTCTGTTCTTAGTTAATTTGTGTTTTGATAATGCATGATATGGAAGGAAACACAAATATCGCGATTAAGACTGTACTTTCAATGATAACCTTCTTCCTTTAGACTAGCACCCGCTTCCTATGTGATATGTGAGTGTTTCAATATTAGAAAATTTATTCAGTCCATTCTGCTCGATAAATTACTAGAGCTTGGGCGGCAGTGCCCCCACCACCATCAACTAAACCAACTTCTCCTTGTAATACACGCTCTCCAACGCAGGGGCTCTCAGGCAATTGACCATGAAAGTATCGTAGATGAAGATGTAATTAGGAAGTTCAGAGTGAAGCTCCTTGAATGCTCCACTTATTCCTTCTGGGGTCACGCTGAGACCAGGCGTTCGCCAAGACGACGTCCTTGCCATGTTGTACACGTACCTGTGACTTCCCGCCCCGCGCGGGAAGATTGCTTGGGGCGGTGGGAACGGCACCAAATCCTCTCATCCAGAAGCCCGTAGCCTTGGTAGGCAAAATAATTCTCCCAACTCCCCCAAGCGCCTCCCATGCCCAATAAAAACAACCTTCCCCATCTCCTCCTCTTCCTCCCCACGTCATAAAAACCTCAGCTATCCAAACAAACCACGCTCTCCATCCCACCCTTCCGAACCATAACCACCCCCACCACCTCGGACACCCCATCCTCTCCAATACCATCGTCACAAATACCGCCGTCGTCTCCACCGATACCGCTGTCCTCTCTACCACCTACGTCCTCTCCACCACCCCCGTCGTCTCCACCACCTCCATCCTCGCCACCACCTCCGCCGCCTGCACCACTCGCGCCCTCTAGAAAGCGGAAGCGGCAGCCCTCGTCATGACCCTCGAAGAGATCTTCCGAGCGAGCAGCAAAGGCTACCACGCCATGTCTTCCCACCTCCGTTCCATCGAAGGCAAACTTCTACATCTTGGGTATGATGTCCCCGGTGGAGCTCCTCTTCCGGGTACGGATATGACGCTGCAAATGCACGCGTTGCTGGACGAGGCGAGAGGTTTGAGGGTCATCATCGATACGTATGCGAGGTCTATGGAGCTCCTTGAGAAGGCGAGGCATGATGTGCTGCTGAGTGAGAAGGAGGAGGTGCAAGGGAAGGATGCGGAGGAGAGGGAGGCGTAGAGGTTTATGCCATTGGGAGAATTCTTGGGAGATTTCAGCTAAAACACTAAATTCATGCAAGATCAATGTGGTTACTAAAGCTCAGTTTGAAATACAAATCTCTCCCGTTTACCCCAATCTTTTCTCTTTCTACGTGAGTCATTAAATCTGATAAAGAATTCAGAACGTTCTACTCTCTTGGCTTAGTGTTTAGTTTCCTTTACCGATTTCTTTCTAGCACGGCAATGGGGAACTCTATTTTCTCTCACAAGTATTGCAGTTGTAGAAGGTTCATAGAATGCAATACTTTTCTTTATCAAGTAATATTCTCACTGGATGCTCTGGGTCCATACAGAAGACAACGTTCAGTCCTAGCAGTGGAATGGGTGATCCTTAACATTGCAGCTCAGCTATTCCGTATCTATATTAGCCCCATTCTCCCTCATCTCTTAGCCTAGATCTTTCTTCTATAGATGCAAGACTGTGCATCATAACACCCCCGGCCCTCTAGGTGTTCAAGCTATCCCGAGAGAATAACGCCACATTCCTCTCCACACGTTCCGGAACCCTAATATAATCACATGAATACCCAAAACTCCTGCCCTCATGCCCACAGTAAACAATGTTGAGTATGCTGAGGATATACATCTCTCTGCAAAGCTCTATACAGTCTCTCAAACCCCCCCCCCTCCCCCCGGGGAAAGCCCCACTCACATTCACCACAGCCAGCCCTCACATCCGGTGCTAATCCGACGTTACTGTTACCCCACCGACAGTGTTGCGGCGCTCAATAGCCAGACTGAGAACGTACTATCCCGGAGATATACTTCAGCGGGATACCCGCCGCGGCTGTGTCATGGAGATGAAGCCTATATAGACCCCCAGCCATCCTCCTCCTCCTCTATTGCGGCACCTATATGCAGACTATAAACTACTCCGGAGGTGTGCCTCGATGGGATGACACTAAAATATCCTCTACATCAACTCTCCAGTCAGAGTCGTAACCCATAACCCCCCCCTCCCCCTCTCTCTTTCTTGCAGATCTACATTCACCAGTATCTCCGACATTGCCAGCGATGTAAATCTGGACTTATAAACATCATTCGCTGCTCCGGAACGTATTGCTTCTTCGATGTGAAGGTATGCAGGTATGTGTGGCTGCGCACACCCCTCCCCTCCCCTCCCCCGACATGGCCCACCGAGAGGATGTATAGCTAGACCCCCCCCCCCCCACCCTTCCTCCGAGACCACACCTCACGGCAATTCTGAAGTTACACCTCACTGGTAGGAGAAAGCTGCTAATTCTCCTGAGCTATCAGCTCCGCAGTGAGAACCGGAGCGTCTCTACTCCTTCCCCCCTTTCCCCTCGTGCTCCACCCTCCTCGGCGTTTACGACTACCATTCATTGCTACTTAGTGTCGTAAACAAAATTATTTTTAGTCACAGATAATAATGATACCTGGAAGCACAAAACCTCAAAATAAAAAAATATGCTTATTCTATCTAGTTCATTCTTCAATTCTACTCTTCAAAGGCCGGAAGTAAAAAAAAAAAAAAGGGGGGGTGGGGGGGTGTAAAAGAAAAAAAGTGGTTTTCCGTAGCGGGAATCGAAACCCGGCCTCGCTGTCGTACTTGTTTCCTTTCGAGGGCATGCACCAACACATACGCCACTACTACGGAACCGAAATAACAATGTGCTGGAGGGGATGGTAAACTAGTCTTTCCGGCCTCAAGGTGTCTTCCCCAACCAACATGTGAGGCGAATCCAGGACGGAAGTCCCCCCCCCCCCCCCTGGGGAAGTCGAACTGAATTATTTATGTGATCCTTCTTGAATTCATCAATCCCTTCGTTTGTTCTCAGGACATGTCCCGATCTGTTGCTCACCATACAAATTGTAGACGCCTGCTGGAAGCGTCGACTGAGAGTGCGCGATTTGGTGTGATTACAAGGAACAATATAGAGCTTTTCAAATTTAACATATCACTTGGGGGGTGGCATTTTGGGCGGGTGGACTGGTTTACTATACAGGGTCATGGTTTGTGCTCTCGACCAGTCAGAGTGGGAGTAGGGTAGAGAGATTAGGGGGAGTAAGCATATATTAGACTTTTTTAATATGATGATACATATGCCAGTTCATGGGCTTATGGAGTGCCAGCACCCTTTTCCGCGATGAATGAGACTGATAGCCACCGTCGCCGGATTTCCACCTCTGCTTCCAGTCTGCCTCCACCTATACCACACCTCCCCACCCCCTCTACCTCCCCGCAGCTCTGGAAACTCAAGTCAACGATCATTACGGAGGTGTACTTCGCACAATACTTGTGTAGCAAAAGCTAGAACCGGTGGATATCCAGCCTTCTTCCCTTTCTTATTCCACTCCCGTCTGCAGCTCGTACACCGTACCGGCTATCAAGACCTCCGAGAACGCCCCCTCCCTTCACCACTCCGTGAAGGGTGACCTCTCAGATGGAGATGCAGACACAGATATGGGCATGAAGGTATATGGCAAATACGAACACCTGCTTCCCTGGTGAATGGTACTGATAGCCTTCCCGCCCCCCCTCCCCCAGGCCTCCACCTCCACTCCCATTCCGCCTCTCCCTATCCTCCCTCCCCCTATCCTCCCCCGAACGTACAGCTCCCAAACCTACACCAACGACACTACAGGTGTATATACTTGAGGCGATGACAATGCTCATGCTTTATAATTACCATACCTGCGGCGTCAAAACAGGCCTTACTCTCCTCCCTCATACTCCACCTCCGCACCCCCCCCCCCCCCCCCCCAAACCTCCCATACACCCCCCTCACACCCCTCCTACACCCCTCATACACCCCTCCTACACCCTACAAACCGGCCTGCCCACCCCGAATCACACTTCGGGACGACGGATCACTCGGCCGGTGGAGACCCTCGCCTCCTTATAAGCATACCATCCCGACTAGTCCTTCATCTGGGACAGTACGACTACCTTCCGGGGCTGCACGATCTCAGTCTACGATGTGCACACTGTTCGTTCTGTCGTGGAGGCGGATGTGAGAGCTGAGGTGTGGATGTAATCTGGCAACTAGGCGGGGGTTAGGATGGTACCCCCGCCTTTCCGTCTCCTGCTTGTATATAGTGGCTATCTGTGTGGTAGAAGCTGGGGGAATGTTGATAAAGCGCAATCAATCCTATTCCACACCGGAACGCCTACCACATGCGCAGCATAGGTTGCTATCTCCCCGCCCCATTCCTGTGAACCTGGCGTATTTTCGGGGGTGCGGAGGGCGGATAGTAAGTACTTGGTGATCTTGTTCTGGGTTTTGTTTTTCTAGATTTATTTAGACGGCCCCTTTGTTGTGGGTTGAGATTCTAGGTGTGTTTGGTTTTATTCGGCGGTGGGTTCGGACGGGTGTTTCGGTTGGGAGACGTTGTGCTTGTTGTTGTTCAGCAGTTTTGGCGGGATCAGAAGATTTGTACAGCTGTGGGATGGAAAGAAAGGGTCGGACACACAAACCTCTAAGTTGTCGGGAGAGAGACACACAATACCTAATAACAACCAAATCACGCAACGAAAGAAAAGGAAAGGCTGCACAACAACTATAACGGTCGAAAGGACTTTATTCATTGTAAAGGCGGTAAGTGTGGTTCTAATTCTAAACTAGATGGCTATGAGCTACACGTAGCCACAACCCAGAGCCAGATCCAGAGCAAATCATTCAATCCTGCTGCTTCTCCTTTCCCTTACCCTTGTCATCCTTCTTCGCCTTGGCCTTCTTCTTCTTCGGCATCTCTGAAGCCTGCTCTGTCTCCGGCTCTTCCGGCTCCGCCAGCTCGGCCTTCTCCTCCATCTTGCGTTTCTTGGACTTTTTCGACCTGGTTTCTCCTTCCTCTCCCACTTGCGCTCCTGCCCCGCTCGCAGCTTCCTCTCCCTCAGCTGTCTTATTCGCAGCTGCCTCCCTTGCGGCCTCCTCCCTCTCCCTCCTTGCTGCCTCCTTCCTTTGGCGCTTCGCTGCCCTCTTTGCCTTCTTCCTTTGCTTGCGCGCCTGCGCCTCCTTCTCTGTCAGCTCGGCCTCTTTCTCCTCAATCACCCTTGCCAGCCTGTCCGATAGCTCCGCCTCCATCTCTGCGGTCTGCATTGCCATCCTCTCCGCTGGCTCCATCTCCTTCTCAACGATCTCCTTTCCCGTCTTCTCCACCAGCTCTACCTTCTCCTTCTCCACAATCTCCCTAGCCATCTTCTCGGCCCGCTCCGCCTCCTTCTCCGCGATCTCCCTCTCCAGCCTCTCCACGATTTCCGCCTCCTTCTCCGCAATCTCCGCCTCCAGCTCAACGATCCTCCTCGCCACCCTCTCCTCCTCCCTCTGCGCCCAACTCTTCTTCGTCACCTGCCTCCACACCTTCATCCGCATCTCCTCCTCGCGCCCAAATCGCTCTCTCTCCTCCTCAATCTTCTCCTCACCCGCCACATACGCCTCGTCCTCCTCCGCCTCCTCCAGCCTCTGGTCCTGCCGCTCCAATATGGCCTCGTGCTGCTGGAGGATCAGCCCAAGCGCGTCTGCGCGCGCTATCAGCGCCTGTATCATGGGCGTCATGACGCCCTGAAAGAGGAAGTTGCGCGTGAGGTTGTACCCGAGATGCTGCAGGCGGATGCGGAGCTCGGTCCGGCTGTCGCGCGCGGCATTGGCCATGTCGAGCGTTACGTCGCGTCTGTCTTGGAGGGTTTTGATGCGCGCGGCGCGGGAGGCGGGACTGTTTGGGTCGGGGTAGTCCATGCTGGCGGGTTTGCTGGTGGGGGTGACCGTGGGGGCCGAGAGGAGTGGGGGTGGTGATAGCTTTTGTGTCAGTGTTTTCAGGTGGATTTTATTTTTTTTTTTTATTTCGTCGTTGTGGTTTTGGTATGGTGGTGGGGTGGAGAGTGTTGGGAGTTTTGCGGTAGATGTGAGAGAGTGTGTCTGGGAGAGGCTAACTTGGCGGATTTTAAATGTGTCGTTCGACAGAATGGCGATTTGCTCGTAAGATCTTGGCTTGATATATGTTGCCTAGCTTGAGGTGTAGTCTTCCGTTGAGCACTAATCTCAACACCACTGTTGGCAAATGCTATATAGGAGTGCCAAGATCCTGGATTTACATTATGATAACGGTGCCGTCAACCTAAAATACCTGCCCGAGAGTCCGGAGGGATGTGATGCTCAGGTTGAGTATGCCATCACATACAAATTCCAGCCATCAATCATGCGAGGAGCCATCTCGAAGACTGACATTGCATATATCTTCTGGGTGTTAGCAACCTTTGCTCCAAAGATTTCTCCTGGTCTTTTACCCAATAGTTTAGAAAGGGCCTACCACAGATGTTCGGACGCACACAGATGTTCAGTTATAACCTCGTCATCTTTGAGGCAATTGGCGGTAAGCATAGAGTACGTGAATATTGAGATACTTTGGTTTTCGACCGTTGATATAGGAACTCCATTACGACTGAGAGGGTAGCTTTCCGGAGAGACTCAGACGCACACAGCTTAGCTGTCCAAACCTCTCATGCCCACACTCTCTGATCCATATCTCTATAGCTAGCTATCTACACCGTCTCCGACAAAAGAAGCACCTCACTTAGCTAACTAGCCCCACATTTCCAACCACCAAGGACAATGGAGGAGAATGTGATTGGCCATGCTTCCGACCCCGGGGTCTTCACGTTGGTAGAGCAGCCTCCATGGAGGACGCAAGGAGGTTCTATTGTGATGAAGTGTCTTACTGCAAAGGATGTAGTCTGGTCAATATTGAACTAACCCGCAACAAAGAGAGGTATCGTCTCGCCATGTACCTGCCCACCAACTGGCTCAGTGTCCTTGTTATTGTGTTGTTCCGTGCTGGCGGTAGGGACAGGTTGTTTTATCGATGGGTACTGCCGTGCAGTATACGTGGCTGTCAGTTACGTATACTATAACTGTGGGCCTATGGCGGGGGGTAGGTGGCGTGTCAACTTGTCCTCAATTGTGTCGTATAAAGTGAGAGGTTCTAGTAGTCCTGTGGATTTCATCATCGTCTCTCTTATCATTCAATCTTTTTGTGTTTTACTACAGTCATGATCATCAGAACAAGCAAAGCGTTACAGAACCACCTGCTGGGCACGTCATCATTGAGGACCAAGCATGCTAGCTGTCTATAACAGCGTTGATTCCTAACCGAACGAAGACCTTTCACTCTATCAAAGACATCCCAATGACCTGATGACATTTTCTCGGTGCATGCAATATATATTTTCGTAATATGAATACAAGGAAGCACTTCCGCCCATGGCTGAGAAAGCACGAGGGATATCATTATGATTATAAATGAAGGAGAACACTAATGAAATAGAAGAAACAATGCCAGATAGGCGCAGACCAGATAATTATAAAGTATCTTCCCCTCTCAATACCAGCTAGCAGAGATAGAGCGACTCAACAGCACTCACTCACAGTTCTTCCCTACAGATATGCCAGTCAGCGCCATCAGAAGTTCTGTCAATAAGAAGGTTGACTTACTTTTTCACCCCCCCCAGGGCCATTAATGATTCCACTGCACAAGAACGCCGCCTCCTGCGCAAGGATGTCCTCCGCCGTTCTCCCTGTCCCCGTTCGCAACATGGCCATCTGCCCCCTGATCACCTCCATCTCGACTCCCTGGGTGCCGTCCAGTCCAGACCCACACGCCAGCAGATGGAACACTTGCAAGTACTTTTTCGCCAAGGCCCTCACCTTCTCCTCCGCTTCTCCCTTCCTGCCCTGCGCCCCCGCCTGCAATATCTCTTTAACCAACCTGACCTCCCCCAGTAGCTCCTCTAGGGCAACCCTTCCCCGGCGCTGATACTCGTTATCGCTCACGTCCCACCTCTCCCATCCACAAGTCTCCAACGCCTGCCTCCACATCCCCACCTCCTTCGAAACCATCCTCGCAGTCTCTAGATCACCACTTGAATGTCCCCCCTGCTCTCTCCATGACTGAACACACGCCTCCATCCGCTCCAGCCGCTCCAGCACGCTCCTTGCCCGAGCAGCGTTCTTGCGTCCGTGCTTCTTCTTCTGCAGCGGAAACAACCCTATCTCTTTGACCAGCTCTGCCGTCACCTCCGCCTCCTGGACGGTGAAGCGTGCCTCTTCGAGCGTCATCTGATCATCCTCGGAGTAGTTCGGCGCAAGCGGGTCTTCGAGGATCGTGACCTCCTCCTTGACCGTGCGGAACGGTGCGGTAAACGTTGTGGAGGGCCCCTTCGGGACGCGCCCGGCTTGCGGCAGCTCAGACAGATGGCCCCCGCTGTGTTCGGGGAGCCAGGAGAGCGCAGAGCGAGGGTAGGCGGGCTTGCGCCGCAGGCGGAGGGAGTAGGGGCTGACGTGCGGGGGGGAGGAGGGTGGTTCCTGCTTGATGGCGGGCATTGTAGGTGTGGAGTGGGGGGGGAGGTCTTGGAAGTCTAGAATGGCGATGGATCCTGATGATTGGTAGGCGCGTGTTGATGAGCTGCACCGGATGATAGAGTGTGCTGGTGACAGGGGCATATAATTCTTGTGGCCTCTGGGGGTGGAAGAGCGCGCCCTATTTATACCCTGGAAGGGGCGTAGTACGGAGGTGCTCTTCCGCATGGAATTGCCGTTTCGGTGTTTGCAGGGGCGGTATTCTATGGCTAGCCATAGAATAGAGGTGCGGGTAGGCGCATATGCGTGGGAGGTGGGTGTGTGCGCTTTGTAGGGGGCTGTCACGCCGGTGGGATTGTGCAGGTGGATCTTGCTGACTGTTTGGCAGGCCCGAGGACTTGGGGTGGTGGGGGAACATTTAAATGCTGCGTCCTATTCTAGTGGCGGAGGTGGTGCTTACAACGAAGCCTTTTCTGCTCCTGCTAAGATGCTAAGATGCTAAAAACGGCTATAATATTGCTTTCTTGAATATGGCACCATCACGTCTTGATCTAACTCGGAATCCCTCCTCCTAGTGCCTCTCCGACCTTCGTCGTTGTCGATCCTGCGGTGATCTATTGGTTATCATTAGCGGGTGTCAAAATGTTGACACCTTTCATCCGATCCTACTGGACAGGCATAACCACCGCGCCACCCACCCACCCATAAATAGATTATTATGCCCTAGTAGACGGTACCAATCACAAACACAGTGCAGCTTTCATCCTTTTACGTTGACATATCGACATCCATATTCCATCATGCCGGACATGTGGCTTGGCATACCACATTACCGGCCAACGACTCTACCATGCCAGAGGTTTAAAACTTGCGAAATCTATAGCCCAGCGCCGTCAAAACTGATAGCAAACTGTATGCGCTAGCGCATCAACAGTGAAGGTGGTAGGAACAGAGTATGTACGATGTTAACCCATCTATACGGAGGTGCCGGAAACCCCCGCCTCCCCAACCCCCCACCACCCAAAAAGGCTTTATTCCTCCAAGCTCTTTCACTACTCTAGCAATACTTCTAACTACATGTATCTTCCCACGTTATCATCGTCAGACACTCGAACCCCCACCCCCGACTTGACATCTGATTCACATCACACATTATCACTCGTCCTTCACCCTAATCAACGAAGTAAGCCAAGACACGAGTGATAGCCTGTGAGTCTTGGCCGGTGCTAGGCAATATTCTGTGCATGCGACGTGGGCGTAGGGCTATGGCTGCTTGCTTTGTTAGTGGCATTGTGGTGGGACTTGTGGTGCATGTGGTGCCGGGAATATGGTGTGGGGTGTAGTGGAGGATGTGGAGGATGTGTGGAGGGGTGTGGGTTAGGGTTTCGGTGGTTTTAAGATCGCATTTTCTGGTTACGGGTATTTTCGAACGCTGAGCGACAGTATATGGCGCACAAGCGAAGCTGAATATAGTTTGGGTCGGTGCGGTGTGTTTATTGTTGCTAAGGATTGGTTTCTGATCATGTTCTACATATGTGGATCCACCGTTCGGTCACAGATGTGAGCGACGATATACGCGGTTTCTGAAGAACCGAGTGGGACTTAAGGTAAATACCCACACCTATGAGTAGTACGTGCAGCTATATCTTGAGTCGGCTCGTAAGTAGTTATAAAAGTGGTCGTCTCACTGAATATATAGATCTCATGATCTAGGGAAGATTTTCACCGCGTGGGTTACAGTATCTCCCCGAAGATTATGAACGAGTAAAACGCGAGCTGTAATCATATTAATGTATTTTAACGCTACAGTATCCTGAGTGTAGGAATGGGTTCTTGTATTATATAGAAGACTGCTATTTAGCCAAATCCGGCCGAGGATTAAGTATAATTAACCCTGAACTATAGCAGCAGAAAACCAATAAAACCGAGTGAGAAATACATATACCACCAATCCACCCGCCCTTCCCCCCACTCTCCCCTCCCCCAGTCCGCTTCTCCATCTGCCAACAAAAACAAACCAAACCACCCCCCCCCCCCCCACACCTACTCCCCATTCACAACCTCCCCCACCCTCTTCCCCAACTCCCCATAAAACGCCCTCACCTCCGCCCAATACACCACATCCTCACCCCTCACTTCCTCCCCCACCAATCCGTAAAACGCAAACCTCTCCACCACCGACATCCACATGCCCTCAATCATTGCCACCATCTGCACCCTCTCCTGCATCTCAAACGGCGCCGCGTCGGCCTCATGCGCGGCGTAGGCGTCAAGGTGCTGGCCGAGCGGCCAGGTGAACTTGAGCATGTTGCGGATGTCGAGGAAGCGCGGCGCGTTGGGGTACAGGTCGGTGCGCGCGTTGGTGGCGCGGTAGATGTAGGTGGCTTTTTTACCCCAGTAGCGGGGGTCGGTGGGGCGGGGGGGGGTGGAGGTAGGTGTCCATTTTTTGCGGGACGGGAATGGAGTCGTGGTTTTTCTTTTTTTTTTTTTTTTTTTGGCTGGTATTGGAGGGGGGGGAGGGGGGGGGCTTTATATAGGGTTGCTACCTCTGGGGGTGCTGGTACTGGTAGTTGTTAGGATGGGATTTCTATAGCTGGCCGGCCGTAAAGACGGGGATAGAAAAATGGACTCGGTGGCATTGGTTCTTGGGGGCTCAACGATAGACACGTATGTGGGCTTCGTGTGGAAATCTCGAGTTCTCTGAATCGTATTGTGGCCGGTGGCAGAGAACCGGAACTAGATACTCTGGCTCCGGGTATGAAGAAACCAATACTCGTTTCTCCGACGCGTTGGTCCATTCAGCTGGGTATTTGATTGGATAACCTCAATATTGACAGCGTCACATCTTATTTAAACCCCTTCTACTAAGTCGCACCTATCATCACTCCCGCCTGATGTTGTCAATGTCGTGTGTATTCTATAACTACTCACATCTTGACTAGAGTGGACATCAGCGCATATCGTTGTATATCCTAGCCAATTGATTGGTTGTGCTTACCGTTTAGAGATATTATCTACCAGAGAATACATACTTTTCAATAGGAGTTCAGAGCTCCTATACAAGGTCCCACCGCCACCCTTAAAATATCCCGGGGGTATATAAGGCCTGTCACCCTAGTTAACCCACATTCTCTAGATCTCTCACCTTCAACACCAACCGTCAGTATTCTATCCAAATCACCTTCTAACAATAGCTATTCGCAATCGAATACTGAACACTCAAAACTCACACAATGGACAACTACGAATACGTCGTCTCTCGCCTCGACCTCCGTGCGGCACAACTCGCCGAATTCTACATGTGGATGGGGCGAATGAGCTCTACGCTCATAGACTACGGCAAACAAGTCGGCCCCCGCAGCCGCCGAGTCCCGGCAAGCTTCACCATGTCCGAGCTCACTAAATTTGCCAAAGTGCTCAAAGACTCCAACCTCGCAGATCTGTTCAAGCACACGCTAGACCGTCTTGCCGACAGCCTGATCCCACGCTTTGACAACGGGGATGACCTTACAGAGCAGGGCCAGCAGACGCTGAACGTCATCAAGCATTACAATTTCCAGAAGGACAGGCTGCTGACTGAAAGGGCAGCTTTTGTCGAGCTTTTGGAGAGTAAATTTGGCATCTTCCCGAGAAGTGACCGCGAGAGAGAGGCGAGTGTCGAGTTGATAATGCTGTCGCAGGCGGCGTATATACCCTATTCGTACGATGACCAGAAAAACATAATGCACGAGAAGTTTGGTAGGACGACGACGCATTATACCTATTGTTCCAAGGCGTGGTATTTTCCTAGGACGGGGGTTGTGTCTTTTGAGACCTAGGGAGCGAGGATCGCTGATACGAGGTGCTGACATTTCTACTCTGTTCGCAGTGGTGTTTTTCCCTTTTCGCTTGTCGTGCCTGGCACATGTTTCATTTTTTCCTTGGTATTTCCCACGATTATTTCCGGAGGCCTTCTTAATCCTTTAAGTTATTTCTGATGCCGTTTCTTTTTAGGATGCTTTGATTATCAAGAATTTAAGTCTGTTAGTTTCCAAATTATATAAGTCCCAGCTTCATTAATCATGATTTTCCGTGCATGTAGCTGGCCTTTAATTATACCGCATGATCATTTCGTCTGATAATACTGTCCGCCCTATAATTGAGCGTCGATCCCCATCTAGGTGCGAGACGAATCTACCGATAAAAAGGGCAGCTGTATCTGTCAGCAAATGCTACAACCTTGGGGTGAGCCGTATTCCTGCAAGACGAACGGACACGGCTTTCGTACAAAACATTTACATCCTCCATTATACCAACAGGAGTGTATATTCATTGTCGACTAATCCGATATTTCATTCGAATCCTAAACTTTGTATGCAGCTCCAGGAAGAGCTAGCTGGTGGTCACCGACTGAAGGATGAAATCCCCGGCCATCTTGTAACTTGTTTCGCAAGGACGAGAAGAAGTGAGTTGGGTGCCGGTCCCTCCCTCCGGGTTGGGAGGTGGTAAGTACGGAGCCTAGCTAGGACGGCAGAAGTATACTATTTTCCGGCGAATTAACACCTCTTTCAATTAGGCCAGAGCACACCCCAGTTCGTAGAAACAGCATCATCAATGCGTCTGAAGCGTACGTACCGATGATTATATCCGCTGATACTCATTCTAAGAGGGAAAGAGCCTCCCTTGACTCTTATATATATATATCCTACATATAATTATAATGACAGATCTAGATGGCATCTACCAAGACAAGTTAGTATGCTCTGTCCTGGCCCTGGCCCTTACCCGACACTCAACTTGTACTCAGCATCAAATCCCGCCATAGCCATACATAGAGGCATACCTACGGCATACCAAACCCCCTCGTGCCCTAAAACGCCCATCCTCGACATCTGTAGGCGCTGTTCCGCAATTATTCGTAATTCGAGTGACAGCCTATGACTCCAATTCACAACCAGGTCATCCCACCCGTTCTAAGGTTCTCAGGTCCTCACATTATCACTCCTCCGCCTGAAAGAACACATGTCGCCGTTTGAATGAAATAACACTACTGTGTGCGACGGGGAGAGTGAGAATACAGACTAGACTCGGATTAACTAACCCCCCTGCCGGAAAAATGATAATCCGAGCCGATTTCGGCATATACCCAATCTCATGTGGTGGCCAAATCGCGTAGAATTTTGGCAACATGGAGGCCACATCGTTCTATAGGATACATGTAGTTATAAAAGGTGTGAAATCGATGTAACTATCACCTTTCCGCTCATTACTATCTGTTGGATCTCCTCGTGGCCAGAGTTCTAGGTAACGCTGCTGGAATAAGGATAGTTCGCTTATTCCACTTTATTTTCCATGGAGATGAATAAGAAAAACCAAGAAAAAGGAAGATAAAAGATGGAAAGACAGGCAACAAGGGGGAAGGAAACAAAAAGTAAGCACAGAAAATCAAAAGCTACTTGATCAATCTTACATATCGCCAGCCATAGCCCACGCAATATCATATCCTAACACAAACTTCAGAATCTAAAATCATTCTTGCAACCATCACAAGCGCTCCTATCGAGGGAACGCTCATCAAAAGGAGATAGAACGTTATGGCATACGGTGACATCCTCTCAGATGGCACCAAGCTAGGAAACCCCCCCCCCCCCCCCCCAATTTCCTACCCAGGTCCCATAATCTACCATTGCAACAACGTCCTGGCCGGAGAAGCTGTGAAGAAGAGATTCTATCACTATGAACAGAATCCAAGAGAAATGGCCCGTCACCAAGGAGGTCATAATCCACCACCGCTGTTCACGTGTGCTGTTGCCGGCACCGAAATGGGTGAGCCAGTGTATCACCAGGTAAGGTAACGCTATAATTATGACAATCGTCAAGGGTAGGATAAGTGACCTGAATATCTGCGCTTATTTTAGCAAAAAAAACCCTAACCTACTCTAACGGCTGTAGGAACTAACCTCCTATTTCGAAGGAAGGGTTGGATACTCTTCTAGAGTTGCACTAGCCTCTCCCACCGCGCAGCTTGTGAATGAGCTGGAGAAGGTCATACCTGTGGCTATATCTCGATAATGTGGCCTTCCTGGGGTCGTGCTGTGAGCGGCCTGGTTCAATTGCCCTTCTGTCTCGCCCAAAGTATTGGGATTTGTGATCTGCATCTGTGACTCTCCCAATCCCGAGGAGTCTGTGGTAAGATCCTGTGACACTCGGTGATTCACCATGTAGAGGTACGGATATTCAGGTTGGCACAGAGCAGCAGCGAGATTCAGAAATGACATCAAAATATATGGCATGCTTGTCAACTAGTATGCCGCATATCCGAAGCGGGATATCTGATCTCCTCGTGCTTGATACAACTCGAAGGATCCATAAATAATTTGTGCGATACCCGCAAGCGGCTTGATCACACTATAATTGCATGAGATATCGATGTCGGTAATTCCAAATTCGGTTTCAATATTCTCCAGATACGCAGTCACGTGGTAGCTTGTGGGAACGCGGATAAAGCCGTAGTTAGAGCAGTTGCTAACTATGGCTTGGGTAGTTGCCTTTCCTGGGCCATCCGAGCTAAAGTTCACCCAGCTCTTTAATCGTTCGGATAAACTGACCGACTTGGCCGGATATTGGCCGTGGACGCTGAAGTAATAGGGGTCCAGCAATTCCCTTCTTGATATTAGCCCGACGGTTCCTACAAAATAGCACGTGGATTATTGCACTTACGAAGGCTTACGGTCTTGCACAGGCATTAACATAATGAGTGCGCTCGAATGCTGAGCCCTTTTCAGTCTGTTCTTTATAGAAATTGGAGCTTGAAAGATATTTTCAAGCTGGGCTGTAATTATTGAAATCGGATGGATGCACGCCCACGCCATACACCTCAACTTAATATAAGATTTTGACCCTGCAGGAGTAGGCGCTGTAAGAGTATGAAGCCCATAGTTGAGCGCAAAGAACTTGACAACGTCCCTTGTCGGCAAACGGTATCACCGTGCATTCCCCATATTCTTGTGTTATCGGTTGTTGTCGTATTCTGCATATTTTGCAAACAGATCGGGTATTAGTTGAAGGTGTTCTGGTAGGGACGTTAGTCAGGGCCCTTGGTTCCCTATTATGATGTCAGATGCTTTGCATTGGTATCAGAATGACCGGCAGGCACTTGCACGTACGAGAGATAGGAGGCAATGAAATACTGTTCTCAATCTCCACGTTGAATAGGTTGTTTTTAATTTTTAGCATCGATCCCTCTGCTATTACGTAGTAGTTCATCTCCTCGGCCGACACGCTCAACTCTAGAGTTCCCACACATGCGCAGATGGCAATTGATTCGGGCACTTCTGCGATTGGTTTCTTTTGCGATTGGGCCATAATTCAACCCCCTGTGTGGACTGACCTCGCTTCTGGGCCAGTTCTAGAGTCTGAGAGTGCATACCTGGCGTGATTGTAGGATTACTGATCCAAATGGAGTAGCCAATCAGAGAGTGATAAGCTCTTACCCCGCTCGTTCAGGATAAACATGCATACTCTATCTAGGTATTTACATATACTCTATGTTCCCAAACGTGTTTCCAAGCACAGGAGAGGGACAGGTGGAACCAATTCATTGGAGCACCTATATGTAACCTCAATTACGCCGCACAGCTATGCATGCCACTTCAGAACACGCGCACGGCTGATCACTACACAGCGAGTGGTAAAAAATATTAGAGCTCTCTTGGCCAAACCAGCCATACGAATAATTTGCCTCACGCTGTAAATAAAACACGCTCACAGAACTCGAGCAGAAAACGATTCTGTCTACAGACCTCCCATTACCGTTTTTGTGGCCCTTGAATCTTTACCGTGGAACCTTGTGGTGGTGGAGATGTACTCCCACTCGCCCTATATTATGAAGAAATCAATGGAGTCCGAAGGAACGCTGTATTCTCTCGAGGAGGGGTGGTTAAAATGTGAGTAAACGACTCGCGGTGAAGTTAACGGGAATAACAGCGAGGGCCGGAGGGCTGAAAACGAAGGGAGAGCGCGCGCAATAACTGATTACACCTGGAGCGCATGCCGTATGTATTTGCCGATGCCGTCGATCGAATATCAAACTCTGCACGCCACCGCGATTCTGGTGGTTGTGCATGATCAGGATCTATCGTAAAATCTAAGGGATTTCGTTGCGCTGCAGCACGGATATTATACACCAAAACTTGCATCTTCACGTCCAAAGACTGCCTCTGGTTGGCCAGCTATATACCCTGCTGTCTCGCAACGAATTCTTCCAGATCCCGCGGTAGATACATGATACTGACCTTTTAAGCCACCAGGAAAAAAAGGACCGGCAAATAAAAACATCAGCGTCTATTAGCCGGAGGTAGTAGCTAGCTATGATACTTTCTACGCCGCTCACAGAGGCCACTGTTTAAATGGTATCAAAAGTACAACCGTGAAAGTATGGCCATAATATTGCTATTAACTGCGTTTACCTGATCACACCAAGCTCGTATGGCTACTAGGGGATTATCTTTCTTTAAATTTCGCCGATCTTTGTTTTGTTGCAACGGACGGAGGTTTAAAAAGAGCCCCCACTCCTTCCCTGCCTGCCATCCGCTCCGCTTCCTAAGACGCGTTAGCGCTTGGCGCAGCTTCACCGCTGTCTACGGCAAGCTTAAGTGGGACCTGTGAAAATAGCATCAATTTCTTGGAGAGATCTAACCATGCCAGTACTATATATATATAGAAGACATTGACAGGATTTGGGGAAACGGGGGCACCACAGCTACCCTGGTTACAGTCTTCTCCGGTGGCGGATATGGCCTTGCATCTATGCCTCCTTCCTGTCTTACCGACGACACGAGATTAATTAAGTGAAGGATTGGATTAGGTGCGGCTCTTATCCCGGGAGTCGGTGCTGCCTTGGGAACTGGAGGGAATACAATTGTGGATATAGCTGTCGCGCCAGGTTCAGCGGGTGATATCTGGTGTCGCGGAGTGTACGCCGCTGTCTGTCTGTCTCTAGGATCGCCATTATCGGAGGGGAAATAATTACGATGAATACCGGTACCCGCTGGAGATAGTCAGGTAGCTTAAAGGACCCATTACCTGCCGGCGGGCTGATACCTACATGTAGCTACAGGTTTCGGATGAGGTTCGGTTTAGCTTGACTTTTTGGAGCTGGATTATCTTATCGCATCTTATCTTATCGGCCTCTATTGATAAGAAGCGAAGATCAAACCCGGACAAGACTTGGCAGGCACCAACCAACCCGATTTCCACTCTACCAGGGCAGAAGGTTTCAGGGAGAATTCAGATATAATAGAATCGAATTGTAGGATTTCTTCGAGTCTAGAGCCTGAGAGAGGAAAAGAGAAGAGGAGTCCCTCCTTCCTTTCCTCCCGATTTATCCTCCTAGTCGCTTAGAGCCACCGAATTGTACATCCCATCCCCCAAGTTGCGTTGCTACCATCTCCTCCACTGTGTTCTTTTCCACGTCTCTTCTTCTCGATCTCCCACACGACAAGGGCTGTCTCGCGATACGTCGCTCGCGAAGCGGGTAGAGAAGCAGGAGAGCATCCACCCCCGAATATTTCTTGGCCGCATGTGCTGCCTGGTGGAGCCCTTTTCTCGGTAACCCGTGTAGAGAAGCACCGTATAGATTCTAGATCTACTATCAACGCCGAATATTTTACTCATGTGACCCACAGTATTGGTATAAACCTTAGAGTAAAGGGTCACGTAAGGAATAAAAGCTCCGGCATTGCTATGTAGCTAGTAGTTCCAAACCAATTATAACCTCCTCGCCTTGTCCTCACCACCGGGGGTGGGTCAAGCCCGCTTGAACGGTATGCGGCGTGCAAGGCAGTAGAGTACTCTACGACATCTGCAGCCTCGCCCCCACCCCATTCTTCATCTTCGGCACATATATCCGGTCGCAGTGACACAGCGGGGCTCCTCTCCACACGCCTTGCATACAAGATTACAATATTAGCCTCCCCGCTCCTTCGCCGCACCAAACATCCAGGTCAGGGTACAGGGCTTGCTTCTTGGCAGACGACGGATTAAGGTTAGAGGACATGCATGCATGGATCGGATGAGATGAGATGAGATGAGATGAGATTCGCCATGTATGCCTATCCCTGCAGGTACAGTCTCTATCCCTGTCCCTGCAGGTCGTTGCTTCACCGGGCGTCCGGTCAGCAGAGATGGAGATTAGCGAGGCCAGATCAAGATGGAGATCTCGAGAGCCGCAAGCCCCGTCGGAGGAGAGGCCGATCGTGTGTTTGGGGTGCTTGCGGCGTTGCTAAAAATAGCGCTTCGGTTGCGGGGAGCAGAGCCGTGTTGAACTGTGGCGGGGGTAATGTGCGGATAGGAAATGGGAAATGGAATCGAAAGTAGGAGGATTTTAGTTCTGTGTTGATTTTTTTTATTACAGGTATACATGTAGCTATGGTTACATAGTTTCGTTATTGAGTTGCTGGTAGGAACCGACTGTACTCTACCAAATACCCGATATCATGTAGTTCATGATTTACAAGGATTGCAAAGTGCAATTGACACACACATCCCGTGTTATAGCGCATGCGGTAGAATTATCCAATCGAGGACTTCATTTCCCACGGTCGCAAGAGCCATCTGGTTGTGGTTGTTGGTTGATTCCCGACAATACCGGAAAAGACGCGTGCGGTCGAGTGATATCTCGTGCCCGCCGCACACCACGTCGCACCTCCCCTGCCAGTGCACAACAACAACAACAACAACAACCACCCACAACGAACTGCGATAAACCCAGCACAAACACCAAGCGGATCTTGCGGAATACGTGTTACGACACGCTACCCCGCAACCACAGCTACATACGTGCTTGGAATTGGCCAAGCATAGGCGTCAGTTTCGAGAGCCCACAAGACGTTAACCCGCTCGATATTCCTATCCTCATAACCCTCCTCTTCTTCATTGGCGTAATGGATCAGCCATCGTGAGGCCATTCAAGACCTCAGATAGAGCCTCAGTCGAAACCGCGCTCCCACTACCATTCTCCCTCGCTCACACACCCCCCCCCGCCGCTCGCTTATGGCCGGTGGTGGCTGATCAACCGCCGGCCAAGCACCACCAAGATAGCCCCCCCGCCCTCCCCCCCCCCCTGTTGCGCAACCGCCGACACTACATGTAGCTATGGCCACTAGCTAGCCGCTTCTGAAGGTGATACCGCCACCGATGCCCGATATACCGCTGTGTTGCCATGGCTAATTACGGGCTGCATACAATTAGTCAATTAGCAATTACCGATGCCGCTGACCGTTCACAGAGTAATCAAGGCGCATGGATGATGCATCAATCTCACTCCGGCTGGCCTCCTCTCACTAGCTAGCCACACCATCACTAGTAAGTACTGCGGTGAGCGAGGCCGGCACGTCCGCGGCGTAGGGCAGGAACCGGTTCGTGGAAAACACCTCCGGCCCCGGGGGCTCTGTTCTGGGGTACGCTCACGGTAGCTTAGGTACCTGTAAGTATCATTGAGTATCCAGAAGGTTAACGGTAGACTGAGGCGAATCGTGGATAATTCAATTGCAATTGAGAGAAGTAGGAATGCAAGCTGATCATTTTATAGCAATTAAACAAAGACACCGCGCATTATCAAACAACCAAACAACAAAACAAAGGGTGTGAATATATGTCTATTTTATATAAACATATATATATATTCTATAAATCTAAATTTCGAACCCTCACTCCCCGAACCTTCCTATTTTCCCATTCTGCTGCCCTCCATGCACGTATTACAAGTACTTTCTACTAACTTATAATACAAAGCTAACTCTCCGGCAAGCCAGCAGAAGAAGAAGAAGAAGAAGCAGAAGAAGGTGTGTCGGGGTATGCGCCACATAGGCGCGTTTCGCGCCACGGGCCGGACGTGAGCTTCTGGAATGTGCCAAGCGAGCGAGGTGCTGGAATGTGCTAAGCAAGTGCTGATGCGAGACGGCTGTGCGTGTGCTATTATATCTATCTGGGCTGCACGGTTAGGATGTATCCGCCAGTACGTATTGGGTGGGTGGTGTTGGTGTTGGGACGAAACAGTGCAGTTCTTCAGGAATGAAGCCAGCCTCCCTCCCCACAGCAGGTAGTTGATGGGCGTTAATGGGGGGTCAAAGCTAGTAGTGCTTGTTTGGGTCTCTTGACTGCACAGATAATTACCGGTACTGGAAATATGAGGTGCATAACAGCCTTATCTACATGTAGCTATACGCATGCCAGGCGGAGTCTGGTACGGTCGACTCCTGGTTATAGTGATACTTCACATACTGATACTATACTCTCGTTAGAATGATAATGACGGCAGTTGATCGGCGGTCCCGAAATACCTTTCTACCTGTATCTCCTTACTTGTTCGCCTTACAAGAATATATCAAATATAGATTTTCGGTCTCGACCGTATCCTTATCTCGCGAGGCAACTGTAGCTGGTGTCGGTGTCAATGGTCGACAGTATCGGCTGGCTATGATATAGAGTGTATATAACCTCCGCATGCTCCCCACCAGCTGCAACACCATCGAATAGCAAGTCTGTCTTTCCTCGCCTGTCCATTCCGTTCCTTCCTTCCTTTCTCTCTCTCTTTCTTCATTTTCTTTCTCTAGCAGCCGGTTCTGCTCTTTCCATTTCCATTTCCATTTCCGCTCCTTCCAACTAACCTCCACCCCCCGCACATGCCAGCATCATGAAGCTCACCACCCTCCTCACCACCGCCCTCCTCCTGCTCTCCGCAGCAACAGACGCCATCCCACAGCCCGCCGCGGCAGACACCACCTCCCTCACGCTCCACCCCCTCCCACACGCCAAGCGCGACCCCGCCGTCGCCCCCCGCCGCCCCGCAAAGGGACCCAAGACTCCCGCCAATCGCGCCAAGCCCAACGGCCGCAAGCCCACCGCAGCCTCAAAGAGAAAGGCCGCCGTCACCAAAAACAGGGCCGCCACCAGAAACAAGGCCGCCACCAAGAAGGCGGGGCCCGCCGGCCTCGCAAAGAAGAAGGGGACCGCCGCCAAAAAAGGCGGCGCGGCAAAGTCATGCCCCATGCCCGCCAAGGGCAAGGGCAAGGGCAAAGGCGGCAAGCTCGGGAAGCGCGCCGGCGACGCCTGCGCCGCCCCGCCGGCGGCCGAGAAGGGCGTAAAATGTTCCCGGTGCGCGGGCACGAAGGTCAAGCGCGGTGGCGGGAAAAAGTTTCAGCCGCTGGACCTGTCGCCTGGCAACCTTGACGTTCTGGTCCAAGACACCGACTGCTGGCAGTGCGGGCCGGGGGTCAAGTTTGGCGGCGTAGAGGTGAAGAGCGCGGTCAAAGAGGCGATCCGGCTCAGGCCCACCCCGATCACGTATCCACGCGACGGAAAGACGGACCAGCAGTGGCCGCACAAGTATAAAAACAACGAGGCCCTTCTGCCGCCGCTGGAGCCGCTCGACGAGTACCTCGAGTTCCCGCTGGTCGCGAGCATGGGGCCCGTGAAGCACTTGTACAAGGGGGGGTCACCCGCCGGGTATCGTGTTGTGTTTGCGCTCCAGGGAGGGCAGGATCCAATGGCGGTCCATCTGGTGGGTTTTTTCTTCCTAGCTTAGTAGTAGTGTCGTGGTTGAGCTAACAACGGGGTGGGGGGGTGGGGTAGATTATGCATAGGAGCAAAGCCGATGAGACTTTTGTCACGGTCCCGAAAACCAATGGATGAGATCAATAGGCGGTAGTGTAGACATCTTGAAGACGGGTCGGAGTGTGGTTTGCTTTGGTTTTGTGGTGTGGCTGGGTGGGGAGTACGTACTTGTGGTGCATGCATGGCCATTTGGGGGGGGTGGGGGGGTTACGTAGTGGAATGGGAAAATGGGAGTGAGGGTTCGAAATTTAAAATCTGTAGAATATATATATATATATCTATATATGAAATAGACATACACACTACCGTCTTGCCACACAGTACATGTAGTACTCTACCTACATACATGTATATACATATAGACAACGAACTTGGTTCCCTAAGGCTCGCTAGCACAAAACTGCGTAGCAACCGGGCCCACCCCAGCGAAAAATTGGGAGCGGACAGTGACACTAGGTGGCATGCACGCCGAGCCCATTATATCACCAGGCTGGCAACTAATGTTGGCGGTGGCATTGAAATCGGCCATGCATGGGAGAGACTAGCTCATCTACAGATCGGCATATGCATTGGAGGGTGGTGGGTGGCATTTGGTGGCATTGGCTCAGCTGCAGCTGGCCATACAAGTGGAGGTTTGGAGCATGGGTCGAGATATGTACATTGTATATTACATGTATCAACTGAAAGAAACGAGTACTGGATCACTACCGCGGGCCGAGCTGGTGGACATTTGCGGGGGCTAGCTAGCTGGCTGGCTGGCTATATATGAGACGGCTAAGCTTATGTATATATAAGGGCAAGATTAATTAACTACTGGAAGTGGTCAACTACATGTACTACACGGATCGGAGGTGGAACAGATTCTCAGGTGGCCATGGGAGGAGACCTCGCGGTCGCGATCGCGATCGAGGTGGGCCACTACTAGTAGCTATAGGTACATCGTACTATAGGTACATGTACTGCCAAGCCAAGCCAAGCCAACACCACCCCACCCACCCAGTTAGGCCCCACAGCCGCGTTTCGCGCCACGCGGGCTACCGACCGCACACAACACACGGCGGCACTCTACCCTGTTCCTACAGAGAGATCTCTCACGCGACTAGTTACGCTCCGAATACCCCCCCCCGGGGGCTGGTTGTGGCGCCGCGACTTGGGGGGGGGGGGCGGGAGAGGACTGGTGGCTGGTACGTGTTGCGCGGTGGGTAGATCTAGATAAGATGGGATGAGGTTTGTTGATGTAGCGTCCCCCCCCCCCCCCCGGGCCCCCGAAGCCCGGGCGGGGGTCGGGGGTGTTGGTCTAGTCTCCCCCCCCCCCCCCTGCACGCAGCATCTGACGGCGGGGTTCGGTCGGAGGACCTCGGGAAACTAGGTCTGAGATATATTTACTCGCGTGTATATAATCTCCGGATCGTTGTGCGAAGAATTAAAAAAGTTTTCACCGTTCGAGTACATGCAGAGTAGGTACATGTAGTTATAGCAGACCTGGAGAGAGCTAGAGGTCAGAGGTGGGATTAAAGTAGTTCTCAGATTCCTGCCGAACCACCCTCACCACCCCCCCCCCCCCCCAAAACCCCACTTCTGCGCTCATGAAGTAAGAGTCAAGACCGCTGGCTACAAAGACCTTCCCGTTTCTCGTTCAAGTATACAATACCGGCGGAGGCAGGGTTAGTTCTTCAGCAGTACAGAATGACCCCTGCGCCGCTCTTTTATACTCAGGCGGCGCGCGCGGGGGCCGGCCGGGGGATCGATCGAATATACATATGGCGGTGCTTAGTAATTAACCATACATATATCCCTGCGCTGCGCTAATTGTTCTATTTATTACACTATCAGAAATGGGGGTAGAACTGATACCGCATCCAGGACGGCAATATTGTGAGAATATGCCGCTTTATCTCCGTATTTTGACGAAGTATATATACGGTAGTGTTACCGCACCAGTGGTACGGCATTGCCAAAGACTGTGGTAGTCATTTTATCCATTTTTTGCAGTCTTTAATTGCGAGTCCATGGACAGATAGCAAGACCTGTCATTAGTGTCGTGTCCAGACAACGAGTACATATATGTTTGGTTGTTTAATTGGTCGGTTGATAATACGTATATACGTGGTGTCTTTGTTTAATTGCTATATAAAATGATCAGCTTGCATTCCTCCTTCTCTCGCCAATTATCCACGATTCGCTTCAGACGTCTACGTTCTGGATACTCAATGCTACTTAGCTGCCGTGAAAGTATTGCAGAACAGAGTTCCCGGGGAGGCAGTTTCCACGAAACGTTCCTGCCCTGTGCCGGAAACGTGCCAGCCTTTGCAAACCTCGCTCACCGCCACCGGCTATTCCGCAGTACTAGTGAGGAGGCCGGAGGAGTGAGATCGATTCATGCTCCTTGATTACTCTGTGAAGGGTCAGCGGTATCTGGAATGATTGATTGATTGATAATGTATTAATTGTATGCAGCCCGTAAGGTGTGACAATACAGCAGTATTGGCACCGGTACCGGTGGCGGTATCACTTTCAGAAGCGGCTAGCCATCTAGATAGTGGTGGCCATAGATAGTATCGGGCATGCAGGTATGTGTATAAACAACCCCCCCCTCCTTCTCCCCCGAAGCATTCCTTTCTCCATCATCTACATCGACTGTCTTTCATTCAGCAGGTAGTTCATCCTACCAGTCCATTCCTTTTTTTTTCGTTTCTTTCCACCAAGCAGCTGGTCCTGCCCTTTTTTTTTCGTTCATTTCTTTCCATATTTCACCCCCCCCCCCCCCGGGAGACCACCAACAACACCCACAACAGCAATGAAGTTCACCACCTTCTTCACCACCGCCATCCTCCTGCTCTCGGCAGCGGCGGACGCATTCCCGCAATCCGTGGCCGACACCACCTCTCACGCTCCACCCCATCCCGCACAGCAAGCGCTCCCCCGCTGCCACTGCGCCCAAAGCCGCCACCAAAAACAAGGCGGCAACCAAAAGCAAGGCCGCCTCCAGGAACAAGGCCACCACCAAGGCAAAGTCCAAGAGCACATCCAACAGGGTCCAGTCCGGCGGCATCAAAAAGAAGACCGCCGCCACCGCTGGCGGTACAAAGAAGAAGACTGCCGCCAAAAAAACCGGCGCGGCAACGTCATGTCCCATGCGAGTAAAGGGCAAGGGCGGAAAGCTCGGGAAGCGCACGGGCAACGCCTGTGGCGCCCCGGCGGAGAAGGAGAAGTTTGAAAACTGTGTTCCCTGCAAGGGCCTCAAGAAGCGGGGCAGGGGGCAGAGGGAGAGGGCGGCTGCGGAGAGGGAGAGGACAGAAGCAGTACTGGGCAAGGCTACTGCTGCGCCTGCAGGCCTTCCGAGTATTGATGCTCTGATAGATATGAACGATTGTTGGTCATGCCCAGGTATGTGCTATTAATATTTGATACCCACGTAGTATATATAGCATATAAAGCGCATACTAACAGAGCGATCACAGGCAACAGGGGTCAAGTCGTCTTCAGAGCTCCCCAAGTGAAGGCGGCCGCGGAAAGACTGGTCAGCATGAATGATGTCCATGAGACAATCGTGCCCGATGAAGGGCGGCCCTGGCCACATGACTATGAGAACCATGAGGGAGAAGCAACAAAAAACGCCCAAGTCAGCAGATACGTTACCTATCCGCTGCTTCGGGGGGGACTCTTTACACCAAGAAGGAACAGAACCCTGGCATGTATCGTGTGACCTTAGGCTTTTCCGACACTAATAAGCCGGTAACTCTGAATGTGGTGAGTTGAATATATCACCCTCCCCCCAGGGGCCAGATCTCAAAGGTCTCTATGTACCCCGTAAGTACGCGTGCTGACGTGACTGGGAATGTTAGATGAGGCACCCAACAATTGCGGAGCGTCTCCCGGACTGGTCAAACAAAAATGATTACATAAAAGTCACATCAAATAATGGTAACTAGAGAGAAGGGTTAGGTCTAGGGTGGGGAGGTCATCTCTTTGTAGACTTCTGAAATGTAGTGGGGGAGGGGAGGGTGAGGCTCTAAATATTAGAACTTTGAATATATGCATTCTGTACAGACAATGATCGACTTCTTTTAGCTTCTTTCTTTATCGTCTTGAACCATTCGAACGGGTGCAAGTGATATTATAACATGACTTACCGTTGCGGTTGGAAACCCCATGTCGACAGCGGAGGTGGGGGCGAGATAAGATAAGATGCGATAAGATAACATCCCATCAGCCGCCCAATCTATTTCCGCTAGGCTGTTTCATTCCGTGCTGACACCCCTTCCCTGCTAAGTCCCTTCCCGCCGCCGCCGCCGCCCACAAGGTAGAGTAGGTGGTAATGTTGACTAATTATAGCCGACCGAACTCCACAGGCGCGCGTGTGCGGCGCGGATACATATGCATGTCATGCGGAAATGACAGAGCCGCAACTCAACCAAGGTAGGCCCTTGTAAATATTAAATAAGCTTACTAAATCCAAAGCCTCACGTCGCCACATGCAACCGGTGTTGATGCTGAAGAAGAAGAAGGGGTACGCAGGCCGTAATTGGACGACGTATATGGTTGCGCCTTTGCATGCACGGAGGTACGTCTGGAATTGGTATGGCGGATCTTTTTTCGGTCGGTGGTGGTACATACATGGTGAGACTAGCTGTTTAGGAAGTTAGAGGTGTGCGTTAATAATGCAGAATCTGGATGCTTAGATACATAGCTATAGTCTATGTATATGTGAAGTCCCAGCGCCTCAAATCGCCGCAGAGAAAGCCCAGGACAAATCATCATGCGTACAGCGCAAGGGTGGTTGTAAGTCGCTGTCTGAAAAGAGAATTCTGCGCTTATGGAAGCGGTATCTGGTGCGACAGAAGAATGCCTACCCCCGGTAATCCTCATCCCCGACCCCGACCGCCATACCCCATCACCGCTCTCTAACCACTATATCCGCGATAGAGAGAAAGCCTCCGGGTTCTTTCTCCACCGGTGTGCGGGATACTGTCGGTGTTGGGGTGGATTGGCGCGACAACTACAGCTCGAGAAACCTAGTCAAGGCCCATGAGGCCATGGGAACTGCCTCTGGAGAATATATTGTATGGTATGGTGCGGGGTAAATAGCTCTCTGAGATGATCAAGAAGCATCCTTGCCGCGATTTGTCGTTAGTATTCGCCGCCATCTCTTCCGCGGCCCCGGACCCCCCACGCCGCCGCCGGACTCACCAGTCGAGGCCGAGGTGCAGCAGCGGAGGATAGACCTCATACCGAGGCGTAGGCGCTCGGTCGCTAGTGAGTGCGGAGAGCTGGTAGTAGTAGCCATTGGAGAGGAGGAAAGATGGCAGGAACAGGGAGACAAAGAGCTGCGGTTTGCGGGGGGCAGTACAACGGTACCTCCGCTGGTCATCAGTGATGGCGGTTCTGCGGGTGGAGTTGGTGAGCGGAGTGGCGGCGTCACGACTAAGGGAATGAGGGGGGATACTGACTGCTGGTGGTGTAGATGTATTGTTTGTGCTGTGGAGGGCTCGGCTGTGCCAAGACACAGAGAGACAAGCCCTCGTCCTCGGTTGTTTAGCTGACGCGACAGGACACCGTCAACCGACATTTCCAGGGAGTAGTTAGGGACTGAAGTATCCCCAGCTCGCTCTCGAACGATTACTCGCGATACCTAGTCTCAATCTGCACCCCTGTCTTCCAGACCCACCATAGCACGGAGACACCGCATCTCACTCGGTCTTGGCTGCTGGATGACAAGACAGGAGTGAGTCACTGTGTATCACTCGTTCTTGGCGTGGGATAGGTAGAGTTGTTGGCATGCAGCGCTTCTGGAGTAGTCATCATGACAGCCGAGTTCCAACCACCGAAATTGGAATCTATGGTAACCTCGGATTAGTAGCAGCAGGTGGGGATACGCGCCATAGATCTCCCTTGAACAGTTAGAAGGATACTTATAAGTGTAACCATCGCTCCCTTCCCCCCCTGCTCTCCCCACTCCCCCGGCCCCCCGCCTTCTAGCGCTGGGGGTAAGCCATTCCTATTTTCTATTCTCTCCTGTGTTATATCAGCTGTTGATCTTATAAATAGCGTAGATATCCGTCCTCCCCTCCTTCCCTTTCTCCCCCCCCCGCCATCCGAGTGATATCACCTAGCCACATTCTGCTCATGCACTCCACTGTTTAGGCGCTGGTATAGTGTCATTCGCCTTCAGATAGTCCCAGCGGATGGGCGTATTTTTTTTCGTCGCCTGCTTATGTTTCTGCATGTTGTAGCATGGACCATCCTCCGATTGCTAATTGGCCAATAGGTCCCACCGCGCGTGTATCCGCGAGTTTCTTCATTTTACGGGCGTAAAATGGTCCAAGTATACCCACGTGTATATATACCGCTGGTCTTCAGTCCCGGAAAGTGCTGGTCATGTTTTTTCCGGCGGTGCTCTTGCAGAGTTATGGTTTGAATAGTCTTGTCCTTATATTTTCGCCGCGTCGCTCCTTTACCGTTGCGCAGCCACAGTGCATGTACGTACCTAGCTCTATAATTATTAACAACGATTGTAGAGAGGGCTCAACATTATCCTATCACCCATTCCACACCGGTACCGCTATCACTACCGTAACACCTCCAGCACCCCCGCGACCATAGCAAAAGTGTCCGAAGATACCATGACATTCCCGCGAAGGCTTTGAATCACCTTGGATAAATTTTCTCCACCCGTTCGTATTAGTTCCAAGCGGCGGGGTCTCCAGGAGTGACGTAGGAAACCGCCTATTGTCCCTTGACCAAGACGTGTAATTGTAGGAGGCCTATACCGACAAGCGGTCGGGATATATACCGAGCTTCTGTTGTTGTGACTAACCACTTGACTCATTAATACAGTAAGCAGTCCTTATGACAGAGCGCTCGGTAAGGGCCTGAGTTAGGAGGTCTGAAATGATTGCAATTGTGCATATTGTACTTCATGTGTCAGAGAACACTTGGGCTTTATTCCACTGTATATAAAGGGTGCCTTGTTCGTCCTTACCTTCTTCTCGGGTTCGTCGGTTGCGATGGCCGCGTCTTGGGTGTGACGGATCACTCTCCGTCATCGAACAAGCAACCCAGGACAGTGCGATCACGATCACGCACCACCGGATCCACCACACAACACAACACCTCAGTCGACCATCACCCTCGCCTCATGGCAGTGCATTTTTTTTGACAGCTATCGTATCCTGATTCTATCCTGCGTGAGGATTTGGCGGGATGGGTGTCGGTGATCACTCAGGTGCAGTCACGCATTCCCGTGATGTGATTGGTCAATTCTACCAGGCGGGTATGACACATTCAATGACAATGGTTGTAGCACGTTCCAATTGGACGACAGCAGAGTTTTGTATAGGCTTGCGGAGCTTGCTTCTATCTCTTACTGAAGTCAGAACTCTTCGCTCGGGCCTGAATAGTTCTGAGTATACCATCATTCTATATCAGGCTGCGCGTAGGTCGCATCCGGAAGGAGTCATGTCGGAAGAACTCTAATGAACACATATGACCAGTGTATCAACTTCCTGCGCGGGTAGGGCCCAAGGAGCACTGACGATGCAATTATATTTCGGCGTGGGATATTTTCAGGGTTCGGTAGAATGTAATGCCCCCACTACGACTTATATCACCCTCTTATCACCCAGCGGTATATAAAGCTCAGCTCCCCCGGACTCCAGCATCCTCAATTCCGCATACACTATCCCACATATAGATCCTTTCATAAAACCCGCATACAACAATGGTAAACAAAATCGACTACTCCAACGCCGCTGCCGGTCTCCGGATGCATGTGGGCTCACTCACGGGCTCCCAAGTCCAACTCACTGCTGCCATCGAGCTCGGCCGTACAAACAGGCCGAATAGCTATAAGGCGCGTGCTCAGGCGTTCGAGGAGAGTGTGACGAATGATATGCGCGAGGTGATCAAAGATTTGGATGATTATGAGGCGCACTTGAAGGAAAGCGGGAGCACGAAGGACGTGGAGTGTAAGGCACTCGTATTGGAGCTCTGGGAGGTTATAGCGAAGCTTAACAGTGGTTTGGCTGAGTTGGAAGAGGTGGTTAGGAGTGGATAAGTCGTGGCGAGGGGGTTACGGAGGGTTGCACCGGCTTTCGTTGGTCGTCCTTATTTTGTTGGGCTCTGTGTTTTGTAGTAGCGTTATTCTTCTTAATTTCGTATAATTCATTCTTGAATCGGCTTCTAATAAACTTGTTAAACCCTATATATATTCTACTTATAAGCTTGAGATCTTCCTCTTCGTCCGAGCCGGCGGTGCGTATATACCAACCTGGTACTATGATGCGTACTCATACTACAATATCAGCCATATATACCAGAGTGATCCACTCTGACAGAAGAGACTCCAGGACATGGCGGAAGCTTCCGATCTAGTGGAATACATGGCCTTTCAGCCAAGTTATTCACCCCTATTGCACCGAACTTGTAATCACAATGGCCACTATAATCCTAAGTGGTTACTTTCTGCTAAGTATCAGAACATGTAACTAAAGAACGCTTATTTAATTTCGAAACTTGCCTTGATCTAGATGATTCATATAAAATTCTGGTTGTTTCTAGGATGTCAAAGGCACTCCTGCCCATTGTAGATCTTCCCATATGGCTGATATGTATCCCAATGACCTCCGGGTTGCGCCTTTATTAATGCGAAAGAGTGTATGTATCTGATTAATCACTCAATACGAGTGGAAAGGACAGAAACGCTTCAAATCGAGTGACAACTCATGAAGACGTCTCAGCTGCGCTTGATATCTTGATATCTCTTTTAATAGAATATAAATGATACTAGTTAGCTAGACAGTACATAGTATTGGAAAGTTCTGGCATCTATTACCTGGCGTAGAAAAGCTCCCCTGTTGTTACATAACCACCGAGAGCCTTTTTTTCGTGCATGTTGCGATGCACATTGTTGGCTGTTTTTGTACTCACAGCATGATTATTTCGACGAGCTGATGTGAATATAAATTGCCCAAGCTATGAAATAATGTAATTCGAAGAGAGTGATAACGACTACGATGCATTGACAAGTCGAATCGGGAATCTACTGTGTTTATCTCTTCCGGCCACGTAATCCCGTCCGCCTTTTAGCTACGTTTCCTCCGTTGATTCCACTTGTCTCAGTTTGTCATCAAACTGCATGGATCAGATCTAAGCAATATGCACCACAACGTTCCCGAGAACATCTAGACAACACAACTTCATATCCACTCTAAGCCGTACTTCTCCTCAAAGTCTCCAATCACACGCCTTTGCCGTCAAAAACGCTTCACACCGTTTGTCCCGACCTTTACCTCGAAATCACTCCAATTGCACCTGTATCGTCCTGAAGAACCTAGCTGATGGTAGAACAGGTGTTCCGGGCAAGTACTGCCGGAGCATACATTGCAGAATACGAACCTCATCTCCATGTCCGCAATCGGAGGAAGATTCTTAGCAATAATCAATCCTACCTTCTATATAGCTTTAGAACGTTATTGAGGATGTATTTATTTATTGAGTGGGCGGGCTCTCGGCGCTTGGGTTTATGGATTCAGTTCACAATTGCTCCCTGCTTTCGACGAACACTTTCATGGCCGTACATCCATCGCTCGGGAGAGCCAAGGGTACGGCGCGTTCGGTTGTTTCAAGACATTTCACATCATGGATCAGGAACAAAAATTCTTTTTTGAAGAGGCTCACAACGTTTAGGTATTAATATCATAAACAGAAATAATCAAAACACTCAACCTCTCAGTTCGCAAAACATCCATCACCGCCTCCCTCTACTCCCCAGGCTTCCCACCCTCAACACCGTATCCTCTATAAAGGGGGGCGGCAAATACTTCGGTCTCTCCCTATTTTCCCCCTCCTCTCCCTCAGCAGCCTTCAATGCATTTTCCAAATCCCTCAGGACATCTGCCACATCCTTCCTTCTTGCCTCCAGCTTCGGCAAGTCCTTCGCCCACAACTCCCTCCTCGCCGCCACCATCTGGACCTGTGAAAACACGTTTTGATGTCGTCCTAGCCTCTCTTCCAGCTCTCCTGCAGCCTCCTCCAGCGCAGCTGCCTGTTCAAACTCTGCTTCGCTCCAGTCGCGGTCGTCGGAGATCTTGATGAGCTGTGCTCCGTATTTGACGATAGTGTTGGCGGCGTGGAGGTCGGTGATAACTGCGGTGCGCCAGGTGGCATGGTCTGGGGGGGGGTTGTATGGTGCGCTGAGTGTGGGTGGAGGACGCGGTCGGGTTGAGCTCATTGTTGTGGGGGTAGTGAGGATCCTGTTATTGTTGGTATGTTGACAGTTGGATATGGTGGCGGTGCGTATATAGTGTTGGAAGGACGCCGGATACTGTGACTTTGCGTTTAAAGTTACGTGACGGGGCGAATGCATCAATAGTAGGTGCTGAGGTAATCTCTAGCTGTGATGTTCAGGAATTCATAGCAAACCTGCTATAGATACTGATATCCCTCATTGAAAGCCCTCCTATCAAGCTCCACTTTGATATATAGAATTCTACAGATGTGGAAGCTTACAATAGTCACGCTAGCACTGAGCACATACGCACCCATTCTCTGCCGGAAGACGAGAAAATACCTATCCGCCGAGAAAACGTGACCAGGGATCGGATCAGAAGTGATGTCACATCTCGCATCCAATTGACGCGATCAGAACCGACCAAGAAAATCGTTCAAGTTCCTGTGTAACTGTGTATTCCAAAGTCGAAAATGTGGTTCTATGCCTCAATTCCGCTCACAGTATTAGCATTCTACACGACCGGTTAGAAAAAAGAAATTTATGGGGGCTTGGGAGTGTATTGAATATCTTTTCGCCGTTGGATTCGGGGGTTGTGTCTACACAGTAATTAATATCACCGCCGATCACACGATATTCCTCCTTTCCGGGGTACGGTGCGGTTCTATAGAGCTGGTTTGTGGCAAGATATGGTAATCAATGAAGATGTTCGGGATCTTTAGCTGGTTTTATAATCTCGTGTCCCTCACTGTAAATGCCCAGGCCATCAAAGAGGGGTGGGGCGAAATTGTTTTGTATAATTATAGAAAAAAAGACCCACTCTCGAGACAATGCAGGATCAGAGTGACTCTGCATGATGCAAATTAAGTAGCTTGATCGATAAACAATTATCTGTATCGGGTACCGGTTTTCACAATATATCACACGGTAGTTACAACGCCACCGTGCTAGCCAAAACGTCGTTGGAAGTCCTTCCGGCGACGTCGGGGCTTTTCCCACGGCAGAATATCAAGCCAGACATCATAGACAGGCTTCCCCGCTTAGCGGGGAGAATCAAATGATCTAAAACAAACGCGTTCTACGGTGCACACGGAATTGATATGAAGTGAAGAAAACGCAATCGAATCTATTCACACATTATCACTCGGAAACCTCAATTCAGAGTCTTGTGTTCCCATATAATTGGTTTTGAAGGTTCGATTTCGTCTGAGCTCCCCCGCTAGTGGAATAGGTTCGGCATCCGTACCATGCTTGGTTGACAGTTTAAAGCGACTCACACTCTTTGAACATGAAAAAATCGCCACCGCACTAGATCATTCAATCGAAAAATGGGAAATCCACCTCTAGACATTAGATCATCCCCATCGGTAAAAGAAATGATCGCATGGCAGTGTAACCTGTGAGGTCTTTACCGTCCAAAACAGACTTATATTTCTACAGTTCGATATCGCGACATCCGTATGTGCGACATGATACTTTACTTTCTTCAACAGTAAGTGAGCGACTACCTGAAAACTTCGGCTGTGAACTATGTGCGAACTACATACGCCTTCATCCGCCTAGGTTATAACTCCTTCATTGAATGGGAGGGGTAATGTCCCCTCATCTAGAAAGCGACCATTCCGACCACCACCGAAACATCCCCTAAACACTACCAGAGCTCACGGGTTGGTGTGGTGGTGCGACCCATTGCTACCCACTGCTTCGCGGGCAAACTTGTTCCTCTCCATCTCACAGGCAGGGACCATACGGCAAGATATTGGTACTTCAGTGCCTAGTAGGTCCTCACTATGTGCTCATGACGTCCCCTCCCCTGTAACTTAATCACAAGGTGCTAGGCTAGTAGGATATTCCCTCCATCTGTTTCTTGTTCCCGTGATCCTCGGGAAAGTAAACGTATCCGCTCGATTCCAACCGATCCGTATCGCACCGCCGAGTAGCACTAGGTTCGGTATTAGATTTCACCAGACCACTCGTCAGGGTCGGCAGAGCCAGCTCCAGTTGGCACCCGGGACACCAACCCAAAACTCCCCCATAGACTGAAAGGCATGCGAGCCCATCGAACCAAGAAAACCAAGTAAATCTCGACGGTGTACGACTTCTATCCTTCTTGTTAGTTCGCGGTACCATAGAGGACTAGGGGCCATACTAGTATGGAGCATCTCACGTACCAGAGAAAAGCCAATTGCCTCCCTCTCTCCATCACCTTCTCTTTCTCCTTCTTTGCACAGTCCTTTCTCGATCACCTCAAAATCACAAAAGATGTATTGCTCCCCCGAACAATGCGCACCTGGATCCACTAAAGATTCAAAACCATGACGTCAGTCCGTGTAGGCAAAGTCAGAAAGAATGGAATGTACCCGGGAGAGAACGTGACCGCAACTTCCATCCCCACCCTAGCTTTCTCATGTAGCCACAAGCTCTAGTACTACATGTCGTCGTCCGATGAGTCACCAGGCACTCCCCATCGTGCTGACGAGCTCCTCGTAGCCCATAGTGTAGTCTTAACCGTCAATTCTAGACTCGAATAGGCAGATGAGAGAAAGGGAAGAGTGGTGAGTCAGAGTAAGGATGGCCGTTGTGATATGACGACGTCGCCGCTTGCCTCGGGGGGTGGACCGTGAGAACAGCACTCGTACGAACCCCCGAGATGAACCTGAGTCGAGTAGACTGTCGGGGTATGTGTCATTGATAATGCGGTCGTGGTGGGTGAGTTGCCTTAGTCTCGAGTTTTGGTTCATGGTCGGCTTCGTCTTCGTCAATGGTGGTGAGGGTGGCGTGTTGGGAGGATGTCATTGTGCTGCAACGAGGTTGTGCGGCTCTGCTGCAGGTCTTGCAAATTTCGGCTTGGCTGCAGGTTGTCAAGTTCTGCGACAAGCATCATGAGGCTCTGTAGGTTGCAAAAGGAGCATGAGGCTCTGCGGGAGCACTTACCACCAACCCACCCATACGCAGTACGGCTAACCGAACTCTCATCAAACATCTCTGTCAGCGAAACGACCTACAATTGGGTTATCTGCCGTGCGAATAAGGGAAAAGAGAAGGGTCCCCCAGATCGGCATGTCATGCATGCGCCTGCGCTTAACGAAAAACGGAGAAACAAAAGAAAAAACCGTTATATGCGGAAGAAAAATGGAGACGCGGGGAATCGAACCCCGGACCACCTCTATTCAAGTAGAACATCTTACGATGCTCAGTTGCTAAAGAGGTATTATACCACTAAACCACATCCCCTTTCTGTTCCTCGCTTCTAACTAAATAGTTCAACGACCACTCGGCGCACTCCGCATACATGACTGAAAGCTAGAAACTCATCGAACTGACTGCAGACGTCCACAGCAGCCCGCGAACACTCTGTCGCATCAAAACTAGCAGCTAGCTAGCCCTCGAGAAAATAGCCTCGAGCAAATCATGACTCCAAGCTACCCTTTCAAGCGATCGGGACTCTGGTCCACTGCTTCCATACTTTTCTTTCTACTCCCAAAGCGCTAGAGCGCTAGTAAGCTTCTCCGACTCTGAATAGGTTGTCATCTTCGCTTAGAGTTGTCCATTCTTGCAGAGGCTCATACCGACTTCATTGACCCGCCAGAGAACTTAGGTAGAGGCACGTATACCTCAGTCCGTTCAAACTGCCCTCCTTGGCTGAGGTTGGCGTAACGTTCAAAACGACGATGGTGGCGGCAGATTGTTAGCTATGTCTTGGCAAGTCGACCAAACGAAGTCAACGCCATATTACAAGCAGGCCATGTCTAGAGACCAGCATGTTCCTACCTGTAAATTGAAAATTACGGTCGGAATACACCATTCGTAGAAGCGCTCCCTATTCCTTTGTAGCTGCACCTCTAGATGCAGCTGTTCCCGAACCGAGTCAACTGCGAGCGTGGGTTAGGGTTATCCAGATACCTTGAAGTATCCGGAGCGACAATGTCAAATCCCCAAACCAGCTACGTCTGATCAGTATTCTTCCATCCGCTCCCCCCCTCCTCTCCCTTTAAACTGATATTTTTCACAAGCCCGAGTGTTGATCGCAGCATATACCAAGCCAGACGAGTCCCTATACCAGTCAGCAAAAGCATATGCGGGCCGCGACACGGGCCCACCGGCATCAGGTCTCGCGCGGCTTTTTATCCCGCCAGCAGTATTCTCTTGCCAGCGGGAGCAGTTTCCGGAGACCGGAATGGAATTCCATGACACTTGGCAGGCCAAACTACTCTTCGATTCGCCCCTGATTGCAGATACATATCACCAGCAACAGAAGCACTTCCATGGCGCCGAGAGAAAAGCCGGGAAAATTCAAATGGATGGCTTCCCATGTACTTCTATTACTTTGGTATCATCTGGGGTGAGACATCACTCGTTTCTAGAGTTGAAAAGAGGCATCCCGAAACTAGTATACAACTAAACCTGCTGTCATGTACTCCATATTTGCTGACTGTTCCAACATCTCACGTTCATAGAAATGTACCCTCCTTACTCTGTGCCAGCCGGTAGCGCAAACTGGTCATCGACATTTTCATTCAGTGGATGCAGTTCGGGATTATCATGGACGCGGTAAATCTACAGAGCCAAAAGTTCCCCTAACGGATGAAACCTGGGGTAATCGGGGGTTAACAGGATCGAATATGGAATAGTCTACCTAATATAATATTGACCCTACATGAGAAAGGCGCGCGGATCCAGAATTATGCCGAATAAACCGATTTCCAAGTACTTCCAACCTTATATATTAATCCTTTGTACGACGCTAGCTCGACACCGTACTAGGAACACAGCAATATAACCGGGGGAACTTGACATAAGGAAACTGAGTCGAACGCGAAACATACAAAAAATTCAACCACATTAGAGTATCATAGCCTCGAACATGTGACTACCCTAGCAAAAATAGTAAAGGATGCATGTAGATGTATAAAAGGAAATTAATGAAGTAAAATCGAAAGGAAAAAACATAGAAGATCCTCATAAATGTGGCCAAAAATCCTCCCAAGCAACAGTCGAGTACGATCCTTCCGGCAATTTCCTTATAGAAAGAAAACACTCAATGATTATATAGGCCCTTGCCAAGATATTACAGAGACATACTGCCATATATAAACCCTGCCATATCATGTGAATATTGGAACTACCAAAACAGCTTCGGGCCCGCCGTGCAAATGCCTTAAAAAAGCTTTGCTCCGTGCTACTCAAGACTGTCCCTTCTCTTGATCTCATCAAGCGAGTTAACCTCGTGTTCAGCCTTTGGAGGAGTCTCTGCCCGTATCCCCACGCTCTGTTACCATCCATTCGCATTGACAGTCTGCGCCAGAGAACGACGTATTTCTCATAGCGAGAGGTATAGATAAGCTCGAAAAGGTTGAAATACATTTGCCGAAGCCAGATAATTGCCAAGGATGAAAGAAGACTTATGCAGGAGCTTTTCCAAAGAATCTTTTCCACCGACGATGGGAAATCGTTATTCCATGCACTTGTATGTACGCCGGAGTAGATAATGCAACAGGCGGTGAAGGACAACATGTATCCATTGTGCTCCAGATCCATAAAGGCGGCCTGGTGGACACTAACCGGACGTTTGAATCTGAATCTGGTGGGTGGGCACGACTGGCGGCGGTCATGATCTTTCAAGTATGGATACCTTGGCTTCCTGTATTCTGCGATCGCGATTGCGACAGTCTGTAAATCTCTTCGTGTTAGAGAGTGAGATGGTTCATCAAAGGTACGACATCCCATGACTGTATACCCGTTAGTCAAATCGTAAATCTTATGACGATTCTCGTCTGCGCAGTTTGACCATGAAAAAGGCAGCTCCAGCAGTATCCGTGAATCTTTATCTTCACTTATATACCACACTCGGTCTTCCTCATCATGACCTGTGCGCAGACCCGGAACTATCCAAAGACTGTGTCTCTGAGACCGCCGCCGACAGGCGCAGAGCACGCATAGCGTATCTGCTGCCCGTTTATCTCAAGAGTAAAATAGTGCCACCCAAATCCTTCTCTGGGCTCGGGTAGCCCAGAATACGATCGCGTCAGAGCTACCTCGGGATCCCATGTGTGTAGCATCGCACATAAGGATTCGTCTAGGAAGGCTGGCGATAGAGAGATGGGATGGCGAACGTCATGCGGCTTTCGCCACCAAAAGATGTACATCAGAACGGCAAAGACAACATGCGCGAGGACATTTAATTCGAGTAGTGTGACAGGTAAACCGCTTGATACCCGACAAAGGCAGTTTATCACCATCCACCCAGCCTGTAGGCAAACAAGTAACTTTGCAAGAGCGTCCGCTTTTGATCGATCGGAAACGTCATCTCTAAGGGTAGAAAGTGAGTATGCGCTCAGAGCACCCGATCTAAGCAAATGAAGAAGCCCTTCAGCTTCCACTACAAGTGTTCTGTTTTGACCGCGGGGATAACCGGCCAGCGAGAAGGTGTAACCTCCCATCAGAGTAAAGAAGGCATCCGCCATAGTGAATTCTATAGGACGCTTCCTTGTGTCCTGTGCGAAGTTTCTTTTAAACCAGAAGTGTAATCTGAGGTAAGCTAACATCAATGGAAAACAGAACCCCGTCCTCCAAAAAGGAGAAGAGTCCTGAATAATTTCGAGACGCTGGAGCATCTCGGAGAGTAATTGGTTGGCCTTCTCAATCGCCGATAAATCACTGTCCGGTAAAGATTGATCGGACTCAATAGTTGCGAGAGCTTCGCGCGCTTTATTGAGAGCGGTCTCGGCATCTTTCAAAGCCTTTTGCTCATCATCCCTCTCCAGTAGGCTCGCCTTCGCCCTAATGATCAAAACATCAGATTCATTTATAGCAGCCTGCATACTCTCTTTAATTATGACATGCCGTACTGAACGCACCAGTTTCCTTGCCTGGCGCCACTCACTATAGGCTTGAGCAAGGACGAGCTCAGGAGCAAGTAGAGCTGTTAAAACTGAGAGGCCTTTGTTTCTTAGAGATCGAAGCATGGTCGGCGTTTCGATTATATTGGGGTGGATAACGGTCCAGACAGCCAACATCATTGTACAGCTCATTAGAAGACTCATAGTCCCTCGACCTTTTGGATTCGGTTTAAAAGGAGGCTCAAATCCATGTCCAGCTGTTGGCATTCGGTACCGGCGATGTAGCTGCCGGGTCTGCCGTGGCCAGGGCTATAGCTATCGTAACGAATATAAGAGTAAACATGAAGATTACAAGAAGAAACGCTCTATTTCATGATTAGAATATAAATAAATTTGAAGGCACATTAGACTTACCAGATTTACTGCAGTGGAGAGAATGTGCCGGGATGATGAGTAGCTCTAATGGTACTGAGGCTCTTGATATTGATAATTAGACAAGGCTGTCGTCCGTTGCCGGTGCTAGGACCTACTCACATGGGAAACGAGGTTTACAGCCGAGACCAGACCCGGTGATATGGCGTTGCTGGTAGACTTCTTAGACAGAGCTATTTCTTATTTCTGGTTGTTTCTATTCATAGTCTTGATCGTGAATCCTTAATTACTAGTATCTTCCCCTGAGCTATGCATTGGGGGAGCAGACGTAGGAATAAATAAGTGAAAACCTCATCTCCTTAAACTCGTCTATGAGAATTTTCTGCGAAGGTGACATGCACAACACACATCATGGCCTCTTGTGCCACTCCATTTGGGCGCGGTGACCTACGTGGCCCCCAACTAAAAAATACTCTGAAATTGGTATCTCTTCGTGGCTTATCCAAGGTGCAAGTTCACGCCAAGCTGTGCTTCCTATCGCTCCGTGCGCTGGTATAGATTCATATTGCTTTTGCGTTGCGAATCGAGTGCGTGACACGAGAATGGGGTTGTTCTTGGCATGTGTAAAAAGGTTGAGTAGAGCCGACGCGATAGTTAGTGAGTAGGGGAGTAAGAATAGTTCTCTAGGTATATAATCTGTCAGCATGATCATAAAGTATACTTCTTTGGCGCCTGGCCCAAACTGTGTCCTCATTAAATGGACTGTTCAGAATATCAGATATTCCTTAGACAGTATCGTGAATGCCGTGTATGCATATCAATTGGGTACAGGTAGCAACATGAAACCGTCTAAATAGTCTCAGAATTTCCGTAACATTTGATCTATCCATGGACTTATCTATTTTATAATTAAAAACTAACCGGACCTAAATAACTATCTATGAGAACAGCATGATCTTGCAGTGTCAAGTAACTTCAACAATAGTTATTAGATAGACGGAAACTCTAACTCCATACCAAAATATCAGACCATTTTATTTGACTGACCTTGAGCTTGCTAAAGGTATGTCGATCCCTGAAGTGCGTGATTGCCCTGATAGTAGTTGCCGGAGAAGTACTCGTCATTTTCTGGTAGTTTAACCATTGCGAACACTGCCCGAGGCTGAGACTGAGCTCGCAATCTTTCATGTCAAGAGTAGGTACACTCACTGCTAAAGGGGGATTTTGTTGTATGTGGGTATCTTCAAACCGAAAATACACCCCAAAGTGGTCCTTGGTCAGCTGCGGCTGAACGCAACGAGTCTTGGCGATTTCAAACTGCACTTCCATGTGCATCGATCCTGCATTAGTCTGGGGTTTAGCGAGGCCTAAACAGCTTGAACACCATTCGCCTGCTTCGGTTGGCTTGGGAACTCTTAAACTTGCTGTGTCAAGGATTCCCAAGAATTCAGAGTTATTCGAGGACGAATATCGGACGGTAGCCAGTCAGACCAGGCAGGCACGCGTGGGATCGATAATGTGCAGATAACCTTGGGTTGAGTTTTCTACTCTAGATCTATCAACATAATCTCGCAGCCTGACACGTGCGTGAGGCCAAGGCAGATTGGTAAAATACATGTATACGTAGAAGTCTTGGCTGCAGTCAACTTTTACATAAACTGAGTAATTGGTTGGGGCTCAGTGGATCGAATCGTGAAGCAGTATCATGCGTGGCGGATGTTCGCTAAGTTCTGATATGGTGGATAGGCGACAGGGGTCCTACATGACAGATCAATCATTGACACCGTTATCTTATCGTATCAGACACACCACAATAGTCTTGCCAGGGCTCTGTCATAGTAGCCTGGGTTCAACCCAAGAATTGATGAGGGGGCGACACATAGGCTGCGCGAACAATACTGAGATTTGACGACTTCATGACTAGCTACTCCGCCAGTCAACGGAAGTCCTACCAACGATGGTAATCCATAGAGGGCCAATTTCAAAGGTTCGAGAGAGGTCGGAATTCCCCCTGTTACCTGGGAACGCTTCCGCTCGGTTTTAACCACAGACGGCCACAGCTCGGGGAAGGTTCGGTCCGTGTTATCGATGCGAGCCAGCGATAGGTGGCATCCAGAGCATGTTAGGTAGAGCTAAAGTAGTCGAGGGAGGTTTGGGTTATCCCTTGGTCTGATAAAAAATGCTGCCCACCCCAAAAAAGCAAATTTTATATGTGGCTTTACTAACAGATCCCGTTATCTCTCTTATCAAATAATAGATCTCCCATACAAATCTAATTCCTGTGTTATAGGGTGGGCAGCATTGCCAGACGAAGGGATACATACATCAATCCCGCACGCATATTGAGATGGAAAAAGGCCTGAATTTCCATCTGGGCGGGCGCGGAAATTCCTGGTTTACCCCACCGGGCGCGCTTGTACAGACCCCGATGTGATAACCTCTTCTCCATTCAAGCGTGCAAGTATAAACTCCTGTCCTCCGTACTATACAATATCAGTACATATATTGCTACGTGAAACGTACGTAGTAATTGATGTATGAGAGTCAAGAGGGTTTCATTAGGTTCTATCGTACAGGTTTATTTTATAATAGAGGTGCTCCGTCAGTCATGGGTGTCCGGCGGAGACACTATTAGTAATCATGTAACTGCAACACCTTCCTGAGGATACCCTCGACGCAGGTATAGCATATATCATTGATACGGATCATAGTCCACTACTTACTGAATATTGTACTCTGTCCCTCTGTTCCATCGCGAAGGCTTTCGCAGGCAGTGAAATGGAGATATGGTAAAGCAATCCAGCAAGGAGACAAATTCCCATTGAAACCGCCGAGAGAGAATATTACGGGCATGCATTAACACGCGCGCAGCCCTGTCTGCTTGCTCTGTGGTCCAGCTGTAAGTATCCTCCACCGCGCCGCACTCCCGCAATCAGATACGGCGTGAGAAAAATGAACCACAGAACGGTAAGACCGGCCATCATTCATGCCTACTTCCGCACAGCGCCCCTTCCAGAACAGCCTCGCACTCGGACCATATCCGCGCCTATCTCCGTCCTCACCATCCAGCAAAGAATGAAAACATTCTTCCACGCCCTCCATTTTCAATTTTCCGCTCCACGTTTTCCATGCGCTTGCATTACCACCCGCATGTCTGCCTTCCTGCGACACTTCTGCCAAGCCAAAACGCTCGCTTGTCCTTGTTCTAGCTCAACCAGGAAGATCGCTTATCCACGAAGTTTCCTGAGTGAACCGGTTTACCAAGGAAATTTCGTGGGTGGACTGAATTCTTCCTCAATAAACTAAATTTGAAAACCTTCAGTCCAGTCACGAAGTTTAAGCTAAAACCGGCTCATCCAGGAAGTCTTGCCCTACCTGATCTAGTTCGCATGCTGGGGCAAGTCCAGGCATGTTGGTACCATAATTACCGATTGAGAGTTATACATATTATTTTTAATCTTGATATTCATATTCTACATTCATCACATATGTAACCACGTTGCTACTAACATTTCTCAAATCTAGCCGATGGACGGGTGTTGTATAGGAGATCAATACACTCGGCGCGGTGAGCTCAGAAGTAGGTCAAATTAACCTTTAACATTCTGCATGATCAGATTCATGTCAGCCTTATGGGCACAATTCTACTGGAGACTACTTCCCGAATGAACCGATTTTGACCTGGACTTCATGAATGGACTGAAGGTTTTCAAATCCAGTTCATTGAGGAAGAATTCAGTCCACCGACGAAACTTCCTGGGTAAACCGGTTCACTCAGGAAACTTCGTGGATAAGCGATCTTCCTGGTTGAGCTAGAACATCCTCAACCCACCTCAGCCCCAACCACATCCCACCACCGCCGCGTTAATTGAACTCTTAACAACTCCCACCCGCCCCGCAAACACCAAAAAGAAATTCGCAAAATGCTGACTGACAGTCAATGACTGGCAGATCTTACTGGTTCCAGAGGGGGTCGAACCCTCGACCTTGGCGTAACATGCTCCGGAGAGATATTAGCACCACGCGCTAACCAACTGAGCCATGGAACCGTGATATCTTAGTCGCGCTAGTGATTTCAACGCGCGCCGACGTTGCTGTGCGTATTCTTAGTGGTCTTTGGTAGTTGTGGGAGGAACGGGGTGTTCCTGGTGACGATAGGCGGAAGCGGATGTGGAGGGTTACAGCGAAGATCTCCGGTATGTGGGCATAGATGTGGGCGGTCGCCGTAACAGGAGGACAGTGCGAAAACGATAGGCGACCAGTACACTCCAATAGTCCCAATATCACGCCTCGATTCCCAGCGTCCGGAAGTATACCGGAGGATCTATGCTTTCGTTTCTGCACTCCCAGAACTCTGATTCCATGGTAGGGACAGCTTCGCCAGTGCCAGAGTTGAACAATATGTACCTCTAGTAGAAGGGCCAGAGTAGTGTATCATGGTATGAACATTTGCCGTGAGACTGGTGTTGATATTCCCTCGATACGGATGTAACGTTGAATGAAGCGGTCTCGCGGGACTGTCACTGTAGCTACCGGAGGAGGGGGAGGGAGGAGAAGAGAGCACCACGGAATTTAATGGCGAGTCACGACGGATGGGATGGCGATGTTGCAGCTCGCCTTCATTCGCGGTGACTCTGGCTAGGCCTCGGGGATCAAAGGTCGTATTAAGGGCACTAGGATGGAGTGTTATCGTAAAGCTGATGGCCGCCTTTCCTATCGGCATCCGTGCAGGACAGCTTCTCTGCCTCCTGTCGTCGACCTTCAATCGTTGCGTAATTCCTCTTCCCTCTACTTGCAGAACCGACAAATCTTACCTCCGCAACTTTAATTTTCAGTCCAGCCACATGGGCGAGTACGAATGAAACATGGTGGCGGACTTAGACGAAATCTTGAGTAGAGGTGTCGGTGCTTGTCCTTCTTCCTGGTTGTCGTAGCGGGGGTTTCACTCGGAAGAATGGCTCTTCTTTTGCTTTCGGGACGAATTCACAATTCAGGTGGAAAGAAGATTAACAGGGGATGTGGATAGTAATGCATGAGAGAACGTTGGGCAGTGAGAGGTGAAAGCCCCTAGGCGGGAGAGAATGATGGAGAAAGCTTGTCGGCGGTGGGTTGTGGTCAGGTCTGCAGGTGTCCGGAAGAGGTGCTTTGTCATTTCTTCAATCTTGGAGTGCCACCTGGCTGAGATCGGTGATCCAGCATTCCAATACAGCGTAAAAGGACGAAAGAACATATGAAGTCAGAATGGGGCAGCAAAGGGAAGGATGCCACTTGAGGTCGCACGATCCTAGCATGATCATTCCAGGGGGACGATATTAAGATCCTCTACTATCTCGACTCCGAATTCAAAGAGAAAATATACTTTGGATGAACAAACCCCCCGGAACACGGCGCATCACGCCGACAGGGCAACGATCGAAGGACTATCTTATTTCAACATCTGCCTCCACTCGCTTTCTTACAATCACTTCCTCCCCTGCAGGTGTTTCTCTACGCCCGATATACAAAGCAGAAATCACATCCGGTGCCAGGATCGGGCTAAATAAAAGATGAGACTTTGTGAAGCCTCTTACTTCCAGTCAGCAACAATGAAAGAAGCGCACACTCCTGCATGCTGTTTTCGCCGTTTCCCGCGTCAAAGGCTCATCCTGGAGGTGAGATCTCGTCAGGGACATCTCACCAACATCTCCGCACTCCAGCACACCAGTCTCCTTACAGGTCGGGTGATTCTCAGATTATGAGGCATATCAAGTGGTGTATAGGGCGGCTTCGTGTTTGGAGATTCAGCGCACTCCGGGATCCAACAATATCGCTCTGGCAGACCTCGTGCTAGAGGAGCTCGAAATATCTATCTACAAGCCATTTATTCCCTCAATCTGCGACTGATTCTGGAGGAGTTAGTTCATAGTTCGTACTTAGTTTCCTCCCCCCCCCGGGGGGCCCAAACCCCCGTCCCACCATCCTTCTCTCGTCCTTCTCTCATTCGTCCAGAATAGAAGCGATCCGCAGAGAAAACGGCTCTAATTAATTTTTCTCGATAGTTTATTCAATTTCTTCCCTCTGTTAGACAACCGCAGAAGACAGCTTGCGCTCCCCGGGTCCCAGCGTCTGCACACGGGCCCTCCGCGGCTGTCTGTCAACGCGGGAGAAGCAACCCACAGGCCAACCTTAGGGAGGGTATGAGGTTTAAAGTTAGGCCATCCACTCTAATTATTCCAGGGGTTGGTGATAAGAATAACCAGCGGGATTCAATCGGCCATCGCGGGCCAAATATCTGAGTGATAGTCTGTGGTGAGATCCTCACTGAGAGAACCCCGCTTTTGTGGTGGGATGTGGCAGGTAGATGGGCCTTAAGATGAGCGACACCGCCGATAGGATAGGAGAATAAAAATTAGGTATGGGTAGAATCGTGAAAGGAACAGGTTCTTGGCCGGTTTTGCTCTGGAGGGATTCAATCAGGGATTCTTTCGGCCATATCAATATCAACCTCACTTGACGGGACCAGTCTCTTTCTCTCCCGATTTCTTTCGGGGAAAGTGAGTCATATCCCGCCTCGAGGAGGAGTTATTCTTTCGTAGTCGTTGCGGATGGACTGGACCTGGGTAGGGGAAGTTACTCGAAGAAATAGTGGGACAGCTCCGTGGCTGTAGGTCGGTGGTCGTCTACCCCACAATTCGCAGGAACAAGGTTGGCTATTGCGATGGTACTACAGAAGAGACACCATATCTCTAGACACAATGTTTAAGCCACACTGAACCATTCCTCCCAAAACTCTGCCGTTAGTCTGGGCACCTTTTTCCCTCTTGGTCTTGGGTGGATCTCTGATATTTAGATGGAGACTACGACAATGGAAGACATTGTGCTCCAACACTCCGAACATCATCTACCGCTTCCCCACTGTCATATGTCGTGTTATCAAGCTCAAAGCAGCTGCAACCGTATTTCCAGAACCCTCTATGTTATGTTTTGGGGATATTGACACATTCAAAATGATCCTGTGCCTTCTGTCTTGTCCTACCATAATAGTAGGCCTCAGAAGGGATTTGTCATAATTAGATATCCGGGGAGTTCCTTTTGTATGGGCTGGTACTTGGCGTTTATAGAGGAGGTAATTTTGGGACACCGCGCTCGGGTAATGGAATGAATTTTCCCGATGAGCAATGAGACGGTATCGTTTGTGCTGGTTTTGGCGTGGCCGGTTTTGGCGTGACAATTGGAGGATCATAAATTCGGCGAGGTACAGGAAGAATATAGAATACCAATCTCTCTGGGAAAGGATCTTATTCAAAACTAAAGTAAAATTTATATCACATATCAATTCCACCTCTGCTGCCCGTCATAGCAGACTTTGCAGCGGGAGAGTCAACCAGTGTCTTTAATAGCCTCGCCCCACCCCCAATCAAGTATCAAACTTCAAATCGCCAACTAGCTAGAGTTTTAGAGAGACTAAACTAATCAGATGAAATAGCCTCGGCCTTCTCGACTCACGGGATGATGATTAGGGGGGTTCCATCGATTACTCACAGATTATCACTCGGTCCTAACCAAGGGAGAGCAGTAGGCTCTATTTCAGAATTTGAGGGCGGAGAGGGGAGCCTCATGTGTGTCTTTCTACCGATAGCCTTTTACTTGCTGTGCGTATTCTTGTGTGGACCACCAATCATCGTGTACTGTTTGTTGGGGAACCTCCGAGCCAGAATCCTTTCGCAAACTCGGCTCTCCACCGTCCTTTGTTGTATCTCGCAGGATTAAAATTAAAATCGAAAATCTCTTATCTTCCTTCTATTTCTTGTCGCCAGAATACGTCAAGAACATATGGAAGGTGAATAAAAACCTCCGCTCACTGTATTATGGAGGGCGGATTGAGTGGGGATGTACATAGTTGACTCTTCATGTTTTGTCGTTCCGGTAGGTACTGACCGCTGTATTCAGGCTCAGTAAAGTATTTTAATGCTTATACCTTCAGCCTTAGCTCCATAATTAAGAACCTGGGAAGAAAGAAATAATGAGTTCCGATCGAGACAGCGAGTGATAGTATATGATCCACTCCCACGCGAGGCCACGGTTTTAATTTCTCTTTAGGACTCTGCTGGGAGGATGTTTGATAATGAAATCTCTAGCGACCTATGTATTACACAATGCGATATCATGCGCGATCGAGAAACGTAGAAAAGAGCCTCTACTACACCATGTAGGACGACTGAACCGGGAATGGGAACGAGTCAGCCTCCCGTTGTCTAAAACCTGGGAAATTGTCACATGAGTTCATAGATATTTGTGAATGATTTCTCAGTATGCGATCAACCTTACTCGAGAGCTAAATCACTGAAAACGAACTGCGCAAGGAAGCGAGTGACAATTGATGATGCGGTTCCAGTCAATGTTTCGTCATTCATCAGGACTGGTATTTCGGGTCAGAGCTCGAGGTATAGAATTCAAATAGTTTTGGTACTGTGGGAAAGAGAGGTGGGAGCCGTAAGGAAAGAAGGGTTTCGCAGGCGCTGATCTTATGTTGCTTCAAGCTGAGGGCTGCGCTCCCGCCCCCGTCTCTTGTAGAATTTTCATCATGGCCGGAACAGGGTTTTTATTGACTTCGGGTGGGGCTTACCAAATGCTAAGAGATAAAATAGTCTTATCAGGCCCTCTTCGGTATATAAATGCTTTTTTAATGGTTTTTCAGTCTTTTTTCCATCCTTAAACCTTAAAACATGCTTAAATCACACTTATCGCGGCCGGACACTTATTATGGCGAATAAGCAAGCTTCTTACAATTAATCCTATGATTTGGATAAGGGTTCAATTATATGAGGCTTATAAAAGCCTGTTCCGTCAGTAAAACCTCAAATTTAAATCACACTTATCTGGGCTTTATGACTTCTTTATAATCCTCTGATGCGGGTAAGGATTTGGCAACGCCTTAAAGTCTATGTAACGCTAATGAGAAAGCCCGTTTCGTCGGCAATACATAAATTCCGCTGCCTGCTACGCCTAGGTACATGCACAGGAATGCGCCCAGGCCACCGGGAATTTACAAGCGTCCAAATATATCATCCGTTCGGAGCCCCTCCACCCACCATGGCCACCCCTCGTAAATCTTCTCTCACATCACCGCTAAAGCTTAGCAAGCCGGAACGGACTATTTTTCAACGCTAACCACCCGCACCTCTTGGCATTTACACTAGCAATTAGTAACAACCTCTTAATACGCTATCGTTAATGCACAAACTAGGATTCAGTGGTGTAGTGGTATCACGGGCGCTTGCCATCAGCTTGATGATTTGCGCCCGACCCGGGTTCGATTCCCGGCTGATTCATAGCTGGTGGAGGTCGTGGTCCTGCTTCGGCAAGGTCTTCTCATTCACTTTCTTTTTGCTTGTGGATTCATTTTGAATGGGAGTCGGTGGAGGTTTCCTTACGGTCGCCTCGTTTAAATGTTCTACTCCGTCCGCTGTTTTCAAAGTTTTTGTAGCAAAGGTAGATGTCATTTCTACTGTATTGGTATTGAAGTTTATGATGTCGCCGCTCTAGGTATCAATATCACCACTCGAGGCTTTGTCCTCAAGCGTTTTGACCTCTATTGAAGTGTTCAGGTAACTGTGTCTTCCTACTCTTGCGTCGATCGACAAGCCTCAATACTTGTGAAAGTTCAGGGATATGAACGGGACTTCCGTCGTTGAAACGGGACTCGATCATGGATTATCACTCCGTTTTCCCGCGCAATCATTGACAACTACTACAAATTTCTCAACTACATCATGTAGGTATTACCCGAGGTAAATTTTTTTCTCTTTAGCCTCTAGCGAAACTATATTCCAGGTTATCGCCCGCTCCCTAAAACTGGCGAGATTGTTTAAAAGCTGGGACAGCACGGCGGTAGTAGTGGAGAACCAGATTCCAGAATTAAAGCTTCTTTTTAACCATTGAATTAGGTGAAACGTAACACTCAACTCAGGGCCAGTTTGAATTCCTCCTGAATTGCAAGAAAAATTAGTTTGAAGGCTCACTCGGGCTGAACATTCCAGTTCTGACGCGCTCTATCGCCTTTTGTTTTCTAGTCCAATTGAGCCCCGAAATTCGGCAACACAACTGGAGTTTTGTGAACTCATTGCCCTTAATATTACCTGAGATTTAAATTTACAATCTACATAGATTTGTCGCTTTTAATGGGACGATTTCGGAGAGTGTAATGGTCATGATTTCCACATTTCCCCTGCGTGCCTCCACCGAAAATGGGCGATTAGGAATTGAAACCCCGGCGAATGGTAGGTGTGTTCCTGTTTCCAGTATTTGCACGAAAAAACGTAATCTCACGTTCTCATAACGCTCAGAGTTCTCGCAATTTCCACCAGCGCTAGTCTGGAGAAAATTCTTCACATGTCTTGGCGTTACTACACTTAACCACCATTCCCGAGAACTCCAAAAATATGATCATACATAAGGTAGTCAGGATTCAGTGGTGTAGTGGTATCACGGGCGCTTGCCATCTTTGGATGATATGCGCCCGACCCGGGTTCGATTCCCGGCTGATTCATGCAATGTGGAGCGTGGTACATACGTTCTCTTATCAGGTGCACTGTGATTGCAATTGCTTTTATTTTAGGGGCGGGGAGACTGAGTCTAGTGAACTTGAGCGGTGTGTAGTGCAATGCTTGAGTTTTGACCAATGGTTTTTTAATTCTTTCTCTAAGATTCTCGACCGCAAAATACTCGTTACTCTAATCCATCACAGCGCAATCAATCACGATGAACTCTGGCAGATTTACTCTACTCTGATCTATAACCTCCTACCAAATTTCACTCCCCATCCTTACTGACGAGTACAATGCCACCTGCCATCAAAACATAAGTCCCCACAAACCTCACAAGGCACCAGTGCTACCCCCCCGTCCCTATCTTCACTTCCCATAATCCTGTTCTGCAGCGCTGCAGATGTTTCTTGGTCTTGACGCAACAGTACTACGCCGCGCCGGGGGTCTTGAAGTGGCGCAGATGTGGGAGCTAGGGGGGTGAGTATGAATGTGTCACGTAAGAGATGCCCGAGTATCTCGGGGGTGCGGCGGGGATTAGTTGTGGTGGTGGTGGGAGGGGTAGGGGTGGGAAGGAAGTTGTGTTCATTGGCGCGGCGAGGGGAGAGAATCGGGGTGCGCGGCATGGGTGGGAGGGGGGATTGGTCAGTGGAGGGCGTGGGGGTTGTCGGTGCGCATGCTGAATCTGCTGCAGCTGGTACGGCGGGGGTACCGATAGGAAGAGGGTTATCGTTTGAGTCGAAGCGGCGAATTAGGTTGCCCATGATTATTTTTTAGTATCTGTAGGTTTAGAAATTTAGTTGGTTAAGTTGGTAAGTTTGTATGCGTTGGAGGTCTGGCTGGGGTTTAGGTTGTAGAACGGTGGCGTGACTTTATAGTGGCGATTATAGAGATGAGTTATAGGGTATTGGTTGATTCATCTTGAGAATATAGCGATATCTCTCATGTTGATGGTTGAGAGTTTCGGGGGTGGTGTTGACTTTCAACCTTTGGCTTTCAAGAATCAAGAGTAATGATTACCGGGACCGATTCATAGATTCTCACTCGGTTTCGAAGCCCACCAGCTGGGTTGTCTCTCGGCCGGTTACCAGCATGAGATAAGATTTCGCAGTAGACAGAGATACATAGGTATATACACTCCGGACAGCAAAAATATTATGAATATTATATTTTCAAACATGGCGCAGGCGACACCAACGCCTTGGCTCCGATTTAGGTCTATTAACACTCTCTTCAGCAAACCTTAGGATTTCGTTACCCAAACAAGGTTTTAGAGACTTAATTCGCGGGCTATATCACCTCATCAACCGGCTACTGTACCAGATACAGGCGGATTTATTTAAACCTGGCCCTAATATCCGATTTGACTTTGCTTCGACCGATGTCGCCGGCTCTTTGTGCGAACAACATCCAGCGCCATGGGTCTGGAGACTATCAAAGACAATAATTTAGGAACACCTGGTATCTTTTAACAATTACAATGCTTTCTCAGGAAGAGTACAATATGTTGAACGATCTCTGGGGTACTGGTTCTTAATCTGATCATTGACTCGCTGCCACCTCGTCAAGGATCACTGAAACAATAATCCCTGCCATATCCCTACCGCCAAGCACGCCACATTAGATTAAAGCCGGACAAACCCATGGCTAGTTGATAACGGCTAGAAGCTCGCATTATATCAATCTTTGGTAGTATAGTGGTTAGTATACTCGCTTGTCATCTGATGAACCGCGAGTGACCGGGGTTCAATTCCCCGCCAGAGAGTTGAATTTAAGAAAGGTGTTCAGTTTAACAGCTTAACCTCCGACTTATTTTTTCAAATTTTGTCTGGTGACAGTGTGATTCATAGGGCTACTTAAGGTCAGCGGGGGCGGGTGCCTGGAGGTGCCTCTGCCTTGTATGTATGGTCCATTCCTTTGCTCCCTCCTACCTACAAAGAGAGGTGGTCTCGAGGCAGATCAATTCGATAATTAGACCTATCAAAGTTGGAGTTTACTATCGACAGTAATTTATGCAGGAATTATCTATACCTATATTATGATGACCTAAACACCTCGAGCAGCTGGATTTTCCTCGAGCAAGCTCGCCTCGTAAACCCCCATGCCCTGAGCTCTCACGGGACAGAGGCCTTGAGTGTTAATGCCTCGTGGACGGCACCAAACTGGGTTTGAGAAACATCACCGGTAATAATGGTTTAGCTCCCGTCGATTTGGTAGGCACCGGGAGTCGGTGTATCGTCATTTACATCCTCGACCATAGAGCTGCGAGTAAAGGCCACCTTGGTTGATGTTGGCTGGGGATTGTGATCGGTCGCCGGTCATGTCGTATCACTCGGTTTCCGGATAGTTAAGGAATGAATTTGAGGTTTTGCTCGCGCGTGAGCGTATATTGGATAGTGAGAGCAGGCTGGAGTAAAAAAGATCACTCGGGAATCTTAGGTCACTTCCTTTTCAGGGTGGTTTACAGTACCAAGTAAGGCGTAGCTTGTGTTACATGCTCGCCTATCATTTCCACAGTACATATATGGGGCGTTCCCCATGCGCTGATCTGGAAAACAGCCAATTCAACTCGGTTCCTTCCAGTTCAAACTTCGTAAGCGGAAGTTGAGTAGTACCGGAAGTAGAGCCGTAGAAAGGAAAAAAAAAAGATTTTACCAATCGGGACTTTCCCGACCGTTGACCTGTTGCACAGCAGCCTTGTGCAACCTCGGGCTCTACGACATGAGCAGCAGAGTAAAAGAAAAAAGGAACTGGACGCACTGGGAATCGAACCCAGGACCATCTCAAATTTCATTGCCAAAGAGGCATTGCAAATGAGATATTATACCCCTAAACCATACGCCCATCTGATGTGGCGGTAATTGTATGTTTCACCCTTCAAACGCAAGCACTGGTAGAAGACTTGGCAGGCACTAAGTTAGTGGCAAACAGGGGTGGAAGAAGTTTTTTCCCTGACCCTGGTCGGATGGGGCGAACAGGACCCTGAACTTTGAAGAGTCAAGACGGCGGACGCCAAGGAGGGCTCCAGAACATCACTCTTCAGAAACGAAAGCCAACGGTTTGGTACCAGCAAAAACTACCTGGAAAATAAAATAAGAACTCAACCTCGCGAAGAAGATTCGGTTCGCGTTATAGTTGTCAAATGAACATATTCCTGATTTGAGATTTGTCGAACCTTTATCCGGAAGAGAGTCTTATAAGAACCTTTTCTGTGTATAAGGGCTTAATAAAGTCGCTATAAGTATGGTTATCCCGTAACTCTTTATAACTCTTGCCCTGAAGAAAGAGGATTATCGGAAGGAAAACCCTTACGAAAGTCTTATGGAAACCTTAAAAAATTATTATAGGCAGACACTTAGAAGCCGTTTGAAGCTCATATTATCTAGTAGTAGCAAATCTTGCAATCCGTTGTGGTGTAATGGTTAGCATCAGTCGCTCTCACCGACTAGATCGGGGTTCAATTCCCCGCAACGGAATCATTTTTTGGACACAAAAGTCTCTTGAGGACTTTTGTGTGCAAAAGATGATTTTTATTTTTTCTGTATATAAGAACTGTGGCTGCTCGTTGTGCTGTTTAGAGACTTGCGACCTTAAAGCTCATCTATCGCCACCGCCGGTGCGTGCACAATGTTGCTACAGGCAGGAAAGTCACTGCTTGAAGTTTATAGAATTAAAAGCCCCCCGGCAGATTTACCGCCTCTGGCTTTGACGATATCTCCTGCTAATATTAGTATACAACCACTTCAATGTTTTCCGATCTACAAACAGAAGGGACGTTGGCCCAAATCAAGTTCAACGGCGTCTTTCTCATCCATGGCACAATGCGGAAATGTGATAATCCCGGTGTATTAAGAAAAAAGCCCGCCCGTTTTTGTCACAAGCTCGGCTGGTCTAGTGGTATGATTCTCGCTTAGGGTCACACCTTAAGTTGTATGCGAGAGGTCCCCGGTTCAAACCCGGGGTCGAGCCTGTCTTTTGCCCCTCTCAGTGAGGATATAAATTTTAACTCTATCGTGAGGTAGGAAATTGTTCATATGGTGCCGAGAGTGGATACATATCAATCTTTGGTAGTATAGTGGTTAGTATACTCGCTTGTCATCTGACGAACCGCGAGTGACCGGGGTTCAATTCCCCGCCAGAGAGTTCTTTTTATGTGAGTCGGAGTGATCGTGGTGGTTAGTTTTTTCGATGGTTGTGGGGTTGGTTCGGATGTGGTTGGTGGTTGGCGTTTTTCGGCACCTCCCTTGCTCGAGAAAGGGGCTTTCTAGGTAACGTGTATTCGTTGGCTGGCCTCTAAAGCTATTGTTATCTATCAATTCTACGTAGCTGAATTATCGAAGATGAGTTGCCTTGCACTCCTTCCTAGTAGGATATCCCTTCATTGACCGCCAAGCATAGTCTGCGTAGATGTGTCGCATAATTGTACTGTTGTCTCACAGACCGCCGAAATCGAGCTCACTAGTGTCCCGATACAGTATTCAAGTCGTAGAACGCGGGCTTAGTCTTGGGTGCTCGTTCCGGAGGTGATCTTTGGCCTGAACCATGCACCGTAAAAGAGCGGCAAAATGTAGGATATGGACATGATAATAGTTTAGATATGTTCTGGGGACCTGGCGCGATTATGTGTGCGGCTCCTGGTTTCCTGTTTCATCCCCGGTTGCGGAAGTACTGGTGGGGTGGGTTTGTTGAAGGAGTGACGCTGGATGGATTGACGTTGGTGGAGGTGGGGTTGCAGCGGGTGTCGTTTAGGTTTGTGTAACAATGGATGGGGCATGATTTCTCTGACAGGTTTTATTCGGGGTTTGTCTGCGGCCTGATTTGAGGCGCATTATCGACAAATCTACCCGGTGTCTTGAGTGGTTCCACGCGCAGTTCGATTTTAGTCGTGTCAGTTCGGGGATTGAGAAGGGGGTGTGAGTCATTCGATGGGGTTGAGTTACTTTTTGTTCTCGTGGACGTGATGGATATATCTGTATGTATATTATTAAGTCTCTCCATCTCAGGCATTCGTGGTTTCCGGGGTCGTAGGCCAGAACTTCCGCAGGGAGTCGAATTTTGAGTATAGTGTTAGAGAGATCAATCGATTACGCCTCCGGAATATTTGAGAAAGAGGCGCGGGGATATGTTCTCCACCGGATATAGACATTCGAACCCGAAGCGCCGAAACAAAGTCTGTGTAATAATGTAGGCATCTATGAGGATCCTGTTTCCGCATTGCTACAGAAACGCTTAAAGAGGGGGTGAGAGGATATATTCTTCCAATATGTTGCCGACGGCAAGGTCTACGCCTGCTTAGAACTGAATAGCGACGGGAATCACACCAGAAAGCATATAATATTCTTCAATGACAGGACTCAGTACACATAGGACCTATCGGCATACACGCCCTGGTCTTCTCGAGGAACATACCGCTAAGGTTAAGGGTTTATATGGGCAGCCAGGAGCTCATCGGAGATGGGTTCTTCTCTTTGGCGACAAAGTATAAAGACTGTAAGGAGCACTTTACAGGATGTGTTCGCAGTTGTGACCCAGCATTCAAAGTGAGAATAAGCTGCGAACTATAACTTATAGGTTCTTCTTAATGGTACGATCTATAAATGGTCAAAAAACAAGTTCGCCGGAACTGAAATCCACCAGAGAACCCAACGGTCAGCTGTGGCAAAAGATAATCCCTCCGACCAGAGTCGAACTGGTGACCAACCGGTTAGCAAGCAATTACAGCCGGGTGTGATACCAACTACACCACAGAGGGTTACGGGTATGAGGCGGGAGGGGTGGTATTGAGTCACATATGGGATGGTGAGCCTTGGCGGACATGGGGTGGGAAGGGAGGGCTTGGCGGTAGGGGCTCGGAGGAACTACAAGACAGAATTGTGTATGGTGGTTATTTTAGCTCTTGAATTCTCATTGTGTGGGGTGTGGATTGCGGTGATGCCTGGGTTCCTTGGAGGTTTTGTATGTCTAGCTTGGCATCGGGGTACGTACAACTTGAAGTTCTGATGATCAGAGAGTCTGATCTCGTCTTTTCCAAAGCTCAGCTATGCTCGAGGTGTACTAGATATGTTAAACAGCGTGCGAAATTGGCACAGTTGAAAATACACTCTCCGGGTTATTTAAATACCCACCCTTTTAAGAGTCGATTTATGCTGTGGTTTTTCTTTGCCGAATGATCAAGGATCCAACATTTTCCACAATGAAAACGTAATCAAGAAAAGTACTAATAATCGTTCCGCAATTTTTATATGAACTCTCGCTATCGATATCTTGAGCCTTTTGAAGAAGGTCTGTAAGGGTTCAAGCTCCCGTTAACCTAGGCCTCCGGGGGCACCGACTTACCCGGTGAACGGAGTAGGGTCTGCTACCCGCAGCCAACCAACTCTAGCTCTCGTCTTTCCCGGTAATTCTAGAGCGTTTCCACCCGACCTTGAGGTAGTCAAATCTACAATGAAGATAAACCCAAATTCTCCATCTACACGGCAAGGGAACGTGTGGCAATTATAGCCTATGCAACATGAACATGGGGAGATTATGTGTACATATCCGTAAGATTTCTGTAAACATTCGCTCAGGGATTTCGGCTTTCCCGGAAGTGTTATTTGTTAAGGCTCCGGAACTCTTAAATATGGTCCTTCGGTATACTTCGGGGAACAATGTGGGGTAAAGCATAGTTTCTCTCAACGGTGTTGCCTTCCATTTACCCAAGAAGCCAGTTTAAGGATTTCGGCCCTAGGAAGATATTCATGTGAGTTGTAACTGCTGGTATATCAGTATCGAAAGTCAGCGGAGGTGAAAGAAAAAAGGGACGGAAGTGGTATATTTCTTTGTATTAAACGGGTGCATCGACAAAGTGCTGCTATAGGAAAAGAGGCTCGATGGATTCGAGGGAGAGCAGATATGTTGGTTTTCTCCCTATTTGTGTCATCCGAGGAGATGGAGGTACGTTACTTGAGACAACACGGCCATGTTGGAACATGAATTCCTTCAACCTGGGAACCAACCGGAAATCCTAGATGACAACACCCTACTATAAATCTATAAAATCAATCATACTTCCCATTCAGAAGAGCTCGGAGGCGTTGTCTGATTGTTCGAACCTGTAGAATACCGCATTTGCCGGAAGTGAGCTCAGGGGAGATGTTTATAAAGTAGACTTCCTTCTAGCTACCGAGGGTAAGTAAGAACGTGAATCCTTGGTTTCATAAGTTGGAAGGGCGATGAAAGAATTACGCTTAAAGAGTGGAGGAGAAAGGGGGGGGGGGTGTTGTGGCTTAACTATTATTAGTAGGTACATAAGATGTCGAATGTTATTCTCGTAGATGAGCGGGTTATATTGTGTTCATCGCCAATGTACTCCGATGTATTTAATGTCATTGGTACCTGTACCATTATCTATATCAAAGCCAATAGGAACTGGAAACAAGGTCAGCATTCAGCGACCAGGTCGTTCCACCAAATTTGGAATGCTCTGGAGGTAATGTCTCATCCTCCCGACTTTGTAGAGCCTTGATAGTACCCGCTGATATCTCCGCCGCTGCGGAACAACGACAATCCAGCAAACCGAGTATAACGGCAGGTTATTTTCTGAGCCCTCACCGTCTCCCATGTATTACTGAATGCTGGCTTTATTTCTCATTGTCTTCTCCGGCGCTAGATATCGGATGGAGTCCGCAGATTTGCTTTTGTCAGACCGGGAGTGGGGGACGCATGAGCTCTTGCGTAGTGCTGAAAAGACAGGCGGGTGTGATCTTTGGTAGGCTGATGAAATTATTTGGAGACCTGTAGAGTGTTCGAGGCCTGCTACTATCCCCGTTATTGATATTGCTCCGAAGAAGAGGAGGAGCAGAGAGGGGCAGGGCAGGGAATTGCGTTTCTGTATTTATCGAGGGCAGCCACTGAAAAGGATAAGTTCAGGGACCAGACTTCCGCATGGGAATAGCGTGTCTTTGATATCGGCATCCATATATTCCCTTTCTACAAGAACCTCTCCAAAGACATAATCATTCCCGTGAAATTATAGCAACGTAGGAGCTGTGAAACGAAAGTTATAAGTAGGCAGTTGATGGGCGTACTAGATATTTCCGCCCTGCTCCAGGAGAGACTATGATGCTGGCACTCAATATGCTATGTCTGGCGAGGTACATGGCGGGGTTGTAGATTTATATGTATTTAGTGTTGTGTACGAGATTGATGTAATAGGAAGCGTGAATCTACGAGTAGGTCCATAAGCTCGCGCTGTTCCCGGTCCTTGGAGAATTTCTCTTTCGTGCTAACATCAGCGATAAATCACTCGACAGCATCGGCGACTGCTCTCCAGGTGTCTTTATGGGTCTCATTCCGCAAACTACGTGGACGGAGAGGTAGGTGGTCCCTATCAGGGAGTCTCATAAGGCATCAAGGAAACTTGTTCTGGTCTCGTGTTGTTGGTCCAACCCTTCTCATTTATTGTTCCCGCCACAAGAATCCTTCTGAGATGGATGTAGACACTCCACCGGTTGAACAAGCCCAACATTAACTTAGCTTTACTAGCTGCCTTCATCCCTCAATTCGCCCTTGTTCCGCTATTGCCCTGCTCGTGTTACTCTATTCTTTTTTTTTGTTTAATTCATTGCTGGTGTTGCTCGGCCTCTGAGCGAGCTTTCGGGCGTGCCTGAAGAGCAGTCGGAATTGCTCTCCGAGTCCTGAGTGTTGTTGCTCTTATTCCCCCTGCTGCTGATACTGTTACGCCGATACTGAGCCAGTTGCCCTTCTTCCTGCTCTTCCTCTTGCTAGTGTTCGTGCTGCTGGCCTGTGGGAGAAGATATTGAGATCCCTCCAGGAGTAGTCAGAATCCTTCCCCGAGAACTAGGTGCTATTGTGGGGCCACCTTTCACGTAGAAAGGCTACCATGCCTAGTATTCCGGAGCTGAGATTTGTATGCCTATCATGAAGTCAACTACCGTTCGGTCTAGCTGGAGCAGGTGAGGTAGGGGGGAAAAAAAGGGGGGGGGGGGATGGTGGCTTCACCGTGCAGTATTTTCAAGAGGCCTGTTGCTTAAATCAAAGAGTTTGCAGAATTGCAGCTTACGTTGGAGCGGTAGCTGCCAGACCCTCAGCCCAGTGGATATGCCTTTCGTCGAGTTTGAGGTTGGCGACAATGGAGCGCCCCCGAGCCAGCCAGGGGAGTGATTTTAAATTCCTCATTCTCTCTCCCGTAAATGAGATAAGAAGGGCGATAGAAGGACGAGGAGATCAACTGCTTATTGGGGAAAATGAGAGGTTTTGGCTTCCCCCTCTTGAGGAGACATAATGATGGTGGTAACCCTAACCCACAATGTATCCACTGGCCTTTCAACTCGCAAGATAGGTGTTACATCCGTCTTCGTCGCCTCGTACCTCCTGTTAAGTTGGAGGGTTGAAGGTGAGTTTATGAGAGATCTATGGGGTTTTAGAGAACACAGAGGGATCTACTGCATAAAATCCGGCTGGCTAAGGATGGAGTTTGACGGGTGTCATTCGACTTGCTAAGCCCGAGATTACTGACTTGCTGGCTGAATGTGAGAATGGAGGATTAGTATCTCTGTGAAAGAAACAATGCATATATGTCGCTAAGTCTGATTAGCAAGGACCCGGCGACGGACATGCGCGAGAGGGGAAACACCGCCGACACCTCCGCTTTCTGCGCCGGAAAGTCGGCGGAGTGAAGAGAAAGACAGAGAGAGGGACATAAAAAAAAAAAAGAAGGGACTGAAACGGTAGGGGTGGAGAAATAACCTCTTTCATCTGGGACGCATGAATGGGGAGAAAGCAGATGTATATCAACACATATCACGTCCAGCAGCTAAATTCTTTATTGTTGCTAATGAGGAGAATCCTATATGGGAAACAAAGTTAGAACATGGGTAAACCTTCTATTGAACTCGACTATATGCGTTTCATGATTACATGTAATGTAGTAAGTACATGTATATTACTTGGTGCATGTCCGAAGAAGAATACAATCCACATACGTCAACTAGCCATATTACTGTCCATCAAGCAAGCAGAATCCAGTCTACAGTAATACAAGTTTAAACTCCACAGAGATCCCGCTGAATGTTGGCCACCTACCCAAACACTACATGGAGTGTTCCGGTAAGGGGCCAATACTCGGTGACAGTTTTGCAGTGTTTAAATTTGCAATATTCTAAACTGGATTGCGCTCATTTGGTCGATAATGATATCCCAGAACTGGATTCATGGACAAACTCACTCGTATTTAAACACAAGATATCGGTCACGCAGAAGGTCTGCTTTTTGTATTAATGGTGTTACTGTGGTCATACATACCGAGAATAATATATGCCATAGAAAGATTCTAGCTTTGCGTTATCTTGAAATATATTTTTTAGCTATATTAACACGCATTGCGTGGGTGTGTTTAGATCTAATTTCTATTACCTTCAGACATATGCGCTTTTTGATCTATATGTTTTCGTGTAACAACTACCAAATACTAAGTATATTCACAAGCGAGAAATAGTATATCCGGCTTAACCTAGCAGAAGACAGCGTTTCTCGTGATCATCGTTGAATTGGTATATAAGTCTATCACCATGCCGTATGAAAATTCCCGGTCCCTATCTGCAAGGTCAACACGGGCATGCGCAAGGCCAGGTGGCACGCCCGACATACCTCCCGCCACGAGTTCGCCCAACATAAATGTTCTCTCGACGCAGAAGTTTTCTCGGCATGTCAAGTGTACCTGATGTTGGTGTGGTGGTTGAAAGCTCCGGAAAGCGACTTATTTGCCCCATGTTCTCCGCGGCCGGGACGAAGAATTGGAGAGAATTGTTGACCGAATTACATCCATCATTCTCAGACTTCCTTACACCTATATCCGAATCAAAGCATGCTGAAATAGCGATATAGCCCCCTATAAGCCAGGTTAACAACGGGGTATAAGTAAGTTAGGAAGCGAGTGATATATTATGATCCCAATTACCGAGGCTGGTTGGTGGGATCATAATCGACAGCGGAGAAGAGGATAATCGCTCATTAACTTTTATCCGTGATCCTGAAGCAGGTCAGACCTGTACCGACGTGGCGGACGCGCTGATCGGACTTATGGTGCCTCTTTTAGGAGCCGGAGGAGGTGCGTACAAATTTAAAACCAGCAGCGACATGTAGAACACAGGCGAAACTGTCGTTACTTCCTCCTTGGAAGGTTTACTAAAACCCCCAATTTGTAACTCAAGCCGTTACTTGAACTAAGTTGGAATTCTGCTCTATGCTGACATGGGATGAATTGTAGTCATGGTCTTGTGCTCGAATTCAACAAGGCAGAATGCATCAATTGGCCGGCATAAGCTTCAGAGAGCTTTCCGGGCCCGGTCTTACGTAGCCCCCCTCAGAAGAGGGATTTCAATTCCACTCCCCATGTCGCACGTACAGGAAGACATTGATTTCCTGGTAACAGTTCCCGTCCTACTGCCTCTGACCAAGGCGAATCGGACCTGAGGCAACGTACGCGTGTCAGTAGAAAGAGTAGAGCGAGTAGCTGACTTACGCTAGCCTGATGAGTGCGCGGTCTGCAGGGATTTATAGAATGGGCAAAGGCATAAAACCGTAAAAGAGGAAATATTTAGGATAGCTCTCATCCTACCTTCCCGTTGTCACCTCTAACCCACCTCCAACTGTACAACCACCATCCATCCTCTCCTCCTTCTCCCCAACTCTCACACCCTTTCGCCATTCCGCCCTCCATCCCTCCATCCCTTTCCATCTACACCTGCCATCTCTTCACATCTTGATCCCAGCAGATGATCATCCCCAGAGAACCTAACAGCTTTCATCTTGAACCAACTTGACGCTCTCCCATTTCAAACTCCAGACAAAAACCACAACCTCTGTCTTCTCCTACGCCGTTCTCAACCAAATTCCTTCACTGCAAACTTTCAACCACAACGTCGCACCTTATCCCGGCTTTGAATCTTCTCAACAGTATTCCGAGTTTTACATAGCAAGGCCTCTAACTTGCTACCACCAATCTCTTCCATCTTTGTGCATAGCAAAGCACAATGTCTCCCCGCGGGCGCAGGCCGCCCACCACCCCTGGTGAGGTACCTCTCCACCGCCTCCAGCGTCAGCGCGGTGCTGGCAGAAAACCAGCTGAATTGGCCATACCATTTGTCATCGTGGGTGGCCATGGTTCACCTGTCACACATCATACCCCATCACCTCCCCGTGCCTGGCCCAGTGACATGGAGGAGCCGCAAACTCCAGTGGCAGAAGCTACTCTTAGAACTCGAGATCGTATACGTAAGTCCTTCCTTACCTCTTCCTATGGTTCGTGAGTTACTAACAATGTCATTGATCGATCAGCTACTCCTCATCCCGCCAATTTCTTTCGCCCTCGTTCATCATCGGCCCCTCCCTCGGCGGGCTCGCGGTCAAGGAACATGTACTACATAGAAGATGCAGAAACTACACTGGTTGCGGGTGATCAATCAGATGAAGTATCTTCGCTCACGCTTGTAGGAGAGTCTTCGTTTTCTGAATATGACTCCGATAGCTCCAGTGAGGAGGAATACAGTGATGACGATGATGATGATGAAGAGAACGAATATGATGAAGATGACGATGATGAAGAAATGGAGGTCTACTATGTGGAGAGTCCAATCCAAGAAGAAGATGCGAGAAGGGAAAGAACATTCGAAGTAGAGGTAAAATTCCCGTTTCTCCTAACAATGTCAAACAAGTACTCGGATTAACTTATACTCTTGTATCATGTATTAGGTTCCGGAACACGAAGATTTCCAAGAACAACAAGAGGAAGAAGAAGAGGAATATGTCGAATATGATGAGGACGCTGAGATTAAAGAGGAGGAAATGGATGATGAAAATGAATTTGATCTTTCGATGATGAGTGCTGTCGAAGCTAATGAAACTGTAATTTACCTCTCACACGTAGTCTTGGAAACGTCTTGCTAACTATACGGACAAACAGGAGGATGACGTCCAGGACGTAATCGAGAGCTCACAGGAGAGTGTAGTTGAACATGAGGAAGATCTGGATTACAGTGTAGAGGTCTACCGGGAGGAGGAACAGGAACTTGACGAGACTGAGAATAGGTTGATACCTAACATTAGTGCTTCTGTCCCTACTGTGAGTTCTTTACATCACCCCAACATCTGGGGAAGCATAACTAATGAGCTAATCAGGGGCAGATCCAACGCCCACAGCAGTATGTTGATGTCGAGATTGAGGAACGTCGGTCACAAGTAGCGGTTAGTCAAGGGGTGAAACAGGAAGCACCGGAATCGGGCCCAACCCCGTTCCCTGGTACCCCACCTCTACATGGGGATCAGTTGAATAGAAGGAATCCAATCTCTGTACAGGATGGTGAACGTTTCTTGGACTCTCAAGGTTGGTGCTTCCACATCATGATCTGCTTATCCCCCTCGAGTTCCAATACCAATAATGTATTGAAGCTAACTTCAAACAAGTGTGCGAAGCATCACCAACCCCTCGTGGGAATTCTCAATGGCTCGGCCGTCCGTTGGAGTTAACTCCTGGAAAGGACTTTTTCGAGGGCGAGGAGCAATGGGCGTCTGATTGGGAAGGTCGGGCGTTAGGATCCCCACTTAGTCGCAAGAGAAACCGCCGAGTTGCCGTTGAAGAACCAGAAATCGAATACCAGGCAGCGGCTCATGTTGAGTATGACGACGACGAACTGGAACCATACACACCTGAGCCGGAGGTGGATAGACGGGATAGAGTCGTTGAGTACGACGATGGCAAGCTTGAACCCTACACGCCTGAACCAGAAGAAGACGAGATTGAGCCATACACACCTGAACCAGAGGCGAATGGGGAGAACAGAACCATTCAATCCGAATCTGATGGGCTTGAGCCCGACTCGCATGGGCTGAGGTGGTATAAACGCGATACGACTATTATGTATGAAGGGGGTGAACTTAAGCCATACACACCTGGACTACAGGCGGATAGACAGAATACAACCATCATTCACGATGAACAAAATTCTGAAAATCATACATCCGCAGCTGATACGACTTTCCGACAGAGCGGCGTTCTCCCTTCGCTTGAGGACACTGCATCAATTGATATGGAGGACGACAGTAATAGTGAAACCGATGACGACCACTATAATTCTCCACCCGCTGCTCCTCCTCAAATGAATGAGCCACACGTGAGCTCGGTCGGAGTTGACGAGAATCATCTATATCAACCTCCTGCCGGAATCGATAGTGGAGACTTTATTGGTTACGGCGGTGGCGACGATAATGATCACATGGATGATGATGATAATGACCGGATGTATGCATTTAAGCCCAAGATGTGTTCAGAACGCGGAACTACTCTCTTTGAAGGACGAAATGTAAGGGACACCGGGAGTCCTAATATTTTCAATATGCCGCTCCCTCCTCCGTCCGAATTCGACAGCAGCGACGAACGTCTATCATCACCTATGATACTAAGTGATCGGACAATTGCTATTATGGCGCTTCCCCCTCTATCCAACGTTAACAGCGGTGACGAATGTCCGTTCTCACCCATGCTTAGTGACCGTAGAATTACTGCTCGCTCTCAGCCCCCGCCAGATAGCAATTGTGGACGATCCTTGCAGCTGCAATTGTCACCGGCACAGCGTCCAATGCACGATTGTAAGGCGAGGCATGTCATCTCTCGAAATCGGAGGGATGATTCTGACTTTCCCTCCTCTCCCCCGACAGTGAGATGGAATATATTATTACACAAAGATCGGAGTGCACTCCCGGCAATGGTGGATGATTATCAGGAAGGGATGGATCAGCAATCGTCACGCGACGGAGATGATGAGCAATCTGAAGACGGGTCCTGTAGACCAATTTCGCCCGCTTCATGCCCACCCCCCAACAACGCGCCTCAGTCAGCTGATGAACGATCTGAAGACGGCTGTGATAGTCAAATCCCCCCCGTTTCATCTCCACCCACCAACAACCCGCCTGACTCGGCTGTCAATGGTACCCAAGACGGCAACCTCAATAATTTAAATTCTGTTCTAGGGACGATGCAAGGACAGCGTGAAGTGGACAATAGGGCGGTAGAAGAAGCCAGGGTAGATACTACTAGGCAGCTCTTCGCGATTGTAGACACTCCCATTGATATGTCACAAAACGCAGTACGTCTTCAAACACGGCCATCATGGCTGAGATCAATTGCAGATCCTGCAGAGGCCCTGCAGGCAATGCTGCCCGCTCCCGAATACCCTGATCTCGGAACGTCCATCCCATCATTCAGGAATTTTAAGAAAAAGGATACAAAGATTCCATTGACGAGGCCTGTAATCACAAAGCAGCACCGAGTGAGGAAGATCCGTTCCCGCAAGACAAAATTGGCTCCCAGAAGCCGCGCGGATGGTCCACCTAAAAGTATTTTTGGGTTCGACGACCCCATTGTTAGGAAATATTTCGAGGACAGAAGGAGGGAGATTGAGGATGCAGCTAGAGAAGCCTCAGCAAAGTTAGAGGCCCCATGGTTGAAAAGAGTTGAGGTCCCTCGTCCGAAACCTTGGTACTTGAAGACTTGCATCGATGATGTCCCAGAGCATGTCCCGAACCATGTCCCGGGAAATGTCCCAAAGACTGCAAGATATGAAGCTATGAGCCCTACGCCAGCAAAGCCAAATAAGAAACGCCGAGCCTCATGGGATTCCCGCGAGGATAGCCCTAAGAAACAACGCGTTGATACATACCACCCCGATGACTCTCTCCAAAATCATCACGGCATGTTGAATAAGCTCATGAAGAAACGGAAATACAAATCACCTGGGATATTCAAGAGTGCGGAACGTTTTCCCGATGGAACCCTTGTGCACCCTATTGATACATCGCACCGCCTTGACTGCTTCCTGGCAGTTGCAACTGGAAAGGTACTCTGGTTCCCGGCGGAGGAGCAAGAAAGCGCATGGGAACACTGTGGACAAGAAGCACTGTTTGGGGAATATGGGCTAGTTTCGGAGATGGGAATGGATGACGAGGCAAGGGGTCTTTGGGCCGGGAAGCCAAATAACGGAAACTAGACCAGGTACCGCATAGATTTTGCTATTTCTTAGGGTGCTGGTACACGGCTATGGCCAAAGAGTATCATTTTATCATAGTGTACAGGCGCTTCCTTGGAAGCCTTGAGTATATTATTAGTTAAAACAAGATCTCTATCATGAATAAATACTGTTACAAATAAATTGTTTGGGTTTTATTTAATATTTGGGTCAGAATCGTTGAACATTTGCATTTCCTGATCCAATGAAATAGAATCTCCGAGATGCTCATTTCGATCCTAATGATTCAGTACTTCTTTCCTCTCCGCCACCTTTTCTTCCCCTATTTTGATTTTCATTCCCCCTACAACTAGTAACTACCACCACAATCCAGATAACAGGGCAAAGAAGTAGAACTGAGACCAAATTTTCAGGTAAAAACAAAGAAATAAAACGATTCGGGCCGGCTGGCGGTTTTGTAGTTGTTTCTTTGACCCCCTCCCCCTCTTACATCGCGGCATCCCCGAGATTCTTGGGTATGTGGAAGAGAAAGCATACGAGATTAGCAATGAGTTGTATGATATGGACCTGGTGAATGGTCTAGATCTTTCTGTTTCTCATGGTTTACATGGCATTGAAAAGAGATTTACGGTTAATTGTGAGGAATAGGTGGGAAATAGCGAAACACCGGTGCGGTGAGTAGACATGCTAGATGACTTAACATAGGGTTAGAAAGAGATTAAAAATTATATTTTTTACTTTTCATGGTCACAGATTGATAGCTTTATGTCAACATTTTAGTTACTTGCAATCCCGGAGGTTGCTCAAAGTCTCAAGACTGGCTAGTTCGGCGGTGTGAGAGGTATGAGATACGGCTTGTAAGTACATGTATTTCGCGATGATTAGAGGTAAAACGCCTGTGTCATGATAAGATCTTTATTTCTGAGAATATGTAGATATCGAGAGGGTTCGTGACGAATCGATGAACCAGAAAACTCAGAATCCTGGAATTTTCGAGAATCAATGTAGATCGTTTCTGTTTGGATGTTTTTTCTTTACTCTTCCATGGATGCTAGCCTTCTATTGAAATCTTCTAGCGGTGCTCCTTCTGTACTAGGTTGTGAAAAAGAAGAACTACGGATAGTTGTGTTTGTTTTGCTTTATTTGTGTTTTGTTTTATTTTGGTTTGTGTTGTGAGAGGCGGAGGAAGTGATTTGGAAGTTCTGGGTAGTGTGATATTGTCATAGACTACGGTCTGCATACAATTAATGAATTAAACAAAAAAAAAAAATACCGGCAGGAATGTGGCATTGAGGATACACTTTCAAACTTGGCCTTTGCTTTTCTTGTAACGGAGCTCCCGCTTATTTGTACAGTGCTAAGAGCTTGGTGAAGGGTCTGGATAGCCGGCGTATAGACTAAGTGCATTCGGAGAGAGTTCCCAAAAAATTCGCCCGTTGGCAGGTTTTGTTGTCTGCTAGTATGCGTCATGCCGGATCACTCGGTCTTGGCAGATGAGGCTCTCGGCGCTCGTACAGCGAACAACAACGCACCAGAACCACCGCTGGAAACAACAAAAGGAATATGTTCACCCACAAGATATGCCTCACATCAGGAGGAGAACAAAACAAATTGCATCTGTCAATTGCAGATCTGTCGCTGGTACGAAGGTTCAAAGTCAGGACTCCCACAGTAAGCAGTTTATATCTCCGCTCTCATCCCAGCTTCCTACTGATAAAAGCAAATATTTTCTAGTCCTCTAAATCGTTGATAGTCTCTACGAGCATTCTATTCACTCCGAGCCAGCTTCCGGCTAGTCCAACTACCCCCGTCCTCTCTCAGCTCATTGCCACTGCGTGTACGTCCCTCTCTCGTTCTGCGTAGACAGCGGAAACGCAGCCGAAGCCAACCCATCTACTACATCGATAACACCTATATTCTCCGATCCCCAGGGTCAGGAACAACACAATGCCCACCGTCTTCACCGAGGCCGTCCTCTTATGCTTCAAAGTTGCAATACGCCCCAACCGAAGACGACGGAAGGTCCGCATGAAGTTCCGGCGACATTCTTCCCGCATGCGCCTACGCCTCTGCATCAGTGCCTTCACTACTATCGAGCAAACAACATTTGTGAGGTTTAATTCCATCATCAAGACTATCACACATGAGGTCACTATTATCGCGGATAATGAGTTTGATATTGAGTTGGAAAATGTGCCGCAGAGGGGGGACAGGGGGTGGCTGGTGGTCATGGTGATTTGTGGTCCCAGGGGGACTGATTTGGTATGGTGGGACAGGGGTAGATAGGGTGGCGGGGGTAGTAATGGTTGCCAACGGTGGAGTTTTTGTGTTGTTTGGGGTGCGGAGTGGAGAGCGGGGGAGGAGGTGGGAGAAGGGTGGATGCGATTGTGAGCGGTATCTAGATTCAGTTATGAAGACTGGGTAAAGTTTAGAGATTTTTATAGAAACGTTTTTATCAAACCTCTTGCACGGTCTTGGAGACGCCAGGCGTAATGTGCGTGTACTTCGGTGAAGCGAATATGAAGCTATTAAAGCAGACATTTCAATGGGTATACTCAGGTGTCAAAAGGGTCTGTAACCAACCCGGCCCGGCCTCAGAATATTTGTACCCGACCTGGCAACCCATGGCTATTCCACCCGCGTAAGCCCGCCCCTTATATGGTACAAATTCGGAGGTGTACTAATCCTTTCATGTAATATTGAGGACATTTGAGAATTACCATAGTGGGGATTTGGAAATATACTACCTTTTTAATGATGAAGTGCCTTTTTAATTTTCTCACCAATCAAACAGCTGGCTATATCGGAGTCAAAATATAGGCCACACCCGGCACGGTCCGTTGAAAAAAAGGCCGTACCCAACCCATACCCGCCGGCCGCTACTCGGGTGGCGAACGGGTTGCGTGCCGCCCATTGAGATGTCTGCATCAAAGTCACCGCTGGGCATTACAGACGTGCTAGAGTAACGGATGGCTCTTTGGAATAATAATTTAACTTGTTGAAGCCTGGGGTTACCCTCTTAAATGTTTGGATCCTTTCCGGAAGCCATGCGAGACCGTCACGGAGCAGAATCAGCTATTCTTGTCCACGATAATTTGATGATGTTAAGCGCATATAGATTACCTACTCAAATTTGGTATCATTCCAGATACGAGTCATAGTCGTCTTGGAAGCGGGACAAATTTCTAATTAGTTGTTAAAACACGCTACGATAAACAGGGATGGATACGTGTTCCTCTTGAGCCTACGAGCTATAAATCAAGCTGTTCTGATGGCAAAGATACAACCATCGTCCTTCCATCCTTCCATCCTTCCATCCTTCCATCCTTCCATCCTTCCATATATCCATCCTCCGATCCTTCTTTCAAACAGAACTTGATACTAAATTGAACTATACGAGAAAGAGCAACAACTGAACTTGATGGCCGAGAGAGAATTTAAGCCTTGGTAGGAATATCGGGGATGTTCAGGGTTAGGGTTCTACTAGTTACCGCGATCTGTTCAAATAAATAAACTGAACTGACCCAGCGATAGGCCAGATCAGGCTCTTTTACTCAAAGGCTGTCAGGAATTCGTTTGGAACGAGGAATCGAGGAACATTTAGAAAGATTGTATGACTATCGATATTTTGGAAATACTATTATTACTCATGCCGCTTAAGGTATTGATCGGCGAGATTTTGTTCTCCGGTATTTCAAAAGCTTGAGCGTCCAAATCAATTCGTCTATTTCTTTGTTCACTAATATAGGTTTGCAAGCGAGAAGGTGTATAAACATAAAAACAGAAACTCTCCCGAAATAAACACAAGCTACACCCCCGCCGAGAAAGTAAAATAGCATCCAATAAGAGATCATGCGAAGGACAATAAAGTTCACCGAAAGCGGGCGGCCTTATTCCGAGGGTCTCTGCGGAGAGAGACAAGCTCCATGCGGAATAGAAGATTCTTCAATCGACGTAACTGCCCGCGCCAGTACATTCTCAACCCATGTCCTCCACTCGCTCACACGCTTTTCCCCGTGTAACACCGCCGTCTTTACAACGTCCACTTCCTCGATAAGTGCTCTTAAGACTACTTTTCTCTCCTCACTCTCTCTAATGTCAGAATGAACACTGTTCAATTCCGCCACAATCCTTATATGCTCCTTCTGAGCGTGCAGTAACTCCGTCATCATCTCAATCATCCTTTCCCGCAGGCCCCAGAATGGTCCCATGTGGAACTCCGCCTTCACCACCGCCTCAACTTCGCTTCCCGGTAGCCCCTGCGTCACTAGAAAAGCACCGAGCTGCTCCTCCACTTCACGGATCTTGACATGCAAGATTACAGCGATGGTCTCGATACGATCTTGGGCGTCAAGTAAGACCTTCAGACTGGCAAGGTCCGCTGTCGTCTCGAGGTTGTATAGGGTGGGGTCAGATTCTGTTGCACGGTGTACATTATCTGTCTGCCGGAGGCGTTGAATTTGGGGTTCCAATGTAGCAAGCTTTTCTTTATACTGATGGTGCGTATTGCGGAGGTGAGTGAGGTTATGGCGGATGAAGGCTAGATCCCAGAGCTTACTGCTAGAGATTGGGGGGTTCATTTTGGTTTCTGAGTTGAGAGTGTCCACCGAGATGCCAGTGCCACTAGGAATGATTGAGGTGTCTCGAAACTGATTGAAACGGCGGTATGTACAAGTTCAGGTATCACCCTTTCTTTTTCTCACTTCAGATCTTAGTGTCTTGGTAAAGTTGGACTAAATTAGTTTAGTAGCTTCAAAGATTCTCTCCTGCTTTATAAAAAAAAGTCCTGTAAAGAAATTCAAAACGCAATGGGGCGGAGTCTCTCTTATACACACTGAACACCCAAGAACTTGACAAAGTTGAGATTTGAATGGGAGTTCTCCCCCCCCCCCCCAAATGAAACCCCATCTCAGGCAAACATTTCGGTCATGCGGTCATACTCGGCTGCAGCAATTTGTGGCTTAACTAGATTCAGCCGAGTCTCGAAGCTGAGGGGAAATTCACATCTTGCATTCAATGGTTCCTGTGCTTCGACATGTTTGTTTTTCGCGCAGTGAGTTCTGCAGGACCCAGCTCTCGCACACTTAAAGTCGGTCATAGCTCGAATGCAGACGCATGATCAATATTCACTCTGTTCGGTCCGCGGGAAAGGTACCTTCCTCATGGACATTCTGCAAAACAAAGTTACTGGCGCTGAAAACCGAGGAAGGGACGGGACGGTAAAGAAAAAATGGAATGCCTAAGTGCCCTGAAATCTTGATGATGAACATGGCGGTGAGCTCCTGTGCAGTATATCTAGATCTTTGGCTAAAATACATTTCTCTAAGTATCGAAGTTTCTCCTCCTTAAACTACCTATATTAAATAGACCATATGTAGCCGATGGTTTCTTCGGTACTTGGTCGGTGCACTCGGGGGAGTACTTTCCTTTTATGACTCTTTCCATTCAACTATACTCAAAGTAGTCAGAAAACCAAAATAATGGTATCCAGTGCTCCGGCACGCTTTACTAACAGATCCTGTTGTCTCTCTTGTCGGGTGGTGGATCTCCCATACAAATTCAAAAAAAAAAGGATTTATGGTTGGACCAGGCTGCTGGTAGTTCCGGGTTCTAAGCATTTTATTCTATCATAGGGATTTATCTCTAGCAAACCCAACTACATACATTACTCACGTTGAAATCAAATACGTGTTGTCCCAATTACTTTGGCAGCCATCGCACCTCATCATCGTGATCGCAACAGAAATCACAGCCCACTCCACGGTCGGAACGAAATTTCTAACTGATGAACTGCTCGCGTAAAAATGACGCGCAGCTTACCCACCCAAAAGCTACATGTTATATTATGAAGGTTTTGCTTTTTACTTAATTGACCTAATGTGGTATGTACCGCTTATGCTGTTCACAAATACAGGTATATCGAATGATTTTCGATGACCTGACTGAGTTCTCTAGACCAATCAATAATAATGGGCTGTAGAAATGCAGGGCGTGGTATGCGGCGGTGGGAGCAGGTGTTGGTGGGGTACATATAACGATGTTACAATTATTACACGCACCAGCATATCCATCGGATTTTCGTTGTTGCTGTTGCTTTTTCGGACTGGTGTAACGTTAGAATGCACTAGCATATGCATTGGACTTCGGCGGGAATTAAGGCATATTAGAGAGGTTTCGCAGCGTCCGACAACGGGATTTTCGCATAGTTAGGGTGCACAAAGTCACGCATATGGCTTCATATGCGCAAGTAGGTCAATTTCTCGTTGTCGGATACCAAGCATCAGTGTATCATAAGCGGATGTATCAGCTTAAGGACTGCATCAGACAATGCAAGTTTGCGCATACCTACACCTACAAGAATTCCCAGAGTAGTAAGTTCACTCTAGGCATACTTGGCGCATTGTCAGATGCCAGAGAGCACTTCAAGGTGCGAAACCTAACTTTTATTCTCTGCTTGTTTATTTATTTTGCGCATAGGTCCTGCAGCCTGTAGGTGCACCTCTTATCTGAAAACTCGCTGCGAAACCTCTCTATTGATACGACTCTGTTAGGGATACAGCAGATCGGTTGCCTCGTCGGGTATCTGGAACCGTTGGAAATGTCCGAAAAAGCAGCAACACACGCACCGTATCTTTTGCTTTTTACTCACTGCATATTCCGGTGGTTTTTGACCTCATCGATCTGCTGTACCCTCACAGAGTCGTATCAATATGCCTTTTGCTTTTTACTCGCTGCGTATTCCGGTGGTTTTTGACCTTATCGATCTGCATCAGAAATTTCCCAGGTAGATAATTTTGATCTCTGGAGGCTAGCCAATTTATCGAGTTATGGCGGTACACTCATGCAAATGAGTGCCAAGATCTGTCTTGGCCTACAAGATGTCTTTTCTTGACGAAACAAGCGACAACCAAACAAGCTTTGAACAGATAGATCGATAAGGCGGATGAAACTGAGTCGATTATCTCATGAAAATCTTATATGTGTGGTTGTTGGCGATCTCTAAGCGGCCAAATAAGTCGGGAGTCTAAACCACTCCGGCTCAATGCTTCAAATTTTCTCCCATCTTTTGCTGCAAATAAGATATATGTAGTGCTACTGTACTGCTACTGCACTATTCCCACCGCCCATCTTTTCGCTTTCGTTCTGTAGCTACATGGAGAGGACTCATCCTTTTATTCCGCGGACATTGTGTAGATTAGAGATGCGTACCTTCTCTTCGTATATTATAGAAACGGAGCCTTGTTACGAGTAATAATACGTAATTAACATGCACCTCTTTACATAAATAGAGGCTTTTTGTTGATCCGGACCTTCGTTCTCGATTCCGCCCTCAGGACTTCTGCCCCACAGTGTTTTCCAGGCGTTTGGCTTTGCTTTTTATGAGGGCCACATTATGCAAGGATACATGCAAGATGCACGATGTAAGTATGTGCTGTGCACGCGATCTGCCGGTTATGCAATATCCCGAAACTAGAAACTCTCATTGCTTTTCTTTGCACAGTCAGCCGCAACGGCTTGGCTGAGTGAACGTCAAGGCGACGTTTGACACGATGAAGCTTAAGACACACTTGCTCCCCTGATGATCGCTGACCCCTGTTCAACGGCGGTGTTTAGTATCCCTAAGCTTGGACGGATGAAACTCCCGATTTCGCAGCTTCCCTCTTTCAGCTAATACTAGCCCTATCTAGTAACTCGCGCTAATTTTTGATTAGCTATATTACTATTACCGCACGTAAAAAGCAAGAGAGTTGCCTGAATAAGTGCGTGTATGGTCCAGGCTGCGAATTTGAGAGCTCCACCCGCCCAACGGAGGGGCTCAGTATTTTGGCCAGATCGGCGTTATTAAGTCAGTTCTACTATTGACTTCAAATATCTGATCGCCGACAGACAGGATCCCCCGTCACCAGGTGAGTCGGTGTAGTGGCTCGAGGGACCTCAGCTTGAGAGTGGTTTTGCTGGTTTGTCGTGCAGGGTAGCGTTAGTATCGCACGCGGATCAACGTTCAATAGCTCATCATCAACTCAGGGGCCGCATTGGAGCATCCGCGCCGGCCTCGGGTTGGGAAAAAGAAAGTTTGAAATCACTGATCTCGTACTCGAACTCACTGAGGGTTGTAAATGTCACTCCATAACTCGGCGCCCGCTCAGAGTCGTCCAAGCCCGGGGTTCAAGATCAAAGAGGAAGGAAATTGAGTATTGTGGTTACTTACCGGAAGATCAAGCAGAGGCTATATCCTAAAAGATCGGACCATGGAGGATTGAGTGATCTGAGCTTCTGCCTCGGTTCGATCAGAGTCGGCTATGAATTGACCGAGCAGTCTTCCGCGATCTCGAGTGTGATCACCTCTTATCCTATCATAAACGTAGATAGGCACTGTAGACCTATTTTCTTTTCTACGAATGACGCACCTTTGGATCTTGGACGGTACAATAAATGGCAGAACATTCTCACCCTCATGGCAGTGGTAATTGGTGGCAGAGCTCCATTGTTGATTTTTCGACCTCACGTTACCCAGCACTTGAGAGCCATACAAAAAAGCTTTGGCACCGGCACCCAATCTGTTGGTAAGAACCGCTATAAATACCCAACACTCACACCCACTAACCAGAACTCCTACAACACACAAAACTCTAGTGTCGTTCACTACCTATTTCACAGTAACAACAATATTCCAAGGGTAAGTTATAGAAAACATTGAACAACTTTTTTCTCTTTCCTTCTTTACAATTTATTACTGTGTTTCAAATAATTTGTTTCCCAATAATTGTATTATATTCGATACATACTAATAGTCGGTAAAGGAATATTTCAACACTCCCAAGATGTCTACAAACTGGGCAATCGAAAACACACCTAGTCTCCCTCCCAACCAGCGCTACTCCTGGATGAAGATTCTCGGTATCTGGAGACGTGCTGTTGTTCCTTATGACAGAAGTGTTCTCCCTCGTCCTGGTAAGTAACATCGGTCCCTTCGACGACAATCAACATTCATCCTAAATGTCCCAAATGTCTCTCAAATATATACTAACATGTAAATAAATATTTAGCTACCCATGAGCTTCCGAATATCCCTGGCGGCCGCACTGAACGTTTCCAGCCTGAACACCACTCCAGAGAATTTCTTAACGTACATGCAATCATCCAATACCACTTTGACTGTTCCTGGTTCAGCGTCTATGCCACCGGCACGCCCCCTGGCTATGTCGAAAGGGACTGGGTCTCCATCATCCGCGAGGTTAACCGGCCCCCGCAGTACGTCGACCTCTCCGACTCCGAGTGCTCCGAAGGTGGCGAAGAAGACACTAAATGCCTGCTTTGCACCCGTCGTCAACGCCACGTCAGTTTCGTTGGCTGCACACATGGGACCTGCACGTCCTGTATCAAGAAGATTTATTGGTCGAGGTGTGTTGATTTCGATCATTGGCCGGAGGGGATTAGGTGCCCGTGGTGCAGGCATGACGTGTTGAAGGTGAAGAGTTTTGGAGGGGAGATCGATAGGGTGCCGACTTTTATCTTGTATATGAGTCCACGGGCGATCAAGAAGTTGAACAACGCGAAGATTCATAGGATCGTTCCGGTGCATATGAGGGAGTGGGCGTTGGAAACGTTTGTGTTCCTTGTTTGACGATTCTGTTTTGATTTATGCTAATTCTAAAGTAGTGTCTTCAAGTTTTCGCTCCCGAAACATCGTTATATGTTCGAGAACCACGATGTGCAAGAGTAGGGGTGTCTTCATAACGTGGGAGGCACCAAGGTAGAAGTCAGAGTCAGGCAGAGATATCAAAGGTTTACAGGAATTATAAGGTACGGAATATGATTTCAGGGATGGAAAGATTGTTATGGGATGGGTGAATTGTTATAGGATGGGGGGGTTGTTGTGGGATGGAAAAGCGTTATAGGGTGGGGGTGTTGTACAGATCGGGGGAAAAGAGAGATCTGTGCACTCCATAGCTATAAGATTTGGTGAGATATCGTGTCTTTTACGGTGTCATAAGTACAAGTAGCTACAAAGTTGAATAAAGCTACGTGTGTTTGTTTTTTCAAATGATTGTAGTCCTATGCATGTTATGAGATCTTCTCTCGTATATCTGTTCACCCTTCTCCACGCGCCGTAGTTAGTTGCCAAGTTATATCTAGATACCCTATTTCTATATACCCAAGTCTTTCGCAATCTGATTTTTAGAAGAAACATATCTTTTTGCGTTTCTCGACCAACCTACTGCCAGACCTACCCCCGCGACTGTCAATCTCTTTCTACAGTAGGCTAATTTTATACCTCGTACGCCAATTGATCTTTTGCACTCTCTCCACTATGTACTCGTGAATTCACAGCGTTTGTGAACACGACTGGCTTCGCCCGTTCGAGTTGCGGGCGATCTCATGCGGGTTCGGCCAATGAAAGGACGCCATTGTGACATGATTTGCTGTTCGTAGGTTATGATACTGGGATTGCGAAAGCTTCAAGGTCGTGATACTGATAAGGACTGCGAAGGCTTCAACAATGATGACTATTTCTCTGTCTAAAAGGGGTCAGATTGTAGGGTACTCCCTGTTAAGAGGTGATCAGGAGATGACATTGAGAGAAATATCTGATCTGACAAAGGTTTAATTGATCTCACATGCGGGTAGGTTGAAAGGTGAAGATTGCTGACCCGATTTGAAATGTGAAGGTCTCGCTAGGTGCCTGTTCAAACATTATTAGAAAAGCAAATGACAGAGTAAAGATCACCGTAAACCCTGACCTGTGCGCACTCGAGAATATCCAGCCAGAACCAAACTCACCAAAGGGGAGTAATAAGAAGTTGACACCTGAGGAGGAGAAGAGGTTGATCGAGCTCGCTCTCCAAGATGCTACACATTGCCGAATGCCTTTTGCTGAACTGGGAGTAGAGGCTGGATTGGATGTATGTGTTAATACAATTAGAAAGACACTTACGTCTGATAATATCTACAGAAGGAAGCTGACTAAGAAGCCTTTAATGAGTTCGAAACATAAAGCAGACAGGCTATCATTTTGCCTCAAATATCGATCACAGAATTGGCATGACATTATCTTTACCGACGAGTCTTATTTTGAAACCAGTGCCCTACATACACGGTGGTCAAGGGGTGTTCTACGTTGTCCTCGAGAAGCATTTATTGATCGAAACTTGGACCGAAAATTTCATGGTGGGGCAACAGTAATGATTTGGGGTGCGATAATCTATGGACAAACAGGTACTGGTCCACTGCTACTTTAATTTATTTACCAGTATACTAATCTCTTGTCTGTTTAATAGCTCTACTATATCATGTTTATAAAACTCCATACGAAACGGCATGAGAGCGAGAGGATGCATTGATTGCTCTGCAAAATAAGTACGAGGCAGAGATGAGAGAGTACAAGTAGTTAGTAGAGATGAGGCAGGAAACATTCTACGTGCCAGAGTTAAGGACTAGAGACTCTAAAAGAAAAGGAGGAATTGATTGGTATATCTATCGAGAACGGATACTGAAGCCCTTCCTATTCCCTCTGGCACTAAGTATTAAGGAAACCCACCCAAATGTAGTAATTATGGAGGACAATGCCCCTAGTCATAAGCACCACTACCAGGCGGAGTTCAGGAGAAGAATTGACCTTGATAAACTAGAGTGGCCCACCAAGTCACCTGATTTGAACCCGATAGAGTCAATTTGGAATGACATGAAAGATAGTTTCAAAGTAAAACTAGGATGAGATTTAACAGCTAGGAGAATTAGGGCTTTGATAGAGGATGAGTGGAAGAACTATCCTGTAGATTAAATTAATAGGCATATTATGTCTATGCCTCGTAGGATTGAAGCCCGTATTGCAAAGGAAGGAGGAAACGGGTATAATTTTTAAGTAGCTATTCTATAATTAGTCCCACCCGCATCAGATCGCCAACCCGAACGGGTGAAGCCAGTCATGTTTACAAACGCTGTGAATTCACGAGTATGTACCTGCCATTTTAGATTTTGCACCATCGTTAGTACCACCGATCGCAATAAGATAAGATAAGACAACTATGCCAAAATCTCAACGTCGGGTGGGAAATCCAAGCGGTTACTGTCATCGTGTCCTGCAGCCAGGCTTAAACCTTGAGGTACGAGGTGAGGAATGTACGCAAACTATGTTACTTCATTTGCTGCGGTTTTTGCTGCCACATTTTCATAAAACCACCCCCGGCCCCGCCCTCCACCGACCAATCTTTATTAGTTTATCAGATCCTGATAGAATAAATACCCCTCGGTTCTGGAATCATATCGGGATGCAGTATCGCTCGTGTTCTTTGCTGGCCCGATCAGAACGACACGGGGCCGGTTAGCGCATTAATCACCTGATATCACTCGGGCGCGTAAACAGACTCCCGTAGCTTCATGTGGTAGCACTCGCTCATATGATATCACTCGGGTTCTTAGTGTTACCGAGTTGAGAAGGTATTAGCGCATCCCTGCCACTGGCGAAAAACGCTCCCCCCACCCACCCTCGAGGAAAAAAGAGGTTTCGTGTGGTTCTACTATCGCCTATATAGATTGTAATTCTTCGTTATACGATGCGCAGAAACATCAACCGAAGGGATGGTAGAAATTAAGCGGTCGTGATTGCCAAGAACTTGAGTTCTGCTTCAAGAGCTTCATTTTTTACCGAGATTTGAAATATTTAACTACCAAGATGTGAATTATTTCCGTGATCTTTCGACTGGCTTAGTGTGGAGTCACAGGGAATATCTTACACTCGCGTTTCTGAGAGTTGAGCAAAAAATCTGTCTTTTTCGGATATCACGTTTTGGTTCTGTCCTCTTCCATTTCCTACAAAGACTTGACCTTTTACCGCCGGCTTTTCTTCGCAGTTTCTTTTCCCGGAGAGAAGCGCGAAAAACTGAACGCATGAATACCATCAATTCCACGGGGATCCCCAGCACTTGGATAGATTGATCAGTGACCTTCGTGGGTACTTACCGAGACTAGCTTTTCGTAATCAAACTCTTATTATACGTACATGTGCTTTGCATCCCGAATATCCTTTTCATACGCTCTAGATTGGTACAGAACTCTCGAAAAAAATGAAAATAAAAGAAAAGCACCGCATAGCATATTTACAGCACAATCAATTATGAATTATTGTATTCGATAGGATAGTCACCCCCGGTTTAAATTACCCACGAAAGCACGTTACTTTTGTTGTCATCGGCGCGGTTATGTAGAGAGCATAGTGTACAATTACGCTGGACTACTACTACATGTACGTTGTAATCCTAAAAATGGGAACACCGTGGCGCGGCGCTCCGAGAGAGGTGTTTTTATATATGTGTCCATTAAACCGAAGTATACATACGAGGAGAAGAATCTCTCTTCTCATCACTCCCGACGTGCGTTGAAATTAATTTTAATCAGAAGTCTAAAATGGTCTCTAATTTTTCTCTTATCGTTATTCTTCGCTTTGCTGGGAACCCTCTGAAAACCTTACGGAATCGGGACACGAACGAATAAAAGTTTTCTTCTGAGAGTAGACCTAACAAACCTCCGAACATGATTGTTTTGCCCCCTTCTCAATGATTTCTTTGAACGCTTCTTGGATGGCGCTCGTATCGCTGACATTCCAAGTACTTTATGAAAGCGGGCGTGTGAAGCTACATACCTTCTTATACGAGGATGACTGCTAGGAGCAGTACCGACTACATTAATTCAGGGCCCTACGTACAGTCTTGTGAGTCAGTCTGATCAATGATCTCCCATTTTTACCTGCCCCCAGATATCCAGACGGTACTCCAACCAGAAAAAACCACCGCCCCCACCATGAAGACCGAAGACATGGTGGGGTATCCATTCGACCTTCGTTTCATGCCACCGATCATCGCAAGATACGCAACTTTGAATAACGATTAGAAGAAAAAGTGGAGAGTATATTTGATACAAAAGACGCGACGAGGGACAGAATAGCTCTATCATGACGACATCCTCCACATATGTACTAATTTCCGACACACAGAAACCACCGAAATTTCCTGTTCCATCACCAGCCCCCTCTATGACCCGCGAGCGGGCTAATTACCTGGCTCGTAACTTGGAACCTTCATGGACTCGATGAGGGCCCAGTGCTGTTCGCACACGTTCTCGTGACGCTCCAGATGGGTCAGCTTGAAGAACTTCCTCCCACAGACACAATTCCCAGCCCTTCTATCCTCGTGGGACACGAGATGTTTGGCGAGGTCTCTCTCCCTGTGGTAGGCCTTTGCACACTTAGGGCACTTATATATGTTCTCATGCGACTTGAGATGATTGCTGAGCGCTTGTTTGGTGGTGAAGATCCTATCACAGCTCGTGCACTTCCATTCTCTTGAAATGGGTATACGAGGTGCACGTGTGACGGGTTTAATTAAGTGCGACTTGAGGTGGTTGGCTAGTGCTGCTTTACTGGTGAAAGAGTGGGGGCATTGGGTGCAGTGGTGCAGATTTGGCGTTGACGGGTGAAACATCCTCCCGCGACTGTCTATTCGGATCGTATTTGCGCTGCCGCTTCCGCGTGCTAGTAGCGTCGCCGCATCAATGTGTCCTGGGGCTTCATCCATAGGACACTCTCGCTCGTTAGCGTCGTGAGCTTTCTCAACGTCAACCTGCCTGAGCTGTGCTGCCGCGGAACGAACATCATCCACATCCTGAGCTACCCCAGCTACAAGGTCATGAACCGCCTCTTGATGCTTCATTTGCTCATGAGACCCCACGAGCGGTGACCCAAGATCGAATTCCGAAGGAATGCCCGGGTGGAGCTCAAAATTACCAGCAAGCATATCGGTGTCCGGAGTGGACTCGCGGACAGACGAGGATGGAACGGTACGGGCTTCATTCATGCCCTTCCGTGCCACTGCCGAGCGCCTGGTCAACCGGCGAGAGGGTGATGCGTGGGTTTTCATATGCCAGGTGACCCTCTTCGCAAATGGAAATCTCTGACCGCAGATGGTGCAGGGGAACCATTTGCTCCTGTCTATAGTATCTGTTTGCGTTTCTCTGAAATTACCAGGCCCACGAATCGCCGTACGGAAATTGGCATTTTGGGAATGCTCTTGGGAATCTGGGGTCCATGTCAGCTTGCTGCAGATAAAGGGACCAAGGTCCGATTCCAAACTTACCCCCACTGCAGGGCTCATTCTGTGAGCTGGGGTGAGCCGGGCTTTCGGCGGAGAGGTTGGAACGACCTCGCGAAAGCTCAGCAGACTCGAGCATCAATTGAAAGGTAATGGCGAGTCTGAGGTTTTGGATAACAGGGGAACGCGCAGAACGAGCCGGTACATCAGATTGGAGGTGCAAGTCGCCGCTGCGAGAGGTTCTTATGTTAGTACTTATTAACCCCTCCAAGCACTAATTCTGAAGATGGATTGGGTACTTACACGTTGCCCTGATTGAGGAACTCCTGTATTAGAGTGTATAGTTTATGGGAGACTCGAGACAGGGCATGCACGTCGGAGTCTTGTACCATCGTATCGTTATGGTCAGATGCCTGCGCAGGCTGATCCAGCAAGACACTAAGAGGGGCATCGCTCATACAATCCAGGCTAAACCTGCAAAGCCATGACTGATACTCTCCCACACTGGCCGGTACAATGGACGGCGGCACTAGGACAGCCGTGCTGTTGCCCGTGGGGGTAGTGGAAGCGATGAGGGGGTATTGGATAGGTACATCGAGGCTCGCACGATCGAAAGTGAAATGACAATTGCCTGGAAGTATAGACTCCATGGTCTCTTGCGAGTCTGGCATATTGGTGCAGGCCTCGGGGGTTGTGGAGTGAAGTGTGTTTTTGACGGGCAGAGTGGCGCTTTCTGTGTGAAGCCTTTCGGGGGTGGAGGGGGAAGCAGTAAGAGTTTGTGTGCCTTGGTGATCGTGTGGTTTTTGATGTGAAATTTAGCCATGAGAATGCTAAACGGGTTAGTCTAAAGTTGAGCCAGTACTCTGGCTCATTCGAATTACCACAGGAGGAAATTTACTTCTCAGGCTTGAACGATGGGGAAACGGAACTCAGAAGATCTTTGGAGAACTATTACGGCTATTTCGTAGGTCTTGGCCCCCTGCCTCTTAATTTGAGAAATTATTTCTGGCAGTGGGTCATTCTGTGATATCCTCAAATAATGCCTAACATGTGATACCTAGGCTTTGATATACTATATTCTACTCTGTGTGGCGGAGCTTGCAATCGCGCAAGACTTTTTGTGCGGAAAAAGGTAGTGTTTTTTTATATACTCCCCTATCGTTCCGGTAATATTCCGCCAGCAAACCTCGTCCTCTGCGTAGAACAGAGAGATTAAAGATCGATCGCTAGACAATTCTGTAGACATTCTTTTCTTTTCATTTATATTCTCATATTCCGGAGATATTAAAAAAACCTATACGTTTCTAGAGCTCGAGAATCTTTCTCAACTGATTCTCATACATTACATTATACTCCGACCTACCAAGTAACGTAGCATTGCTTCTTCGCTACCTCGAAAACCAGTTGCTTCCAGTTCGATATCAGTACCACTATTATCACCGGCAGTACCACCGGCATCGTTTTCTTCGTGCGCTCCCAGAATTGCCTTGTACCATCTGTCCTTTTTGGTTTTTACTAGGCTACGAGTTCTCCGGAGGACGTCGAATCTGGACGCTATATGTTACGTGGGGCGGTGTCTAGCTCCAAGAACACATCAGAGGGAAACCGCTTGATCAATTAAGATCAACTATCCAGAATCTGGGCTATATAGTTTGAAAGACCATAATTAACACTGCCGCTGCCGGGGGGGGAGCCGAATCACCTAAAGTCGTCGATGGAAAGTCACGGAGGAATCTATCAAATAGTTCTACGCATCTCTAGAGCCCTCCAGCCATGACTCGGTTGAGTGTTGACAGTATCAGCTTTCGGCAGAAGAAATCTACCAGCTCGGGGTTCCTTGGTTCGGAGGACTGGGCTGGGGGGTGCTAACAAGCGGCTTGATTGGCAAGGTACTTTCTGGATACTTCAGTATTTGGTCCTTCGGGGGTTGTCTAGAAAGTTGTTGTTCGATGTGTTCCGGCTGGGAATTAGTATACACTTCGTGGATGTGCTTTCTGTTGTGGCATGGAAGTCGCTGGGAATGCCGTATATCTTGAAGCTGTGTTATTGGAATTAAAGTGTATAGAAGCTCCAACAGAAGCTACATTCTTCCTGCTACCAAGCTGAATCCATAGTTCTGTGACTGAGAGGTCCCGGAGCCTAGTATGGCAAGTCGAAAGAGGAAGGTTCGACCCCCAACCATCCCTTCGCTCTGTCACTTTTATTTGCGTCTTTCGAGAGCTATCTTGTATGTTCTATTTGAGTTTTCTAGGACGTATATTATTGATAGGCTATACTTTGTATCTGTCGCTTGCCATGATCCGGGTGCCGAGTTTGCTGTCTCGGTGGTGCTGCTCAATCTTTGTCACAGTACTCAACTGTGCCGACCAATAAAGCACCCAGAAGTTAACACCGGGATCTTGAACTACTTACTCCAACGTGTTCAAACCAGTATCACTATAAGTACAATACCGTATTGTATTTATCAACATGGTATTTGGGTTAGGGATCTTGGCATTTGTTTCAGTCTTGTTCAGAAGGGGTAAAGGATCCACTGATGGAGTCGGAAAAATAATATTCCGACGTCTCATCGCGAACATCGAGAGAAAGGACAACCAGCTTATGCGACCCGGGTGTTTGAGAGTTAATATCTGTACTAAGGGATGTATGACATCCGGGAACGGGCGTGGTCGGAGGAGTGAGGAGTGGCTCTAGTTGGAAGACCAATGACTCTTTGAAGGGGGAGACCTGGTTTGATACGGTATCTTTCTGACACCGGAGCTACATCTACATGTGGTTTTGTATTTCCGGAGGCTGCACTGATCTTAGTAAGCTAGATGTAAACCCGCATATCCAGACGAAGAAGGAAAGCGAGATGTTCGTGTCCCCGTGGGGGTTTAAAGTCAAATTCATTGTGCCAGTGTATGACTATAAGTAGTGAGGTTTTGTTTCTTTTTTTAAAGGAGAGACGGTGGTACTGTGTAGGCGCTGGCATGTACGGATATGAGAGTGAGAATCGGCGTACGTGCACACCCCCGGAAGCTAAGTTGTGGATGATATGTGCATTTTTTGGTAGGCGGAGGAGGCGATAGACGGTTTCCAGACAAGATGGACATTGGGTTAAATTATCAAATGTAATTTCATAGATCTTTATAGGCCAAGAAGGATGGAGGCACACCTAGATGTCATAAAACATTGGTTTTGGTATAGTAGATACGATGTGCTGGGGATGACGAGAGAAAGTTTGATTTGTATCACACTGAGAAATGTTGATCGGAGCGATATTTGTACAGCGCGTTGCCAGTCGTGATGGTCAGGCACGCGCGATGCAACCAACCCAGGGCAACGACGTCGCGCAACGTCGCGCGACAACATCGCGCGACAAGACAACCAATGCCGAACAAACCCCGCAAAACAGCTAGGAGGGAGTGGCCAGAGGGGGTGCTATGGCAGGGAATTGGAATGAAGCGTCTTGGGGCCCCCTATTCCACAATTACCAAAATCCTCAAACTGCCCAAGTCAACCCTTGCCAATGCCATGGCAAGGTATGAGAAGACTGGTCAGGTTAAATCCACACCCAGGCATGAGAGACCCAAAATCACTACTGTTAGAGATGATAGACAGCTTCTCATCTGCAGTAGACGTGAGAGGACAATCACATATGAGCAACTCCGCCAGGAATTCGCAGTGCAAATTTCAGCTAGCACAATCAAGAGGAGGCTAGCTACATTTGGTGTCCACAAGCACATCATGGCTGAGAGACCCAAGCTGACCCCATATGATGCAAGAAGAAGGCTACGGTGGTGCATTGCACACAGACATTGGGATATCAGAAGGTGGAGGAGGGTGGTGTGGAGTGATGAGTGCAGTGTTGAGAAATATGCAGATCCATATGTCTCTTGGGCATTCAGAACTGCAAAGGAAAAATGGCTTCCCGAGTGTGTTAAAGGTGTTAGGAAGTCAGGAGGGGTGTCAAAGATGATGTGGGCATGCTTTGCCGGGGAATTGAAGGGGACCTGTAATGGGGTTATGGTGGGTGAAGGGGGGAGGACAAATGCAGAGGCATATGTCAGGACTCTTGAGTTCTGTCTCCTGGATTTTTTGGCAGAGCTACAGGAGAAGGGTATCAGACCAATCTTCATGCATGACAACGCTAGGGTACATACCGCCGACCTTACAACTCAATGGTTGGAGCAGCATGGGGTTGAAGTTCTTGAGGACTGGCCTGCCTATTCACCTGATTTGAACCTCATTGAGCATGTTTGGGTACACCTCAAGAGACTCTACCATCAGCATTACCCCCATTTAGTATATGATACTAGATCACCTCAAGTAATTAAGCCCCTCATGGAGGAAGCTCTTATTCATTGCTGGGAACTGTTACCTGATGAGTTATTTGGTAGGCTGGTTGAAAGTATGCCTAGGAGAATTGAGGCTGTTATAAAGGCAAAGGGTTGGTACACAAGATATTAAATGTCAAATTATTTTTATTTATCTACTATTTAACAACTATAAAAAAAACCGGCTCTCCAAGGGATCAATTGGGGTTGCTGTGGTGGTAGTCGTGATGGCGCGGGTGATGGTTCGGGCGGGTCGAAGCCGTTGCGACGCCGCCCCTGACCGTCACGGCTGGCCTACAACTATACCTAGGTTCTCCGAACGAGTTAGTAAGTGACGGGTGACAGAAACCGTTTATTTAGCACCTCCGACTTATCGGAGGAGTCCATACAGATTCAGAAACGAGATCACTCATGTTACAGAAGTGAGCCATAATGTAATTTCAAGGAACGCATTTGATTTTATTTTAACTCATCTAATCTATTCGAACTCGACTCAACATGCTTTCCTCGAATTTCCCCTCTTTATCTTCACCCACTGCTACGGTTACCGCCGCGTATAAAATCACCTGCGCACATTCTAGTAATTCTCTTGCCATACCAATAATCTTCTTACCGGACCACCTACTCACCTTGAAGACCTACCACGAGCCTCCAATTCCCTGATATCCCGCTCGATAAGCGCAATATTCATCTCTGTACAGCGTATCTGGGCCTTCAGCCCGCCCATACATTCCAGAATTTGCGGCCAGACTCTACGGTCATTTCTAATCTCGCCGGGGAACATGTCTTGAGCGCGAGCGCGCAAGTCATTTTCAGAGAGGTGGATGGCGGAGACGAGGGCGCTATCGATGGAATTGTAAGCAGTTATATGAAGGGTGAGGATCTCGCGGAGGAGAGAGAGGTCAGTGCGGAGGGCGGTGAGAATAGCGGAGGTAGACATGGTTGTGTGGGTTATGTGGGTGCGGGTGTTTTAATTGCAGTTTTCGTTGTCAGTTTTGGTCTTTCGCGGGTAGACTTTGGATGTGGTTGCGGCTGTAGGTGCGTTACTGTAGTAGGTTTGTGTGTGTAAGTCTGTGTGTGTGGTCTTCATTTCGAAGGGCGCTGGCGCCATATATATGGATGGAAATCAATTCATCTGTGCCATTAAGGGAGCTTGATCTTTCGAGTTCTATAAAGATTTCAAGTTCCAAATGGTAAATTGTTTCAAATCGCCCGAAATGGATCATGAAAGTACGCCAAGGGAACCTCTGGTTTCATTTCAGGATATGTATTGCGCCGCCTATGTCGTCTTCGGGTGCGAGCAAAGGGGAGGGGAGCTGCGTAAGTGCGACTTCCACAATGCAAGATGACTTACCTCCATACCTTTCCCCGCTCTGCGTTCCTCCCTTCCTTTAAAACCCAACCCCAACTCTCTTCCCCTCCTCAACCCACTCAACCTCCGCACATACTTCAAGATCGTTTTAATCGTCATCGAGGAAGGTCTTCATCGGCCAAAATCATCTCTAAAATCATCCCTAAACTATCAGTTCATCCAGATAAGGCGTTTCCGATACCGAATCTTCAGGTTTTCTATCAAGCAGTGCTCCTTGTGCTATAGAGAACGGAGAGTATTACATCTCGTTGTGATAGCCCTCAACACCATCGTTTCATCTTGGATCCCATCAATCTGTGGTAAGCATTCCCCTTTTCCTTTCAATGCCCCTCAAGACAGCCATTCCTCCTGCCACAATCTTTCTCTGCCGAGCCATTGTTGTCATCGAGGAAGTGTGCCATCTTGCTAAGTCGTCTCTAGGCGTTGTTTCTCTTGGCATCTTTGACAACCACTTCATTCTATCTTTTTTTTTTTCACCCCTATCACACCCCTTCAATACACATCATCCACTTTCCATCTCTATTAGCCTTCTCATCTCGCTACCCCGCTATCTCGGATTTCGATTGCTTTTCCGTCTACCAGAACCTGAACGCAAGGAAATTCAATGTCTGGTTCTCGCAATACCCGTGATCTCTGCCCGGACAAGGAGGAGAGAGAAACCGCCGCTCTTTGGGCCGAGAATAGACGTGTTGTGGATGCGGAGGAATATGTTCATCCTCGTAAGTCGCTATGATCACTAAGGAGTTCTGTATATATTGACACCACTCCGCAGGCTTCGCCGCTGCTCATGCTGAACGTATGAATGCCCAAGCGCAGCAAGCCGAAGGCAGTCACCCTCTGGGCCAAGAGGCCGAAGGTAGCCAGGCTGTTGGAGCCAACGACCCAAATATCGAGAGTGAGGATAGTGGCAGCGAGGACGGAGAGGAGCAGAGACAAGATGATCAGGTATACGAAAATACAAATTCAGAGTTGTTGATGCATCGGATCCTTCGCTGGGAGACCGATGCTCAGGAACTGCAGGGCATGGAACGGTTGATCACTCCCTTCCCCGATGAGGGAGCCCAGCTTAGAATGCCGCCACGAACTAGAGGACTTAGTGATGCGCACATCGCAATCTATAGCGCACGTCCTCCAACCCCTCATCCATTCTTTGAAAACGCCTCATACCCCACAATCCCTTCTCCGAGCACAGCTCCTATTACCCCACCGAACCAGATGATCACCTCTGGTGACACCGTTCCGAATGCCCCGCGCCGCCACTCCACGTGCCTCCATGGTACCCGTTGTGCTAGTTCTCCGACTCCGTCTTCAGAACCATCAGACGCCGAGCCAGATCCCGTTTGCGGTGTCTGTTACAGGCGATCGGCAAACGTGCAACTGGTAGGGTGTAGCCACAGCCTGTGTGCAACGTGCACAAGGAGAACATACTTCTCCTCCCAGACTCACTACAACAACTGGCCGCTGGGGATCGATTGCCCCTTCTGTCGCAGGCTAGTTCAATTTGTGAAGTCAGATGAGGACTCAGGAAGAATGAGACGATTACCACTCTGGGTGGTGAGGTGGAGTATAAAGGGGAGGACAAGGGTCATGAGGGCCCACAAAAGAACTGTGGAGCCGGAGGAGATGAGGGGGTGGGTCGGATTCATGTAAGCTCTCAATCCTGTTGCATGTGCGCGTATTAGATGCTGATTATGTGTAGGCAGAATGCAATTAGTGAAGGTCGTTATCCTCCCCTTACGAACCACGGGTCTGCAAGTAGTGTTGTAGTCGGAACCCCTGCTCCACCCGCTGGCCCAAACACAACAGAGTCTGTCCCTGAAGGCGAAAACTAAAGCCCTCGGAGGTGTTTTTCTTTGAGGAGGAATGTGTAACTGGGAGGAGGCTAATACATCAAACTTACACTTATATGTCCTTTGTCTTTGTCGTTTTCTTCCAATTTCTTTCTACAGCTTAACTGAAGGTCTTGCTCCGGTGCTCGTTGAACATTGACTACTTTTTATCTCAGATTCTTGTTTCCTTTGGATAGTTGCTTCCCTTGGATAGTTGTTTCCATTGCATATTTCTTTCGTTTGAATAGGTGTTTCTCCTGGATAGTTGTTTCTGTGATTACTTGGTTCCCTTGGATCGTTGTTTCTCTTTAGCACTCATTTCCTTGAGTAGTGTTTTTCTTCCTTGTATAGCTGTTTTCTTTCGATAGCTGGGCCCTTGGATAGTTGTTTCCGTTGACTGCTGTTTTGCGTGGATATAGATATTTCCTTTTGATACTTGTTTCCCTTGAGCAGCGGGGAGATTGGATAGCACGTATTGTGGGATAATTGTTAGGTTCAGGTATTTGTTCGGTTTTGCCAGATATCGATTTCACTCTGATATTATTGACTGTGGTAGCTGGTTTAGGATTCACTGTATCGTTAACAATTCAAATTAACCATATTATTAACAAAATTCATGGAGTTTGCTGGGGTACTCACCTGAGTTCTTCTTTGGTCGGTGCAGCGTTGCCCATCTCATCCGGGGATGTAACCTCTTTAGTCAGGGACTCTCGGTGGAGTGTATCGGCCGTTGCCTGTACGCTCTCGAGAGAAGAGATTACGCCGAGTCTTGCCTTCAGGGTACTACTAATGGGAAGCTCATAAATGCCATATGCGCCGAATTCGTTTTCTCTGGCGTCACAAAATTTCTGACTGGCAACATTGGGTAACCGGAGGTCTTCTATCTTCGTTCCTACCCATACCTGTTAGCACTGCGTTTTCAATCACGAACTTAATTGCGTGGAATAGATCTCAACCTATGGAGCTGTCCATTCTATCTCACCTACTCACCCAAACCTTTCTCCCCGGTATGCGGTAGTACACGATCGAGGGGATGACCCGGTGCCTTTTGTTTGAATACTGCAGCACTGGAGCTGGAGACCACGAGTGTTTATCGACATATAAAGACATACATATGTGGTCTTCCGCCAATGATGGACACGTATCCTTTAGGTACTGCAACGTTTCCCCCTGCTTCGCCCTCCTTTCACAGTTTCTCGACAACTCAAGAGTCAAGAACGGAAGAACAGATCTCTTGGAACATCATGGCCATATTTCCATGCTGTGTGGCCATTTTCTTCTCCACCAACGAAGCGAGGTAATTCAAGAAAGCTCGACGATAGAGAAGTCGAGCTCATAAAGGTGCTGAACAAAAAGGCAGCATCATCCCACTCTCTTACGCTTCATCCATAAGCTAAAATGTTGAGCAGACATTCCATGGCTTCGGCGGACCGACAATATCCTGATTGCGGAAGTCTTCTACCATTCACTGTTACTCCATACCAGTTAGCATTACATACAAAATCGCTGACTGAATTGCATCAAGTACCTCTGACAACTCCGGCCATCTCGATCTTATCTCCGTCCTCATTTTCAGCTTCCTCGAGGGCATGCAGCGTGATTTCGTGATACGAATCCTCTCCACCGGCGGTGGAGATCAATGTATGGAGACACTTATTTGTGTTATTGTGCCAATGCGAGACACGTATCGATACACACCTTTCCTTTACGTTCAGTAACGTTTCCCCTGGCTCCTTCATCAATCTCTCTTTACCCATTTTTGAAATAGGAGGCGTGATCTGACGGCAGCAGCAGTGCCTCTTCTCCGATGAAGATCTCCGAGAACGAAAAACGAATACCCCGAGGAGAGATTATTAATGGCGGGAATTGATATAATAAAGGCCCTATGCATTATAGATGGGCAGTAAGAGCCCATTCTGACGAGCTATTTGATTCTTCTGCTGACAGGTCGAGCAGATTCCTGCTGCTAAGTTACTTTGACGGAGGCAATACTGAGTGGCAGCATCGCCGTAACCCGTCGAAAGCTGAGAATGTTTTCCTATTCTGAAACTTTACTGATATTCCCTGGTTCTCATTAATGCAGATAAAAATCACCACGAACCAAAAAATCGAATCAATGAACATACCACCACAACCCATCCTACTTCCGGAGCAGCCAGAGTTTGAGAACCCCAGAACTCACCGAACCGAGAGAGATATTCAAAATCCAGCGACCTCAATCCTAAAGGGTCAAAATTCCGTCGAGCCCATGGATGGAAGGTAGATAATAGACGGAGAGAAAAAATGGTCGATATTCAGATGGTATGTGAAGACGATGTTACAAAGCTCCGACCAAAGTTCCCGGGATCCTGGTTGACAGCTGACGTTGGAATTCAAGCCGCCGCTAACCAAATCCAGGTCACGGCGGAAGTAACCGAGGCTTGGCGGACAGGGATAACGGTGCAGATTCCGCCCAACATGCTGGATTTTTATATTCGGATATTGGGACTTTCGGAAGTAGCTGGAAGAGTGTTCTCCATTTTTACAATGATTAAAACTAAGATCCAGGAACAATAGTAACTCATTGTTTCATATTGGGAATACAGTTTGAGCGAGGTCTTACCAAGTCTGTAGCAATCATTTCTCACATTGAAAGTGCAAGGGTCGAATACTCTCTTCGCGACCTACCTGAGAATAATCGGAAAAACTTGAGCGCGGAAGGATGATTCTGACTCCGGCATATATATCTTTTCTCACATAGTCACGGAAAATATTTGTAGCAGCAAACAACGGAAAATAGATACCGATCACAAGGACCTTTTACTTTTTGTATCAGGAAGTGCTGTATCTGCTTTTCATACCTTCGACGAACCCAGCTCCGCGAAAGCTGGAAAATCATGTTTTATCATTGGCAATGAACAGTCGCCATATATTGAACTCTCTAGGAAAAGTGCAAAAGAAAAATATCTTTCGGGTGGGCATCTCAATTCCCACACCCCCGATACTGCAATCTTCATCATCTGGTGATTGTGTCTAACAGATTTAGCCACAACCTGTCCCCACCCACGCCTAGTCTGTATATGCAATAGATGTCGGTACCCTTCTCGGATGCACCATCCATAAGAAGATACAGCGAGATTGTTAGCCTTGATACCAAGGACGAATGTTAGCCATAGAGACCCAAAAGAAATGTTTAGCCATCCGTTCAAATCAAATCATTACCTACCAAGCTGCACAACAATTTTACACCACCTCGACAACGTCGCTGTTGATGTTCACCATCCCTCCCATACCCCCCTACCCAGGCCCAACCAGTGCCACCACAAAGGCAATGTATCCCCCGCTGAGCAACCACACACAACCGTCCTCCTCCGGCACCAATCATCTCTCGCCTCAAGTAATGGCGCATGAGTACCATCAAGCCATGGCAAGATTTCACCACCGCGCTGCCCTCTTAGCTATGCGCGCCCAGCGCGCACGCTTCCACCCACGTTTTTGTGAGGTGGTGGAATCGAACATCGATCCGTCGCTCCGTGGACAGAGGTTGTGGGGAGAGACGCTAGCTCTGGATGCCGGGGAATATGCCTGTGGGGGCGCCATGGCGCCCCCTATAGCATGCGGTGTCGGAGGCGAGTACAGTGGGTGGGACGTGGAGGGGGGGATCATTGACCCCCGACTCCGCAGCCCATCCATCTTGGGACCTGCAGCCGCGGGGGAAACTAATTTTCCCCACGGCCCCTCTGTTGGCTGTATGGATGGAAGCGCGGTGGGGAACAGGCCTGTAGGCGAGAGGCAGCAATATTCTAGTGATTTGCAGGACTTCGTTAACCTTCTTGAACACCCCGAGCAACAATGTTCGGATAGTAATGCAGGTATGTGTTCTGGTGGATACTGGGTGTCTGTGGAGTATATGTGTGCGAGGCTAATGATATCATAGACAACATCACGACAGCCGATACCACACCAGCTCCTCCTGTTATCGCACAGCGCTGTAACGGCATTGCTGCCGTCACAGCGCTTGTTCCGGATGACGCACGCATTCCTGTCGGCATGGAGGAAGTTGCAGTGCCTGCCAAGAAGCGCCGCATGCACCGCAAGAAGGTCACTCCCGCGGCAGGGATCTCAGTATCAGGACAGTCTGATGCAGCTGGCTCCAAGATTAACGCAGCGGCGACAGCGCAACGACCTTTAGTTGGGCGTCAGAAGATAGCTGTTCCTGTCGAGGCGACCAGCGCCAGCGAGAAGGACACTCAATCCGATGGTTTGACGAAGAAAAAGATAGCAACACGCCGCCAGGTCAGACGCAACACATCTCCGGTCACGGCGCAGCCCACCACCGCACCCGCTCTCGCTGCGGCTCCCGTTCCGGCCTCAGAACTTGCTCCCGCCGCCCCCGCTGTTACAGTTCCATTCCCGCACATACCGCGCGGGAAGCGAGATAAATTTCCAGCCTGGTACCTGCAGAGCGCCTCCACCCCCAGCTCGCCCAGCGGCGACCAGCCCACCCAGCCTGTTAGGAGCGCAGCGGGAACCTATCGATGCGACGTTTGTCAGAAGGAATGGCCGTGTCGTGCGGCGCTGCTCAGGCATTCGTACAAGCATACCAAGCATCTGAGGTATACCTGTGTGTGTGGGAAGGTGTTTACCCGCGGGGATACGGTGAGGGTGCATTGTAGAAAGATGGGGTGTGAGTTTGTTGCGAGGGGGGGTGTTGAGGTGTAGGGTGGTAGGGTGGTGGATAGGTGCGAAGGGTGGGTGTGGCTCTTTAGGAGGTGGGGCTTGGGGGGTGGTGAGTGTGCGGTGTTTCCCCTCGGGTGGAGGGGGAGATAGATAAGGCGGAATAATGTCATGGTAAAGTAATTGGGAAACTAGTGTGGAAGAGTGATCGGAAGGTCGTCGTAATTGAGCTTTGAGGTCGTCAACTTCGGCTTACCGATCCTTTTCTTCACGTATGTTAGTAGCTAGAGAAAATCACCTTTTAGACAGGTTTTAATTTACGGACGAGCGTTTACCGCCATAGCCTATGGTAGGATATTTTTTAGAAAAGAACAATAGAGAAAATAAGTAGTAAGTAGAAAGCTTTGAAAATCAATTTCTACCATTTTATTTGAGCTCGCGCACACTCTACCCATCTGAGTTCTTGCGCATACATACTCTATAACCAATATAAGCCACAGCAAAAAAAAAAAAAAACCCGAAATCAACTCATGAGCGCGAGCAAACTGAACCCCTCCATAACACAACCATCATGCATCCTGAACCACCCACCACCGCCAGAATTTCCGCCAAATTCCCAGACTTCTAAAATTCCTTAATACCCGAATCTCTCCCAAACACTAAAATCCGTCCACCATTCGTTGCCACCGCCTTGGTAGTACAAGACAGGGATCCCAAATCCAACCACCCAATCATTACCCCCCTCCCCCCAGCCATGCACCCTTATGTAATCCAGATTGCGGCTCTGCTGCGCATGCGGTGTGGTAATTGTGGTCTCAACCAACAGCTGAAAGTAGGATTTTTGGACACTCGCGGTACATGCGACAACGGCCGTATCAGTACGCTCGGAAATGGGTGTAGGTGGTGGAGATTTCGTTGGGGAAGAGGTGGGTCAGGTAACAGTTCGAAAAAGCGCTGTTGAAAGCGGGCGGGGGAGAGGCGGAGGTTTGATAGGCCGGGGGGCAGCTGCGCTGGATTGGACGTGCCATTTAGTATTTATATTGGTTTTGTACCCTTATTACTGTGGATGCTGAGATCTCGAGAGTAGACTGCTCCCTGGGTTTGTTCCTGAATTTGGAAGCGGAGTTCGGTATTCAAAGTGCGATTGTTCAATATAGCACGGCAGGCTGTGGAGCGAGTCCATAGGTCCAGGAAAGAGAGTACTTGACACACGACAAGCATTCCTCGTTTCTCTTGGCAGTGGGCACTCGATACTTGGGCCGTGTAAAATACATTTTCCCCCGAACACCCCGCTTCAACATATCGCATTTCACATCTCTACGAGTACACAATCAACATCCCAAATCGCGGCCACAGAACCACCAACAATGTCCCAACATCCGCTCACCGCCTACAAGACCGACCTCGCCGCCCACCTCGCCATGGTCCAAAACATGATCCGGTCCCACCAGGACGTCTACGCCAAGGCCGTCGACGAATTCAACGCGATCTGCGACAAGTATCCGCGCGGGAACTACCGGGCCCCCTCCATGTCCAGCGGCATGGAGATCCGCTTCGACCTGTCGAACGAGGAGTTCTTGCGTGGCGTGCATGTGGCGTTCTTGAAGGGCTGCATGGACTGGCATGGGAAGAGCGTGCGCGCGCTGCAGCAGAGGCTGGGTGATGTGAATGTGATGGAGGAGGCGAGGGAGATGTTTGGGGTGCTGGAGGAGGGGGGAGAGAAGGAGGGGGAGGAGGGGGTGGGGTGGGTGGAGGTAGGGGAGGAGGAGGAGAAGGGGAAGGGGGAGGAGGAGGAGAAGGAGAGGGCTGAATAGATGTTCAGTCTTTTGATGGCCATAGAGTACATTTCCCTGGGGTGAAGAAAGTTTAACCAGGTCATATCGGCTAGAATAAGAGTTGATAAACCAAAGTTGAAATCTCTTCTTACTAGAGAGTAAAATCTTGCTAAATTATAAACCTCGTGCGATCCGACTCACTACATTCTTTGCCATGTACTTGACACAAACACATGGGAGTAACTCGTTCATTTCGTATTGGAATTCTTTCGCCTTGCGCAAATTCTTCTCTGCAATTATTTGTTATTTCCTTCGCGCTCGGGAGTCTAATTACTGGGGATGGGATTACTAACCTATTCTTACCAATAGGTTTTCTTTATATATAAGAGCGCTCTAGAATAGGTCCCCTAAGGATACATATCTATCAATATTAATCTTTTCTTTTTTTGACAAATTGTAAGCCTACAGGGAATTTAAATTAATTGCAGATACAATCACACTCCCGATTTCCCGCAAAGAAACCCCAACCTGATCGGATCTTTTGCTTGTTTTCAAATACCTTTTTACGATTAATGAGGGAGATATGCCAGGGGCATGGCGCGTGCGGGTCAAAGGACAAAGTAAATTAGATATAAAATGGAAGAGTAAATATCGAGTGATATTCCATGATGGAATCCACTACCCCAAAGTGTCTTTTCCAGTGTCTTTTCCAGTGCCTTTTATAATGCCTTTCCCCGGGCTACACCGGATACCGGAATGACCTTTCTAAGGCATTTACTGATGCAGTTTCTTGATGCCTTCTTCTCATGCCGCCTCTCGCCTCAGCTTAGTACCTTTCTTCTGCCTTTTCCTGTGACATTTCCCGTGCCTTTCTCCCTACTTATACAGAACCCTACTCCCTGTACCACCGAGTACCTTGCTGCTCGTCGCGGTCTCTGCTGCTGCGATTTGTAATGCATTTTTTAATGCCTTTTTCCAATGCCTTAATTTCCTCCGGCTGCACGGGGATCACCAGGCTGTCTTTTCTATGCATTTTCTGATGCCGGTTCTCGCCTATTGTACTAGAATAGATACTATAAATTCCTTTTCTTGTGCCTTTTCTAGTGCCTTTCTCTTATGTCTTTTTCTTGTGTCTTTTTCTTGTGTCTTTTTCTTGTGTCTTTTTCTTGTCTTATACCGAGCTTGCCTACCTGTACCGGTTAGTATGTACTATGCCGGTCATAACAGGCTTTTTTTTACACCGAAGGTACAGGGCTCAGTATATGGATTGATAGCACAGGTGGTAAGGCGCGGACTGTCTAATCGCAGTCCCCAAGGTTTCACCCCGAACCATTTTTTTATTTTTTATTTTTTGAGTATAATATGTTTATTAAAGTAACATGTGATTCATTTTCATGGTCGGTAGAGGGTAGTATCAAATAATGTATATTCCGGGATATTAACTTGCCCTTAAAGCACATTTCCTGATTCATCTCTACATATAATAAGGATTCATTTCGACGGAAACTCGGATGACTTTATTAGCACATTTTCGGTGCATTTGACAGTGCTACAGAAGTACGTCAAAGTTACGATTCATTTCCTGATTCGTTTACATAGCTAGTAGAGACAAGGCAACATCTCCGGACAATCAACCCCCATCTATTCAAAGGGAGTATTGCACGACATATAAGAATTAATATGACTCGTATAGGCTAGTCGTGGTATATATATTTGGCTTTTCCAGGAGCTAAATCGCCTGCTTAAAAATGGGTGACAGGCATATATACCCAAGTCACGTACGCACTGGCTTAAGGGGGTTGAGCTCTTGCTTTTAATTTTATTTACGTCTTTGGAAAACTGTCGCTATTTAAGAACCAAATAATATAATCCCTCCTTTCCTCCACTTCTTACCCAACAAACCTTCATCTATCCTCCATTCCCTAACCCACATTCAAAGTACACCTACAACTCCAAAGCACAATCACAAGAGCTTAATTAACAAGTATGCTTGAAAATACATTCTTTGGCCCTTCAGGCTTGCTTTTCAGCTCTGAGTCAGCAGTAGGTATCCCCTTATCCTACCTCCTATATTTCTTCCTCCCCACCCAACATAAGTAGTCGCCCTTTACGATGCCTATTCAAAACGCTTCCCCGATTCTTTCCCAACTTTATTGGAAGCATTTTAGTTAACTAGGCAATTGCATAATTTTAGACCAAAGAGAAACTCGTGAATAATAATCTTCCAAGTGGAGAGGTGTTCTGTCACAAAATGGACAGCCTCCCAGGTCCAGTCAGAGGCGTAAGTACCCTCTCTTGCTGATCCCTGTATAATACCTGTGATTCGAGTATAAACATTGCTAAGACTAGTTTCTCTTCATAAAGAATCCTATCAGATCCTCGAATAAGGATTATAAGCTCTACAACGAATGGGTCCGCGAACCCTTCAAGCGCGAACATGACCGTCCCGAGAAGCCATTTAAGGTGATCCCTCCAACGGCCATTCCGACAGTCCCAAGCCACGTCGACGAGCTTGCGTGCTTCGAAATCCCTATGTCCGACCGCCACCCCATGGGCAACAGAAGCTTCTACGTCCGCATGCGCCTCAGGGGTATCATGGACATCGAAGAGGAGCTTCTGGACAATTATAGAGAACATTGCAGGAGGCTCCACGAGCTCAAGCGCAACAAACTGGACAGCCGCTTCCGCATTGCGATGATGGAGGGTGAAATGCTTAGACAGGGGCAAGAGATCAGGAAGGTAAAGTGGGTTAAGCTGAAGGTTCTTTGCGAGGTGGTCATGATCCAGGAGGAGATTGACGCCTGGAACGCTGAGCAACCTGATTCTTGAATCTTACAGGTGGAAGACATATCTCGGTGGTGAGAAAGGGAGGGGGGTGGTTGGAAACTGTTCCTGAAGTCGAACGATGAGAAGATGCCGGGAGCATCTTCCTGATTGGGAGGTTGTTGAACAGAATGTCATCCGTACTTGCTCGTTTGGAAGATCTGGGCCGGGTTTCATATGTGTAATTTGATAGTTATTAGATAGACAATTCAAAGCACAAGTTTTAAATAATCTTTTCTTAGCAGCTAGTGTCCGTGATCCACTCCAATGAATATTTCGCCCGCATAATATTCCATAATTTTCACTTGACATTGCCATGAACACCCTCTCCACCGGGAGAAAAATTTGATTAGTATATACAAAGTAGTCATGTTCCAACGGTTGTTCGGTTTATCAGTTCAAACCGCTTTTCTAGAACCGACCCTAACCCTGAACACTGTTACACCAGCGACCCGACTAAACAGGTGTCATGATTTAGCAGAACGTACCACGTTGAGCCCGTTTGTAGAACTAGACTGCGTGTATCTCTAATTGTCTAAACCTATAAAACTAGAGTAGACCTCCGAGACTCTTATAAACCATCTCGCTTCGTTCTACTCTTGAGTCTCCATTGTGACCTAGGAGAACAGAACGCCGCGCGAAACCTTCAGTGTAGAGTTCATGTTTGACTAGTGCCAAGACCTCAGAACGGTTCCACAGTATCAACCGGTTCTTATTCGCTCGGTTCAGTTGTCGACGGTGTTTATTCAGTCCAGTTCAATTCAATTCAGTTTTGAACATAAGAACCTGTTACAACCGTTGGGAACGTTGATATTACAAAGGGGGAGGTGAAGAGATAAATGGTAATTAGAGTCTCCTACCGTTTTTCGGAGGAGGAGCCTCCTCCAAAGTTGGGGTTTGGCGAAACCTTACCGAGCAAGATAGACTATAGATGTAACTAATAGTGATTTTCCCGCCTGCAAGCTAAGTATAAAACCTCTGAATCATGCTTATTAATAAATACTTCACCTTCTAGAAAATATTTTCACTTACTTCAAACGGATTCGAACAATCATAGAAGCCCGGGCCGGAGGTGCACAGGTTGAAAGTACACCATCTCGATGGCACCGGAAATACAAACTTGTTCTGTATACCCAGGTCTGCGATGTGCTAAAGCATTTCCTGGTGGCTACGCGTACGCACCACATTACCGCCCGCCCCCGCAACATAGGGCTTCGAACTACATGTAGTCTTTTTGCCTCACGCTTGCAACCCCCTGTTAGGGGAATCTAGATAAATAGCCCGCCAGGTCCTTCTTATTTTCAATTCCTCCATCCATCTGTCTGTTGTCCTCCATTCATCCAAACAACCATCGCTTTAAACCTCAATATCCTCATCCATTGAAGTCATCTGTAAAACCCTCGATACGTCTCCGAGGTCCTCGAAATCATCCAATTAATACCCGCAAGCTACCCTCGAACTTCTCGAATAAGCCTCCTGAAACAATGCTACAACCATATTCCGCCCGCGGACAGATCCTCACTCTGCTCGCTCAATACAAAAACCTCGGCGAGCAGAGACGCGACACGCTGAAAAGAATACGTCAAACCCGCACGATGTACATGATCGCTTATGACCACGTGGGAAAGGAGACCTGGGACGGAGGCTCTTGGAAAACAGACAAGGGCCTACGACTCCTAGCCCAAAACCTCAAACGCCTCACCGACCAGGAGGTCACTTTACGCGAGAGACTCACGGAGCTGGAGCGGGATGCACTGGGTTGCTTCATGCTGATTGCAAAGATCATTCCCGAACTTCTTGAGCGCTGCCAGGGTACAATGGCGGAGATTCTACAGGGACGTAGGGAAGGTTTTAGCTTTGAAATTTGAAGGCTCAGAATGGGAACGACGATCGAAGCATTGGGACGACATGGGACGGGAGAAAAGATGGGAGTGGGTACGAAGGAATTGTGAATTTGTCACAACGCACGGAGGAGGTTTTTGGAATAATCTGATTGATCGAGCGGGTCGGTTTTCAAATTGGCCGCTTGTAGCTTCTTTCAAGTAGCTATACCAGCATTTCATTTTCTGTAACTCACATAGCAATGAATTCGAATACTCTGACTAGCTATATAGAGAGAGATTCCTGCCATTTGTGAACTACGTGTGATCTAATGACCATTAGCCACCGAACTGGCCACGTAAACCTAGAGGTCGCATGGGTGCTGAAAGAGCCACAACCAGTGGGAAGGAAGGTTAAAGAGGATTGATAACACAGCTTCGCAAGTACATATTTGGTAGTGCCTCGACGATAATAGTTCTGCTCGCAGAATGGATTGCGACAAGGGTGGTGGATTATTCCCCTGTAATCATAATTATTCTGTCTTTTCCCCCTCTGAGACAAATTGTAAGCTTCTCGGAAAGGCGTCAAATCAGCCAGGGTGTCATCTTTCTCGAGCGGCGGTAGTGAAAAAGTAAGATCTTTGATACCCGCTGAATTACTCTCGCAAGAAACGATTTAAAAACTTCTATAGATAGAAGAATACGAAGAAAAGAATGGTCACCTAATCCCGGCCGTGTCAGCCACCTTTGATTGAGTCTCTTCCACGATAAATCCTACCTCTTTTCTTTTCCCTCTCTTCTCTTATCTTGATCTCATTAGGTCTCTAGTATCGGTCCAAAAGTCTGTACTTAGGTAGGTATATATATACCGTCGGTCAGAGTCTCGGTGTCTAGCTCACTGATAGGTGTCGAGAGATTTCCTTCCATTCCGTAAGTTTCGGCGTGCCACATCTACGAGGGGCTCATACCATTTACGGCCAGCCGCTATTAGTTTTACATTTCACACAAGATAATACAATCCTGCTCTGTTATGAGAAAAGCTGCCACTATTGCTTTTGCACTTAGTACCAGTTAATGACACTTTCGTTAATTTCGAGTACCTAAGGGAGCTATAAATAAGTACCTCCGGCCGCAAGTCATGACATATCATCAGTACCAACCATCCTCTACAAACGGTAATTAGTAACAGCAATATTCTACAATAACAACTATTTATTAACAACAATTAATTTAGAGATACATAGCAATACATCTTCAACCATGACCTCCACCACAGTTTTCTTGCATCTTCGCCAGATCAACCTCCTGGTCGTCAGTATCAGAGCCTTCAAGAGAACCCTCATGCATGAACAACAACTCCGCGACCATTATATGGCACAGCTTGCTGAAATTCATATCTACACTCTCGAAGACTACGCCACGGTTGCCGGAGATGACATTGATTCTCCGTATGAAACCATTGCGGTCAATGCTGCTATTCTCGGGCACAGAATCCTTCATAATATGTGGTTGATCAAGGATTCTGAGGATGAGCTGGTAAACCTGTTGGAGGTAAACAGGGAGTTGTGGATTCTTTAGTTCCTTGGGGAACTTTTGCAAGAGAGGTTTTTCGTTACTCAAATGTGAAATCTTTGGACTTGTGCTATCATGGTGAGAATGCTTCAATACATTAATATTGGGAAAGAAATCTAACAAGCTAACTCTCTCTAGATTTAAATCATAAACAGTTTTCTCGGATACCAAACATATACACAACGTACTGTGTCGGCGAAGGCAGGAAACACGAAGGATGAGGGGTGGATTAAGCTGTGGATTAACTTTCTGTTTTCGATATCGTCCTGTTCTCATAGCACTTGTGCCGTTTACTCAAATTTGGAAATTAAATAGCTTGAATAAATGGAGAGAGAATTTCAGGTTTTAATTGCTCAGTACTATACATCGTATACCTCAGTTTATATTATTGTCGCGAACGTTCAGTAGTAATTCCGTAGAGATCTCTCTTCATACTCATGATAGAAAATGTCGGTGATGTGCGTGTGATCTCCAAACAATAAATTAAGAGCCATGTAGTTCGCAAGATTTGAGGCGAATTTCTCCTTTTTCTTGGGGTGCGTGACTTCGTGCAAGCCACTCCTAGCTTTCCACTTCACAAAATCACTCTGATCTCAGGGTCGTTTGGGCACCCGTAGTACCTAGAAGTGTGTAGCATCTGCCACCGGAGGTTTTTCATGATCACTTTCTCCTACAAACACCAACCGACCTCCCACCATGCCTTTTACAGAGCCTATTTTCAATCCACGGATGATAATTATCCTCAGCGACAGGATCGATCTCGTTGAGCTTTCCCTCTCTCTGTCAAACCATCTCCGTGAACGTTACCTCATTCAGCTTGCGAGGATTCGTACCCACAGGCTCACAGCTCCAGTTGCCGGCGATAGTCTTGATGCGGCCTATGAGAGGATTGCTCTTCGAGACCTTGCGGAACTCGAAAATCTAATTGCCGAAAAAACAAGGTTGATTCGTGAGTTGGAAATGAGGTTAGAGCTGCTCGTGGAGGCGAACAGATGGGTTTGGCTGCTTTAGATCTCCGAGCTTGCGCTTGCAAGGTGAGAAAGTTTGAACGCTACGGGGAATTGAAGCTAAAATGGTCTCTAGATCAAAGATACAACCAGGTTTTCAGTAAGCGACGAGTACACAAAGCTGCATGCTCGGTCAGGAAGCTATGTTCACAGGGATGACGGATAAGGGGGGGAGGAGCTGCCGGTTTTGATTACCTTCTTTGATACCAACTAAGACGTCTTCTCGAATTAAATAACTTGCATAAATCAAGGGAACTATGAATTTTAATACATTTGTAGTATCCTATACCTGTTTCTTACTATAATTGTCGTGAACATTGTTGCTCCGGAAAGTACTTTAATTCCGTAGATATCTCACTTGATAATTTTAATAGAAACTGTCGATCATGTGCGTGTGATCTCCGAACATTACCAGATATAAGCTAGTTCTGCAGGTTTGATTAGAATTTCCTCCTTTTTTTCACAGCGCATTAGCATGATTTTAAGGGAGCCACTTTCATTTTTGCTCTTCACACAAATTACTCAAATTTCAAGCATTCAGAGTACCTATAAATATGTAGAATCTCGCACCGGAAGTTAGGACTTGCTCAGTACATATCAATCATCTTCCACCACCGGTAATTAGTAACACCTATTGACCCCACTCTATGGCAAGTACTTACTAAAAAACAACTTAATATAGAACCATAGATACACAAACAGGCCTTCCACCTGACCTAATCTATCAATAAATAAACCAACCGGGCTTCCACCATGGCTTTCAACTCACCGATTTTCAATCCTCAGCAGATCAATATCCTAAGTAACAGGATCGAGGTCCTCAAAGCTGAGCTCTGTCACTCGCACTCTCTCCTCGAGCGCTATGTCAGGCAACTTGCAAGGATGCACACCCACGGTCTTAATGCAGTTTATGTCCCAGTTGCCGGCGATATCATCAATATCAGCAACGAGGAACTTACTGCTCGAATTTCAGCGCTTACATTCAGGATTGTGAAGAGAAAAAGATTGACTAACAGCTTGGAAATGAGACTTGGGCTGCTCCTGGAGGCGAATAGATGGGTTTGGCTTCTTTAGATCCGACCCGGTCTCGGAGGTGTCACGGGGTTGGGCTTTCATGGTATGAGAGTTTAAATACTGCGGGGAATAAAAGCTAACATGTACATTTGCTCTAGATCAAAATTACGACGAGATCATACAGTAAATAACGTATACACAAAGCGACATACTCGGTGATCATGAAGGATCGCAAGGATGAGGGAGGAGGGGATGGGATCTACCTGTTTTCAATGTCTCCTTGTTCTGATACCAATTCAGTCGCTCACTCAAATTAAATAGCTTGATCAATTGAATAAATAAAGAGATTAATAAATTTCAAAGTACGATATATACATTATATAGCTCTTCCGACTTCATATGATTATCGCGAACCTTCTCTCCTCACGTGACAATAGTTTAATTCCGTAGATATCCCTCTTCATACTATTGTGAAAAAACCGTCGGTAATGTCTTGTGAGAAATCCCCAAACATTAACAGTTGGCTATGCTGTTCTGAACCATTTATGACTTTGGCGTAAGCGACTTTTAGTTTTTGAATTTCTCACAAATAACCCTAACTCAGGGTCATCCGAAGCACCCAGAAATATGTAGTGTCGACAACCGGAAGCTATGAGTTACCGAGCACCAGTCATCCTACAACATCGGTAATTAGTAACACCTATATCCCACGAAAACAGGTACTTACTAAAAACGATTTAATCTAGAGTTATACACATACCAACCAAACTACCGCCATGTCTCTTCCGCCGCCTATGTACAGTTCCCAGGAGATCAATTCCGTTAAACAGAGGATCGCGGACCTTAAGGCTAGTGATTCCATCTCAAAAAAACTTCGTACACACTATGTCTCCTAGGTTTCGGCCATTCGTGCGCAGAGCCATCGCATCCACGAACTTCACGACGGGATGAATGACTGCTACGAAGACACTATTGCTAGCCTGAAACTAGTTGAGGGGAGACTTAGCGAGATCGAAGGGGCTATTGCGTTCTTGGAGAGGAAGTTAGGGCGTTTTCTCGCGGCGAATCAATGGCATGACCTGCTTTAGATCCTGGGAGGTGCCGTGACACGTGTTCTCAAAGTTGTTGGCTTTCAAGGTAATAGTACTTGCCGAATAATACAGAAAACAAAAGCTAACATGTCCTTTAGATCAGACCAGAACCACCGATTACAATAATTAAACAACGCAATGTCAGGCGGTGCAACAACCTAAGGATGACGGTTGAGGAGGATGGGAGCTGTGACTCACTTGTTTTCATAATTTTCCTGTAATTTTATACCAATGAGCCGTTTACGCATATCAAATAGCTTGAATAGAAGTTTGAATTTTAAAATATGCTTTAATAGTGTCTCACAGCCCCACCCCTCTAAACCCTCCCCATGATTGCCGCGAGTCGCAAGCAAAGGTTTTGCATCTTAGGAGAAGCTCAGCTTCCCCACCCCGCGAAGACCGGCGACGTAAACTGCGGGTAATGTGATCTGAAGGAATTTAGCACTCCCCGAAGTAACCACATATAATATTTGATGGTTGTAAGGTGGCTTCTTCTTCATGGTTATTAAAGCTTCCACGAATCGTACGCGTACCGACCTACCAACACCACCCCCTCTCTGCCCATTGCGCCCCTCCGCCCCTCCGATACTGAACTCGATACTCTATAGCGGTCTTGGGGGCGCGGTATGAAAGTGGCTAGACTGCACCTCGGTGTGCTGCGGGGTGTTAGTACGCGACGTTGCTTTCGGCATCATATGATATCACTCGGATATGTCAATGCGCTCCTTCTCACAACGCACCTTGAGCTGTGTCTCGTAGGCGACCATACAGCCTCGAAGCACACATACACCCTTGAATCATCTGTGATAGTGATCTATTGAATTTTAATGCCGATGTTTTGACACCCCCGAAGTAGTTATCCAGCTGCCGGCCGCGGTGGACGATCCATGAGCAAAGGGGGCTCCAATTTCAAATGACTATTGGAGGACCGCACACGATGACTCGCTTCTCCCCAACATCGACAAACCTAAGACACGAATAACTGCCTCTCCATAACCCATCATCGCGACAGATCCACCGCATTCCGATGTAAGTACCAAAGCCAGCTCGGAGTTCGAGTCGAAGCCATGCTAACTGTCAGAGGAGCAGCAGCTCAAGAGTCCCAGCTTTCAAAGTCGACTACCATAAGAAATGCAGCGTCCAGGTCCACCACCGCCCACTACCCCGCACACCGCCAGCTCACAGCCTCATCCTCCATGCCTCATTCCTGGCGTTCGCTCACCGGACATGTCTCCCCTCATCCCCGTCCAGCCGTTGTTCAGCTCCCGTACACAGATGTCCCCCCACGCAGTCGCCATCCACCCCGGAGTCACCCGTGAGGAGTACGTCGACAGCCTCATTCGGAGACACAGCGTTCTCCGCACTGAGTATATTACACTCAAGGAGCGCTACAGGAGACTCGCGCAGGATCACGCCAACGCGTTGAACCCTGGTCGTAATCCTACCGTCAAGGTTTTCAGGGCGGCACCTCTGATCAATGGACTTGCGCAATGGTTGGAGAGCTTTGCGAGTGATCTGGAGGCTTTGTTGGATGCTGTCAACGTGGCGGAGGCGAGGGCGTTCGAGAAGTTTACGGAGCTTATGAAGGTGGATAAACTCCTTCAGGATCTAGGGGTCCCCGTGGCGGACGACTAGGTTGGGGGAACAAAGTCTTTTGGAATAGTTAAAAAGGGTATCCAATCTGTCAACTTTTACCGAGATCCTACTTCTTTCTTTCCTTCTTTTTTTTTTTTTCTTTTGGCGGGGGAGCGAAGGGAATTGGGACATCAAGCCAGATCAGCTGTTTTGGTAAAAATTGTTTTCTCTTTCCGCACGGGTCGGACACGGAATTAAATGGATACTTCTTCTGTTGTTTTCCTCTAGATTATATTATCGCGAGCGCTCAGTACTGGGGGGTACCTTTGATAGAAAGTACCTACAAATTTTCAATTTCCGTCTTTCAAACTACTGAAATTAAGCAGGGCAAGATGGGACAGCAGCACTTCTATTTAGACTTCGTTTGACCTCTCATACATGGTCCAGACACATGTCGACCCGGGAAAGATTAGAGGAAGAAGCTCTTCGCGCCACTCTAGGAAACCCTAACCCACGATCAATCCCCAGCTGTCATTGGCCCTCGCCGACCCTACAAACATTGACGTAAATGATGAACCGGCCATGTTTAAATACAAAGCTATGTTGAGATTGCGAGAAGTAGGAACTCGGAATAAAACGGATCTCTCGCTGAGATCATGACAAGCTATTACCCCTGTTTCGCTACCTGTTATCAAAAGAGCAGGCATCTCCGGGTTATCACCAAATCAGAAAGCAAGCCTTTCGCAGTTAACCATACACATCCCTCAATAGTATAAAAGTTGTAGTGTTTTTTATCTTGATTACTAATTATCTAATCGCTCATGAATTAAAAGGTCAGAAGACGTTACGACGAAATCCCCACACAGACCTCCGACCTTTTAATTAACGTGTCACCTTTCAATACCCTCTAGCTCTAACTAAGTACTCGTACTACTCTCCATTCCGATGCCTGCTCTCCTGATTGTGACTCACTTCGCTCCTTCGGGCACCTCGTGAAGTAAACCTCACTACGCATAGTGCTCCCCAAACGCCCACATTGAAGCCCAAAATCCAGTCAAGTCTTCGTCCCTCACGGGCACACCCCTCATCTGCCCCCACCCCTCCATAAGCACAGGATCGCGGTTCCTCTCGCGCTCCCGATACATGTTCTCTCTCACGCCATCACTATCTGTGATTGTCACCCCCGGGCACAGTGTATAGATCTCATCAAGAACAGCCATTCTCTTGTCTTCGACAGCCTCGAGTCGAGCCTGCAGCACGCGCTTTTCACGCCTGAGAAAGTTCAAGAAGGACCTGACCTTCTCGGTTTGCATAGAGTAGTGCTCGTCAAACCACTCGTTGAGATCAGCGATCTTGACACCGACGTAAAAGATTTCGTCGCAGTGCTCTTGGAGGCGGTGGAGTAGGACCTTGAGTTGTTCGGGGGTTGTGGGGCTTTCCATGTTGGATGTTGTTGGTTTTTGGAATGAGCTTTGATAATATATTATGGGTTGGTTGTTTGTTTTCGGAATGGGCTTGTTGATGTATTGTAATGTGAGTTGGCTGGGTGATGGAGGATAGAGTAAGACGGAACGCAAACTATTTAAATATAGCTGGTTAACGGCTGCTAGGGCGGGAATATTTCAAGATATCCTGTCTGTCACTACCTTCTTTCATCTATCGCACCGGTGATGTCATATTTTGGACTTTGATAAATCGATGGCTTTTCAAGATTTTATTTTCTTACTTTGAGGCCTAGATGTCGATAGGCTATGTATACGGCCGGTGTGTATATGAATATACAGTGAGTCATATTCCCACAGCTAACATCAACGAGTCATAATGAGTGGGGGGGGGCGTGGGTTTATTGGCTAAGTATCGATTAAAACGAGTGATGATCCAAGATCGATCATTACTGCTGGAATACACCGGTAAACGAGTGATAGTTCATGATTGACAGTTACTGCTGGAATATTTTGACTCATATCAAAGAAGGTTTTGCTTTAAGGTCACTGCACGGCAATTAACGTCTGATGCTCGGTTTTTATTAATTAGAAATTAATTCTTTTCTTACGTATGATAATTAGTTCGTTATAAGTATTAGTACTATCAAATCGAGAATCTTTCTACTTTTAACGCAACCAAAAAAATCTTCTGCACCTCAATCACCCACACAAATTAAAACACCCTCTGCCACAACCAATTCCATTAAATCCCCCCCCCCCCCTCCTGGGGGCCCAAATTGTTCACTCCATTCCCACCCTCACCAACCCCACCACTGCACCATCACAAAAGCAAAGTGCACTGGTCACACTTCCAGTGATCGCACACCTCACACTCGCGGTCATATTTCCACGACCACTGACTACTGCAATTGCAGCACTCCCACAGCGCATCCTTACCCGGCACTCCCCCCCGGGGGCACGCGTTCGGGGTGTCCGCCATATCAGGAGGCAGGATTGCGCCAATTGGCGCTGCGGGGTAGGGAGAAGATGAGGGCTGGCAGGTTGGTGAATTCATGTTTTCGAAGGTGACTGGGGGGACTGGGAGGTCGTGGGGTTGGGTTGGTGTATTTTGGGTAGAGTTGTAATTAGTGGCTCTGGGTTGTTGCTTTGAACGGGAGCGTGGTTTCGGATACGGCGGATGTGTGATGGATGTTTATTATTTGGGAGCAGGGGTGAATTTGTCATTATATAGGCAGTACGCCCGTTAGCATGATTCTATGTAGCCGCCGGATACTTAGATACTACAGAAACTTCCATACCGCAGCATCGAAATTTTCTGGCGAAAATGGGATTCACCCTGCGGCTTGAGCCGTATAGAAAGATGGTAGAATGAATTCTGTTGACTTTTATTTTTCTGGTCGGCGATGTTGGGGGGTGGGGAGTTGTAGCTGTGCTAGTGGGTCATGCACAGAAAGTCAAACACCTCGACCAAAGGTCCGCATTGGGCGTTATTGAAAACTTAGGTTTGTTGTCCTGTCCAAGTGGCTTGGCTTAAGCGAGTGCTATCCCATGACGCGAGTGAGAGCGCGTGACGGAGCATGTTCTTTCAAGTTTACACATTTAGAGGCAGTTGATAACCGAGAAGGTGGGATATGGGCCGCATGGGGATTAGACCATTTGAAAGGATATCTGACTTGATATCGAAACAGTTGGTTAAATTGGTATAGGTTCTTGGGTGAAAATTGTCCACCTCTTGAATCCTCCGATCGTGCTATAAGACGAACATTCGTCCGGCCAGACTAAATTCTCACTACCAACTCACATCGCTCAAACCAGCCAAACTAACACAGGATATCGTAATACCCAATACTCAAGCCATCCAAACTAACACAGGAACCCCAACACGCAATACTCAAACCATGCCATCCCAAAACCCCACCCTCGACATCCACCACCCCACCGACTTCCCCATCCGGCAGTTCATCCTACGCAGCCGCCTCGCCGCCATCGAAAAGGCCACCACCGCCCACAAGCTCATCCGCGAGAAACTACTGACCCTGAAAACAGAGTGTAAAGATGGGCTGACCGAGAACTTCCTCGACGCGCTCGAAAGAGAGCTGAATCGTGTTAATCGCGTGCTGGGGGATTTTTCTATCGAGTTTGTCAAGGTGGGGGCAGAGATTAATGTGTTGGAGAGTGCAGAGGCGAGGAGAGTGTGCGTTCAGGGGAAGGAGGTGCGGAGGAGGTGCTTTTAGGTTGTGGATGGTATTTAAGACCGTCTATGCTGGGTAGGTAGTTAGTTAATTAGTGGAGAAGAGAATAAAATCATGACGCCTTAGCAGAAAGACCTGGATGAATTAGAAGAGCTCAGCTTGAGGTGCCAGTTGGGTATTTATGTCTAATTATATCCACGCTATCAGATGGGCGTAGGGTAGAGTGAAACGCAATGTGCAGGGAATGACGCATCTGATGCCAGTTTGGTCGTGCTCATCCACGGTGCCAGATGTATACTGTAGCCTACTATACTCTTTCCACATTCCCGCTGGGTGACCAACGTTACACGAGCGCCCAGTCTGCGCCACAACTCGGCTACGAGTGATATTACATGAGGCAGCAGCCTCTGTGGCTTTTTCAAGTGCTAGTGCTACATGAAGCGCAGAAGCAGGTACGCAGCCCCGGGTCCGTGTGCTCGACGTCGCATCAGTTAACGGTCTCGATGGTAGGTGGAAGTTAGTTCCGCGGGGGATTGTGGAGTGGGGCATGGTTCGCTAACAGTGGATGGGTGACGCCCATTGAATGGAGATGGATTGAGGGCATGGGTGAGGAAGAGAGTTTGAAATGGTCATACGCGGGAGATCTAAGCAGCATGATGCGAAAGAAAAGAACTTGATCTCGAGATGTTGAGCAGGTATTCCTCAACTCTTCCTTCCATTCATTACGAGCTATCTATGTTCCGTGCGTACTGAGATATGCTATGCTTCTACGCTATGCAATTCTAAATACCCCGAAATGAAATGTAAGCCAAGCTTACAGGAACTCTCGAAGACTCAGGTACACGGCTTGATATTCATTCTATTTAACTCGTTACTACAGCGGTTTAGAACAGACAACATTTAGAGTGGAACGTCTTGATGAAAAAACAATGAGAGATCACCTTTCACCGCGCTGAGAAATGCTTTCATATCCCATCCCTAACCAGCTAGTAACTCCCACTGACACGACGCAATGCTTTGTAGACGATAAGAAACCCAAAGGTTCAAAAGAGCCACCGAACCACCTCCGCTATTCACGCGGCGCAGGCGCCTTCCCCTCCTTTTTCTCGAACCGACGTTTCCTAATTAACACCTCCATCAGCATCATATCACCAGACTCAAAAAGCAGGCATGAACAACTCACATCCCCCTCAAAAACGGCCTCATCTCCTCCAGCTGCACCGCCTCCACCTCCTCCGCCCACAACTTAATCCTCGCCTTGCGACTCTCCCCCAGCACCCACACCACCAGACTGACACCCCCCACACCGCCCACCTCCGCGCGACAAAACGCACACCTCAAGAACGTCGGCCAGTGATGCGGCCTCGTGATCGCCGCCCACCACGTCCCGAGTACACAAGAGCGACACATGCGGTGCCCACAGGCAAAGACCAGCCTGGCCTCGCGGCGCGTGCAGCACGGACACGCCGGGTGACGGCCGGGCTCGGGATGCAGCGGGTCGATGTCCGTGGCGTCCGAGGCGTCGCCGAACGAGTGGTAGCTCGGCGCGGCCAAGTGGAGAACGGCTCGCGGCGTGAGCGTCCAGATGGCGGCCAGGACGGCCTGGTCCTGGCCGTTGAAGCTGCGCCAGTCGAGCGCTGTGATGCGGTGGTCGGGGTCGCGGGTCACTGCATACACCACAGAACATCAGTCCAGTGTTAATTATTACTACACCATCTATCCAAGCTCCTGGTGTACTACTCACCACCCAAGAACATCTCCACATCCCTGCCATCACTGCTCACAAACACCAGCGCATCCTCCACACGCCAGCGGCGGCTCCCATCGGCCTCCTGCACCTCCGCTCCCCTGGGGAACCTTTCCCGCATCGTCCGCCACGGCTGGTGGGTGATGACCTCCTGGTCCTGCGCATCCAGGTCGTCCAGCACGGATCTCCACCGCGGCACAGGCGCAAGGACACGCGTGTTGGCGGTGACAGTCAGCCGCCGCGGCAGAAGGAAGATGTGCACGCCGTTCAGGCGGATGCGGCTACGGCTGTTGTTGGGGCCGTTCCAGTCGCCGTTGGTGGTGATCACGCCGGCGACGGGGGCGAAGGGGTTGTGCCGGTGGGTTCGCGTAGTGTTGTTGGGGTTGCTATTGGTTGCGCCGGGGAGGGCAGGGGCGGGGGCGGGGGCGGCCGCGAGCATGCCGAGTTCGCTGTGCTGAGGTCGACCCGGACGGTCGCCGATAGTGCCGGGTGTATGGTAACCGGGAACAAGGAGCCCGAACTCGCCCGGCGGACCTGGAGCCGCACTCGAGCTACTATTTCCCGGCCTGCTGCTCGACGGCGCCCCGCCGAGAAGCATCCCGAACTCGCCGTGCTGCGACGGGGCGGCGTGCTGGCTCCCATTTCCAGCCGGCCGGTTCGACCCACTGCTTGAAGACTCGCCGCCGTCGCTGGGATGAAGGACACCGAACCCGCCGTGCTGGGACGGACCCGTGCGCTGCCTCTGCCCATGCCCAATCGCGGCCACTCTGGACCCACTGCTCGACGACTCGCCGCCGCCGCCATGTCCAGGATGCAACACACCGAATCTGCCCTGCTGTGCCGCAACCGGCGGCGTGCCGTGGCCTGCCCCGACACGCCACGACTCCCCGTCGTAGGGGCCGTGGCGTACGGGGTTCATGCTTACTGTGCTGAGCCTGCTCATGGTAGGGCCGCGGTGGCCTTCGGGGTGGGGTGTTTCGGGCTGAGACATTGCGCGGAGCTCTGCGAGCGGGGTCTCGCGGGGGGGACGGCGCGGGGCGGGGAGGGAGTCGATGGTGTCGCCGTGGGGGGTGCCTGGTGGGGGGCGGGGGCGGGGGGGCATCCTGTCTAGTTAGGGTTGAGATGTTAGTGGAGGTCCAGGGTGGTGGTGGTGGTGGACGATAGGAAATGTTGTTGGTTTTTCTGACCTTTTTTTTTCTTTTTGCGTGATTCGGGCTGTGAATTGGTAGTTGGTAAAGAACTGATGATGGTGGAGAAGGAAGAAAGGGGTGGTGGTGCTGTGCTGGGGGAAACGACGGTGGTTTTGTGTAGCCCGCGGCGCCGCCGGATTTGGTTTTGCACCGGAAATGCTATGTCACGTGCGAGGCCAGCGGTTAGAAAACTACATGTACCGTGGGACATCGGCATTGAGATTCACCACACCGAGCCAGCAGTCTCTGAGACCCAGCTTTATGTATTCCCCAGTGTAGGCTCTTGACGAAACATCTTTGACGCTGATATGCTAGTTCGTGAGCCCTCGGTGGTGCATGGTATGTTGATATTCATTTCTCGCTGGGTGGGCGCCGGTCTGCCATGTTTGATTTTTCACGCCATAGCTAGCGATGTGGGTTTTGTTTTTACACATAGAGTCCTGTCCTCCGTGCCCCGATCGATGTGAGGTTTTCCTAAGGCGAAATGGCACACTCCCAACCAACCATAGTGCCGATAGCTAGCTAGCTGTGGTAGCAACGGAAATCAGTGCGGGTTTTCTTGCTTTTCCGAGTGGTTAACGCATAATGTAACGGGATTCGCCCCTATCAGCGAAAGGTCTGTAGCTATTTGACTCGGAACGAGCAGCTAGACATCGTAGTTTTTTTCTAAAGAAGGTGTACTATATATACATGTATCTATATCAGAGGAATACATACTTAGGCAAGCCAGAGCAAGGCATTCACACCCGTATCGTCCCGGTGCGCACAGTGTAATTCTCCTCACCCTCCAAATTGCACTCAATCCCTTTTCATATCTCCCCACCCGCCCGTCTCCCCCACAGTTCACAAGCCCCATAAACGCCAAATGAGACCTTCTGCTATCATCAAGAACCTCGACTGACGCCGGGCACACTTACCCGGAACAGCTTGCGCCTCTTTTCTTGGTCAGATGGGCACAGCCTCTCCCAGTTAGGAGATTGGTCGCAGAGGTAGCTGGATCATGGGGCGTCACTCGCGTGTGGACTGTGGCGTAAAGGGCTCGTGTAACGTCAGCTAGTTGATTAGCTGATAGTCCTCGTGTGTAACGATGGGGGTGTTACTTCATTGGATGGTTCAACGTCCGGATAGTACGAATGTGGGCGATATTTCGATAGGCACGATCGAGGTACGCATAAATCAGAAGTGAGCAACGGCAAGGGGGTGGGAAATAGTTCCTGCCGTATTCTTATTGTGCGAGTAGATGTGGACTACTGCTAGCTTAAGATCTCGGGGGGGGGGGGGGGGGGGGTTAATTCTGCGCTTCTCCAATCAATAGACTTCAAATGCGCTAAAAGAGGATCTGCATGGGCTCATTCAATGGTTGTGATGCTTTCGCGTCATCTGTTCCCTGTCTGATTCAACCAGCGTCGAATGGTCTGGCAGGGTTGAGAAATGGCTTGATAGAATTGGAGAAAACGCAACACTTGACATTCACGCTGCTCCTAACAGCAGAGTACGGGTGCAGTGGAGCACTGGCGATATGTAAGTTGTCATGAATCACCTGGAGTATGATGAATGTCCAGTGCTCAGTTGCAAGCTGCCCCGAGACACGAGTTGTAGAATCCCAAAAGAGACGTTAGAGAACCAGTGCCCAACCAAGCCCGCGGCCCACGACCGCAGTCAGTCTCCCTTGCCCAATGTTCCACTCTCGGGCGCGTGCTCTCTCGGCCGGCGAACCAGCCAATCCAGGTTCCGCACTTCGCCCACCAACCCTTTATTTACCTCGGAAACATTTCTCTCCCAGCTCCATCCTCTCCATCGCAAACATTTCTCTCTCAAACAGCTTCGTTACCCAAAGATCATCACAACGAAACTTGTTCATCAACAACAACAAGCCTTCGCAGAAATGCCTTACTCGAACCGTGCTCACCACTCTAGGGGTAAATACCTCTCCCATCCCCCCCTTCTTTTACTACATATTCTCAATACTAACCCCGATCCACCCGCAGCACCCCGCCCCTCCGCGCGCTCCATCACCCGCCCCGGCGCCGCCGCCCCCGACCTCCAAGACTTCCCCCCCCTCCCCAGATCCACCCGCTCATCCCTCACCGCCAACCTCATGTCCATCAACCGGCTCCTGTCCCCCAGAGACGCCCCCGCTCCCGGCCGCCCCCTCACCCGCCGCGCCCTCCACGAGCTGCAGGAGACCTTCGTCGCCCCCCGCATCCCCGCCGTCGAGCAGCAGCCGCAGTACATCATCCCCATCATCCACCGCGACGCCAGCGACACCGACGCGCGCCCGAACCCGTTCATGCCTCCCCACCGCAGCCTCTTCGAATTCACCGCGCGCACGCTCCCGATCCCGCTCCCCAACCCACGCCGCGATGAGTCGTGGCAGCGCGCATCCTACTTCCCGAGTCCGTATGCCCGTGGCCCGTCCAACCGCCGTGCTGATATCGCTTTCCGTATGTCTTCCACCCTCCCCCCCTTCATATCTCAAGACTGACATGCAACAGGTGTCTACCGCGACGCCGCCGCCTCCACAACCGCCATGGACCTCCGCACCGAGTCCGACGGCGCCTCGCAGGCCGACACCGTGTCGAACCACTCCAACGGCACACTGCCCACGCTGCCCGACGCCAACGGCAACCCGGTCTTTGCGACCCACGCCGAGGCTTCCTTGTATGCGTCGGACGCCTCCGATTGCGGCGCCGACGACGCCGCCGCGTGTCAAGTCTGCACGCGCCGCAGGGCGATTGTGCGCTTTGTGAAGTGCACCCATGGGTTGTGTGTGGCGTGCATGAAGGGCACGTGGTGGGGGAGGATCAATCGTGAGAGACACTGGCCGACGGTGCTGCCGTGTGGGCTGTGCCGGGCGGAGGTGGATAGAGTGCGGGTGCTGGAGGGGGGCGTGCTGGGGAGGGTGCAGGGGGTGCTGGAGTTTATGGTGGAGAGGAGTGGCACTGTCAGGGTGAAGTTGAGGTGGGAGGAGATTGATAGGGTGAGGCCCGTGGAGCTGCAGCCGTGGTTGATCTTTAAGTAAGTTTTTCCTTTTGTGTGGTTATCTTGATTGGGTTTGAATGGGGACTGATGGGTTTGATAGGCATCGTCAGGTTTTCATGCAGCATCTCTTCCCGACGGCTGAAGGACAGCCGCCGGCGCAGGGGAGTGACAGCCTCGGCATTGTTCGTAGGGTGGGTTTCTAGATCCTCCTTTCTTTCTTCCTTACTATCCCACGCGCAGGTCGAATCGTACTAACGCATCCACCCATTCTAGGCCCAGTAAACCCACTACACTACCACACCCGCTCCCACACACGTAGAACGCAGTCAACGGAACAACAAATATCATAACAATCGGAACAACCAACATCATAACATCGGATAGAAGATCTAGCTGGCTGGTTTACATCCTATCTACGGTCGCGATTTACGTTCTGCAATTGCGGGTTTCAGTTCGGAGAAAGGCGTTCAAGGGTTCAAGTGTTCAAGGGTTTTTCTGTATCGTTAGTAGTGAATATCAAATATCAAATATCAGTCTTTTCTTTATTTTTTTTAGCGGTAGTGAGATAGTATTGGAGATGTGCATGTGAATTTGTAAATGTAATGCTCTTCTTTCAATGATGTAGAAATGCTTCGCGTCATCAGTGAGCAAAAAGCATACCTCCCATTTGTGAAAATCAAAGAAAAAAAAAAAGTGCAAAAGGAAAAAAGTGCTAGACCTGTAGCGTGTAAATAGAATTATCATCACTATCATCCGCCGGGGTCCGGAGTATTATATACAAGTTTCTACCGGAGTGATTGTGGATGTGTGGTTTCAATGACGCCGCCCGCGTCTTACAGAATTTAGCTTTGCCTTTCTTGCACGAGATTTCGTGTGGCTTGGGCAGTGTTGGGATTAATTATGATAATTCCTCGCCCAATGGCGAACAGCTGGGATAAGCAAAGATAACAAAGAATAAATCAGCACATGCGCCCATCTCTCTTGACTGATTGCAGACTCCGAGGGGGAGCGAAAGTTTGACACCCGTCACAGGGACTGGTTCGCCATTGACCCAGATAGTACTATCCTTTGATCACCGCCTCCTCATGCTTTCGGGGTGCGTTGGGCAACTGGAGAAATGTCTCTTGTTTGTGGGCACTATTATATATATAAAAGCTGGAGTCTGGAGTATAAATTTTAGTTGGTTGAATTATACTAGCTTGTCATTGAGGTTGTAAATGTACCGGCGCTGGCGTGCTGATCATGACTGAACAAGTGCAACAGGGATTGCGAAAACGAGTGATATAGTGTGAAGAAGGAGAATTGCAAGTAATAGCGCTCGCAGGCTCGTTTCTAGTGTGGTCCATGAGGACAGGTGTCCTGTTTTTATTTCCTATCGGAGATGACCTCGCGACCTCGATGAAACACAAGGAGAGCGGTCCAAAAGGACATGCAACCTCGATGAGGACTGCGAAGGACAATTCTTGGCTATAGTTCATACTGAATATACCTACTCGAATGGGGTCATGCGTAAAATATACCTTTCAAATATCACTTTTGTGTCTTATCGGATCTTTTTTTCATCGTCCTCGAAACTATCAACCTCGCCTAGCTAGGGCGTTCTCGTGAAACACACTGCTCGTTTCTCTTGGGTGGGTTGGGGACCGGAGATGATGGCGAGCAGGAATCCAGGCTAGTTAGCTAAGTAAAGCGAACGAGAGAATTGAAAAAGCACCGCTACCAAGTTTTTTTCTTGGCTGCTTAGCGACTATGGGCCAGATGGAAATTTGTAATTCGTCACAGAGATGGGTTCGCCGTTGACTGGTTTAGAATTCACTGAGTTGCGACCACTCCGGCCTCATATTTTCGGCGTGCGTTGAGCCCGTGGAGAAGTCTGTATCTATCCGCTGAATTCTCGGGTTTCATTTGGTTTAATTATACGTGTCATGAGAGTAGTAAAAATCCATGGGTGTTGTTGGCATGCTGACTGTACAGAAATAACAGGGATTACGAGAATACGAGTGAGATATGGTGAAGGAGGATAAACTGCGAGTGATAGGCTGTGAAGAAGGAACCGCGTTTGATATTTTTTTAATTCATTAATTGCATAACCGAGTTTGATATATCGTGATCTTTTTTTCAAAGAAAAACAGCATGCTGTGAAGACTTTTATACAAACCGCTGATCTGATTTCTACTAGATCTAGTCCATAGATTACATTTGTATAGAGCGGATAGGTAATATATCACGTACGTATGCGACGTGAGTGAGGGTGGAAATCATAAGCTACAGTAGGGGGTCGTTGGCTAAGAGAAGATCCGTATTTGAGGTGCAAAAGGTATAATGGCGACTGACTGAGAGAGTCTTTTCGTTTGTTTCTTTGGGCTTCCATATGTAGCTAGCTGCGGACATGCTTGCAAAAATACGGCCCATTGAATGAGAACCAAAAGTGCAGAACCTTATTCTGCGCCCTCCATCCCTAATATCAATCAACGCCAAGAGAACCTAAGGGATCTCTTTATCACCCAATCCTCACGATATACTCTTCTTCCTCATCCTCATCAGACACAGGCAAACATTCACAGCCTTCCTCCACAAAAAAAAAAAAACCACTTCTTTTTTAAAGAAACATACTAGGACTTGATCATCATGGATCATCTTCCTGCCTCCCTGCGTGCGGTCCATCTTGAAGATAACAATCTCGGACTTGAGATTCAGACCCTCAGCCCCACCACCACGCATGGCCAAGCCACCCAAGTCACAGCTGACACAAACATCCAAACCACTGTCGACCAAGACATCGTGCACACAAACACTCCCTCCGCCGATGCTCCTACGGGCAACCAAAACACCACCTCGAGTGCCCATTGCATGGCCATTAGATTTGGTGGAAGTCACTCAATACCCGTTCCGTTCTCCAACCATGATCATGCTGGTGGTGAAGGCGATGAGAGTGACGACGATGACGACCTCCCTGATTACGATGACTCTGACTCGCAATCCACCGACGACGAGTCCGAGGTCCCCCGTCAAGCCTCTTTGCATCATCAAAACATCGAGATGACTGCCCAACAAGAGGTCGAGTTCCTCAACAGAATCTTTGGCGATCTCCCCGAGGGATCGACCAACCTAAACTCCATTGGGATCTGTGCCAATTGCGGTCGAATCAACGCGACCGACGGAACTCCAATCAATCATGATCACGCTCCTGGATCATGCACGGCGAATCCCATCAATGACGTCCAAGCTGAAGACGAAGACGAAGATGAAGACGAAGACGAAGTCGATTTCTACGAAGTCACCGACTCTCAAGACTACACCGAGCCTGGCGACGAATCCGACGAATCCGACACCGAAGAAGACGAAACGCGTCTCGTGTGCAGCATCTGTTCGCGCCGCCTCGCACTCATCTGCTTCACTCCTTGCACCCATTTCTTCTGCACCTCGTGTGCACTTGGCATTTGGTGGAGCGGAGTCAGATACCCGCACCATTGGCCGCTGTCCATGCCGTGTCCGCTGTGTCGAGACGTCGTGGAGGACGTCATTGATGAGGGCGGTGTGGTGATCGACCTTCTGTGGTGGGTGTTGCTCGTCAGTGAGAGGGCGCAGGAGAGGGCTATGATTGAGGATGTGGGCATGATCATCTCTGCGCATGCTCAGGCGTTGGTCAGGAACATGTAGGTTTTATCCTTCTACTTGAGCAGTTGTGTAATTGGGAGCGTTGAACTAACTGGTATTTTAGCGTCCAATTCACAGCGCTTATGCAGATGTGACCTGCATCCTCCTCTGGCTTCGTTATTAGACAACAAAGCTTTATTGTTCTGAAAGGTAATATTGCGATGGTCGTTTGCAAATCATAAAACCCCAATGCTAATTGATATTCTAGATGGATTGTGACGGCATGAGAACTATTTTGTATGCTTTCTTGTTCTGAGAGAAATTGGTGGTTAACGAGGCTCTTACTGTTCAGAAAGGTAACATTCATCCAGTCATTTGCCAATCACAGATTAACGACTAATACTAACTCATATCTCATAGGCTGTCTTTGCCCGGACAAGAGCTTTTGTGTACACTTTCGAGTTATGAGTACGCCTGGATGAAATATCACATTCGGAGAAGTTTGGATAAGGTGGTTCAAGGGCTAGAATACTGCATTGGAATGATAGAATAGGAATAAAGAAAGTGATTTGAGGGGTTACTCTACGTACAAATATCATACCTTACGCAAAAAAAACAGAGATGTCAAGATCTAGAATACTGCACTAAAATGATAAGATGAGAGTGAAGAAAGTGATTTGAGGAGTGATTCTACGTGCAAATATCATTCTTTACGGAATACGTGACCAAAAAAAAAAAGTGAAAAAATACTTTTGATTATGATACCCGCTCTTGCTGTCAATCGTTTCTGATATGTCGAGTTAGCCGGTTGCTCGATCAACGAGTGAGATTGTGCGTTTGTTCGGCAAGCTCCGTGCGCACGTTGTACAAACGTCGCAAATAGTTATGCAGCAAGGATTAATAATTACATGGATTAGGTACCGGGTACCGAATAGATTACCGGTTATTAAATTACGTAATCAAAGACCACTACATCAGATCCTTGTATTCAAAAAAATCTAGGGTGATCACCGGCTAACTATAAAAAGCACTTTGTTTACTTTTCACTGGGAGTAATCGATTTTGCTAGTGAAGATGTTGTCTCCGCCATTGGTTGAGCCTTCGATGAATCGGAGTGTAAAAATAACATTTGCGGATTCTAGTTTTATCGATAACTCAGAAAATCAATTACAGATCATGGTATCTAAAGACTCTTTGGTATTCTTTGTAGTATTACAGTGATCGATATCGCGAACTTGTACAACCGCTAGAACTGCGATACAGAAAGCGAATTACACTACACAGTAAACTCCTACAATATTCGCCAAAACACCCCACGCTATACCCCTAGTAGTAGCTGACCCAAAGTAACAAGTAACTCCATATCAAAACTTGAAAACGAAGGGGCAGTACAGATGTAGACGTGGTCGCTTCAATGCTTCAGATCATGGAGATTGTTCTCGTTGCTAAAGCAATGATGAATTAAATGTTAGTATTAGCTTTGGCTTAGGTAAGACATTTCAAGCGCAATAAATACCAGTCAAGTTCATCCTCAGGACCATCTTCATCATCGTCCTCCTCCGGAATGTCATCAGTTTTCGAAACGCCAGAATCAGCATGAGTGATATGACCACGTCCAGCAACTTGACGACGTCTAAGTATACGATGAACAAAATCAGCTTCAGCGCATCCGAATAACTCCTCGGGAATTTCGACTTACTTAGTAGGAGAGGTGACCATCCGACGACGAGTGGTAATGGCACTCAAAGGACCCGCAGAATCAAAGGCTGTTGTATCAAGATGGCCATGACCCGCTGTACGGTCCCTTAGACGGTTGAAAGGCCGCGATCTTCGTGCAGTGGTTCTGTTACGACGTGTTCTGGTAGGGGAGGTCTCCGTTCCAGAAACACCACGAGGACCCCGCTGAATGACGCTGTACATTAATCTGTCAGTATCAATCAATCAAGTAGGAAAAGTGAGTAATAAAGGGCATACATGTCGGTGCCAGGGATGTGGCTAATCCATTGCGGTGTTGGTGTCCAATGAGCAGGCTGGTGAGCACTCTCGTGGACCAAAGTTTGAACATGATTCTCCTCTACAGGAGAAGTTGTAATTTCCTTCTTGATGGCTCCCACAGCTGAGATTGTAGTATGTTCATCCTGTGAACATAAATTAGCGTCAGTGACGTGTCCCTGGTTGCATAGTTCAATCTCCAAAGATCCAGCGCGGGAGTTGCGACGACCGCGAGTAACGGAGGGTGAGGGTGAATGATCAACCGCGTCGACTGATTCACAGTGATGATGCATGATAGTCGTGTGATTGTTGATGATGGAACCGCTGGGAACGGCTGACGGTGGAGCATGAAGACGTGCAATCCGGTACCCAGGGCCAGGGGTATCAAAGCCTATATGCAGGGATTAGAGGTTTGATAGAGCTAGTGGCAGGGTACATTTGCATCAACTTACGGAAGAACTCCTCATCAGTCATCCGGCCTCCCTTCCGTCCCTCAGGTACACGAGCATGCGAAATATCTACATCCCTTGTGGAGTTATCTCCAAATGCTCTTGAGGTCTCTACTTCAATTGGACCGAGCTGGAGTATTTCAGCTGGTTCCCAACCGTTATCTTTCCCCTCGGAAGTGCAAAGTCCTTTAACGGAACCCGGAAGGTCATCGTCACTCATGCTCATAATGTCGTCAGTTTCCCTAGGGAAACTTTCTCGCAATGTAGGTGAGGCATTCCCCTCCGCTGGAGTAAGCCACCGAGAGCGAGCATGCCTATCAGGTGTACGCGGGCCCGGTGCGCCATCATCTTAAGATTTGTTAATATATATAACTGTCAAGGAAGGAAGAACATATGGTCAATGGACCCACTCACTAAAAGAGACTTCTTCAGTAAGGAATTCGTGCTTCATCGGTTGAAGGGTTCCTATGGCATCCGAAGTCTGCCTCTGAGAACTGGATTTATAGATTATATGCGGAACAAAATCATTGACCCAGCGCAATCGCCAAGTAGATGATGTCTCCCCTTCAGCTGGGGAGGGCCAGCAGGAAGGAGGCTGCGGTCTTTCGGAAGTGCCAGGTACTTCAACACCTTCAACGTTATTAGTATGGCAAATATTTGAGCTAATAATATTTCTCAGAAGATATAGGGATACTTACATAACGAGGAACCGACCCCAGCGGACACCGCTGCCAACGCCGGGGAGTTCTCTCTTGTAATCGGAGTGTTGCTATACCTCAGACCAGGAGTATAGATGGTACCCGGAGAGAGATATTCTCTAATGAAGCCCTCCGATAAAGTGGGTGAGGCATTGGCTCCGATTGGAGTGAGACAGCGGAAAGGGAGTCGTTGAGGTGTAAGAGGATTGTTATGACCTTCCTCTGCGGCCGGGGTTACATCACAAGTAGTACTGTGATCGATATCCATTGTGTGGGATAATAAAAGTTGGTGGGGATATATTTTTAAGGAAAGGTTTGGTTTTCACGGGAACCATAGGTGAGTTTTTTCGGGTGCAACTTTAGCCACTGCAATGAGAAACTGATACCCCACAGCAGAGTTCTCAATGATACGTATCGGTGCAATCCCCGTGTGATATTGCACCAACTGCGATGTGTTCAGATTATTATCGAAATGCATGCTATTTTGCAAAGTTGTTATTGTACTAACCGGGATATATCATGGCGGAAACGAGTGATATCTCATGCTGTGAAAAGTTGTCCGAAAGATAGATCAAGCTTAGAACTAGCTGAAAAAGGGGGACGGACTATTGATCCGCATGCCAAGACTCTATTATGATAGTATCGATAGAGATAGGATACCAGATCATACTCACTATTACATAAAGGTGATCATATCGTACTGTATCCACTGTACCACCGGAGAATTGTATCGATACATATTGTCAATGTGGGTGCAAATAATGGACGTGTCAAGACTACTTTTTGTTTTTATGGTGGATAATTCTTATTTATTTCTTCTTTGGCTCTCGTTTTATAATGACGAAAACAAAGGAAATAATTTAATGACTATACTCTGCGGCTTCTTCTCCGTGGATCATTAGAGAGAGTTCCGGAAAGTGAAATAACGTAAAAATAAAGAGAAATAAAGAGAAAACAACGAGAGACAATGACTTTCATTAGTGAAATGAATTAACTCAAGAAAGAATAAAGAAAGTATTCTAAGCAAAAATATCGGAAAGTTCGCTAAAGGAATAAAGAAAATCTTCACGGCTACCGACTAATGAGTCAGCTTTTTACAGTCGGGAACCCTGTTCCAACAGTATAGAGGTTCCAGGGCTAGATCAACCAGAGAGCCCAAGGACTTCTCAACCCATACTCCGAGCTTCAGGCTATCTCTAGGGAACATCTGGTCCGGGAAAGGAGGATTTGTCGGAGGAGCTGCTTGATGCACTGAACCTTGTACGGATGGAGCGAAAAATACTCAGACACCTTGAACCGGAATATGGATCATTGGTTTGTGTAGGTTGAATAGCTAGTCGGGAAATAGCTAGCCTTATTTTAGTAACGTTGTGGCGCGTGGCTGCGAGTGGAGGCTTAGTATACCTATGAATAAGCGCGATTGAGATATGTGGTCAACGGGAGACTAGAGGCGACGTAAGAGAAACGCACACCCAGATTAGACCCTTGTAACTCCTAGACTTCTACACTTATACATAATCAATACATGCTCTGGTTCGTTTAGTCTACATCAGCTTTGTCGATCGTAATCTATGTTCGACACAGCCTAGGCTCTAGTGAATACAGAAACAGCCAGCAACGTTTGTCCGACGGTCGGCTATCAAGATTAGGAATTTTTAACGTCAAATTTGTGTTCCTGCCACAGGTTGACCCCCGAATACACGAGATGATAAGCCTCCAGTTCAAAGTTTTTTTTCTTTTTTTCTTTTTTCTCTCCGACTACCTCTATTTTTCTCTAATTTCATTTCCTTTACCTTTTCTAAATATTTCGTGTCTAAGCACGAGACAAGCGAACCGCCCGTCCCGAGTTCCGATACTCAGCGCACCTAAGGGTTTCACATTGCTGACATGTACCATTACCGGCGAATATTCGGTCCCGCATGCCAAGCCACACTGGTAGGTGGAACCTTTTATACATGCCCGGGGTATGACACATCACAGTGCGAATAACCATCCGACACACCTATACGCAATCAAGGAGTAACTCAGCACGATGACTGGTACACAGCAGAGGTGAACAATACATCACGCCATCGAACTGTAGGGCATGTGAAGTCTGATGGGCCAACATCATTCGGCGTGAATATCGATACTGGAAAACACAAAAAGAAATTGTGCTTGATAAAGGGAAAAAAAAAAAAGTAAAAACGCGCTCGGCGGGCGAAGGAAGTTCGCAAGGGACAGCTCGGCAATACACGTTATTCCGACCTCACCCCGGCCCCGAAAGTGAGACAGGTTATAAAATGAGAATCCATATCATTTCCGAAAGCATCTCAACGGGGTCTTTCAGTCCGTTAGAGCCTTATATACTGAAGTTATTTACTCTCTCTTCCAGCAGTTATTACCTGGTGTACGTTGGCGGAACGAGAGAAATGTATTCAAGCCATCGCACTCTGAGGACTACAAGTGAAAACCATTAAATGAACATGGGTCTCTCTAACAGAGGTGTACTTAATTTGTGATGATTACTTGCACCACCGAAATAATCAAGAGCTGCTTGTGTAGGTGCTATAAAAAGAGGTAAATAAATTCGGTACAACACCTGGATAATTAACAACACCATGGCCAGCACGGTGGTAGAGGAAGAACATGTGCCGATCCCGGTCCCAGCTTGGCCAACTGTCGAAGTACCGAGGAGCTCACATCCCCCGTCCAAGCAGACTCTTTTCCGGAAGATTCCCCTGCTGCCCCATTCACCGTACCGTCATGGTAGGACCTTGATTACCCGTTGGAAGCCATAAATTGGCCAAGTCGCATTAAAACTTAAAAGACATGGCTTGTGAGTCAATCGGTAGTGGTCTCGCTGCTAATAGAAATTTTTGATTAGCCTCCTATGATAGGGCGAGATTTTCATCCTGCCTCGAACCCCAATTTTGGCTTTCCAATTCTCGAGGACTAGTGTAAGGGATGTGTACCCGGGATTAGGTCTCTATCCAGCAGAGGTGAGGCGAGACGGTCAAGGTATAAGAACGACCTGTGTATTTGGCGGCATGTAGTGTGGGAACAAGCACCAGCTATCGCACGAAGAAGACCGATCGCCAGCTCGAATCATAGCGAGACCGAAGGGAGATAAGGCCAATCAGAATCACAAGCCTCAAACGACAATGCCCATAACCTCCTTAGAAGACCTCCGCGAACATCGTCGATTATTCTACATACTGCAAAGCCTTGGGCACACCTTCTCCGAGAACAGGTTCTTTATGATTATAGACGTCTCCGGTGGTAGCGTTGAAAACCGAGTACTCATAGCTGCCGTGGAGCGGCGGGAAGTGCAGCTTGAACCCGCTGTTGATGTGATTCAAACACGGTTTTAGTGTGCTTCGGGATATATGTCTAGGATCTGCTATTCGTTGTGAATGAGCTTGGGTGGAAGGGGACCTACATACTTGAGGGGAACGAGGGGGTGGGGGGTGGACATCTTGGATGGCAGTGGGTATCTAGCCGGAGATTTTGGGTCTGTCTACCACTATGAGGCATCATATCTTTATATTCTAGAGTCTAGGATGCCCAAAGGTATTCAATTGCGGAAGCCAAATCCTAGTGCCTAGTGGGCAGTAAATCAATTCAATGGGGAAGGAAGAAATAATAGGGCTTATGTTCCAAGAGCGGGAGCATGGGTGGGTGGGGATTCGAAGAGTCTAGGGAGGACGAGGATAGGTATGAAAATAAGATGGTCCTCAACCCGGTGTATGAGTTGTGACGAATTTGGATACGCTTCAGTAACGCAATCAGAGAGTAGAATCGGCAGGTAGCTTGGAGCGAGTCTGTAGAATAGGTCAGCTTTCTATTCTCCTACCATCCTATACTACAGGCGGGAACAAGTAAGTATGTAATCTACTGTTTGGTGGATGGATAGGGGGCGGGGAGTCTAGAAAGGCAAGGATAACATATTAGAAAAAAACCCCAGTACACATTGAAAGAATATCCATGAGAAGAGATGCTGATCCACACGGCATAGAAGGGGGTGGTGTAAGCAAGCTTCGTGGATCAAGCTGTAACGACAGCGGTCTCGTTAACAGCGAGTCGATGTAACTCATCTGAAGGAGTAGTACAACTCAAATGAAGCTGAAGGTATTTGGCGGAAGGAGAATGTCTATGCCACTGTTAACTAAGGCCAACAACCATTTCTCCACAAAGCAAAACAGCACAGAAAAGATCGGGTGGTAGAGAGGTTATGCATACGGACATGCACTCCCTACGCCAACATAGCAGGGATCCATCAGAGTGTGGTAAAGCCGTGTGGGAAGTGTCTGGATGACTGCCGAGAACGATTGAAGGAGAGATAAAGAGATGCAGAGATGGTGAGAGAGGAAAGATAGATGGAGGTTGAGAAAGGACATGAAGTATCGGCCAAAGACACTTTGGAGATTCAACCAGGAGACCATATTGAAAGTTTGGCCAGAAGACCACGTTCCTCCTAGAAGATATCTGGCCAGATCGACGAGTGCCACATATGACGGAATCACCTGTAACACGTGTGCATTTCCTATCAATACCGAAGCCCCCGTCGATAGGCCGCTCTGTGTGGGGCTCCAAACGCAGTAGGTAGGGAGGGTGGTGCAATGTAATGCCTCTCATTGCGTCAGTGTTTGCAATGGTGCAAACCGGTATGAAAACGTCCGCGTATTGTATTAACTGTACCAGCAGGACTTCAAAATTGTACTAACTATTTAACCACCTCTTCCAATATGGTTAAACCGGTAATACCATTTATCTAAATGGTATGTGGGTTAGGGTTCTTCGAGGGTGTTTAGAGCCGAATGTTGCTCCGGATTGGTAAAGGTTCTACCGAAGGCAGCGGAAAGACAATACTCCGTACCATTTAGTTAGTTGGTTTATATCAGTTTAGGGTGTATCATGTCTCAGTAAATCCACCATCGCTTGAAGCTCAAACTGTACTAACTGTCTCATTATTATTTAGATTTGTACCGGTTTGTACCGCCAAACTGACGTCTCATTGCAAACACTGCATTGCGTTGTCCAAATTGGTTCTTATAGTCCCATACATAGCGGCGGTGTTGGTAGATGGTATCGATCGATAAGATGCGGTGCTCCTATATTGACAAATGCGGCTCGGCGGGGTAGTGGCGAGATGTAGTACACTACAAAGCGATGATACAAACTAGAGCAAATAAATATGGCGAATGTCATAAGAAAGGCTATACAAACCATCCCGCGAAATTAGGTCACCTTACTTGATCTCTGTTCGGATCGTGGAATCATGAACGATCACTCGACGGGACTTGGACTAGCGAATGGTGGAAGACTGACAATGCTTCTGATGGAGTGTAAGAGGAGGTTTCGGCAGTTTTAGATATCCTAGGGGAATGAATAAGCACCAGAAACTGAGAATGAACACAAGGATCCCCGCAAAACGAGATTTAATCTTGCTGTCCATCAACATCTGGAAGTTAGAATATCAACAGTAAAGTAAACATGGCCTTTTTAACCATGCCGAAAAGTACCTTTAAAAACATTACTCGCCCAAAAGATCTCTGTGCTTGGATCTGAAGCCCACGATAAAACCGAGTAAACTTGATCACGCTGTGCCAATATAGCTTAGGGATGAACCTTATTTCACCGACGCTAAATGATCTTTCTAGGCATGATTCTTGCATTTATAAGCTCTCCTTTCACCCTCACTTCTTCTTCTTTTCTAACCACCAACCTCCTCATCACTGTAGTTGCGAAAACCACAGTTTTCACAACCGTTTTCATAACACCTCCGTAATCCGTCTACGATATTGCCAATATCTTCACCTCTTATAATGCCTACCTCGCTCCCTAGCACCCCTTCGTCCAGCAATAGGTCGTCCTCCACCTCTACACCCACCTCGTTGGGATCCATGTCTCCCAGCACAGCAGACAGCAGTGTCTCCTCATCCTCTAACACCTCCCCCACCTCCGAAGCTACAAAGAAGCTCTCGCCTAGCTCACACGACCTAATTCTGTCGCTCCTCCGCTCCGCCCAATCTCCGCACTCTGTGGGGGTCTCCACTGCCCTCACCACTACCAATCCCGCCCGCGCACGCCCTCGTGCCCGCGAGACCAGACCCGTCCATGACGCGGTGGCGTACGGTTATCTCGACGATCCGATTGTTGTGAATGCACGTGCTGCAGCGAAGGCCCGGGGGGCGAGAGCAAAGATGGAATTTGAAGAGAGCCTGGGGATGAGGATGGCAAGGCCGGCGTCAATGGAAACACTTGGGACATTGAAGGACGCCTTGAGGAGGAGGGGATTGCAGGAGCATGAAGAGGAAAGGGAGGAGCAGGGAGGTGACGAGAAGGTCCTCGGGGAGCTGAACGACTTTTAGAGGAAGTAGGCGTTAGTCTGAATAATTGCGGTGGTTTTCCTTAGAATAGTGAGGCGGAAAAGTTGGCGTTTGGGTGAAATTTAATTTTTTCTGGCTGTAAATTGAAGTTTTTCTGTGCTTCTCTCCATGTGATTGTGAATGTGAATTTGTGCACCCCATTCTGCTCAGGGTTCTTGCAATCATGAACCTTTCCAAAATGCCCAAATGACCTTCCATCATTGACCTTTCTACCTATGGGCGGGACTTTGTGGTGGCTCTTCCACCCATATCAGCAGAGCCTCAACAGCGATCACCGACGTGACATTTATCTACGTGGCTTCTCGTATTTCGACCGGACCACCAGATTGCTTCACCCACATAATCTCCACTGTGTCCTCCAACTATACTCATTAAGCTCACTTCGCTGCTGCCATCATCCCGCGCCCGTATTCCGGACCCCGCAAGCCTTGTAACTAGCAGGTAGGCGACGGGCATCAACAGAGAGCTCCCTTCTCCGATCATACACTCTACTCCATTTTGCCCCGGCTCACCAACATCTCCACCACAGCCACACCCCCCTCCCCCTTCTCTCTCGGGATGTCCATCTACAGAAAAGGAGTCTCAGCGTATATCCCACGGAATAGGAGCACCTCCAGGCACTGCAAAAGGGAAGAAGAAGCATCATCTAGTAACACACCTGTCCTCCGCAGCTCCCATCCTTACATACCTGCTAACAATGGTTGTTCACAGTCCGTCATACCGCCTCCGTATACCTTTGTGCTCCTCACCTTCTCGCAGCTCAATTAGGTCAACCTCTCAACCGCTGGGTGAATACTGTTCCTCTGTTCCTCACATCTGCAGTCTCCCCAAACACCCTCTGTTGCAAATCTCTCGCCACCGAATCCACCCTTCAACAGGATGCTTTCCTGCAACACGTGCCCTCCATCTGCTGGCGTTCGTACAGAGAGGCATGTCAGAAGCTGCAACTGATCCACAGTATAATGCAAGGCCACATAAGTGTGTATGAGAAACTGTGGCAAGGAGCATCGGAAGGAGCAGAGAGGGCTTTCTTCCGGCTGAGGACGCTAGGTAGGAAGCCCAATGGCCATCAATAATGAGCACCTGCTAACGGCGGTATAGGATAAACAATCATCTTGCTGCGTTGCAGGCCAGGAATTAATAATGGCTGGGAAAATAGTTGTCCTCTGTGACAAGAGGGGGACAACACGTGGTCTGTCTCTTGAGCTATGGATGCATGTACTTGGCTGCAATGAAATTATGGAGAGTAGCTATTAGCAGCAAGAGAGGCTGTGGAAGCTGCTACTACTCCTAACGCAATCTACTAAGATATACCCTGCAATTAGTAGTCGTAATTACTACTTAGTATAGATGCTACCCTGGGGTGGGGAAGAAGTATGGAAGGGGGGTGGTTGGACAATTAATTGGGGACAGAGGCATATGTGCACTGATACCTGGAGAGGGGGAAAACTGCATATCTGGCTTTCTTTCACGCTGGGTTTTGATGGTAGGACTCCTGGTTGCTTTACCCTTCTTCACTACCTTTTTCTTTTACCTTTTCCGCCGCTTCACCTCTACCTCTGTTACACTCTTCTATGTGTCCGCGTTGTGTCTGTGCCGCCTTTATTACTCCCTCCGCACCTCTCTTGGTATTCTATTCATCCCCAACTGTATTCTTGGGTGCTTTCACCCGCTGATCGTTGCTCTTCATCCTCTCATATGAATTCCTCCCCATTATGCCTCCCTCTACCCCACCTCGACTTTCCCCTCTCTCTCCCTCCAGCTCTATTCCCAGCAGGAAACTATCTTCCTACAGCACACTGTGTCTCCTAACAGTGCTCTACAATCTACACGGATGGACTATTGCTAACAATTCTATAGAGTATTTTTTACTCTATCACCAAGTCTGCGGCATCCGTCTCATCACATACCAAATAGAGCATCACTTATTCCAGCAATGAGCACCGCTACATTGGCGAGCGAAAGCTATTTCTCCCTGAGATCTTAAGCGCGTGGGGAATAATTTGCATCTCGACGGCCAACCGTGGTCAGATTACCTAAGCTATGGAGCGGGGGTGCGGAACCAGAAGGACCGGCACCCAGTCGAAGGTCTTGCAGGAGTACAACCAGGGGGAGAGAAGCAGGATAGCATGAACGTCTTATGATAGCTCTCAGTTCAGTAGCGGCGGATCGTATTTTGGCGAGTGAGCCCTTGCTCACACTCCATGTTACCTTTCTTCCATGCTCTCCATCTTCCAAATTTTGCCTCATTTCATCTGCTGGTCGTCTTATGGTTTGGAACTTCAACCTCTGGCTCTTTCTCCATTTGCTTTACCCAACAGCGGAACCTCCGCTCTTGTTATATTCTCAACGGTCTAGCATGCTGGCAACCGTCTAGGTCCGATTCTTGAATGAGAGAGTTCTTGGTACATACCGTCCCCATTAAGTCGCATGCTAGCGATAATCCTAGCGACATTGGTCACCCTAGTGGTCATTGTTGTTGAAGGTAGGAGGAGGTTTAGAGCTTTTCAATTGACGTTGATATCTAAAGGCAACAGGTGTTATCTTATAAGAGTGTGGAAAGGACACCATTGCTCTTGACAGCAGGTCATTTCCCTTTTGACACCGCGAGCTTGCTATCTTGACGGACACATATCTAATCATTTCTAGGAGACAACCCATCATTCGCAGCGTCGAACATACGTTCCAACTGATACATATGGGATGTAGTACTCGCGACACCTTCCGTCCCACTATACCGATAATAGAGATGTTCTTGCTGCCAGAAGGGGGACCGTGAGACCATAGGTGGAGAAGGGGGCGGCGGCAGATGTGACATTTGTATTTACTGAGGAGAGGCGGTCTGATATGTTGAGGATAATTATTTTGAATATGGCTCATGAGATGATATCTATGCTTAATTAAGGTCAACATAATTATTTATTATCAGGTGCAACTATATTGATAGCATAGGCGAACGAATTGTTAATTAATCAATCGTCAGATGTAACAGAGCTTCATCGGATATCACTCGTTCACGAATCCCGCGAGCTTGAGCAGCGACGGGTGTTGGAAGCGTGATGGCGGATGCTTTTGGTGTTTAAAAGGTGGTCTAATCATTATTTTTGTCTAAGGTAGATGGACTGGGAACCAGGTGTGAACATGCAGAGATGTAAAGTATTGAGCTCAAGAGTTTGACGGTGTTGGGTGGGAAGTTGAGCAAGCGGCCTGGGAAGACAAATGCTTTCACATGAACAAAATCAAGAATTACGTCAGAGCCAGTTTAACTTCAAGCTAGCAGGTTAGCTAAAGAATATACTTCGTCACATGATGGATGGGTGATGTGGCCTCCCATAGCTCTGCATAGCTTCATGCTAGCACACCAAAGCTACCAACAGGCCGCGTAATAGTTCACACTGTAAACCAAGTCTGCTGACCTCCGCAGCTACAAATAAACCCCAAACTAACTCCAGACTAACCACAAAGTAACATAACCGCCCCGTGTCCAATCACCCGAATCTTGGCGACTTCGGCCTTCAAAAACACAGCTCTGACAACAACTTTGCTCTCCCCGACATCTTCTCCGGTTTCTCACAACAACAACAAAAGCATCTTACATTCCTCTAAGTCCACAACTCCACCACAACCACAAAGATGCCCCGTCCACCCCCCTCCTTCTCAAACTCCCTCCTCCCAAGCCAACGCACCATGACCCCCGCCGACGCCCGCCGCTTCGCCGCCAGCGTAGACGATGCCGTGGCCCTCTTCAACCAAGAAGCATCCGCCCCCGCCCTCGCGGCCGCACACGACCCCCCCACCTCCAACTTCACAAGCATCTTCAACACGCCCACCCCCCCACCCCCCGCAAGCCTCTTCTCCCCCAACATCTCCCCCACCGACACCTCCCTCCTCGACCGCCCCACCATGGCCGACAGACGCACCGCCGGCCGTACACGCTTCGCCGCCAACGGGCTTGGTGCCCTCCCTGCAGACACCACGAGTGACCTCCTCCGCCCCCGCTACATCGACCGTGAGTCTACCAACGCTGCTGCTGACAACATCGCGCGCAACGACGGCATCATGACCACCGCCTTGGAGGACACTGAGATGGCCGAAGGCGAGAGCCCGAACGACGACGACGACGAGGACTCCAGCGAGAACGAAAGCGGCAGCGAGGACGACGGCGAGAACATGATCACCGAGCAGGACTGGGTGGAGAGGCGCCAGGCCGTGAACCTGGAGCGGATCCGCGCGAGGCTGCCGCTGGTGGCCGGCAATGAGGAGCTTGATAGCGATGAGGTCCTCAGGGCTCTGGAGGCAAGGGTTTCTAGGCGGATCAGGGAACGGGAGGACGCGGCGCACAGAAGGAGGCTTGGTGGTAGGTTGGCGCTGGGTGGGCGTCCGATTATGAGTGGGAGGACTATCACGATGGAGAGGCCGCAGGTCCCGGCGGTGGTGTGGCCGGATGCGAGGAATATGACGAGGGAGGAGCTGGCGGAGTATAATAGGAAGGCGATTGCAGAGGACAGGGAGGAGAATAGGAAGTGGAATGAGGAGAGAGATGCGAAGGCTGCGAAGGAGAAGGAGGAGAGGGAGAGGGCGGGTCAGTAGGGCTCATCTCAAAGCAGCTGGGCTGCATGGTGATCGATGATATGGGGTGAGACTGTTTTCGTCGTGAGCCGTTTTTCTACAAGTTTCTGTGTTTTTACTCTGCTACGTTTTGTTGAAGTAGGAAGTTCCTATAAAGAGTTTGCAAATGAGTAACAATAAACAATTGGTTTCTGATATTACTTTTATCTCATGCATTCTTGTAGACCGTGATATGTCAGTCAGTAGTTCGAGTGCCCACTCTCTTCATAGCTATTCGTGTGACTAAACATAAACAATTCTCAAACTTCTTTATGGCATTTTTTTTCTTTACTCCTTCGTATGCCCCCTGATCTTTAATCCAAGCTCGTCAAGTAAAACAACCACAACTTATCTAAACCCGCCTTCCAAGGATCAGTTTTCCGAACCCACTTTCACTCTCCCAATCACTGTGAAACTAATAATAACTTGCCCACATACCAACTGCGAGTAACCGCAATCCAGACTATTATTATCTTAGAGTGGGAGCTCTTCAGCACCTTTTACTCACCCACGTTAAAGTTGATATTCTGTCTCAGCTCCACCACACCCCCGAATCTCCAAGCTCAGGGCCACTATAGTGTTACTAAATACCCTATGAACCTAATGTCTGAGAAGCACGAAAGACAAGATTCACTTAGTGCAGAGACGGAAGGCAAAAAAAACTTGCTGTGCTCCTCAAGCTGATTGGAATGATCCTGCAACAGTCATGTCTCCCCATGCATCCGGCCACCTCACAATATCCAAAGAAAAGCTGGTAAAACACCACATGGAAAGACAGCTGCTCGATGACCAACGGAGCTGTCACAGCATAGAATCCACACTTCCAATTGATCTCAATTGAAATACATAATCATCACCGGAAATCCCTACGCTTCCTGCAGCCTAGAATGGAATAACTCTAACCATCTTCCTTCATATCTCACCCTTCAATCCTATCCACGGATATCTCTATGCTAACTCAAAAACGAAGAAGAAAACATACACTTCCACACAACGACTATGCAAACCCCACAGACGGCCACAATGCAGCGCCCTACTGTTATTTTACGCTCTGGCGAGGCAGCCCCTACTGTCTCTACTGCCACCTCCGGTGTTGCTCCACCTACAGCCCCTCCCTCCACCTCCACTGAGTCTGCCCTTACCGCCCCTATTCCCACCTCCACTGAGGCTACGTCTCCTACCGCCGCCTCCACGGAACATACCCAAGCTTCACCCGCACCTATCAACACTCTCACCACCGAGTCCGTTCCCATGGAAACCCCCGTTCTCGAGACCACCCACACAGACGCCTGGACCCTCTCCACATGCAGCAACCCCTGGCGCCCCTGGTCCATGCACCTGCCCAAAAGGCGCGCCCGCCGCACCCTCACGCCGGCCCAGGTCGCCGACAAACAGATCTACCTCCGTTGGAAGGCCTTTCGCGAGCGTCAGCGCCTCTTAATTGAGCAGCGGGGTCCGCAGGTGATCCAATTTGCGGCGCGGGAGAGGAAGAAAGTGGTGAAGGTGGAGGAGGTGAAGGTGCAGGGGACGGTGGAGAAGGTGGAGATGAGTGACGAGGAGATGAAGGTGAAGTTGAGTGAGTTTCGAGATAGGATTCAGACACTTCTGAAGGGTTGGGGCGGTGACGCGCCGAGGAGGGAGGAGGGGAGCGGGGTTTGAGTTTTGGTCGTGGTGCGGGTTGTTTTTCGCTTTGTGGTTTTTCTGCCTGACTGCGAGTTTCTGGATTTGCCAGGTGCACGTGGGTAGTTGATGTTGTAGACTGAAGAAGCGAATATCAATGGTTAAGTGGGATGAAGTTGCATTTGAGCTTTGTTTGATGGAATCCTATTCAATGCTCAGTGAACATTCATTATTTAAGGACAGCTTCTTTTCTTACAGTTATATAAAGCCCTGTAGTAGACATTCTAACGCATATCAAAACTGGAAACACTGGAGGCTCGACCTTCATTACATCACACTACGTAGTACTGTCACTTAAGGTGGGATTATTCTTGTGACACACGGCTTGTATCTAGGAAGCTTAATTGTCAATTCAACTATTTACCATGGCCACTTATTCATAGTGACGAAATTGATCCCGCAGTCTATTCCTCAAGCTTGACTAGGATATCTTACCCATTGTGAAACCATAGTGATTAATCAGATGATGTTTGAAGGCCATAATTTAGAGTAATAAAGAGAAATGAGGATTTTCCAAAAGGAATAAAGAAATAAAAGAATAAAAGCTTTAGTAAGGAATGAATAAATAAAAGTACGGGGTGCACCTTATGATTCGTTTAACGATTCGTTTCTACACCAAAATTTGATTCATTTCCGACAGATAACACATTTCCTATGATTCATTTCACACCAAAAACTTTGTGTGTAAAATTGATGCATAAACTGATTCATGTTTATAGACTGTAGAGAACGGAATCTTAGGTTATGTCGGGAAAAGAGAAACGGGTACTTAAGGAGTCATCTAGCTTTTCCTTCACGAACATCCTGGTCTTGCACGTACTATGGATAGTTCAAGCCTCTGGTGGTGATCGGCAATGCATCTCCCTATTCCGGCTGATGCCGCTTATTCATCCAGTCGGTGTCAATGATCGACAGTATAGTAGACCAAGTCAAAAATGGCAGGAAAGAAAACCATGACAGGGTCCAAGTGCAGCATAGGATCCGGCAACGCCCCAGCTACGGTCACTTCCCCCCAGAGCTGGAGGATTAGAGGAACAAATCACTGCAAAATAGGTAGTTTGCCGGAACATAATAACTGTAAAAGGGAGAAGACTAGATCATGGAGAACGATAAAAACAGGTCATTTCAGAATTTGATTACATCCTGTATGCAACTGCTGCCCTTATCAGAACGGACACAACGTACGGAACAAAGGTTTACAACCATTTTGACCAAAATAACATTTTAGGTGACGATTGGGGGTGTCAGGCCTTAGTGCACTCCCATGACAAGCCCAAACACCCAATAAAGCCCCCTCGCCCAACAGCCAACCAAGAGTGCTTTTGCACCCAGCCCAGCTACTATATAAACTCCCTTCTCACCTCCACTCTCCGACAACCAACCACAACCCACTACTCTCACTCCTCCTCATTTCAATCTTGGTTGGCAAAAGCCACACACAAAAGGCCAAAATGTTCCGCAGGAACATCCCCAGCGGACCTCCTCCAAGCACTCCTCCACCGCATCCCCCAGCGGAGGTCATAACACCAGTGAGAGAAGGAGCAACAACAGGTAGGTCCGCAGCACCGAGTCCCAGGACACCGGAGGCACCTAGAGGCGGGACCAGTCTCAGCAACCCAGACACACCCCGACCACCTCTGACCTTCTCACGCCCCTCCACCTTCACCTCCTTGGCCAATCCAGACCGCAATGACACCGAAGACTCAGATTCCGACTCCATGGACTGGGCCGACGCCCCCTCCGACCTCTCCCCCGCCACTCCCCCCGCCCGTACCCTCGACAGCTACACCCCCTCCGGCGCCCTTACTCCCCAAACACGTGCCCAAACTCGCGACGACCTCATACACCGCCTCACCAGTCTCATCAGCTACCCCACGCCCCCGACATACGCCCTCATGCAACACCGCATGTCCCAAATCCGCACCCTCTCCACCACACTCACGCTCTTCTCCGCCGCCAACCCTCCCGACCCAACCACTGCCGACAACACGCTCAACACACCTCTGGACACCCTCATCCTATCTGAATACCAGTCCTTCCTCGCCCGCGAGGCTGCCATCCGTCTCCAAATCGCCGAACCTGCCCCCGATCCCGCCACTGTCCTTAACAACGACGCGGCCGTGCGCCGCGCGGTGGCAGAGTTCACAATCCGCCTACGCAGTATGATGGGCTCCACGGGTGACACGCGGTCACTCTACACCGCCGCTAGAATCGCGGCGGGGGAAGCCGTCAGATCTATGTTGCCCGGCGGGGCGGCGTGGGCCCAGGACGAGGCTGGGTTTGCGACGGGGGAGAGTCCCCGGCGGGTATCCGGTGCAGCGCAGGAGAGGCCTGTGAGGAGACAGTTCATGGTTGATGGCAATGGAGAGGCGTTGCAAGGGAGCCGCAATATGGTGGGTAATGGATTTGTGAGGAGAGAGGCGCTCGACGTAACAGACAGCATCGGAACGGATGTGGTGGACAGTTTTGATAGTGTTACTTATGCGTTCGGGAACCCGCCCACCGCGGCGAGCTATCGCCTGCGGTTCCCCACGCTGACAGAAGATGAGATCGAGGAGGAACTGGCCCGCTACGAGAGGCAGCGCATGCGCAGGTCTAGAGTGGAGAATCATTACGTGGAGACCCCTAGGAGTGCGGGTGTGTCGAGCAGGGTGTGGCCTGATGCGAGGACGATGACCGCAGAGGAGATTGCGGAGTATAATCGCGTTGCCAGGAGGGAGGATCGTGAGGAGGATGAGAGGATAGAGAGGGAGAGGGAGGAGCAGAGGGCGAGGAATGCGGTGGAGGAGGAGAGGAATGCGAACGAGAATGTGAGGAGGAGGCTGAGGGTGGCGTTGGAGGAGGGGATGAGGTGGATTGATAGATAGTTCTAAAGAAGTAAATAGTAGCTTTGCTCTGGCTCGTTGAGGCTAGTAGTGTGCTTGTACGAGCTTACATTAAGGGATTTACAATGAATTAAATCTTATTATCAGTTCAAACCTTTGTAATGTGCTGTTCATTTTTCGGGATTTTCGATCATGATGTGCTCTCTGTGCTGGCATTGACTGTTTATACTACATCTCGCTGTATATAATACACTACGTCACAAAGATCCACTAACGGTCATGAATGAGCCATATAATTCATCATCGAACGAAGCAAATTATAAAACCTGTTAACGATCCTACTGTACCAACACTCCGTTCTTCCCTATAGTTCTATATCAAAACGCAAGCTGCGAGGACCGCCAGGAACCTTTGTCTCTAGAACGATGTCGGTATATCTCTTATGCCCTAAAAAATAGTCTTATTACAACATCGTATATTTATCACACTTCTCGCACCGCAATTCCGACTCGCTCAAGTTGTGATTACTAGTATTTTTCTCATCATACTACCCACAGCCAAGGACACCCGTGATATATGTAAAGCACCCGGGAAACACATATTTTGTGTCTTGCGTCCGAAAGGAAACACCCAATCTCACATGTACTTCCTCGCAGGAGTCAACGTAACAAAAGCCTTCTTGGCAACCGGCCCGAGTGATGATCCATGAAGCCAGCTCATTCCTGTGCATTCTTGGCAAGAGGCGAGTGATACCACCTGACACCCCACTCTCGAAGCGCCTCACAATCTGGTTGTGGTCATAAAATTGGTCCCTGCCTAGCTCGTTGCGAGCTCCTTCTGGGAATCCATGATTATACAGTAGGGTACATTAAGTCAACGAAAGTTGTTAAAGCTTAGTGGGCGAGGTGTCATTACCGCCGGGGTAATTCGCAGTCAGGAAGAAAACCAGGTCTCTATAGTTATTTGTTCTCAAGGTGGGAGGAAAGAAGAGGCAGTTCCTAAACGTTTTATTCTTTTTGTCTAACAGCTGCCAAAAGGAATTTGTATTGCAGGTACACTCGGTACTCTCTACTCTCTACTACATACATATAGCCCGGGAAAACGTTCACTCGTACCCGCGAGTTACAGAGTTTTAATTAGTAAATTTTGGCCTCGAAGAATCAAGTACTACCCCCTCCCCGAACCACCCAAGTAGCTAGAAATATAACCTCAGTATCGAGTTTCCTTACCCCCAATCTCCCCAGCTATCTCTATAGGCAATTGGAATTATTTAATACTGGCAATCCACAACTTTCTTGGCAACTCTGTCAAATTGGAAAGTCAACTCTGCCCCCCCAGATGTTTAGGGGTTATGAACACGTGTTCTGAATTCAACACTTGACTAGTTGGGACTACATGGCGTCTGCTGATATTTGTCATGATGTTTGCTTACTAGTACGTGGGATCGGAGGTTATGTGGGAGTGGTTCATCCCTGGTCAGCTGCTCACTTAAACAAGGATGGTGTTCGGAGGAAACTGTGGAAATTAGAGACATTAAGGTGATGTTTTAGAAATATTGAATCGTATTCAGGAAAGTCATACTCGGTGGCATCAGCTCGCGGGCAGAAAAGACGGGCATCGGTGGGAAGGCCAGGTAGGATCCTAGACTGGCCGGTATAGCGTAGCTTATGTGCCGGAATATCTAGATTATAGTTCATTTGTGAACTTTTCATTATCCCGGGTGGTGTTTGTCCTGTGTGAGCTGTGGGTAAACATAATTGGCTCTCACGGCGGTGCTATATACGGAATTCGGTCAGCAATAGAGGAAGCCCGAAGACTTCCGGAACTGCCACAAATGCACTAGCATGACCATCTGTATTGGGCGTCGCAGAGACATAGATCGATATAGAATCTAGGACGACCTTGGAATAGATATTAATTCCACATGCTCGTGAGGTCGCCTGTTGCTCACTGCAATTATACGGTGTGCCTACTCTGTTGTTTGCTATCATTGACTTTCAAGACGGGGAGCAAACTTCTGCCATTCCGAAATGTCTCATCCTGATAGGTTCTCTGTGTGTTAGCTCAGCTTGTGACTTGAGTTGCAGCTCATAATATATTTTGGCGGATTTTCCATAGAAATCAAATGTCAAGCAGGACAGGCACAGGGTTTCCAACGGTAGAAACCGGTTGTTATATAAGACAAAACCGCACCGACCACTAAATCAAGGAGTTCAAACTGTACCAACTGTACCAACTCTTTATCGTGACAGTTTGAACCGGTTTAACTGCTTAAACCGCGGTTTTATGTCTTGGCATACTCACCATGATAACAGTCCAAAAAATAGCTCTTCATGTTCTCGAACAGGGTGTTCGAGCTTTGGAACGGACGTGTTCGACCTCAGGAACTGGCGTGTTCGAGCTCATGAACATGAGTTGTATAAACCGTTTAAACCGTCGGTATAACCGGTTTTGCAGATTTCTAAACCGTTCAAACCATGTATTGAGGGCAATAAAAACTGCACCAACTGTTAAGTTAAACGGTTCAGTTAAACCGGTTTGAACCATATAACCGATGAACCACTGGAAACCCTAGACAGGCATACATGTAGCATTATCTGCAATTTCAGGGTCAATAAGAGGCCACATATCTATCAAACTGGAAAGACCGCGTCACAATGAAAACTCTGCAATATGCAGTCCAGGGGTAGGTGCCTGTGACCATTGCCATTGGCTCTCAAGTTGGTTAACGCTCCCCCGCATTCTATCACCCAGGGTGATACGCAGTTAGGGGTATCCCTTAAGCCGTCAGCCTGAATTGAAAAGGCAGCTGTTAACCACATTCAGTAAACATTGGAGATATCTAGTACGATCTGCCATGCATTTGATAAGTAGCTGGCGTGACGGTATGACTGAGACCAGCGTTCAATCCATCATCTTTACTGAATGTGGTTAAGAGCTGCCTTTTCAACTCGGCCTGACGGCTTAAGGGATAGGGCGTGAGACACTAGGTTGGTTCTTCGTAAGATTCCCGGAACGCTGATGGGACGTATAAATAGCCATAATCGAACCATCCCGCTTTCATAGTTCCCGATTGATCTGTCAGAGAGTATCGCGCACGTCTCTCCCGAGTCTCCTTCACTGTCTATCATATAAGATGTATACTAAAATTTGCCTGACGTCTTGATGAAATAACAAGCTTTTTGAAAAATATTTCGATGACTTGGAGGGTAGATAGACGTTTTTCATGTGTTTTCGAAGGCGCTGCGGAACCTGACTTGTGTCCAGTGTGCCGATCCCAGCAGTGGCCACCACATTGAAGCACACAGGGGGGGACGCTGTCTCTCGTTCTGGTTAGACCGGGCTTGGCTGTGTAAGTTATTAGGTGAAGTGTGACCCGTTTTTTTCACACGCTTTTGCTACACCCCTCCGAAAATAGACCTCAGCTTGTTCCTATAGTCATCGACGCAGACGTTTCCTACATGATATGATAGAACGGAGATAAAATAAACAATAAAGCCGAAACCAGTAAATAAGTCCCACAGGACAGTTGCCCAGTGCCAGTCGGAAGTCTGCGCACGAGGGCCAATGATCCTGGTGTATAATCAAATCATTCAAATCGAAAGAGATCTTTCTCTACTCTCTTGTAATCCCTGTAAAGTATCCTTGAGGGAACGTGTAAACACGGCACGTTCGCAAGCACCTGTTCCCTCCCACCGCTTGGTGCCACAGTGCCGGCTCGGGCCAGATATATCTTACAACCGTGACCCTTCACATCCTCCTCCTCGATATCTATAGGTCTAATGTCACTTGACTTTACTTCCTTCATCTCCCATTTCATCTCCTTCACATCCCAACTCCAAGGTCCATAATGGGCAATCAGCCATGCATCGTCGGAACCTCGTACGTTTGGATCTGCAGTCTATCCATATGTAACTGACCGGAACCGCTCGGTAAATAGCTCTTCCATCGAAGAAACCCACGTTCCTTCACTGGAATCTATCCGCAGATACCTCGAAGACATCATACAAATGCGTCGCTAACATATCAGCTATTTCCGGCGAAGGTTGCTGCTGAACTTCCACGGGCTCGACCGAAACCGACTCCTACAGCCTCCTGGAGGTTTATTGCTGGTTTTAACATACAAATAGCCGCTCTAGAGATCCCCAGATATGTAATACCACAGATAGGACCAGGGCATCCGCACAATGGGAGTCGGATGTCTTGATGAGAGAACGAGATGGTAAAGTCGCTTCGTTCTCCCTTTCCTTCTCTATTGAACTAGCAGGATCCTAAGCCTTCATGCATGCTAGGATGGATGGGTTCTTCTTTCCTACTACCTGGTTCTGTATTCTCCCCTTGCTGAGCTGCGGATTATTGACTCTCCTAGAGCGGGATTTTAGAACAACTACTGGAGATTGAGTCCGCATCCCTGGAGATCAAGTCAGCATCGTTCTTCGCCAGCTTCAAGCATTAGAACTGTCAGCCAATATAAGCAATGCAAGGTGATCCAAGATCACCTCCGCGATCAGAAAACACAATGAAACACAGTTGGAAAAAGCTATGAAATTAGGAGCAAACAGCTCAATCAGCCTATTTGAAAATCACTTTTATGCTATCGAAACGCCAGGGAGGGAAGCAGTGCAAACATAGCGTATCAGATGTTCCTTATGGAGAAACCCCAACCAACCTCGGAAAGCTTACTGATCCCTCAATACTGGACTCATTAGGCCTTCGCCGCCCTTCTTCCCCCACGGTTTCTACCGCTACCTTGAACCTTGCGCCTCGCAGCCTTGCTTGTAGAGGCTCCAGCACCAGCGTCGCCGTCAGACCCATGGGGACCACCAGGCGGGCCAGGAGCATTATCCGGAGGACCTTCGCGCTTGCCGGCGTGTTTACACTTCCTGGAATGGATGCGCATAAGGTCCTGGCGGACGAAGCGTCTCCCGCAGTGGGGGCAGCTGAACCTGATGTTGCCTGTGCGCGTGCTGATATGGCGCTGCAGGGCTTGGAGGCGTCCGCTCGTATAGGTGCAGACACGGCAGCGGAATCTACCATCAGGGCAGCGGGCTCTCCGGGTTGGGAGGTTATGGCCGTAGTAAGCTGCCTTGCGTGTTAGCATGGAAGGAACAGAAGAGGCAGTGGAGGAGGGGGTGTGGCCAGTTGTGGTGTATTACCGGTGTGGGCTGCAGTGGACTCGACACCATGTTCTTCAAGCATTGCCGCGTTTGGGCCAAGGACGAAAGGCTCTATATGTGTGTGAGCGAACTGTTTGAAGAGCAATGGAAAGTACCTTTCTGGCCTAATAGTGTAGCTTACCATTTTGAGGTTCCTCAGGGCCTATACGAGTAGGTCGACTAAAGGCGGGGCCGACTATGGATCACGGAAGACTGTTAACAAGAAATGAAAGAGTGTGAAAGAAGGGGCAATACGCTACCGATGAGGCCGGATTGTTGGTCACTCTGGGAAGGATCGGGGTACATGTACCCGCGGTTATCGACTGCAACACATGTGAGAAGATAGTTATGGTGATTACAGGATTAGAGGAAGGAACGGCTTACCAAAGCCAGATACGTGTGCCTGACCGCTGGCCTGACCATTGTTGACTTCGTGACCGGCTCCTGGTGATGTGTTAATAATCATTTTTGGTGGAGAATGAATATACGAAGACAAACCCAACCGTACATGACCATGGTAGCGCTGCTGCACAGCGTTTACGGCAGCATTGGCTGTGCCTATTTTAGTTCAAGAAATTTCTCAAACGACCAGGGGGTGGCATACCTGTGGCGACCAATATCGCGGGATACTCATTCTCTCCCTCTTGACCAATATTTTCGTTGATGGCCTGGCTGCCTCCGGATTGAGGAGTCAACTCTCGCTCGTGATCATATTCACTGTCGTCAGAGGTGTCCGTCTCCCAATCGCTCAGCTTGGAAAGGTCAGTGTCTACTTCAACACCGTTGAAGCGGAAGTAGGTAGTGTCAGGAGCCGGAAAGTACCGGGGACCATATTCAGAGTGTTGGTGGTGGGACGAAAACGAAGGCTCTCTTGTCAGGGCTTCAAACAGCACACTCTCACCATGGGGCTGGGTTTGGATGCCAGCAGGTTCATCGGCGATGTGGGGGAAGTACTGTGCTACCTCCTCCTGAACTGCAAGGCTTGGGCTACGATGGTTGGTACTTTTGTCTGCCATTTTTCGTATTGTGAGGACGACTCCTCTGATTCGGAAGCGACTGTGGGTGGTGTGAACGAGCGTATGAATCTTGAAAGTTACAAAGAATTGGAGGAGAAGAAATCAGCGCGATCTCAAGATTTTGAGCAGAGTCAACGCCACAGTAATTTTCGCCGCTGCCCTGGCTGCTTGCAGATCTATGCCAAGCCTGATATTATCTCTGTATGGCCTGATAAATCTGGGCTGTGGCTGAAATTACATAAAGTGGCAAATGTAGCGTGCAGATATAAGCACAATGACTAAACCGACCGCCAGCGGGGCCATTATCACTTCGTGGCGTCCCTAGGATGAACTAGAATCGGACACGTTCACTCTAGGACCCTTCAGTCCATCAAAGACGTAGGGCGGCATAGAGCGTGACCACCCAGGTTCACAACGATGGAAGCCGTCTCTACCCGCAGAACGAGTTAGACGATCTCCCGAAGTGAAAACTCTGCATCATTCGACAAATTAGATCTACGACCAAGAACACAATCCCCTCTCCACCTCTACGGAACTCCAGAAAGACAGCCCATCCGTGCCTTTTAGGTGAACTTCGTAAATAGCGACATCATAGGTCTACAATGAGCCAAGGCGATCAAACTAACCATTACAGATCATGACAGTTCAGTGTGAGCGCACTGCCTAACCTGCAAAAAGTGCTCTAAACACTCAATATCCTTCCCTGATACATGCACTTTAAGTTCCCACAATTGAAATTCATCCTACAGCAAAAATAACAGTGCTCATTTTTCACGCTCAAATAGCGATTGACGCCCAAGTGCCAATTCTATGAAGCGACTTAACAGAGCTCAATGGAAGATAGGTAGACTTTCAAGTTCAGAATTGATTCCGGACCCTGCTGAGGTAGGGGAAATTGATTTCAAGGAAGGGAGCGGGGGTACCGCCAGTTTCGGCGTGCACATGTGCGAGATGAACTTTAATTTCAGGTCGCGAACTTTTAACCCGCCGTGGGAATAGCTTCTATCGTACTGACTTGTCTCAAGGTGATGACCATTCTTGACACTGTGTCGAGATCGAATATCTGGACACATGTGATAAATTAAGTTGAATGCTCGGCAGGCTTTTTTGTCCGAACAGACTTTTACCTATCAGGACTTTGGAGTGGTCGGGATTTAACTAAGTTATAATAGCTGTTAATACTGCTGCTTGTATTACTTATAGGGTGCATATTCTGCAGTCGCGCATGCGTTGCATGCTGAAGAGTCACTGTTTTCAGTTACCTATGTTTAATATATCAGTTAATGCACAATAACAGCCTTCAAGAAGTTAGCGAAAGAAATTTCTCCCACATCCGAGACCCCCACCCACAGCGAAGGAAACAACACTAAAGCGCATGAATAGCTATAAACTTTGACAACATTCTTCCCGCACCATACCGCCCCAAATAATAACATCCGATCGAACTTCTACTCATTTCTCCTATAAACAATCCTATAACCAATTCTACTTTTGTAGCCTAACATTCTTTACAGACAATGGAACGATCGTGATATAATAAAAGGAGAAAACGTCTTCACTATCCCCGTAAATCGCATTTAATAGCAGCATACCCGATTCTCTGGACGCAAAATGAGCGCCAAAAGGATAGAAATATGGTAGGAGATGGCGAACTGCCTGCGACGTTTCGAACCCAAAGGCTGGAAAAAAGGCTCGCAACTTAATTGATTCACACCATATCCCATGATGTCACTATCACTACTCCCTCTGCTATCCGATATCCACCTAGAGCCCAAACGCTAACAAGACTTCAGACTGGGTGTGCTAGATCAGATTGCTCGTGTCTTCCCTTACACCTGCTTCGCAAACCCATTTCATCCGCGATTGTTCCACATTTCGCGTCCAATTTTGTTCCAAAGCACAACCTGTGCACTTGCTTCTCACCTCGACTTCTCGGCAATGCCTCTCTCAACCTAAGCTCCACTGGCCTGTTTCTCTCGGGGCTACCTCACACGGTAGTTTCAACCTCGACGGTGCACCACCGTAATTAAAAGCGAGATCGATACATTTGTCTAACATTAACTGTTCTCATTCAACTCCTCTGCTTCCTTACTTATTGAATCTGACGCATCGGAAGCTTTGTCTATATGCGTCGATCGCTGGATGGGCCAAGCGATCCCCATCACCAGCTCTCACTCGCAGTTTGTGTAACGAGTATAGCGTGGCGAATGTTTGCCACAGTGGCCGTTACAACGGCGGTGCATGGGGCTGAATAGTGGCCCAATCAATTTGATCAATGGTAGAAGCTGAAACCCATCTTCACTCAGAGGCGAGACAAAAGGCAGCAATTGAATTCTATTTCCTGTTTAAAACAAGGGAACGATATGTCTGAAACACCAATCGTATAGTCAGTCATCCTCCGCTCTGCTGTTTCCATTGGCCTTAGTCATCCTCCCCACGAAAGCAGCCGGGTAAATTGAATAACCTAAACTTAGAACTATCACAAAAGGTATTTTAATTCACCTGCTCCTTCCTGCTCCTTTAAAACGTGGGAACCTATGCGTCTATGTTGGTTGGTTTGCTGATGCACACCTTCGTTCAGTCTAGAAAGAATTACAGGTTTTGCAGCCTTGACCGTTTTCTATTGTGAAGAACAGTTCGACCCATCGATTGAAAGCATACTATTATTTCTCCAACTTTCCTCACTTGGGCCCATGCTTTGCATCAATCAGATCTCTGTCAAGGGTTGACATAGGTCAAGGCAGATGCCCCACAGACTGGATCTTGATATCTTGGTATGATTCCTCTACCATGTCCTGGGCGAACATACCTGGAGTACTACCGATTCGCAGCACGATATTTTGAATACAGATACGATTAGCATCCTCGCATGGTCTACCGAGCTTCAGCAGACTAATCATCAATGGGATTATAAAACGGAGACATGTGCGTGTATCACTGACAAATGATTGTTATATCGAACTTGATTAGGGCTAAGAGAGCGATGTCTTTTCCATGTTCTATGTGCCGCTACCAACACCTAGTGTGCTGCTGAATCCACCCTTTCAGCTTCTGACATAATTAATAAATTCATCAGTTCGTACGAATTTGGCTTTTTGTTCTGATCATGAGAAAAATCTGTGAGTTTCTTTGCAAGCCAATGCGCTACCCGACGATATATATGTAGGTTTACCATTTCTCCAAATAACATGATCCTAAGTAATTGAGAGACGTTGCATGTGTCTTGGCATGTCGGTATTTATCAATTTCTCTAAATTTGACCTTGAGCAAGATTCTCTGATTTCCAGCTTGTTAAAATATGTTTGAGCAGTTTTACCTCGCTAAAATTCTATTTCATCCAGCGCGAATCATGAGCTTCCATTCAGCACACACACCCGCCGAACTCACTTTCGAACAAACCACAGCCCTTCAGGCGTGCCGAAACTCGAAATATCAAATTGTATAATTACGCCTTCAACAAAGAAATATATGCTTCTGGTCATGCTTCAAAGATCCTTTGATTGACGCTACTATCAACATATTTTATATACCTTCGATTATCCGCGGATTGGTATGCGGGTCACCACAGAGGTCGCATCAGCGGCCAGATAACTATAGGAGCTGTCTGGCTCCGGATATGACGTCCTGGTATCTGTGTTAGGAAGCTCCAGTGGAATTCACTGACTGAGTGAACACCGCACAGACCACCAGAAAACCCTCCACACATTTGAAGTCACACTTTATCACTCGATTGCACCATTCCTAGGCCTGGTCTAGTTGATATATTATGTGATCGGTGAGATATCCTATCGTATTAAACATATCTTCACCGTTAAGGGTTGACCCATTTGGGCAGCCATCATAAATTATTACGATGGAGAAATTAGATTGCGCGTAATTCCCTACTTGATCGTAATTTTGGCCTGACTTGAATCGCCGTGGGGTTGAACGTTGTTTCCGCGTGAGGTATGACGAGAGAGAAATACCTAGATACCGACACTTTGATAATTTCACATTCCTAGAACTGTGGTAAATAACGATCGCGGATGTATTGAGGTTTTGTATGAGTATTCCAGCGCTAAACGATCCATACATTCTATTATCAACTGTTCTTTGACAGATTAAAAACTGATTTATTCATAGCGTCATTTATATTAAGTCACTTCGTTCAACAATCGAGATACTCATAAATTATACTATATGCAAGTCAGTTCATCACCTGTATAGACGTGAAGCCACCGGAAATCTACGTGTGACAAGGTTACAAGTCTTCCAGTCCCTCCAGTATATGTATGCTTTTTCGACAAATCCTCAGCCTGTTTGTTTTCGAAAGAATCGAGTGAGATTTCATGTCCAAGAATTAGGTGTAGGTTGGCGATTGGCCAAGCTCAGGGTTAGGTGTTCAACATCGAGGGTTAGGTGTTCTATAATGAGGGTTAGGATTCCACATATTTTGAGAGCGCGATAGGAGAAAACGATGCCCACTCCCCAGACCCTTTCAATCTAACATGTACTGAAACCTGACTTTACTGACGGAAGGAGGAGGACGGGGCCGAAGCACCCCCATGGAAGGCCTTCCACAATTATCCCACCCTTGATTGATCCTATATATAATCCAAAGTGCAACTCGCGGTCACGATGTGGGCCACCACTAAGTAGTGAGAAGTACAAAAAATAAAACTAAAAACCAATCACTTCCAAGCCCCAAGCCCCAGAGAGCACAAAAACAAAATACCCGGTGGCCCAAGACAAGTTCTAAGCCCTTAATCTTCTAAACCCGCTTGCCCAGGAGTGAGCCGAACCGGGGGTAAAATTTAAAACTAAACTATCCTGCTAAATATAAACGGATTAGATGATACGTTTTACCCGCTTCCTTAACTCAGTCGCTCACCCACAAACCCGGGGGAGCTTACTTGATTCTCGAGTGATCCTCTGTGATTGAAATATGCATTGAAATATGCTTTGAAATCTCTTTCGATAAGAACTTCATAGTCGTCTTAGAGCAGTTTCCTTGATATAGCATTTAGGTATCGCATATCATATAAACAAAAATCAGTTGAAACTATCTCTGTACACGAACCTATTGCCTACTCAAGCAGGAACTGAGGTATAGGCAGGAACAACATTCAGGAAGCGTGCATTCCGTGTCAATGAAGCCACGCCAACTGAGTGTGTAACCTTTAGAGTGTTTGGGGAAATATTGCACTCCTGGTACGAGACACTTGGCTTTTCCTAGCTTCTCGGCACCGACTCTGGTTACCACCGGCCCCCACCCCGAATACCCTGAGAGACACCTCATGGTTCCGAGTACGCAGTGCTGACCTGATTATACCTAGCCTAAAGTTGAGTTCATATTGAAATGATAGGTTCTCCAACCTCTATCCTATGTATTATCGGCATAGGCTCCCATAGAATTCAGGCCCAACGAGTCAAATCCTGCGTACTACCTGATACCAATACCAGGGCTCAGGCGCAATGGGCACACGCTCACCGGTGCCCCATAAATACGCCCTATTCCCCCTCCTTCCTTCCTTCTTCGACTCTTGCTACATTCTCTTATCGACACCCCCATCCTAGCGCTAGACAGCCTGCAGAACTCTGCAAGTCCCCTACTCGCCTCGACCTGCGTCTAGAAACACACAACAAATTTCACTGCTCAATAAACACATCCTTCATCATGTGCGAATATATTCACAAATGGTACACCGTCTGCGACTGCGAGTTTGACATCTTGATCAAGCGCTGCTCCGCCAGCCATCTCTGTACTGTTAAGATCTTCAAGGGGGATGTTGTCAAGAGGCGCAAACGGTGCGATGCCTGCTTTGAACTTTATCGGACTCCCTGAGGGAGATATAAACACAATGCACTTACCATGAACAAGACATAGAATAGAAACCGCAGTTTTCATTATCGTTGGGCGTTCTTCAATTATGCTGAGGTGTGCATTTGGATTTCGTGGTGGGGAGAGTCTGGACGATCGTGTTTGGAGGAAATTTTATGAGATATTTTACGTTTTAATTCTAAATCTTAGTAATACACAAAACTTCTAAAATGGATTCATGAATTCTACTATTTTTCAAGTTCCTGTGAGAGATCTTATTCCAGTGACTAAGACTGCGCGGGTTATTGTACTACAATCAGTAGGAAAATACCAATGAACTCTGCATTTCGATTGGTGTCAGAGGAATCACAACTTAAAGGTTGTATGGCAAATGATTGAAGGGCCCCATAAAGCTCACTAAATCCTATAACCGTCACCCCAAAATATAATGGTCTTGTGATATCAGGTTTGCCATCCCAGATATCCCTGATAATTTCCCTCAGGGCTGCCTGGATGAGGTAATTTTGTTTTGCTGCTGCGGTGGTTGGGGTTCGAAAGGTCCAATTGTATCATGGATGCTCAGGTAGGTCTGTTAGACAGAGTTTGGTACATTCGTGTTTATCTTACCAGGGTTAGGGCTATTCGCCACTGGACGACTGTCAAATAGCAAGAGCGCTTGTCACTTCATTCGAAGCGCTCCTGATACCACCATAATTGAATTGGCCTACGATAACCATAATGGTTTCAGTACCTTTCACTAACAGAATCTAAAATCTAGATACACAAGTCTACAAATAATGTCTCTTGCCGCCTCCCCCGAGTACCTCCCCTCTCCCGCCCAACGTCAGTATCAATGCAACCCCCACTCGCAGTCCCAAACCTCTTGGACAGCCACCTCGACCGTAATAGCTAGTCCTCCACACCTCTAGCTCTTCTTTTACTACCGATATCGGACACCCCCACACTCCCGCAGCGCTACTGCCAGCATGACAATCGCCTCTGCCACCGACCACTCCTCCGCAGTATGTCGACCATCTATTAGTAGTGCGTCCTCAGCTGACCGAGCACTAAAAGAGTCCGTTTCCTGCTCGCGTTTAATACTGACGCGCTCCTCCTTAACCTTCACGTCCTCGTCCGGCGTGGCTGAAGTGCTGGACGGGGAGGGCGGCATGGGCTTTGGTGCCCCCGCGCCCCCCTCACGTTTTATTCGGACATGTTCCTCCTTGACCTTCACGTTCCCGTCCGGTGCGGCTAGAGTGGTGGATGGGGAGGGGGACATATGCTTGGGTGTATCCATATCTAGCTCACGTTTAATACTAACACATTCCTCCTGAACCTGCAAGTTGTCATGAGGTGTGGCTGGACTGGCGGGTGGGGAAGGCGGTATGAGCTTCGGCGTTTCAATATCTAGCTCGCGTTTAATACTGACAACTCCCTTCTTAGCTTTCACATTCTCGACCGGTGTGGCTGAAGTAGTGGACGGGGAGAATGGCATGGGTTTCGGTCTTTCTGGAAGCCAGAGGGTTGGATGAGCCGCAGCGAGAGGTGCGGAATCCGTCCCCGTCCGTGGAGAGTATTGGACGTCGGGGGTGTGCCCACCGGCGTCGTGGGGAGTTTGATCTACTACTCGGAGGTCATCTATCGTGGTGTCTTTGCTAAACCGAGGGCTTGTTCGAAGAGGTCTACATGCCTGAGTATCGTTCGGTGGTGTACGAGGACTGCTGTTCTGGTATGTTCGTTTTACTCGCTTCCGCGGTGGATGATAAGTCGTGTCTTCGCTCTCTTTGTCTTCCATACTTCTTGACGGTATGGGAAATGATTTTGATGCAGGTCCGCAAGCATGTTCAACATTGCCGTTGGAGGAGGAACAAAAGCAGGCTCCTTGCGCCCAGTTACAGGCGGGTGGACGTACCGTAATTGAGTCGTATTCCATTTTTCGTTAGGGAGATTTCTCTGTAGTCTTCGCAGTGGGCGCCGGGTGAGAACAGGGTACAAGTGCGTATATAGTATAGGTTAGCTCTTAAAATTGTCTGAATGCCTTAGAGTACCAATAGATCCGGAGATTCTTCTAAATAGACCAATACCCATCTAGTTCTGTGGAGGTAATGATTGCAGGTGAGTAGGCGTCCGTTCTATGGCGGTATGTGCTCTCTGCGGATTCTAGCCACACGTTGATCTTGCTAATCGAAATCAACAGAGGTGTAAAATACCTTTGTCATATAAGCCATTGTTATTTTGACAGCATGTAGTGGTTGGGCCCATAGCCTCATTTGCCGCACCCCAGTCAGCCTCCTGCTCTCGTCTCTAGCCTATAGGCCTAGCCTTTGTCGAAGGAATTATTATTCGTGGATTCCCGGTGTTCGTGATCTGCCTCCATGTAATAAGCATGCCGCGTCTACTGGGCCTGAACGGGGAGGGGGTGCTGCTTGGTGCTGTATCGGAGGATTTGCTCGGACAGGATATCCGAGTGAAGAAGTGGGCCGCAGCGGCGTTTTATAGGCTCTACGAAACTAACACCTACGCTTAACCGGGTAAAACCACATAACTGCTACAGCCTGTCAGAATACCTGCACTAGAACGTGTGGCCTCTGATGACACAGATGCTTTTTATGCCAAGCTGGCAACTAGTAAACGAGTGATATATCATGATCGCGCAGTAAGGTGAAGCAGCAACGTGGTAGTATCGATAAAATCAGTCGCTCTAGGGCTCTTTATCCTAGATGTATAAACTGTGGACTAGATCTTGTCGGCTGATATGAATCAAACGCCCACTCGAGTACAACACACAACCCCTAACCCTGACACCCCCGCATTTGTAGTCTGGCGCGTCTATCAATTTACTTGGTTTTTAATTCCAATGTTTATTGTTATTATAAATTGAAATAATTATATCACATGTACTATAATAGTTACCAAATTAAATAATTAATACAATAGCTTCGCAACACAAGTTTAAGACCATATTTAAATTTGTGTGTCGATGCAGGCTCAACCTTCTGGGAAAAACTATACTATCGAACTTGTTACACATGTTGTCACGCTGTCTTCCCAACAAAGTCCATTCCCACGCATTCTTCGATCCCCATCAATAATGTCCTAATATATGTCCCACCCGAGCGGTAATCCCACGCATCATGATGCAAATGTCACATCAAATTCCGACTGCCTCCCACAAAACTATTCCTCAATCGGTGTCATAGGGCGAGCCCTGTGCACCACCCCCCGCCTCCGCCGCGGGCGAGATCTATGGACGGCGGGTTGATTCCCCTCATGCTCAGGAACACTCTGAGGCTCCGGCTCAGACCCGGTAACATCTTCGCTCTCCTCCCCATCAGCTTGAGACTCCTCCTCAGACTCAGAATCATCATCAGTATCACTATCGCTGTCCTCCACATTAGTTTTAGCAGGATCCTGATCCATAATCGGATTCCCCTCGCTATCCCAATTACTATTATACCGCTCCTTCAGCTGGCGCCACCTCTTCACCGCATAGTAATGCTCCTCATTCAAGTCCCAGAATGTTAGCACATCGAGAATGTCGATTTCATCGCGGTGATAGGCTTCATCGGCGGCGATGTAGTACTCCCGGAGCTTACGGAGTTTGGCTTTCTCGGTGTCGAGGATCTGGCGCCAGGGGATTGTACGGGCCTGAGGACTTTTGAGGAGGGCTTTGTGCGCTTTGATGGTGGCGCGAACTTGTTTGTTGGAGGTGACGTTGTGGGCGAGGGTGGCGCCGGTGATAGTGGGGGAGGGTGTTTGAGTTGAGGAGACTATTGAGGTTGCTTGAGGAGCGGTTGCCATGCTGTGTTTTTTTTTTGGGGGGGGGGGCTGTATATAGAGGAGAGTAATTTTTGTTTACGGGAATGTGGTAGCATATAGAGGTTAGTTGTGGGGGGTTTTATAGAGAGGTTTTGAGTTCTGGTCAGGCAAGGTCTATTCGATAATCGTTTCTTTTATTTCTACGAAACCATCATATTAAAGTATTTATTACTATATCTTAGGAAGTTCCGTACAATAGTGTAGAAGTATTTGGACTCACATATTCAATAGTGAAACTTCAATCCCGAATCTGTCACGATAACAGTCCGCAGGATATCTTTACATGCTCAATTCAAAGTTCTAATTTGTAGGTTTACCATATTACTTTGTGCATGTATTAAAGCTAAAATAAAAGCCTCCTACTGACATTGTTCAAAGGATCTCAGATTTCATACTCCACTTTATATTATGAACACCGATAACCAGAATATTAAGGCAATCTGCAAAATTAAAGGGCAGTTATATTTCCAAGCAGCTAAAATCAAGTAAATGTGGACCTATCGCAGTTGTACGGAATATGCTAACGAATAATAAGATTCTCATCCAGTCTCCCTAATTCACATTTTTAGGGGAATCGATAGTACCCTTTCATCCTTTTGTACAGATTATAAGTGTACGTATGGGATGGAGGAAGTATGTTTATCCCACGAATCAGCGGATGATATATGCGGCGCGAGATTGATAGCTATAGCTGGAGATATAAGTTACAAATCGAACGTTAGAAACTGGCTCACATGCATTTAAATGCAAAATTCTTACTCAGTCGAATATTTTTAATTACATCCTTCTATTCAACGGATATATCTATTGATTGCGAGTCAAGGCGGAGATTTCAACCTAACATAAATAAACGTAATACTATTTGACGGTCTTCATTAAAGCTTGATCTCCAATTTTCCGGTCCATCATGCATGGGTTGAGATCGCTTGGAAATTAGTCGAGTAATATTCTATGATCGGAGCTTCCCCATCTTCGTGGAACTATGATTCCGGTCACGATATATCAACAATCCAGCCATTGAGCTTGCCAACCCTAACCCTGGGTTTCCCCTACTTTTGTAGCTCGAGCTCTTACAATATCAATGCGGGCTAGAATACAACAAGTAGTTTTAGATTATTTTGATGAGATACAGTTATTCCTCTACTTCCCGAATTCGTCTATATGATTTGAATACCCTTTCTGTGAACTCCTTTGCGCCGTATATCATCCCTTCCTCGTATGCCTTCAATATCCGTTGTATTTTACTGTAATGTTTTCCTATTAATTCTGGCCCAATGGACTCCACTGCCTTAAGGGCAATCCCCCGAAGTGCATCAATTGTGTAGCCGCAATTAGCTGTTGCATATATCTTTGCACTACCACAGTAGCGTTCTGTCCAATTAAGTTCGCAGTGAAATTTACGAAAAAATAGAACTCTGTGTCCACGAGCCTCAACCTCCTCTTGTAGTCTACCTTTTCAGACCAAGAAATCATCTTGAAGAGATATGACCCATTTTGCACTCTTAGAGATTTACAGGTCAAGTAGTTTTTGGTAAGGCTTATAGTGTTTATATGATTGATACACTGTCTGCATCGTTTTCGGTTTGTAGACAAGTCATTAGATTTATTGCAAATGAGTGTTTTAACAATCCAGTATTAACGAGATTGAGTAATCTTCTTGCAGTCGGAACAAATATTGCTACCACAATCTAGCTTCATCGTAGAACTCCAAAGATACTGTTCATCGAGAACGCAACGTAATCCTTTTAGTTTCCTAGCATCGGATGATAGTTGAGGGAATAGTTCATATTCCGTTTTCGAATTAGGCAAATGTAACAGCGTATTTTGAATGAGATAGAAGTTCGGGAAGGAGAGTAATTAATAATCAGATCTCCGTTTGTTATGTTTCTTTCTGTATTTGGATTACATTGGGTTTTGGTTTTAAGAGTGTCTGTTGTACAGATTAGTCAGCGACATTCAGAGGATATATATATATGGTTGTCTCTCCTTTGTTCTTTTCTTCTCCTTTCTTCATCTAAACTTGCTGTTCTCGACTATCATCCTGGCTTGTTTTGTTTCTCTAGCAATAAAATATTTACTCATATAATCCTCATCTTTGTCCTAAACGTAAATCCGTATCACCTATTATATCATACCAAGGGGAATCCCACTCCAACCTTCATCCTAGTTCAAGTCCTAGTCCTCGTCCTCACCCCTATGAACCCGACCTCAGTTTTGCTCCTTAGTTGTCTGACTCTGCTCCAGTTAGGCAACAGTTTACATTATTCGAGCTCTAAACTCCGCCATTACTTTAGTTCAGTTAATCCCGTAACATCCCATAGCAGTCTAGATTTAGTAACTATTCCGCACTATAGGTGTCTTTTCTCCACTCACGAAATTTATTTCTTGAGCCCTGAGAGCATCAGATGCATAAAAACCATGTCCTCCAGCGTTGTCAAAGAATAAGAAACCCTGATATAATTCAGGTAGATAGATGAGCTCTTGAATTGGTATTACGATTTTAACCATATGATCGACCAAATGATCTCCTGTTCAATAACCACTATTATTTTTACCATACTCAAAATACTCTGTAGCAAACCTATAAGCCGGATCAAGACCTCTAACAATCATATGATTATTTGATATATTTAAGGGAACAGCAACCCGCCAGTTGGGATAGAGGACATCATTGAGCATGATTTCTGTACCTTTACTCTTGGTAGGAAAGTGTGTTTGGTTATATTCATGTCACGCTTGACATCAAACATCTTTTGCAGTAAAAGTAAATTCTCCATTCGTGAACAAGAATGAGTTTTTTGCCTGATATAGGAAGTTCAAGCTTTTCGATCATTATTCCGTTTTCATTATACTACACAATCAAGCTTCTCAAACTGCCCTTTTCCTGAACAAACAATGCACAGTATTGGACCAAATCTTCACATTCATGCCATCAAAATAGATTCCCTTTTTGATGTGATGAAAGTTAAAGCCAATTCGCTTCAACTATCTTCTTCCTGAATGATTCCAAATTTCATTGGAATGGTATGCCGTGGTTGTTGTTCCATCCTCCTCTCCGTTGACTTCAATTGTTATAACTTCATTCAAATCCGAAAGTTCAGCATAATCGTGTTCCTCAGAACTCAAATAAAGAGCAATATAGGCAGCAAGCTTTTGAGCTAAAAGTGTGTAATCAAGACAGTCAATTTCACACTTGATAAAAAGCACTACTTTCTCATTATTATACTAAGCGCTCATTCTTCTGTCAATTCCCTGTTACCCCTTTTTGATTACGTGATCTTCAATCCAGGTAGAACACCATTTCCGTATTCTCCTTACTACAAAATCACAACGGTTAAAGATCGCTACAGTCATCAAACCTACATGAGTTGCTGAATCCTATGAGAAGTGCAAGCAGGAAGTCCGAAAACCTCAGATCATTTTATGCCACGTTCTCTATTGCCCATGAAACTGCCATCCTTTTCGAACCCGCTCTGATTTCAATCATTTAGTAATATCCTTCCAAGTCAGTTCTATCTTTGTAGGCACAGTTGATTGTTCAGAAAACTCACCAAATATACCGGGCAAAGCAAGGTCCATGGTAGCTAAATAATTAAGCTATAATTGAAGTAAACCCTTGATTGATAAAAACGAAGCAGCTTCGTTAACTTTTAACTACCTACCAGTAACATTCCTTCTTTCATTCCTGGATGAGTTTCCAAATTCCAATACCAATGTGTACACCAGGATTAGGCAACAGTCCGGATCTGATTTAGTAATCTGATGTATTGGAACTGAACCTGCTCTTAAATATTGACTTCAACGATACTTCCTGAGCTGTACTCCGCTCCAATGCCTGCCAACCTTTATCCGCAGTATCTCTCAGTTCAAAATTACCTGAACCTTTCCAGCATAGATAATTATCATCTGAATCTTCACCCATACTAAAAGACTCTTCTTCCGACTCTGTTTCATTATTAGCAAATAAAGGAGTCTCCAGCAAATCTCCCTTCCTCTCCCAATCTGCTACCTCCAGCTCCTTCTACAGCTTCTGATCTCATTCCCAATGCAGCTTCTGATCTCATTCTCAATGCAATTTCTGCTCTTATTCTGAATGCAATTTCCTCTACTCGATCTCCTTCAACTCTAAGTTTATTAGCTGCCATACTTTTATTTAATTCCATGATATTTTTAGCATTTCTTTTCCTTAAAGGCATGGCATTAATATCTCTCCACTCAATCTCTTCTATATTATCAATTGTTCAGAAGGTTGCGAGATCGAGGAGTCGAAGGATCAAATAGCTGAAACGTTGCCGGTTTGTTTGGTAACAGGGTTAAAGTTCATGCATCAGAGTGTCGCAGGTTCAAAGACCAGAAAATCATCTGCAATCAGTAAATTCAATTTCAACTGCCAATTTTATAAATAGAGTTTAGCTAAAAGGGATGGAAAGCTCACTGTTCTGAATTGTCACCAATTTTATGCTGTAATGGATAACTTGAGCAGTCATAACTAGTATAGTATTTCTTCTGACAAATTCTTCTCCAGGTTTTTAACCCTAAGGCTCTGTTTTTCCTCCTTATTTATTAGTTATTGAGGCCGACCCTACCACGAATAAAATTTCATATATCGATTAGTCAACACACTGGGTTACGAGGAGTTGAATTAGTCAGAAAGATTCTATTAAGTTCTATCGGGTTCCATTGGTCGTAAGGGTATGAGTCACTTTGGATTTATTATCGCTGGAATTTCCTTAGGTATATTAGGAGGTTTCACACTCGCTTCTGTTCTCTTTCTACTCTTTCCTCTGATATACACTGTCTTCTGTACCTTCGCTGTCTATTACTATCTAATATTATTTCCTCTACTTTACTCAAGGAGACCACCGTAGTGCTGCTCCTTTATCACGTCGACCCTTACTAGCACTAAAGTCATTCAGAACCCCTATCGTGGGCTCTCCCACCGACCTCTACTACCTCCTTTATACCCTGCGGAATACTCGCTACTCGCACCCTTAAGATAAAAATGTAACTACTCATGGGGAAATATATTTTATCAAGATATGAGACAGAGAACCTGTAGTGACTGTAAAGCTGTACAGTTTCTCTGTCTTAATTTGTTAATCAAATGGATTTTATTGAGTGATATAGATTTTTTAAACTTGGACTTCTCCCGCTGTATTTGTGTGGGTATAACGTTATCGGAAGCGGAACCAAAAACATACGAAGGAATTGTGTTCAAACAACTTAGATCAAGTTATTTTAGATTTACTGAAATTAAGCCCGGTTGATACCCGTAGACGTTATAGCTCATGGCTATTGTCAAGTACAAGAAGCAATGTAATCAGAGGCAAAAAGAATATATAATTCGAATACTAGATTTAGATCACTACGTAAAGCGTAGATTGGAACATCATAATACTATCACTTGTCTCTGGTTCATATTGATTCATATTTATGATCGATCTGCATGTGACTATAGCGAATTATATGAAATAGCTTGCAATAGTGACAGTGGGAAGGGTTATAGTGGGGGATACCTGTAACCGGACTAGTTGTGATATTCATTTGAAAGCTGGATTAGAAGTTTTGAATCAGGTTAATGGTTTCTGAAATAGGGTAAGTGTTCCCTAAGGGACCCAGATGGTGAATGAAATCCTATTCTATTCACTTTGCTGATACTAGACACCAGTGAATCTCGAAACTGTTATAATTGTGAAAGGTAACAACCCTTATCATTGAGGATTATTTGTAACTGGAGTCTCTTCTAAGAGAAATAGAATAGGATGGAATAGATATGGCCATGCAACCCAGGCAATCAGGTTGCAGATTATTCAAAGATACTATCAGTAGAACTCAATAATCTTTAAATGCTCTACTACCGATAAGAACTTGGTTTTTCTTTTCTGATGAAGACTGGAGAGGATCGGACTGAAGAGCGAGAGTGAGGGTGAGTATTTATAACTCGAAGACTTCTATTTTCTGCTCCTAACTCCTTATTAAGTTCCAGTGATGCCTTTCCTCGGTCGGGAAAAAAATACTACTGTTACCCCGCTTTTCTTTAAGTTCCAACAGGTGATTCTGATACCCAAAGCAATCAATATTAGTCAAAGCCATTATAACACCTGCAGCATTCGTTACCACATCACCGGAGCATGCAGGAATGAGTTACCGCTCAGGTTTAAACTTAATTATTGCTGTAGAGCTTCCAGTTATTGTAGACTTCCCAGGCATAGCCTCTGCTACTATCAGCAGACCTGCATACTCAAGGGATACAGAGGATCACCGAGTATTCAAAGCTTCACTCTGGTCAGCTTTCTAGTCTTTGGCAAGGCATATACTAGTGAGTCATTGCTCTCATTAATAGATCCCCATCCTAGCGTAAAGAATGTAGTTACTCTAATAGTCGGTAGCTAACTACACTACTGGTACTTGCATATTACTGTGAAACTGGTTTCTAACAATAACTCTCACCATGTAATCGGGCCCTGTGTGTACTCCCACAGCAGACAGTTGAAATGACTGTATTACAGTTTAACCATATTCGCTCTGGACAATCCTTTAAATTATTGCTGCTTCAGAGCTGTTGTATTGATACCTCAAAAATGAATAATAATCCCGATGGATCTCAATCTTTAATGGGAGAGAGATATATACATGATAAACAGGAAAATCAACTAATGATATTCCCCGATAAAGATTCACTTTGAGCTATTGGAGGAAAAGCTAAAGGAATTGAAAATGTTTTGTAGGACAGAGGTTAATAGAGGCAGAGAAGGGTTGACTGATTTGCTTTTTTACTACAATGCCCTACCACTAACAATTGTTACAGCTCTCTACAATCTGGACTCTTAATAGATCAACACTGTGCCTACTTAGTACTATCAAGTCAGAGTGACTTCATATATCAAAAAGAAAATTTAACAGAAGAAATTGAAGCTTTTCAACATCAAATTATCCTTTTTCGTACATTCCATTGCGAATTAAATTTCATTGAATGCTTCTAATCCACTGCTAAGTATTATACAAGAGATAATTGCCTGTACAGTTTTGAAGTATTGCGAGAGACTATTCCTGCTTGCTCCAAAATCAGTCATCAATATTTCTGTAAATAAGTCCTATTTATATTGTATTTGGATACTTGATAAATAGGAAGCAGGAGTGCCCTATGGTACTACAGAATTCAAGTATAGGAGTTACAGAAATCACCGTCAGGTAGTATATAAATTTAAATGGTAAAAATAAAAATTGTTGACTATAACTCAAGAATTGACCGAACTCTGCCATAGAGTACCTTGATAATCGGAACTAGCGTGTCCCATAATGAGACTAACCTACCTTGAGTTGGCTCTAATATTACTGACATTCGTTCATGTATCCACAAAACATCCAATATTTAAGCACTCAATAATTCAACCAAAACAAATATTAAAAATTATCCGGCTCTACAGAAGTATACAGGAAAGCAAATGCTATCATCTAATAGAGCCAAAAAATCTTACATGTGTGATGGTTGAAAATCCATTAGAAATTTGAAATCGTGTTGAAAAATGGTCCGGTTACAGGTATCATCAATCATGCTCTCTTCTCAACAGGAAAAAAAAAAATGGTAAGTCAGTTTAGGAATAGATCCCTAACTTCATCCCCTGCCGAGATTATCTGTTGATGACAAATCAGCAGACACAAGAAAAATATCTAGAGTGGATCACCAGGATCTATGAGAGTGATCTTTTGTGCCGCAGCTGCAATTGCTATCACTACACCTAATTATGTTGCGTAAATAATTGTACAGACCCATACACCATTAATTCAGCCTAAGGAATAGAATTGTAGCTAGCAAATATAATATCTATAACATCATAAACGGTAAAATTGATCACCCATATTGCTGATATTCTGTGAAATAATGTATTCTTAAATCGTCTAGCTATAGGACTTGTAAAAGTACTGCTAACTACATGTATATAGGATTGTTAAGCTGCTTATTTTAAATCATCGACAGGTGTTGAGCAAAAAAGATACTATTAGAACCCTTGAGCTGTTAATAAACAAGCAAACAAAGACAGCTAAATTGAGAATGTTTAAGGAAACACCATTAATGAAACCACCCGACTAGTATACATGGCCTGATAATAAACTTCCTACTCCTGTAAATGCTCTCGATCTCTATAATTTCTGGTTGGTTTTCGGTCATCCAAATCTTCCTTCACCTATCTCTCATTTGGGGTAGTTAGGAGAAGGTAACGTCGGAGGTGTTGACCTCCTGCCCACGATACTTGCCCTTCTTATTTTTTTCCCCGTCTCCAACTCCTCCAACTCCTTAGTTATCGCAATATTCAGCGGTATATACTTGATATGTGTATTCAGCAACACCGAGAACTCAATATTGGCATTGCGATACTCATCCATCAAATCCCAATATTTATAATGGTCCTCGTCGCTCCATTCCTGTTTAGCAGCGAAGCATACCTTGACGGCATTTACATACTCCTTGAACTGTTCCAGTTGCGTCCTCTTGATATCCCACATGGGGCCCCAGGTAATCTGCTCTGAGCCAGCACCGGTGACGAGCTTGATGTACATCATTAATGTTTTCCAGTAAAGGTGGATGGCCTTCGTGACGGCAAAGATCTGATCGCGGTCCCATCCTGTGAATTCAGAAGGAGGTTGGGTTTTGGGTGGCTGGCGGCGGTTGCCCTTGGGCGTGGGTTCCTGCACAGGCTGCAGTGGGGACTGGTCTATCTGTTTTGAGCTTGACATATGTGTACTTGGGAGCTGAGTTGTATTGATAAAAGGGTATAGGTTCCTACTGATACAGGATTTCTTTTTGTGTCTGACTTCCTGCGGGTACGTTACAGGCTTTATATACAGTCACCCTGCAAAAGTGTTCGTGATTCGCCCGCTGGAGTGAGACATGATCGACGTGAGACAGTGGCGTCCATGGACATTGTGGGTGCCGGTGGGCAATATCAAAAATACAGAGGTTTGCGACCCATTCAACACCGTGCCCGTTAAATAGATATAGTAAAATACAATACAAATAGGTAAAACTACAAATAGGTTTCCGGAATCGTCCAGTACTAGTTCATCATCCAGTATCCGCTCAACACCAGGAAGTCAATACTTCGTATACCAGCCTTTTGCTTGAATAACGGCTTCCACCTTTCGGAGCATCGATGCTGCAAGTTTTTCAAAGAACTCCGGAGGTATAGTTTCCCAAACTAAAGGCAGAACTCGAGCCAGTTCGCTCTTGACAGCAGGTGGTCCCCCTTTGGTATCTGCAATTCTAGGGTACTGTTGTTGAAGTCTTTTCTTGAGTTCTACCCATACATGCTCGATAGGATTAAGATCTGGAGAGTAAGGTGGATAGGCTTCCACCTCAATATTGTTATGATCGAACCATTCAGTGATTATTCTAGCTGTATGAACTGGTGCATTATCATGTTGAAAAGTGACATAGGGATAGATCATCAGAGCATTTCTGAGAACTGACGGACGATAGTGCTTGATAATTCTAAGGTAGCGGATACCAGTCATACTCTCGGGTACTGGAACCAAAGGGCCTTTATTTCTCCCATAGCAACAACCCCAAACCATCAGAGAAATACCACGATCTTTTGGCTTTGGATAGATGCAGTCGGCGAGCCATTTCCCGTCAGGTTCTCTGAAGACCCAAATTTGACGAGGGTCTTTAGATCTCTCAACTGCACACTCATCGCTCCAAATAACACTCATAAACTCTTCAATACCCCAGTCTTTCCGTTGCATTGCCCAATCTAGCCACTTTTTGACATGCTCAGGCTTCAAAAGCGGGCGGTGTTTGTCTAGCCATTTCTTCACATTTCCCTATCGTAAGACTCGATCGACCGTAGCAAGGGAGACCCCAGGTGCATATTTATCTCTAAATTCATTCTTTGTCATCCTCCGATTATTTTTTGCTGCTTTCATAAGTGCTTTCTTTTGCCGGTGGCTAAGCAAGCATGGTCGACCAGAACCGGGAAGGTTGTCCTTATTTCCATCTCGTAGAATAGTACGCTGAATAAAGCTCTTGATTGTCGACCAAGGTCTAATAGTAGTAGTCATGGTTATTAGCTAGTTCAGATATATGTAGCCACTGATACTGACAGTCGGATAGTGAACACACCTGCCAATAATTGCTGATACTGTCTGTATGCAGCCAAAGCAGAAGAAGAAAGCGATAATCATTCCCTTTTCAGCAGACGACATCTGCCTCCTTGCAGTCTTTGCTTTAGGAGCCTTTTCTAACTTTAAATGAGCTAGACTCTTTTCCAAAAGCTGAACTTCGACAGCTTTATTGGCTTGCCCATGGCTGCGTCGACGCCGTACCATATATGCTGCTTCACGGATCCGTTGAGACTTCACAAGTAAATTGCGGCTTCACTAGTTGCGGCTTCACTGGTTGCGGCTTCACTGGTTGCGGCTTAATAGAATGCGGCTTCACAGGTTGAGGGCTTCAAAATCTTCACCGGGGGCGGGCTCCTCAAATTTTCACGGGTTGCGGGCTCCTCAAATTTTCACAACCTGGGCACAGTGATTAGTCAATTGAAACATGTTGGATGTCTCACTTGAACGAGCGAATCACGAACACTTTTGCAGGGTGGCTGTACGTCGAATGTTATCGATTTATATAATTCCAACTGGGCAATGGAAAATATAAAAAATAAGAGCTATTCTAGTGGTCGTATAGTTTGGTATGCTCAACGAATGGGGTGTTTGAGTTCTCTATCTAGAGGTATTACCGTATTGCGATATTTTCTCTTTAGTGAATAAGAAAGTGGGAATAGAAGATTCTTTCCCGCGCGGCCTAAGTATAGCTTGAGTGGGGTGGCGGTAAATATTTAATATCTATTCTACTAACAAACACCAGTTCTTCTAAGTATTCTGAACGTACATAAACTGAACGTCATATGATTACCCCAATCGCCATTTACCTCATTGCATTCTGATCCGTTACTATAACCCGTTCACTTGATCATTTCCTCCCCCAACCATGTTTATCTTTCTCGGCATGTACACTATATCGGTCGTCGTACTCCTTGTAATTTTCCTATATACGTGTGTTGTTTTTTCTCTTCACTTTAAAAGAACACCACTCTTTGCGGTGTAATAGGCGTCAAAATCATCTAACTTATTGCCACTTAGCCTGCCGTGCGGTAAACCGGAGATGCATCATCAAATATCACTCGGAGCCTTGCCATCAACATAGCGGACGGATAAAAGAATTTCTCGAAAGACCCTTAGCAACGGTAGGTGTAAAGAATCGAAGACCTGCATGAGCTTGATAGCAGCACCCCACGAACGCCTTTATCGTGCCCAACGACAAATGTAAGCCGACGTTACCCGAAACTCAATTCGAATCGTGGCCGCGGTGTGCACCGGTGGCCAGTCTGTGTACATACGTGCTAATCAGAAGTTCCACGGGCGACACCCCCGAAATGGGAAAAGCGAGCGCAGGAAGGTAAGCAGCCCAAGATAGCCCCGGATGTTGTCCTTTTAGTTGAGCATGGGAATTCATATTGTTCATACGTATACATGTTGTCACCCGTGTACTTGTACACTACAATGTTTCGGAACAAGACATGCTGACATGACAGCGGATCAATGAAAGCTCAGTCACGCTTGAACATGCCGGTACCCGTCGAGCTGATGCGCGTGACGAAAGGTCCATGCGAGTATGAAGCTACATCTTACTATTGAATATGCTTTACGTGTAATACGGATGTTATAAGTACAGTTGCCCAAACTGAATTGACACGGCCGGTCTCGTGAAGGACAGCTTGGTTATAGATCATCTGACCCATTGCTAATTGGCCCACGAGCATGAACTGGCGTAGCTGATATTCCATGCTTTGGGACAGCATTGTTCAATTATATTCCGAGTGTGACTTCCACTGTCTACAGTTCTTCGGATGTGTATTCTGAGCATGGAATATCACTCGCTTTGTCACGTCCAACCAAAGGTACCACTGATTCGTATCAGCGCCGAAGGGCCGTTGCATATCCACGCGGCGGATGTACATGTACTTACTCAATGCTCCGAATGAACAACGCTAAACCGCCTAGCCCGCACACACAATGTTTCAAAACTTAAATGTCAAAAAAGAATCTACATATAGCAGATAGCTATATGAAATGCAAGGTGCTCCTGTGATATGGCGCATCGATGGTACTTATCTCTACATGTACAACGCACGTAACAGGTATACGTACATGTGTCCTTGCACCTTCTTCATGCAAAACGCACACGTAGAACCAAACATCACCCTTCCTGTGCTACCCCTCGGAACAGGCACCACAACCATCACCGTGCAACGCTTCAGGCGGGTATGCGCATCCGGCGCCGAACCCCAACGACCAGCTGGCCGTACGAGAACTACTGTCAAAGGAGCACCGTTAGTTACATTCCACCCCTCATAAGTACTTCTTCAGCTTCTGAACTGACTCTCGGGAAAACATATAAGTATGCTACATCGTACGGTTTACAACAATCAAAGTTTACATCCAAGGACCAAGGGGAACAAACGTCCTACAGCTGGATTCTGCACCCCGCTACCGGCTGCTATGAAAACACCGAACTCTAATACACCCAGCATGCAAGAGTCGGCCATTACAATGCTGACATAGGACAACATTCTACGTACGAATGGTCGAATCGACCTATTCTACACATGTGCCACGCAACGCGCCACGCAATACTATCGCTCCTCTAACACCACAAAAGACCCTTGAAAAGCCATGACCGAGAACGGTGGTATCTACAAGTATATATACAAGCGCCCATACGTTTCCCCGGCCAAATAAACCACCCATAGTACCGCCCCGGCACCCCATATCCACCAAACCAGAACCTAAACCACCTCAATCTCAATGTCCATCCCCCCACCGCCCCCCTCCCCACCCGCCGCTCCCCACCCCCTTCACACCGAACTCGCCCTCCTCGAAAAGTTCCACTCCACCCTCCGAATCTACCGCGACCTCTTCTCCAAGCCCGGCGCGCGCACCGTCAACTGGGCGCCACTCATGGACGTCAAGTATGAGCAGCTGGTCAAGCACAACCAAGCGCTGAAGGGGCTCAAAGCCGCGCTCGACGAGACGCCGGAGCGCACGCGGGAGGATGAGGAAACGTATGCGAGGGCGTGGGGGTTGTATCTGGCTGCGCTGGAGGGGTATGGTGAGTTGTGCGAGATCTTGAAGCCGAGGCCGGGAGGGACGGTGGCGACGGTGGGGGTGAGGGGGTTGGAGGGAAGGAGGGGGGAGGGGAGGGTGGAGTGGGGGGTGGGGGATGTGGGGAGGGAGGGGTGGAGAGGGAGTTAGGTTGTGGGTTTGGAACATGGATGTGCTGGTGTTATGTATTCTAATATTCTGTGTTCTATATGATTTGGGTTTTCACGTCTGATTTCTTAGTAGCAAGAAACGTGAACTTCTCTATTCTGAAATATTCACGTCTCAATGCCCTTATAAAGGCATAAACAATATCTCGCTTTCATATATCTTGTTCAACGCAGTATGTCTCGGCTGAGAGGAGGAGTGGATGAGCGAGAAGATGATCTCTACTTTCAAAGTGTTCCTATGTTCCTACAGAAATTAAAATGTACTTCCTCGAACGTTCCTCCTTTTATTTTTCTACGCTTCGACCTCATCTCACATCCATTATTCAAGGGTTTATATCAAGCTAGTTAAAGACATGAGAGGGAGAATATCATATTATCAATAGAAGTAGCAATTCTACGCTATAACCGCGAACCTCGACATATAATAGTCGAAATCAAGAAACAATCAAGCAAAGAAACGAGGAAAACTCCTACAGCATTAGTATTAAGACCATAAAAAAGGCATAACTCCGAAAGAATTAGTACCAAGAACATAAATAAGAAAAAAACCCACAAAGCCCGCGCCAGCGCCCCTCAAAACCAAACAAGCCCGCATCCCAACCCTACACCTCCACCCACCCCCCCGCCTCCCCCCTCTTCAAAAACACCACCCTATCCCCCCTATCATCATACCCCAACCTCTCCACCCCCGCACACTTCACCACCACCGCATCCATATCCCCCTGCACCACCCCCCGCTGCAGATCCACCGCCCCCCTCGCCGCCAACCGTCCCCTCAGCAACTCCCTCTCCTCCCCCGTCCCCCGCCACCCCCCCACCACCGACCCCACAATGCCCTCCACACAGTCCACCATCTCTTTCCTCGCGCGCCGATACGCAGAATACACCTGCACGGCCATCGCCTCCTCACCGCTCAGCGGGACATAGCTCGCGCCCGACCCCCGCGCCGCGCCGCGCAGCCTCCCCTGGTAGTCTTCCGGCAGGATGTCCTTGGCCAGCACGTCAAAGTCCTCGTCGAGCGCATCGCGGACGTTGTAGGTGCGTAGCAGGGCTGCGGCGGCGGCGTGGTGCGCGGGGGTGTACGGCGAGGAGGGGGTGTGTGGGGCGAAGAGGGCCTTATCGTGCATGGTGAGGGAGGAGCGGTAGGACTGGAGGATGTGCGTGGTGAGGGCGATGAACATGACGTTGTCGCTGACGGCGGCGGTACGCATTGTTGCTGGTGGTGGTGGTGGGGTTTGTGTGGTGTGGTTTTTCGTGGTGGGTGCTGCGCTGCGGTGGGGAGGTGTTTTGGCGGAGTGTTTCTGGGATTTTGGCCGGATGTCTTAGGGTGTTTGCAGTTGTGGAGACGTGGATCAAGGTGTACTTATAGACCATGTCACTGCAAAATGTCCCATTGGTATAATTGAAATCGAGGTAGATGTGTGTTCGTTGAATTCGCAGTAATCCCCCCAAGTCACGAAGGTATTGAATAGTGATCCAATCCTAACTTGCCCTGTTTTTCTATCCCTCGTGTTATACAGCTATGGTGACAGCTCAGAGAGCTCCACAATTGTTTCACCAGACACCCTGTCGTGCGTGGCTTGTAATTCGTGAAACCCACGGCTACTGAAAGCGAGTGATAGTTGGTGAGCCAAGCGTTGTCGTCCTAACCCGTCTTCCCATTATATAGAGGGAGACGGACAGCTGGAAAGGTACTCTGATTTCCACACAAGATACGTCCCACTATCTCCAGGACTGCTTATCAGGCTGTCTTTTTGGTGTTGAAACGAAAATACCTTCTAGCTGTCGCTTAGCCACAACGCATCATAGATTCTCACTCGGTGGCGCGCCCTCAGCGTCCACACACCCCCGTAAGAGAACAGAATCAACACCCCATAATAATTACCGATATGTGTGTCGGAATATCAAGACTTATCTTAGCCTATAGTAGATGTAGTAAGAGTTACTAATTAAACAATGGTAAAGAGGGAGAGAAATCTCACAAAGAAAATGAAGTACTCGACTCCCGAATATGACCCATTTAGGAATGCTGCCAGACATTATGAGAACTGTGGACTAAGATTGAAGACAGACATGTGAGTATTCGGAGGCTTCTACGTTAAAGCGAATTTAGATTGTATGCACAAGACGATAAATGTATAGCAAAGAAATTCTAGCTCGAATCATCTTTCCAACGCTTAAAAATATCCATGAAATAATTCTAGATCTCCGATACAGAAATACGTTTATATTCTATACCCCGGTATTAGCTCATATCTATAAAAGCGTATCGCTCCCCCTTCTACCATACCACAGACATCACACCCACAATTCCAAACCACAAGCAGGTAAACAGCCACTCACCAACGCATAATGTCCGACCACCAAAGCAGCGCCCCTAGCGACCCCCCTATCTTCGACCCCGCCGCGGCCACCGCGCTCATCGCCGAGTGCCGCAGATTCATCATCTCGCTCCCCATCCTTCGCGCCCTGGTCACCAACCCGGGCTCGGAGAAAGTCTCGTGGAGACCCATCTTCAACGTGCGCATGACTAAGCTCAATACACTCCGCATGTCTTTGGACGAGATCACACGCGCATACGAGAGGAAGAACAACAAGACAAAGGAGAACGATGAGCTTGCTCATGCGGTGCGGGAGAGGTACCTTGACTGCGTTGAAGGTCTGTTTGCGGTGGTGGATGCGCACAAGGAGGCATTACCGGTGAACGAGAGGTTGGCGGCGGAGGCAGCGGAGCTACGGGCGAGGAAGAGGGAGAGGTTGGAGATGGCGATGGAAAGGTCGCAGCTAGGTAGGCAGAAAGGTGCGGGCGATAGCGGAGCTCCCGATGTTGAATGAGCGGTGGTTGATCCTTTATGGGTGGTAGGTTGGCGGAAGCTGCGGGCAGTTCTATGGTTACTCCTTTGTTTCTTTGTAAGTTATTAAATGATTTCGGCTGTATTTAATTATACTCAAGGTAAGTTGAATGATCAATCAAAATGTGAATGACTGAAAAACATCTTTTAACGTAATTTGATCACCGTGAAAACCCGTTGTTCTCTCAGGTCTCACCGAAGAAACGCGGCGAGGATGATGTATGAGAAGTCTAGCAGCCCAACGGGTTATATAGGTTGAGTCGGATTGTGGGACCGTGTTCGAATCCAGCACTATCACAGCGTGGCCGGAATGTGTCCGATAGGTAGAAATCAGAATGTGGCCCCAAACAGCTACTTCGCCAGGGTCAGGGTTCATAAATATCTCTACGGAAAAGCTATTAATATATTCATTGATTGATGCGCGCATTGATTCTGTATATCTAGACAAGACTATGCGATACAATCTACGCCTTTAGTGCTGGAGTATCGTATACGTATGAAAATACCGAATTAACTTCACATGCTGCCAGAAATACCGTGTCACAACCGCGGTCGAACCGCACGCTGATAGTGAATACCGCAGCATTTCACAACGGTTCAGGTACTGTACCAGGTAAAAATACTAATTCGATAGGGACCGAAAGAGAATTTTCATATATGCGTAAATTTTAGAATGCAGCTAGATTATAGCTATCAGACTACTTTCGTTTCAGAATACTTCATAACTCATCACAATCACTATCCCAGCCAACTCCATCCACGCACGACATAAATATGTAAGAATTCCCTCCAGCTCCCGTCAAACCCACACCAAAAACTCACAACCACGCAACTACAACCGCCGCCACTCCTACCATCATCCCCAGCCCCACCTCAACGTGCACCTTCCCCCCCGCGCCAATCTTTTCCACGACATCAGGGACAGCACCAGTGACTCCCTTGATCACATCCTCGCGGCCAGGAACCGGGTTCCGCTCCTCGAGTTCCGCCGTATGTCTGTTTCTCCAGTTAGAACCTACGGCATTGCAGGGGGGAGTTTTGGGGGGGGGTGGTTGTAGTACTTCTCCAATGTGTCGGCAGCAGAGACGGAGAATGTCATGATGGAGAGGAGAAAGAGGAGGACGGAGAGGGTCTTTGTAAAGGTGTGCATTATGGGGAGTCAAGGAATTGAAAGGTCTTGAATAGTATATGGTATGTTTCGGGAATGCTTCGGAATTGTCAACTTGAGAGGGAGCTTGGAGAGCGAGTTCTGGTTGAGTGTGAAGGGGGAATTAGGTGGGTTTTTATTCCCCGTCTCCATCTCCGTCTCTACTCATAGCGTATCTAGCGTCAAGACCAGATCCACAAAGTTGACTTTCAGCCCTGCGTTCAAAATAGATTATCGACATTACCAACAGTACCACGCATCTCGTGTTTTCAGAACGTGATGTTCAGCCTCACATGGCTGAGACACCTGGCGCTCCGCAGTTCACCCGCCAGGGAGGAGAGAATATTATATTCCTTACAGCCGCACGCAACTCGATATGTTAGAATTTAGAGCTGTAGCCATTACCTCAACCTCCTTCTCTCCTCTAGAATTCGAAGATACTAGCTGTGGTAATTATATTATCTACATCTTCTATTGCAATTGAACCGCATGAGCAATCCCGGAAATCGGAGATGCAGTGCCACGCTGCGAACTCAATCGGTGGGTTGCAACAGTCGGTAAATCCCGCCAACACGGTCATTGACAGCATCAGCAGATAGAGGCGTCTGAATGATTTCTTGGCGGTGCGGCTGATATGCGGCGTACAAGCACAACGTATCCCCCTCCAAGTAGAGGTGTCAGTTGCCAAACCGCCATTTCCTCACTGCGCCTGACTTTTGTCTTCTTGATATTAAGGAAGTGCACCTTCCGGGAGTCTGCACTAAGAAGATATACTGGATTGGGGCCAGTTGCAATCGCAAAACCCACGCTTGGGGCGCGCGATTGTATACGACAGGCAGCTGGGTCATATAAATAAGCTGTGAGGTACTCCATTGCATGCAGCTTGGCTGGCGCCGGAAGTGATGCTAGCGTTGGAGTTTACAGCGTTGTTTGGCCGCGCGCGGTGTGGGAGATCTATCTTTGAGGACGTAGCTGTCCATCCAGGTTTTTGTTCGGAAGGGGAAGGACGATATCGATATTCTAGCTTTCGGGATCTGATGTTAAGCTCCATTTATAGGGTTTACAGAGATATGGGGGTTAGAAACGTTTTTAAGCTAGGATCATGAATATAAAGATACCGAATTAATCTCCGATTGGACCAGGGTTTATTCCGGAGCTGGAACAGATCATTGATCAATGCGTCAATGACAATATATATTTGCCGTAATAATCTATCAAAACAATCCCAAATCCTGACACCCCTTTTGTCTTACGAGTCTAGGTTCAGTTCTGGGGATGAAGTAACTAATTGAGTGGATTTATATAGTAGAACTCTAGAACCTGCATTTATCTACATACTTCAAAGCCCGCCTGCGCAGAATATCTCATTGAATTCAAAAACCCTTTTATCCTGATACAAATTCAGGTTCTATGGATCATATGAGAATATATATATACGGCATTTTGCATTTCTCAGTAGCTAGGGATGCGACAAACGTAATGAATAAAAAAAAAAAAAAAAAAGATGCGACAAACGAAACAGGGTTAGGGTTATCACGATCTTTTTTTGGTTATCACGATCCAATGAGCTTATTAGCTAAAACTTTAACCACTACTCGGTTGATGCACAAACGATATTTAGGGGGTTTGGACTCTGGAAATATATCTTTTCACCACGGTTTTCTCGGCTATTTGAAAGAAGCCTTGACCGCTAAGTATGGTCTCCCTCGGTGACTTGTGTTTTGTCTATAGCTATCTTCATAATCATGGCTCATCAGAGGTACCGTTTTTACTGCGCGTAACGTACTGTTACCGGAATACTTGGCCTTAGTAAAATGATAGATGCCAGTGTGGCTCAGGAAATAATGTATGTACACCATAATGGTGGCTGAAATGAACAATATGACCGGAGGAGAGGGGAGGACTAATTGATCTACAAAACACACGATCTTTGAGTTTGTGCTGAAAGAAGATTCAATTTCAGGACTATAAGTCTATGAATTAACGCCCGGCGAGGTAAAAATATCTACGAAAAATGTACATCGCGGGTGAAGCATCCCTCTCTCACGTGATCTGTCGCCCTCCAATTATCACTTGGCGCCAAGCGCTACCGTCTTCTCTGCTCTCCTCGTATTACCTCCGAGTCCTGTTAGTCTCAAATACGAGAAATCTGCACAAAGTCCTGGCTACATGACCGGCCACATGAATATTTCGGCGCACTACACACGCAAATCCTCAAAACTAATGTGAGTAGCTACCTCCTGTACTAAATATTTATAGGTCATCTGTGAGAGCTCGCCCCTACCTTCAATGCTGTAAGTACTCTATTTGCATATTCGTACCGAGGTTGAGCATCAAATATATCCCTATAGATTATCGTCGTCGTGATTAGTTTCCTCGAAGTGAAAGTAAGAACTGATAAAGAATTGGAAATGTCGTTTCCGAGAATCATGTTCAGGTCCACATTGTCACACTATGCTGTTTTCGATGAATGTGTACATATAATCGAATTATGAAAGAAAAAGTTGCTAACTAAGGATAAAACCTTTAGAGAAGTTCCACGCACAACCTGGTACAATTTAACAATTCAAGCCATTTCCGCAATTTCACTCAGCACGAAAAAGACGAACCCAAAGGAACAACCCCCCTGAAAATATTGCCGATAATGTCCAAATTCCACTCCCAGAAAGGAAGGATCTGTACATATCGAGCACAAGAAGAATACCCGCTACCAGGAATAAAACCCTCAACGTCCTGATATATAACCGGACGCCAGCATGCAAGTCATCACTTGACCACGCTCCCCTTTCCTCCATCATTACCCATACATCGAAATCATCATCTGTCCCGCTTACTGCAAGGTCAAGCGGGGTGCGTCCAGCCGTGTTCACAGCGTTGATATTGAGAGATGTGCCGAAAAACACTTTGGAAACGGTCCGTCCATAGCCTAGATAAGTGGCCTCCGTCATAAGCATTATCTGGTGGAATTCTAAGATTGTCCTGAACCTGGATATTTGGGCAGGCTTGTGTTTAGACAAAAGTAATCGAACAATATCCTTGTTGTTCCTATATATCGCTTGCTCGAGAGGGGACGGACTTCCAAAGCCTATCGATTTACCCTCGTAGTAGTATTCGCGGCGCAAGAGCAGATCGGGATTTGTTCCAGATGGGGGCGAGCCTGGAGTTTCATACGTAGAGACATCGAACGCGCCATTGACGTTGAAATATTCCTGCTCGAGCAAGGCTTCTAAGATCTTGACATGTCCTCTGAAGATTGCTACATCAAGTGACCGTAGGATCACATTGTCTTGAATTTCAAGATTGAGATCCTCTCTCGCAAGTAACAACTGAACTATCTTTGTATGACCATACCACATCGCCAGCACGAATGCGATTGGAGGAACATCTTTCGAGCTCGCCAGCAACTCCGTAAACATCTCTACCAAACCATATTTGCAAGTGAATGTGAGAGGTGTATGCTTATGTGCAAACAGTGTGATCCTCAAAAGATCCTCGGAGAAATGCGTAGGCCACCATAAAACACTCATGTCTTCAACGTCAGATTTTGATGCCCAAGCCTCAAATTGATTTTTCGAACCGAGAATCTCTCTCTGGTGGCTCACGCACTCGGTCCTAGTGTATCCAGAGGTTCTTCAATAGTATCTACCCCAATTCCACTCGCAGTAGCGGTAGAAGTCTGCATAAGAATGATCATCTGTCTTCGGTGGGTGATTGATAAAGATTGTGAGGAATCTTTTCGACAGAATTAAATTTCTGTTACTAAAGTGAAGGGTAGGACGCGAACGAAGAAAGGACCAAGGGAGATCGTGGTCTGAAAGGTAAGGAGGCCCTGTAACGCCAGAACATGTGACAAGTGGTCCACAGAGCCTAAAGATCTCACACTCAGGGTCAATCTGCGAGCGGTTCTCCTTGAATCTGAGGGGGTCTGCATCTAGCGCAAGTGCATCGGAGATCCCTTGGCAGCTCACGCCCGTACGGCGACCAGCCATAACTAGACAAAGTATAAAAGTCGCTCGATCACGATCATCTTTGTCCATTCTGAATATGTGGTCCAGAACTAACTGACACAGCTCTTGCTTGGTGTGTGAGATTAAAGAGTCGAGCTCATCGAATAACCCAAAACTACCTCGCCAGGAAAGGTATTCTTGTAGCAGACGACTCTGTCCAAAATCCCCCTTCTGGCTTGATTCCTTATCACACACTATATCTTCATTGCCGCTCGGTGACCCGTCCATTATTTGGTGGGGGTTCTGACGTGTCCAAACTTATTCGTCGAAAGTGTACGTAGAGATATTTAGTCCGTCGGGAGTATACGTAGAGATATCAGTGCTTGCGAAGCCTCTCATCCTCAGCACGACCCCGACCTCTTCCATCCAGCGACTAGTAATGAGAATCTTTACGTGTCTCTTGTGGGTATGGCGTAGGAGCTCATATATGAACCAAAGAATATTCTCTCCACTCTTAGTAATACTCTTGGTATTACTCTTGCTATCATTTTGGAACTCCTCCAGACCATAACACTCATCCAAAGCATCTAGAGTAGGTGACAGTAACCTACACTCTTTATAGCTTCGCTAAACGCGCGCCACATCATGCCTAAATCTGCGATGCCTGTTGGAGATTCTGGGAGGATATTTCTTATCGCTTCAAAGGCTCGAGGACTTTGATCAATGAGTTGGGAGATCCACGAGCGGAGGGTAAAAATAGGTGACCTTCTTGAACCTATCTTATAGCAGGAGTAAAAGAATGCAACGGGACCTGAAGAATCCCCCTTCAGATGTTGTATGGCTAAGGCTACACCCACGTCTTGCCTGTGCCCGGGTCACCTTGAACCCATAGAACAGATGATTTGATCTCGTCCGCATCTTTCTTAAGCCAAGCATGGAATTTTTCATTAGGCACGACCCTGCCCGGCGGATGGCCGTGGGAAAGAATGGAATTGATTTCATTCTGTTGATCGATCATTGATATTCCGCCAATAAAATCTAGGTACATCTTTCTTTGTTCTGTACATGATAACTAAGTTGGTTAAATGTATATTAGGATATAAATATCTAGATACTTTACCCTCGATAAGAACTCTCAATTTACACCACTGACTCGTGTCATTTGTACCGTTGTATTGTATCTGTTTTATATGATCGCCGGCCGATGTAATGTCGTTCAGCTGCAGGGTGATCTGGCCTAGATTTTCGAGAAGTCTCTTAAACTTGGCCTTATCTCTCGAAGCCCAGACAAGCTTTCGGCCTAAGGAAACCATCCGGGGTTTAAGCGAAATTCGCGTGCCCACCCCACCTTTTACAGCAGTCCCCACAAGCTTCATATCATACTTTCGTGACAATTTATCTGCGTCGCTCCAGATCCTCTGGAAGTGTTTGAGTGGTCATTGAACTAACGCACACTCCTCTGATCTTGCGTCCAAGCAAGGGTGCTGACTCATCTCGTTTCCAATCCCCACTCTTCTTCCCCAGCTCTTTAAAAGAAATATGTGAGCTTCGAAAAAATCACCCTGTAGCTGGGAGTCCGTCTCAAAATTCCGCACTGCTTCGTAGTCCTCCAACGCTTGTAGACAGGTAGAATACAGGCCGGCAACACCGATTGCGGTGCCAACTGCCATGAAAATGGGTTCAACCATGGCTAGTGATATATCGATAAGTGCCGATAACGCTGGATCTTCTATATGTCTGTAGGAAGAGACACTTTCATTAGCATCACAGTATTACCCGCCTGAGGAAACTGAGACGATGACCTAATCGGATCTGGGTAACCAAGGAGGAAAGAAGAGATATATTTTATCCGCGCGCAGTGCTTGCGTTCTCTGTTGTATGCCTCGGAGAATCGAAATCCTATCAACAGTATCAGCCATGAATGGGGATGAGGTCATTTCTCATGAAAAAAGTAGATACGTTCCGATTGGTTAGTCAGAACTGTGGTTGACCGCCAAAAGCCAAGCGATATACCTAAGGATGATACGGATACGTATCTTGGTAAGAAATCCAACTTCCTAGTGAATATTAATACCTTGCGATGCTCGGGACTAGATTCGATGGAGCTTGAATAGCATATGTTGATAGAGGTTCCCCGCGCTCAGATATATCACAGCCCTCTCTCATGCCAAGCGCGGGCTTTCAATGTATGTAGATATGCGCTGTCAAGATCGCACTTGCGAATCAAAAACAGACCCGCAGATCTACAAGGATCCCGTATTCCATTCTTATACACCAAGCTGCGAATTTGTTTTCTTAACCTCCTGTTCGTAATAGCTCCGTGTTCGCCAAAACCCTGTGAACGGCGGTGATTTCTTCTCGCGCCATTAAGTATTAGGGTGTAGCGAAAAGTGATCAGAATCTGATAAGACAAATACACGTATTCACTTATCAGATTCTGATCACTTACCCTCAACACCCGGTACTTCTCTCGGCTGTTGGGTGAAACACGCAGGCAGAATGATGACTTGAAACCTCCGTAAGCGGAAATGACTACATAACTGTCCCTCTTCATGGAGTCTCGGTCATATCTTATCTAATCATGGCGATCTAATCTATTAGCATCATACTTATCAGATTGTCAACAAAACCTCCTTGTCTGCGTAGGTCACGCTGCTCGGGTATTCCTTTTAGGATAGGAATTGTTTTATCTGTTCTATAAAAAGCGAGCTTACATGTAGCCATATGGATGCATTTTTTCCAAACTGTTCATTTTGAGGGGTGCTTACATGTACCTACACACTCTGCACAGTCAAGCATTGCGGCTCAACAATGTTTTGCCAGGATCCAGGACCAGGACCTCATGGAGCTCGCCAAATAACGATCCCTATGACCACCGAAAGCACCTCCTCCAATCCCTCGGCCAGGGTAGATTCTAACTCAACAGGTCCCACCTAGTGGAACTTGCTTTAGATCATGGTCGCGACTCCCCCGCCCTGGCCAGCGAACGGCCGTGTTCAGCGAGCTGGCACAGCTGTAAACGCCCCCCCCCCGGGGGGGCGCGGACCCCCCGCCCCTCCCCGCTCCCAAGACTAGACTGACAAGCATTCATCTTTCACTACTAGCCACTCCCTCGGTCAGCTCTACAGGCTACTCCCCGTCGCACCGCGACCTTGGCTCCATACCGCCGGCGGCCCTCTCTCATGGCAGCTCCAACTGACTTCTGTCACTTCTTTGCCCTTCGATCTTAGTTACCGTAGCACTGGGCCTTTGAGAAGCTACATGCTTCGACTCGGTGCTGATGAGATTGTTGCTACGGCGGTAGGCGTCTTGGAATAGATGGTAGAACCTGCAGCTCGGTTGTGTAGGAGTTGACCCATACAGACTTACCTACGGTCCTCTCTGTCTTCCGCGGCGATGAAACTGTGTTGCAATCGGGGACATGCTTGCAAGGCATCTCCACAATCAGGGAGCCCGTCAATGATATTCGGAATCTATTACCACGCAAGGAGGTCCTTGATCTACACACTACTCTCTGGTCTTTCCAAGTCTGTACATAGCACTTGCAATCAAATATCGGGGGTAAAACCTAAGAAATAAATCATCAGCCTGAAGCAAACACCGATTTAAATCCCTAACCATTCCCATTCATAAACCTCATACAGAAACGGACCCCCGGAACGGAAGCCAAAGGTCAGCAACAGGCCCTCTTTACCCCCGGGCGAGCTCGAGTCGGGGAGGTTATGGTTAAGGCTATTATCCGGGAGGTGGTTACGGTGGAGGTTTTCAGGTGGTGCTTGTGCAATGCGAGAGTTCTAATACGATTATACTGCGACAGCTACCCAGGTGAGTTCCATCCTATAGCCCCCACGATGCCGCGAATGTGCGCAGGCGCTGTAGTGTGTGTGTGGCAGTTACGTACTTGCAATTCTTAGATAGTGATGTGGTATCGGTTTTACGCTGATTTCTGTTTGTCGAGTTGGGCTCCTCCGTTGGAATTTAGATATCGAGGGCGCAGCTGGATCTTTTTTATGTCTGTACACTTGTGCCTACGAGAAATATCATCGATATGGATTAATTATTCATGGCTTGGCGATGGTATGTACAACATGTTTTGGTGTTATATGGGTGATCGCTCGTCCACATATCGCAGCTCTGCAAGATTTACAAGCGAGAGATCATAATCGTTGCCTTCTATAGTTGGGCAAAGTATAAGATCTTAAAGCTGGAGATGGACGGACTGCCCCAGTTGAGTTTACTGGTCCCCTGCAAACTACAATATTCATCTCTATCTTATACCATTAACTAGTTAAGACCAATGAGATTACGAAAGTACATATACTTTCTTAAGACTTCACCTCCTAGTTGAAATGATGTTATTGATCCTTTAGGAGAATTGCACAGGTATCAACCGGAAAGAAAAAACAAGCGACAAAAATAAAACCAAAAGGAGAACATTCTTAAGCAATTTGTGGAACCTATCCAAGCCGTAAGTAATTAGCGGCACATGTGATCAGGTTATCGTCATCCCCAGTCATTTCCCACGAAAATCCATAGTAGTTTTCCGAAGGGATTGTTGCCCTCAATTCAAGGTTTTCCGCCTTCCTAACCTCTAGCGCATTGAATAATATTGCTGTTTTCGGATTACCATTGAGATAACACGATACTTGCAGATCTGAATAGCTAGTTCTCTTTTTCCACCCTTCCTCGCCCGATGCCGGTAGCTTACCGCTTTTAGCACCCTCATTGAATGCAATCCAAGAGACTCCTGCCGAATACAGTACTGATGTACGAAGTACCTCGATGTTCAACTGAAAGCTGCTCGGTGTGATGCATGTTGCATATACTCTTATCCTCCAAGGCTCAGCATTTGACATATCAAGCCCCGTAAGCCAGACCAGCACCGTAACAACAACGTCAGCAGCGAGCGGTGGAGTGAGTTGTATAGTTTCTGTGATGAGAGACGGGAGAGTTTCCTGATCAGGGGTCATCCAGTTTCCGGATAAACATTTAAAGTCCATCTCTGGATATGCAAGGTCCAGCCAAGTCCCCCCATTTTGGTAGAGAGAAGTAAGGTTATAGGCTAAACCCGATGGAGGTCTACTGATGATGGTTGATCTGCCAGAGGGGCTGAAGTAGAAATGCAGAGGTGTCCCACTGGTGGGTGCAAGGCGTTTGGGCTGCCTGGGAATATTTTTGCGTTGAGCCGCGGTGGTCCCGGACTGGGCATCAATCTATATATTATAACCCGAGATTTAGTATTTAATGATTCTATGTGGGCTTCGTGACCTCCAGGATCAGTAGAGATTGGATAACCTACGGCTTTTGGCGTGTCAGAGATACCGCCAAGCTGCGCCTTCAAAGCTTGCACCTCCGCCTCGAGACCTTTCAACTTTACCTCGAGCTCCGCATTAACCTTCTCAACTTTCTCGAGGCTTTCCACCTTTTTCTTGAGTGCGGCATTGTTTATCACAAGTTCCTGAAGCTCCGCGAGCTGAGTCGCAAATCGGTCCTTTTCTCGCAAGGTCATGCTCTCGAGATTTCCCGCCATTTCCTTAAGTGTTTCATTGTTTTTTTCCAGTACCTGGCGTTCCGCGAGCTGGGCTGCACGTTGTTTGTTAAGTCGCAAGAGAATCGCCTCGTTGATCTGTAGTTTGTTTGTTAGCAGCAGCTCTACCGAGGTCGACCATGGACACCCACATTTCCAATTAGCCGCTCGAAAACGACCTCCGGCGCCCGTGAAATATAGTGAAGCGACTGTTTGAAAGCTACCAGATATCAGTCCTCCTCCCGTCAAATATTGTATATATATGGGATATAGTACATTCAAATTCGGAGATCAGCTGCTCGCGGTCGAGCACGGAACGGCTGACGATGTATTGCGGAGGTGAGTATGGGATATCGGTATTATCGGCCATGGTGGATCGTTAAGGGATTGAGCGTAGTATGGTCTCTGGAAATAAGCTGTCCTGAGGTCGTAATAAATAGCTATCTAGAAAGCGGGGAGGGATGCCTGAAAAATTAGGTGGCGGATGAGGTTGGGGTTTCACACAGCAAAGACGACTAAAGGTCAATATGTACTAATTTCTCTAAAGATCGAGGGAATGTATCTCAACTTTCTGTAAGACAATTTGAGCGATCTTCCCCAAAGCCGCATCCATTTGCCGTGGGTTTGTCGAAGAAAATTATGCTCGCAGGGTTAGGGTTGGACAGTGATATGAAGAACGATCGATATATCGTCCTATTCTGTCCGTCCTGAGTCGAAAAACTGAACACTTAACATGCCGTAGCAAAAGCGTATACCACAAATGCACGCTAGAAGAGATGTCCTAACAGTGTAGCGCGACATACATAGGGCGCACTCGAAATGGAGCAATCGTATGCGGACATAACTCTCCATGTAGTTACATAACAGAACCTGATGGCCGAGGTTATCGACAGTTGAGCACTTCTGACCAGCAAACGCTGTGGGTCCACTAAGCTTTCTGCGTAATTAAAATTAATCTATGGCTCGCCGTTGCTTGCGTGCCAAGAACCATGCGCCTCACTTATGGCATCTTCCAGGCATTGATGCATGTATTCCCAAACCCACGAATCGGAAGACCAAGCGGAAAGTACCTGCATCGCGAGAAGACAGGTCACGGACATCGGGAATTTGAATCTGGCATAATTGTTGACAGCCCAGGAGCACAGATTATCACTCGTTGCATGCAGATCCATCAAGTGGTCAAGACGTTTTGCACCGCAGTGCCAAACGATCTGGTTGTCTAGACCCTGGCCCGCCGCATCCTGCTCCGATTTGAGGGACGGGCGCGTCGCTTTGTAGGACCTTGAACGAGAATATTAGTCTATAACCTTAGTTAATAATATAGCATCATAACCTGGTTTCTGGGGGTGGCTATAGACGTAAATTGTGACCCCAGAGCCCCTGGAAAACCCTCAAGTGAGCCCGGAATGGCATACTTTGAGCAATGTTTCCCACCCCAAACCCCAAAACCAAAACCCCGGACACGCGGAGGTAGAACACGAGCGCTGACGAGCCGAGCCCGCCAGAATTTTCAAGGTGCTGTTCTTTTGAGTGCTGTAAAACGCGAGAGTTCCGCCGACTAATTAAGCATTCTTCTTTGTCTTTTAATATCGCGCGTGGAGGATGCATGTATGCGGTAAATATCTGACCTTCCGGGAGGTGTCTGCGCCTAGATTAACCAGCGGTGTTATGGAGGCGTAGTGCGGTAGAGTCAGAGACCTTCAGTACTCGGAACAACTGCATAGCCGAATACAGCGGAGCAGGTTTTGCGAAATCTCAATACGAGCTTAAGCTCTTGCTGAGCCTCGGCGGCCGAAATTTATGCTCCAATCATCTTGTGGCCACCTTGATCCTTTTCGTGGAGGTGGCGGTAGCATAGCAGGAAATGATTTGAGAAACGGTTTGTTTCGGAAGTCCTCCTCTATGGAAAGGATATTGTAGGATCTTTCCCCGGAGCTTTATCGCGGCCTGCTTTTGCAGTGCCTATCCCACTTCATCCCTAAATAGTAATACGCCAGCACGTACATGCGCTACCGCAAAGCGGAATATATAGCTCTATACCCCGCAACACCGCGCGGGTCCGAGTGGCGTTACCGCCAAATACAAGTATCCCGAACTCGGCGCATGAACGAACACGTATTCATTGACTTGGCGGATGACAAATACCGTGTGATATAATACCCATTAAGCCGCCTACCCTCGTCTCTTCACACATATCCCTCTACATATCAGAGGTGCTGCTTTTCTTGCTGTCGAAATCTAGGTCTTTGTGTCTCGTTTCCTGCTCGCAGAATATTGCCTTGGGTTCTCTACACCATCCGGTTTTGGCGGATTGGAGGCTTTGCCACGCCGCGTGGTCCGGATTGTACTGCTCAGCGAACGGCGGTCAAGGAATTTTCCGGAGGCGCTGGATGAGTGGTGGAACAATGGTCGGTGGAACTTCTGGCTTAGTAAAATATGGGTAGTGTGAATGTTCTTTTTTATCCCAGCTCGTTTTGCATTGTGGTTGATTGATGCTGGGACCTTCGGTTAGTTAGCTAGATTAATGTCAATTGCGCTGGATGGCAGCGGGTTCCTCCGATAACCCGAGTTATACGGCCACACGCTATATTTATTTCGAATTTTATGGGTCTTAGGCTCGGCGGAGTGATTTCTCGGAAGTACCGTGGCCGAGAAACCTGACGCCATTGAGATCCCGATCCAATGCAAGAGTTTTCATCGCTGATAAGGATCATGGACGTCTGTTCTACGTACGTCTAGGGTCAAATCATGGACCGGAGAGAATATCCAAGACAATATTGAACGATATCGATACAGAGTGGATATTCGTCCATTCCCATCGTGTATAAGATATTATCGCGTAACGGCAAGATCTGGTATTAAAACCTACACCTATAATTTCCACATTCCAAATCCTAGTTTGGAAATTAATATCATAAAGAACGTAAATTTATTCCACTCCATGCCGATACTAGGCTCTACATACACATAGAAGTGAACCAGGGACAGAGATAGGTTCAGAAACGAAATGAGAGCCAAATGATTCTACCCACGGTCTGTGTATGGGCTCCTGATCAAGAGGAACATGGGAAGAGAGAATAAACTATTCTCATATTGATTACAGGCAAGGCTGCGGTTGAACGAGGGACCCAGGATGGGAGACCTAGCACCATGGCCTATTTTGGCCAGGGACTCGACGAGCTCTGACCTGTGTGGACATGGTGGGACCATTCTCCTGGTACATATCAAGCTAGGGAACGATCAGTATCTTTCCCATAGGGCAGGATTCCTTCACAACTCACCATATCAGCTGGATAAGGACCTCCTTCATTAGTTACAAGGTTGTACTTAATCTTGAAGGACTCCGCGAACTCGTTAAAGTCAGGAACAGGGTCAGCTGTGTAAAGTTAGTGCTATTAAAGTTCGACATATGACAGGATGGAATGCATACTCTTCTCCAGCTCGGTCCAGTAGTTCCTGATCTTAGTAACAATATTGGCAGTCGAGATACGCCTGCTGTCACGATGCCTGCGCCACCAATTCCACATCCGTGTCTCAATGTCGAGGTGCTCACCGGTGACCTGAGCAGGGTTTGGTGGCGGAGTAACCCTCACGCGCTTCGCCTGTGGCTTAAGAGACTCCATGTAGGTACCGGGATACATATGCCGTGTCCTCTTTTTCTTTTGGAGAAGTTCCTCAAGAACTTCCTCGGCTTCTTTCCCAGACTTACACCATGGGCCGACAAGGTCGTCGTCGTCTTCCCAGTCCTCCGGCGCTGGTCTCTTCAAGCGATTGGTGGCCTGCCGCGTTTCGGGAGCTCCCGACTTCGCCTCCTCATCGTTGCTCGATCCCAGCTCGTTGGTATCGTCCTGATCTTTCGCTGCTTCCTCGGGCTGTGCAGCTTCGTCTTGTCTCTGTCTCATCTTCGTTAAAATTGCCGACAGAGTCGATATACTCAACATTCTCCCTCCATCGGCCTCCTCCCACCAAGACGCAACCCTGCTCATGGTTGGCCTCTTCCCCTCAAGCTCCCGTATCTGGGTATACCATCCCCAGACCACAACTCGTTCGCGTTCCATCGCCTCTTCATAGTTGAAGTCCTTCCTCGGGATGTCTCTACGGTGTGAGAAGCGGGATTGTGGGATTCCGCCGCGGGTGTGGATGATACTATTGACTTGTGCCGTCGAGATGTGGCGCTGGTAGGTGTGCAAGAACCACTGTTGAATCATTTGGCGGCTCGGGCGGGGGTGATTGGTGAGATAGTACTCATAGGTTTCGCTGCGCTCTGATGCTGTTGGTTCGGGGGTTGGGGGGTTGATGGTGGACTGGTCGGAAAGGATGAGATGTGTTGGGTGGTTCTTAGTGAGGAGATCGGAAGCGCTCACACATATTTTGGGACTGGTGATGATAGGCTCAGAAAAGGAAACGGATGGTGTGGAATTGTTTATGCTAACATAAGCGGTGTTAACAGTTTCTGGGGGGTTGTTGATGCTAACATAAGAGGTGCTAGAGGTTGGTGGGGGTTTGTTGGTGATATGATCATAAGTGATAACCGGATAATCATCGGGAACGAGGAGCTCCTCTCGCTCCTCTCGCTGCCTGCAGAGTGGCAAAATGGGCATGGGATCTAGCAACCTTGGGTGATAGGCCTTTTGATTAAGAGAATTGATGAACGCGAACGGTGGTCGTTGCAGGCTCGAGTCAATGAGGTGTGGATAAAGGATGCCAGGAGCAATAGCATATCCTTCGAAAGGGGGGTTACGCATGGTGATATAGCTATGCATCTATGCGGTGCACAGACCCTTTGGGAGTTTTTTGAGGTCACGGAAGGTATCGAGGCGGAAACAGAGAGAAACTAATGGTAGTTGGTAGGGTATTTCAGATTATGTCGTTGTTCTCGGCGTGCATTGATAGTTAACGTCGAAGGTTCGCAGCTTGGGTGCAGTACGCGCCTAATTTCAGATGTTTGGAAATGAACCATGTGCGAAGATAGGAGACTGGGTTTGACTAAACTTCAGATTCAAACTGGCCATCGACTGCTGACTTACTCGGGTTCCTGGGATTAATATTCTTTTGCATTTCGAGGTACATATATCACACTCCTTTATGAGGTCGACCTAATTTAAGACGCGCCAGGCATAAGAACACGATTAACAAATTCGGAATAAACCTCGAAAGACTGCAGTGACGCAAGTTTGAAACGATATACAGGGACTGAAATAGTCAAGATATCATTCCCCATTCCAAAAGGTATTAACGCACTACTAGCGGTGCACTTCCCGAGCACATGTCCTCACTTCCCAGCTCATCTGCCACTGCCCAACAAAATGACGGCCCTTGCGCCGTCGAGGATCCCGTCGATCCCGATGCCTCCGATGCTATCAAGGAAGCCAAAGCCCCAGAACCCTTCGTACCCAATGCTGTGGTGCTGAATACCAGCACTGCCCGCAGCTTTTCAACAACCCGTGGCCGGGTGTATGTTCGCCAGCTTTACATTCCTCTTGACACGCTCATCACATGAACTAACCCCAAGCTGGCACAGGCATGGTACACCCGTTTGGCGCGAGGCCATGGACTGGCATGACATCAGCTGGCATATCGCCAGGTGCATGTACATCAACGGGCAGATTAGCGTGGGTGGAAAGAGAGCCTGCAGTATCCTGAGGGATCCTCCTTGCCAACGTTGCCAAAGGAGCGGCAGGGAATGTTGGATCCGGGATCCAGAGAAGGAAACGCTCGTAAAGCTTGATAAATGCGGAGAGTGCTTGAGGATTGGCGGAAAGCCCTGTGTCTTTGACGCGTTATGACCAATCACCTCCCCATATCGTCTTGGTCGGTATACGAGTATGGGGGAACTAGTTCTACTTCCAATGCTCTAGTGGACATTTTAAGTTTACGTTTTTACTGAACTAGTACTTTCTCCAGCAGCTCTCAGAATCCTAGGCATATTGACAAATCCTAGTGTATCTAGAAACCCTGTGCCGTCTTAAAAAATGAAAGAGGTTCTATCAGTCTTATGAAGATAAGTAAGGAAAGCGGTTTTTCACGTTTCTTATTTTAATCATTACATCTTTGAGATACCGTGTCATGCCATCACCTGTAAATTTAGTTTATTTCTAGATATATATCTCCGGTGGAAACCTTCCATGGAGTCCTTTCTATCTACTGTCCATACCACCCGGTATTTTGTCACCCTGTCTCTCTCGTACCATAGAACGGTGCTCCTATTTCATCGACCTTTATTGATATGATTATGTTTTATTTATATGTTTGCCTTTCGCGGAAATCTTCATCACGTGATACAGAACCTCCGGAACATCATTCTTTTCCCTAGCAACAAGATAAATATAAGTCAAGACCAGAGCTGTCACTATCTGCTTCAAAATATACGTGATCGATTATATTCTACCGAATTGAACTCAGCTCGTCCTACTATCCATGTAAAAATGCTATTAAGACATGGAGTTATTATTCGAACAAATCCAATAAGAGCTCAAAAAAATGACAATGAAATGGAGCAACTCTGTCATACATCCGGATATGTAATCGCAAGCTATTTTCAATACCGGATTAGGGTAGTGTATTGCCTGGAAACACTCATCTCCTTTTTTAAGGTCAGGGGAGACTAGAAGAAAGGCGCTTAGAAAGTAGTAGAGCTGAGGTTATTATTTCTAAGCTTGAACAATAAGATAAGATATACGCAAGATAGAGGTGTTAGCGAGCTACAAGGGGATCTGAGTTTAGTGTATAATCCATCCTCCATGGTTTGGACCTCCGTCCTCCAGAGGCTCGGAACACCTAAGAAGGGAGACGGAGGGAAAGTAAAAAGAGAAAAGGAAAGGTAAATGAAATATCCCGGTGTCCGCCAGCGCCCACTATTATTAGATATCATCTTCAAACCCAGTTCAACCCAACCTCTAATACGCAGACGCACAAGGACGAGCCAGTCCACTCTCCAACTTTGCCAGTCTGTGGCAGCATTACTGGCTCCGCCCTGGCACGCCTTGCCTCAACGCTAGCTCTTCCTACCCCGCTCTGAGCCAGCGCAGACTGGGAAAGCATGTCATAGGTCATCCCCTCAACTCGCATACTTCTTGCAGGAGACGATGCAGCTCTTCTTCTACCCGTAGGAAGATGTATCGGTTGCTTCTGCACCATATGCAAGACCAGCGTCTCCTCACTCAATCTAAGATCCTTCTGCAACGCCTCCTTGACCTCCAGTTCAATCCATCTCCCAATCAGCGAACGCAGAGCCTCGACGCTGGAGGCGGGAAGGATCTGTAATTTGAGAGGAGGAAAAGTGATTTCGGGAAAGGGGCTCGAAATAATAGTGACGTTGACCTCAAACGCTGCGTTGACGAGGACTCTAGTGTCAAGAAACTGGTAGGGCGTGCGCTCCTCGAAGTAGGCGAAGGCGACATTCCCAGCCATTTTTGACTTTTTTACTGTCCAATGATGGGGAGTGATGCGCTTGTTCTGATAAAGGACATAGATAGGAGGCGCATCGCGGAGGAATGCTTTTTGGATCTGATTCGCTGCTTCCTGCATAGTTCGTTAGTCCCCTGTACCAGTATTCGGGTTCGGAAGCGGGGGTAAGTTCTTACCAGCCAGCTGGAAGATAGTTCCTTGAAAGGAATGCCGCAGACAGGAACAGGCTCTGCCGAGTCCGCGCTGCTGCCGTCGTCGCGGAGGGTGATGGCGAGGAAGGCAATTACTTCTGGATTGTTCACCAGGTGGGGCGGGAGATTCTGTTCCTGCCAGCGTCTTGATTGTGAGTTCCCCATTGTGACCGCGTGTCGGTAGAGATTGCAGCACAGAAGTACGATAGCTAGGTGCCGTGTTGGTGGATAGGACGGGAGTGGTTGGTGGGGGTTGTTGGTCCCCTCGCTGGGCGTTGATGTTTGTGTGTCTTTGAGATGGAGGAAAAATCTGACAAATGTTTGGCGTTAGTGCACTTAGGTCGCTCGAGCTGCGTTCATGTGCTTTTCTGGAACCGTTAACAAGAGCGAGAAAAACATGTAACCGCTTCACCCAAGGTCATCAATATACCGGTAGTAATACGTTAGACACTAATTATTCTACAAGGAGAATTGTTCTTTGTGGTCCCTGAACTCTGATTAGATCTCTATACCCGCTGAGATGCGAAAACCTTGCTATGTTTGATGCTGCGTGTTCGCATCACGGAATATCACTCGGTTCCTTTACATATCTTACCTCGAAGTTCTATTTCCAAGGAAGATTTTGGCCACTCAATCTCAAGTCCTGTCTTTGAGAAAGGAATCTGTCCGCTTACTTCATGAAATTTAAATACGCAGTTCACTCCGACAAAGTCAACTGATAGCTCTCGATGTCGGTCATGCGCCAAAATGAAGCAAAGGCGCAATTTATCGTACATCCAGAAATGTTCTCAACAACAGCGCCATACATTAGGCTCTGAGTACAGATGTGATGGATCTTCACCAAGTTCAGCTACTTTTTAAATGTAGTGCCCAAGCTATCATGGCATTTCGGCTCGTGTCAACGCCATACAACATCGCTCGTTTGCCAGGTTTTCACATAGTTAACAATTCCCAGTCCGCATTAAGATTTTTTCAGTCTTCAGTTCTTCCAGAATGTCACCGCTTTCTCTATATCACTCCCGCCTTACATACACCTGCCTTTTTTACTTGGTATTCACCATTCTAAATATTTAAATATTTGTTACGATTACCGAATTCCCCGGTTTACTTGGCATTCCGGCAAAGTGTGAACGGTAACAATCCACATCATTAAACTGTAATAGAGCAAGCTTGGGGGTAACTTCTCCCGTAGGTTCAGGTGTTTTCTCGTCCATAGTTTTACAAAAGAATGGGCTAGGCGGAGGTCAGAATATTTCGGTGGTGGCCCCGCTTCTGGACAGATCGTGCGTTAGGTAAAAATGTTATCCGGCGATAAAAAATGATGTTTCGTTTACATAGATTTGGACCCGGTGACTTCTATCCGTATTCTAGACAAAGCTCTACTCTCATCGACAATGTTTTCGAAAAGAAGACAAAGTATACGGGATATTTTTGCAAACAGATTCCTTTTTTTTTTTTTTTTTTTTAAATTGTCCTTACTTCCGCATCCCTTTAAATCTCAATTTCACCGTCCCCCAAATCTCTCTTAGCTCGCCTTCAGAATTTCTATCGTCTGCCACGACTTGATCAAATCAACGCCCAATTTAATGCGTTCCTGATTCAGCTCATAGATATGGTTGCTGATAACTGCGGCAGTAAATTTGTCTTCCGGCAAATTCTTTGTATATTGCTCGCACAGAAGCTGAAGTTCGCGGCCTCGTGCAGCCTCTACACGGAGGTTCTGGTATCTTGAATAGATGTTCTTCCGTTCCTTCTCTAAGCCTATGATCGTATCCTTAAGATCACCGACCTTTTTTGTTGGCGATGCGGACTTTCCCGAAACATCGGGCTCGGAATACTTTCGCTTTTTGATTGGCGGATTTGCTCTGACAATAGGCATCCTGAGATTCTTAGCCATAGCGGAAGGAAAGCTTGGTATAACGGGAATGGGGTGAGAGCGACGGTGTTGAGTCAAGGAAGTTACCTATGCCCGCTGTTTGAAAGATATTGAGAGTTGAGATCTTATCAACAATGAGAATAGATTTTATAACCTTACTATTTCTCAAGGAAGTGTGTAGTTCCTCTCTGTGCCATGGTGGTGTTATGATGTTTGTGCTCCAGTAAGTGAATACTTGCACCGTGGCGCGAACGTTCTCCCCTCCCTGCAGAATCTTCAGTGGTGGCCATTCTTCCGATATGCCCTAGAACATTATTGTTCTTGATGCCGGGGACTTAAGTTGGGGCTTTGATGAATAAAATATGAGGTAATTAGTATACTGAGAAGGAAAGCGAAGTGGGAAAAGCCGCTACCGCCGACCGTCTAGCACAAAGTCAAACTCAGGTCTCTAGACATGGAAAGTACCAGAAGACGAGCTGCGCGATATTTGCTCGGTGGAAGCGTGCTGTAGCTATTAGTGAGGTGTTACGTCAATATAATGGTGATGATTGAATTGGTTGTTGTGGACCTCATCTATGGATAACGAACCTGTTCTCGTATAAACTAGACATCTCCGACACCCCCCCCCGGATGACACCAGTTCCTGTAACTAGTCACCTTTTAGCCACTGTCTTACTCTCTGTGCTCCCGTATAGCTCTCGAAAATCACAAGATTGCCGCGATTGCGGCGATTGCGGCTTTTGACTGACAAAACGCGGGGTGTAGGGTGCGCTGGATGGTTGTCGTTCAAGTCTCAGCAAATTTGTCGGTGAAAGAAAGGTATATGCTGTTTTCTGTCCAAAGGTGATTTTTTTTTTATCGCGCCGAGTTTTACCCCGCATAGAAAAATTAGAAGTGAAGGGAATAGAATTGCATGAAGGGTCGAAGAGAAGAGCGCTGGATTGCGACGCAAACTTTCTGCTGGTCGATCGCTGGAATGGAGTTGTTTCCAGTATGTCAAGCACATGCGGCTCTGCGGAAGTTGCCGGCGCGCCCGACGCAGGCTCACTCCAGCCGAACTGAACACCCTCCGCCCAATGCACTATTGCGAAATCAAGGCCGGTGATTTTTTTCCAGAGGTTGTAGGGCATTCGTGGGGTTGCGATCGTGACTTCGCCCGGGAGGACAACTTTGCCTAAAATATCGACTGAAGCCTGTGGCACCTCCGAGCTGCGGACCCCATCCGACCATCTAGGCTATTCGGAACAACACACAAGGCTCGTGAAGCTGTTCAAGTCTCCCTATGGAAATCTCCTGGTGCGTAGCTTTCTCCGGAAAGGCGGTGCGCTCCAGTCTAAAACTTAGGTTTTCTCCAAATCCTTATGTCATGATAATGTAAGCGCGGCTGCTAGCAATTCTTCCACCTCCGGGCGATCCCTACCTCTCTATTGGCCACGATTCCTGAACAGGCAGAACGAATATACCGCCAGGAAACGGCGGATATCTCACGATAGAACACCTATCGGTGTAACCGCGGCACTGAAGACGTACCGGATCCATCCGCGCATTCAGCAGCGATTTTGGCCCCGTAACGGCGGAGCGGTCTCTATCCGTGTGCCTTGCTACTAGCTGGCCTAGACAGTATTAATCAGCATGCGTGGAGATGAAAATATTTAAGATCAAAATCAACGAACTGCCCGGAGGGCGTTCATAGCGGTCGAGTCGGATTGTTAAAACCGTACCGGACCCGTCACTGCTTCACCGAAGCGTTTGAGGTCCTGGTTTTGCGAATATATGGTGGTTTCACCTTTGGTCACGTGCAGTGGACGGGGTAAGAGTAAACCAATTGATCTGCCGTTGGATCAAGTGAGACCCGGTGACCACGATCAGAGCTTTATTCACTGCTTTCTGAGTTTGGATGAAATCCTAGAATGTGTCACATATAGCTCTATACCTGCGGCATCAAAGCAAAGATAGAGCTTCCCCTCCGGTGTTGGGTGTTCTTATTTAGTCTTTTATATGCCCTGGAGACTGGAGTAGCTAATCTATCATTCGAAAAATATAAAGCTGCCAATTTTCCGATCACGCATTTCCGGAGAAACTATGGTATCATCTCTCACCCCGGGGGAAAGGCCGAGCTCCCTAACTGTCGTTCAATATTCCGTCAATTGTCAATGCACCGCTTTTATAGAGGCCAAATTCTGCTCTAGATACCGCTCCCCTAAATTGAAAAGCGATTTCAATAAGAATGGATCAAAGCTTCATTGTTGAGATCTTGAACCTTTGAACCTTTCATGCAAGAAGATTTTCATGGTAGTGAAGGTCCACTACAAAACTATCCATTCAAAGTGGCAGAACCAGTTCAAGCTTCATCTCATTCTTCGCGCACATCTTGAAAGCTCCGACCGGAACTATATATTCCCTGCATCGTAGTCTATACCTTCGTCTCTCATTAACAAACCCATCAACCCCGTCAATCACCGCATTACGAACCAAGAAACCCACACAAAAGTCTAAGATTCACACTCACTACAAGCCACAATCCACCATAATGCTCTTCACCGCAGTGATTGAAAAAATGAGTGACGAGATCAGCAACAGGCGAGCCATCTACAGGGGCCTCCTCGCCATGAACTCTGACATTAGGACTATCCTGTGTTGCGGTAGACGACGTGTAGGTCTCGGCGAACAAGTGGAACTACGGGAGGAGCAGAGAAAGATCTCTAGGGATATGAACTATATCAGAATCGAGATCGATGAAATGGAGGAGGAGTTGATGTATATTGTCAATTTAAAAATGGTGATTGAGAGGAAGAAGTATTAGAACCTATTTGCGATACTTAAGAGAAGAAGATATGCGAGGTAGTGCTAAGATTGTAGTTGGTCAAATTTGTGGGAATGCCGAATAATAGAATAGAATAAATGAGAATTGACTTTGATTTTTAGCTGTGCAAGGAAACTCTTATGCTCCGATTAACATGCGGGGAGGCTGACTACCGGGCCCCTACCTCCGCGTATATGGGAATAAATTTCGCTCCAAAACTCGAGCAGTTCTTGTCTCTGATCAAATAGCCGAACACTGTGAGCCGGCAGCGTGGGCGGTCTATATATAAGCCTACAATTAACGAGGTGAGAACCTGCGGCAGCAAGAACGCACAAACCGCCGCCCGGAAAGCGGGGCGAGGCAATATTCACGGATTGTATTCTTCAAAGTGATTTCCTGGATTCTTTCGTGGTTCTCGGTTGCATCGTCGTTACTCGGATGAACTCCCGCCTCATAGACCGTCAACACATTGAGCTAAAGATCCTAGACATCGTGGACCGATGCTCCTCTACTTTGTGAAGATATCGTATGTACATACTTCTCTGCTGTAACCTTTTAACCGAGAAAAACTGGCTCTAGATCTAAGCCAAGGGGAATAGAACCGTTCTTCCACGTACGTAGAACTAAAGCCCACAAAGCCATAAATTAGAAAGGCAGGAACCGGTGGTTCATCCCCCGACAGTTTTTCTGTCCTCTATTATCAGCTCGCTGGAGTTAGCCGATCTTGCCAAACCCCGCCACCCCGCCACCCCGAGGCCACACATAAAGCCGAATGTAACACATCCCGCCGACTCGCTCGCTACTCCTCTGAGCCCTATTCCATTCCCAATCAACCTCCGCGATGTCCCATTTAACCCCCCGCGTGCGCGAATAACCCCATCCTCGCGGACGACCCGAAAATGCCGAGGCATGTAGGCTTGGCTAGCTTACCCCACAATTTGCTAGCGCGGTACAGGGGTACATCTCAGAATTTTTCTCCTCCCGATCCTCGATGTTACCCCCTCGGTATGCCGAAACAGAGGCAAGACTTTTATGTCCACGCTGCGCAGCCACCGTCCCGATCCGTAGCCTTGTATATAGTAAGCTTGGATGGTTATTGATTCAGACAACCATATCCCGGCTATTCTGACGGCGAGGCTAGGTATATGCTACTCCATCCCCCAACCTGATCGCTGATAGGTCGATGTGAAACTGTCATGATCCTGCCGGTATAACTTTGCTAACTGAACCTCTCACGGCTCAATAGATATCTTGTGGATTCTATGATTCACCAGTGCCTGTATGGACATTATATCACAATATTGAGAGACTTGCATCCAACTTAATATTTTAATTTTTAACCTGTAGTTCAAAATATCAATATCAGTAAGTAGTCCGATTCTGCCCTAATCGACTATAACACCGATCATTTCTACACCTCTATATATTATTACACCTCCAAGATCTAAGCAACTAGAGACATATACTTCCATACTAATCCCCGCTCCAGCTCATGTCCCCCGCCGGCGAAATAAAGTATCTGCGGGCCAAGATCTCGAAGCTCGAGCGAAAATATGACAAGTACTGCGCAACCCTAGACCGGCTCGAGGGCAGGAAACCCGCGGAGTGCTTTGTAGAACAAAAAGCGAGGATAGCGTGTAAGATGGAGGACATCCTGGCGGATATCAATATTCTTGAGAGTAAGATCCTGACCTGGAGGGCGGAAGGAGAGAAGAGGATTTATGGCCATTGTTTCTCGGGGTCAATGGAGTGAATGGTGTGATGGGGACCTTGGGGTGTTGTTTAAGTGTTATGACGCCTTAGCGGGGTTGGAGTGAGATTTTGATATGGTACGATAGCAATGATAGTTTACATACCGGTAGAAACTGCCAGCCAATGAATCCAGCGGTACATCGGTTTAATGGTATAAACCGGTTTGAGCGCTAATGATAATGGTATAGTTGGTGCAGTTGTGACGCTTTTACCCGATGGTTAAACTGGGACGAGACTCTATTCAAACCGGTTCAAACCATATTACCATTAAAGCACGGAATTAGCCAATCCTAATCACTATACATCACTCGAAATTAAGACCTCCTCTCTGTGACAGAAGAATGCACATTGTGGATCCAGTAGGGGGGTTTGGCATAGGGGTTGGGGCAATGTAGGGGCTCGGAGATCTCCATATTGTTTGGCGAGACTATAAAGTATATTGATAAGCTCAGCATTTGCACCACCATGGTATATGTAGTACAAACCGTACAAAAATCTGGGGCATACGGTTGGTGCAGTTTGGGCTTTGAACTAAATGATAACGGTAGAGCTGATGCAATTCTTCTTCACATACGAACCGGTTTGAACCATTGGATCCATTGCTGCCAACAGAGACAGTCAACTCACACTTTATGTATAACCTTGGAAGGCCTATTCTCCATTAGGATATCCACATTTTCCAACTATTTGTAGTAAGAAAATCTAACAACCATTCAGTGGCTGCCCAGGATGTCTTCCCCATAGAATATCAGATAAGTTGAAATGAAAGGAAATGAACAAACACAAAAGAGAATAAGCAATGTTACGGCCCATCCACTAGGCTAGTTTATCCACGAGGTTTGGTGAGTGAACTAGTTGATCCAGGAAGTGAGATAGATGTCGGATATTTCAGCTCAGTCAGGAAAATTTCGGTCCACTCACGAAATCAGTGGTAAACTAATAAGGAACAGGGTTCGACCGTGATTGCCTACACAGCAAAAAGAAACCCCCATACACCGGAGGAGTACGCTGTAACTGATCCAACGTAGAATTACACCACGGTCTTTAGGGGGTGGGGATATATTCGATTTTAAGCTCAGCTCACGAGGATACAAATATTTTCTCCGGAATAATCAATACTTCGTGAATGAACTGGCTCACCCACGAAACCTCATGAGTGAACCGTCTTCGTGAATGAGCCGTAACAGCAATGTTTTTGTTCTACATACAGAAACAGACGTTGTCTTGTGAAGAAAAGTAACGAAGGATAAAGAGAGATCGGGTGAAAGTTGATGAGTCATTTAATCAGTTAGACAAGATTTTCTAGCAGAAAGATGGTTTCTATCTCTGCTACGCACATAGGAGTAGGTATGAGGCCTCTTGGAAACATAATCTTGGTAACTACTGGCAACCTCGCACATACAGGACTGGTATAAAGATAGCCCGGGAACCGATAGAATTGGCAACTGCATCTTCATCACTGGCTTTTTTATCACAGAGAACATAACTCAATTCAATCTGGAGAAACGCATAGAATAATCACTTCACCACCGATTTGACGAAGAAGGAACCCTCCCGTGCTGAGGTAAAAACGATATGGTACCAACGTGGAGGAACATAATGTTTGTCTAGTTGATCACGAATCGGAGAGGTCCGATGTCTATGTGCTGTAAGCTACTACGGCTTTAATTGGTTTCACTGTTACCAGCAGTTCTTGACAACATGACAGGTGTTTTTTTTTTTTTTTTCAAATACATGTAGCGAAAGGATTCTTACCTCATATCTTAATTAGACTGGTAAACAAGCTAATGTAATAGCAAAGGATAACAAGCCTTACATAGGTCTAGCTTCAGGATCTTTGGTATGATCCTGCAGATACATTATTCAATGTTAGACTGTATATTATAATTATACTATTCTTGACTGATTTTGCAAGATTGTTCTGCGGATATTGAAGATATACGAGCTTTTACGAGTGATAGCGTCTGACGCTGTAATAGTACTGGAATGTGGAGGTTAAAGGTACGCCGTGATATAACTACTATAGTTTCAGCCCAACAAACCAGGAGGCAGAATATAGCAGTCTAATTTAATTACTTATCCGCCTCTCTCCATTCCATAGCTCGCCACCGGCCCTCTATAGGACCTCTGTGCATATAAACCCTCTCTCTACGTCGACCTTACCTCCCTAAACCATATCCTCGTCTCATCCACATACCTCAAATCATTCACCTGTATCTTATATTATAGTAAGATCACGTACCACATCTCGATTAGAAGAAATAGAGTACTAACAGTTACCTTTCAGATTTCAGTTCCACATACCTATCATATTCCCTGTTCTAGTTTATCTACCAATGTCAAACCAAGAAGAAACAAAACTCTATGCGGATCTTGTCCACCTAGACGAAAAGCTTAAAATGTTATACAAGCGATACGAGTCCGGAATTACATTATCGAAAGAGCTCGACCGCCGCCGCATGGAGTCTACTGATGCGGATGAAAAAACAGATGCTCCTGAAAGAGTGGAACCTATCCAGGGATGAAAACACCAATACATTAAGGCTGATCGAATGGGTACGAGAGGATGTCACGAGAAAGGAGGCGTGGATAGCAAGGAGGAAGAGAGAGGAGACAGGAGAAGATGAGCCCTGGACCTTTCTGGGCCCAGGCTATTCAGATTGAGCAAGTGGAAGGGTGAAGATGCTCAATGCGTATTGACGAAATAAAACCCCATGTGACAATGATAAAGCGATGTTGAATATGTCCTAACTATTTTCTTTTCTTTCTTTACTATTTGTATCCATCTCGAATGCTTTGCTTTTATCCTCATTTCAATCAAGAACCCCCTGATTGGGTAATCATGGTTGATCAAGGCTGCTCATTTGCATAGTAATAATAAATTTTCAAGTTCTAAATACAAGACCTGTTCTACCCTGCACAGCGGCAAACAGGGGAGCCCAGATATCGACAAAGTTTATGACACAATTATTAGTTGTTGGGGCTTTGAGGTGGATGATTGGATCAAAGCTGCTGACAGACCGTGGTTTTGATACTCCCAGAGTCCATCATACTCACTCACTCGCTTCATGGTATCTCACTCGGAGTTGAGGTAGTTCACCTTTTTCTCTCCTCCGTTTATTTCATTCATGAGGCGGTTCATTGATTAGTTGATCCGGACACGTATCCAAGAACGAGCACCCCGCGGTGTGGTATACATATATGATATATCTCATGAGGTTTAACATGTTTGATTGGGGAAGATAGTGCAGAGTTCAGTCATGCTTCGATGTGTCGCTGGGATTATAAATATTTCAACCTGGGAGAAATGACGCCCGTACGTTACATGTACTATGGATGTAAGCATGGATTTTCAGTTATTGCGGTTCTTGTCCTAATTGAGGCTCTCGGGTATGAGAAAGTGTTTAGTCGTAACGCAATTCAGAGGGGTCAACCCCTCCCAGAGCCGAGGCGCTCAAAGTTTATTTGAGGTTGACTTATGTCATTCCGAGTCCCAAGGCCACCCACAAATCACTACTCTTCTCCCTTTCCCTTCCTTCTCAATCCATCATCCTGACAGCCCTCCAAAACCACACACATTTCCATCACACCAATACTTCAATCCATTTAAAATCCAACTCGTTGTCCAAGATGTCAGCATCAGCTATTCCTCTTCCCGGAGCTGTCAAGGTTATCTTGCCGCTCCATCCTTTCTCCCTATCTGGTCCTGATATTCCACCTTCTCCTTCTTCTGATGAAGCATTCAATCACCCGTTCTTTCAGCCTGCCAAGGCTCCTGAGCCTAGCTCTGGCACCGGCTCTACGTCCGCCCACCTCGACCTCGGCACCAGGCCCGCCAAATCCGAGATCTTCACCAAGTACCGTGTTCAGCTTATCTCCCTCCACTATCACTACCGCAACGCATTGATCGAGCACGAAGTTACTACTCGTCGTGTTGCCGATGATCTTGCAGCTCATCCTGTGGAACGGTTTGCAGCTTTGTCGGAGCTAAAGAGGAAGGAGCAGAAGTGTCTCCTGATTATGAAGAGATTTGAGAAAGACATTAAGGGGCTTACCGAAGCCATCGAGGAAGAGAGGGCGAAGGAGGAGAAGGAAAAGGAGGAGAACGAAAAGGCGGATGCTGCCGTCAAGGCCAAGAACGATCTCGAAGCCGAATTGAAGCTTAAGCTGCAGGCGATGGCTCTCGTGGAGGATGATAAGGATGAAGAGGAGGGTGGAGTTCCTCTTAAAGTTGGACATGAATACTAGTGGGATGCACGGCCCGGAAAGTAGCAAGGTTAGTTCCTTTTCATCGCAGAAGTCACTATTTGCTTGTACGCCTGTGTAACTGACATGGATGATAATCAAGCCCTCACTTTCCACTGGTTCTCAACCCTACATCCAAATACGAAATGATATACCTAGTCAAAAATGACCTAGGAGGAGACAAATTACGGGATAGTTCAATGGGGTCTGTGGCATCTGAGATTGCTGGCAATAGTTCAACTTTTCGTTAAAGGTCATTTTCACTTTTCTTTTTTCCTTTTTTCCTTTTTTTCTTCCTCTCATTTTCTATTTACTCTCCGGGATAGTTTCACAGCTTCAGGTGGATTTCCTTGATTGTATCTCACGTCAATATCCTGCTAGCCATCTCTTTTCACTGTATTTACAATTGAAAAAGGCCCATGAGGACCCGTTTGCTGCTTTGTATTTTCAGACCTATTGTCTTCTTGGTGACCACGAGAAACAGAGCCATCCAGATTTTCCCTTATTTGATTATATTTCCCAGGGAAGAATCTCGGTTAAGCAAACAATAGTCTATGTCACCACAGCCAGAACTCTAGGACAGGCCTATATCCCCCAAATATCGCTGATATATCATATGGGTGTCGTTCTAGGAAAACCGTCCGCACAGCCAAATCCTTATTCCGAAGAACCACACAATCGATAAGCTCCAAATTTTCCTAAAGCTCAGAGAACCTTGGTGAGAGCCCGAAATTAATTTTTAGGTCATTGGTTCTATCAATTGGAGCCTGTAGAGTGCGGTAGCAAACTGATGAGGCCTTGTTGCGTTGCCACACAGGTACCTTTTGCTAGATCGACACCCATATATCTCACCACCTTACCCACAGAGAAGTACCCAAAACCCACATTGAGTCTCTGATAGCCAGCACTTCTTTTCTGTACCATCCATAACGCTTGCCATTGTCCGCAGACCTATATGTCACTATCCACGACCCCTTTATGGGTACGCATCTAGGTGACCGGGTCCACCCCATTCGTGCCTAGCTGACCGGACGGTTTCTAGGATACAACATCTGCTTTAATAAACCTAGGCCTACTGAATGGCATCCATTGTTTAATAGATGGACTACCCCTCGGCAGATCTTTCTACAGAATGCCTACGCAGATGGAGCACCATATGAAAAAAGATCTCCTTCCCACATGCTTTCGTGCTACTTCGCCAAGACAGTGATCGATCGAGTGTTTACGGGTATGTCCTTAACTTCTTGAAATAGAGGTATTTATCATCGCTTCTACGTCGTGAATATCGTATATATGAGACGAGCGCTGATAAAAACTAGAAGTTGCCCGCAACAGCTTCCACGGTTCTGCTCCTTACTCAAACAAGAATATCCATCACCAGGCCCATAGATTGACGATGTAGCTCTTATCGGAGTGGACCATAGAAAGATTGAAACGGTTATATTCCTCTGCTCTTCGCTATATCACCTCTCGAAAAAAAGGCAAAGCGCGCGCGGTACTGGGGGCCCCTCCCTGGAACACCGATCATCATTCTGCGACGTATCCAGCCACACGATCCGACCAATACCACTTCCCCCCCCTTTTTAATGGCTAGAGCACCGTCCATTACAAATCGAACTGCCTTGATATTCTTTTTGTTGCTTCAGAAAATAAATTAGACTCTCCCCCCTCGCCGGACGAGTACCGGGATTCATGCCCCAAAAGAAACATCCAGGTTGCCGAACGGCATTAAGACCGAATGAATGTCCGACTATAGGAATTATAAGCGCTTTTTTCTGAAGTGTAGCGAATAGCTTGCCTGACGCGTTGGCACATCCGTGCTCGAGTCGATGTGTGGCGATATAGACGGGTGTTGTTTTTCAGTGGAGGAGGAATTCGAAGAATTAGATAAAGCGTGGTATAGAAAGTGAGTATCGGCGGCATAGACAATGAAGGATACTTTGATGTGTGCTTTACAGGGGTATGCCGAGTTGTAAAGCTTAAGCGAAAATGAGAAGCGGTCGTCGCCACAGCCGGTACGCCCGTGTGCATAGTTTCTCTCTTCCACGCGCAATCTCCATCCGGAACCCTTTGTGCCAGAGATTCTTAGTATTGGAAACCCCAAGACTGGAACGCTAGAACAAAACGAACTGATATCCGCCGACTAGATAATATGGTGTGATGATCATTACCATGTAGGTCCCCTAACCCTGGTGCCAAGCCTGTGTCTTTCGATACTCCCCAATGTTTGTACTCGTTCGACCTTGCGATCAAGACGCAATGACGTCCTCATACGCATAAAACCTTCCTCTTCAGCAACTTGATTCTCTCGCGCATGTTGTGAGCGCTGGAGGTAGGAAAATCACCGAAGCATGGATCAACTTTACATCAGATCGAAAAGAATGAAAAATCTCAGATCTTGAGCTCCGTGGACGGCCATTCCCTTTCGATGGAACAGGATGCCCAGTCAGTCATTGAGTTCACCTTTATCTTAAGTCTCTAACGAACCGATGTCAGGTTATCTGTACCCGGCGATGCGCCAGCCCCGCCGGCCTCTCCCCCGCCGGCCTCTACATTACTGCTGCAAGACCACTTCGCAGGCGGGTATTCATCGCCATCGGTTCAGAAGGAGTAATGTATACTGGCTCCCAAGAGAATGATCTTTGACTGGGATCCGGGTGCGGGGGTGTGGATCACATCCCGCGCGGGAAGATTGTTCGCGACCGGACAGCCCGGCGAGAAACCAAGGCTCTTCAGTGATATTTTGGGATAAAGGGAATTATTAAATCTAGTATATCTACAGTAGAACTTATCTTAAGGTTGTATGGTCACTACAGCGTCGGGGTTTAGAGAACAGCGAGTTCGAGGGTAGACGGTGTCTCGTAGGTGTGATAGATGAACGTACTTGCAGAGTTTCATATACTAAATTACACTTGTTTAGGTCTATATGGTTGCGGGTTTGGATAATAAGGCTCAGTACCTTTCTTTCCGCTAATCACCGGGGGAAGGATATATGCAATGGAAATAAATGTTACAGAGGCGACGAAGACACTAGTCAAACGTAATTGAACGGTGATGGCGGATAATACCCCGATGTGACGCACCCGTAGAAACCAAAAAAAGGGTTTCTGGTATTATGGTAGTCTAAGAATATCGATCTAGATCTCGATAGTCGAATCGAATCTCTCATTACTGATATCCTTCCACTAAATCATAGATGGCTGAACACTGTATGTATCTAGTGTGGAATGTGAAGCTTCAGCCGCGATGAAAGCTTACCGTAAGTTAGATATTGAATGAAGTTAACAGCGAACTTCTGGTGTGGTGCGATCTGCATCTAACGGAACACCCGAAATATATTCAAACAATGTCCACCTACCTGCCTATACGCCTGGTGACTAGATTCAAAAGCTGGACGCTATCGCCCATATATTTTCTATGCTATACAACCCGCCCGATAACTAACATTATATGGTTCAGACGTATAAAACCATGGAATGAGCGGTTGGTTCGATACCAGAATAAATTTGGATGACCTCCGTGGGCTGCGTTGACTCTGCTCTAGACTGAGAGATAGATATTCACTTACTACCATATTACTTACAGATACCTTCAACGACTTATTTCCGGCAACCAGAAACCGGTTATTATATTCTCAATGGGGTCCTCAACCAGATCACGAAAAAGTCGAGACGAAAGTAGAGGTCGGGGTGCGCAGAACTTTATCGTCGACGACTTGCTCTACCTGATCCAAGTACTTGAGCAGGAGCGGCCGCTAAGAGGCAAAGATTGGGATAACGTCGTCCTAGCGTATAATAGTCCGGACGTATATGCTGCCTCCAATGGGAGATCCGAAAGAAATACGAAAAGCCTTCGTTCCCAATGGCGCAGGATGCTTAACTACAGCAAGTCGGCTGAAGACCCATCATGTCCAGAATATGTGAGGAGAGCAAAATGGCTTAACAAATCTCTAAAGGAGGAACCAGAGATGGAGACAAGTGATGACGATGATCGAAGTGACGATGAAGACTCGGAAGAGGATGGTTTGAAGCAGGGGAAATACATGTGAGGGATATGGATAAAGGTAAGACACTTCGCAACGATAATCCAAATTTTGTTTCCCGGAAACGAAAACCTGAGCTCATCCCTAGTACAAGTTGAATTATAACACGCAGGAATATATTAACAGATAAGAGTTCCAAGCGTTAGTAGACCAAAGAATTCGGGGAAAATGTCCAGTCTTCTCAGAGCTCAACAGACCATTCCTGTGTCCGCGTTACGGTCTATCACCCCCGAAGCGCGACAGAGCAAACGGCTTCGATCTGATTACTCTATTTCAACTATTAGTCGGCCTGCCCTGAGTCAAAATGCTTCACCGAGACATCAGCGAGCTCTTGCCAATTCTTCTCCAGATCCTTCAAAATGCATCTCTCAGGACGAGGAGCTTAGTGTACAAAGGTTTTTTCGCATACGCGGTGATGAGCTAGAAATCAAATTGGCTTCGGTAGAGAAAGAACTACGTGATGTACAGGACAAGATGAGAGAAGTAGAAAGAGAAAATTGAAAGCTTGAAGTCAAGGTTATGGTCTTTGAACTGGTGGCTAGCGGAGGGGGAGGAACTCTATCCTGAGGTTCATGGGCATAAACAGAAGAGATCCCGGGTAGCAGTGAATGAAAGTGAGTATTATACTGAAATGGTTTAACTGGAACCAATCACCTGCGGATCGTTTGATAGCTCCTAATTCCAGGCGGTTAGATGTTGTCTAATACTACATGTATTATATCCACAATCTTCGAATTTCCATAAATACAGCTCGTTCGTGTCAGTAAAATGCAGTAAACAAAAATGTAGATATCCGTTCTAGATACAAAGGTATCCTCGGTCATACATTCTTCAGTATTTCCTAGTGTATATTCAAGACAAAACTCCTCCTTACTCTTGTCCGCTTGGGGGGATACAATTAATGAATTAAACAAAAAAAAAAAAAACCGCTTTGGGGGGGGGGGGGTCCAGTCCCCGCGACGGTGGAGTCGACGTTTTTCTTGGCAATGATATATTAGGCTAGTGTTTCACCAATATGCTAGATCGCTCTCTCAAAATGTCGGTGTCGAGAAAGACGGCCACTGGACCCTGCTTCGCGGTACCCATGATGAGGGGCCTCAATGGGTCAGTCCGGGCTGGAAGATATGATTGTTCTGGCCCGGCTCATGCTATCAAAATCAGGGTCAGGCCCAGGCTCGGATAACTAAGGGTGTTCATCTACTTGGAGTGATCTGTTCGTTGACTGGAACAAAATAACGTCAAACAAGCCGCAGTCTTCCCCGGTGAATAATGTATAGAGGTCTGTGAAATACATTGAAGCTATCCTTCGAACTGCTAATATTGTATGAGCTACTTTGCCCGGGCCTACCTATTTAACCGGGGCCAAATTTTGAAGCTCGCCCGGCCCGGCCCATCAAATGAAATCTACGGCCTGGCCCGGCCTGGCCCGGCCTGTCGAAAAATCACCAGGGCGGCCCGTGTTAGACCCCGGCCCATTGAGGCCCCTGCCCATAATATCTTCCATTCTTTCAGGCATCCTTTGCCTGCAAATTGCTTAGACGGCAGCAATAAATTAAGAATCAAACTCCATAGGCAACATAACCCGCCCAAGTCTTGGATTTCCGTTTCTTCCTATCTGTTATATTGCAAAAGGAATATTTCCCCAAACCTAACCCTACACCAATCAAATTCACATCGATCTCCGTCTTATGAAATAATACAATAAGGTAGCCTCAAAGGCTAACGGGTTGGCTTCCTTGTCCAAGGCGCCGAGTGCTTGTATGGTTCCAGAACTCTTAAACCTGTGTGTCCGGGACGTGGAACCTGGGCTATCTCGCGTCAGTTAGGGTTAGGTCTTCTATTTTCAAAAAAAGATGCACGTGCCCCTGTCAGTTTGGAAGAGTTTCTCGCTCTTACGCAGTTCTGGTTATCCTCATAGTAGTGTGGTGATAGGTGTATGTTAGGAATGCTAGCGTAGTTCTTGAGCCTCTTCATCTCTTCTTAGGTGCATCTAACGATGAATAACTGTGCAGTGAGAGGATATCCAATATAACTGTTGACCAATACATTTGTAAACGTACCGGTAAGATGGAGTTCAAAACGTAAACCTCTTGTGTGCTGAAACTCTCCGTTGTACAGCCAGTGTCAAGCACCTGGGTGGTTGCCATGTGCTCTGATAAGCCTTCTTCGATAGTTTTCTCACAATTTATCTCAAAGGGGTATCTCTATAATGGGATTAACATATAAATTCTAAGTCTTCCGCAGAAATAAGGACGTTCTTGTTTCATCTTGTTGCGGTATACTACAGAGTATGATGTGAAAAGGTATATCGTGTCACGTACATCCCTTTTTCACATTCTTCCATGGATTCCTATCTAATCGGTATTCTGGATTCCACACATTTAATTAATAGGGTTGTTTGTCAGCGCTGTGTAAAATTGTGAAGAATATAAATATTTGACCTGTATCTCCTTTCTGCTCTATTTTTTTCTTATCGTTTCTGGCATACTTCTTGTTATATTTAATACAGATATCCCCATCATCTGTATAATCGATCTTGTGATATCATACCAAGAGAACAATATAATGTAACTCCACCTCCATCCTTATCTCGTCTGTTGATTATCTTTGATCAATAACTATTCCTCTAATGACAACCTTAGCCCCTGTCCTCTTTGTTTCCTAGCCTTGCTTTTTCTAGTCAATTGTTAAGCGAACTTATAATACAGGTAAGCTGTAACGGGGGTCTCCGCTAAGAGAAATAGAATAGGATAGAATAGAGACGGCCATACAAGATAGACAATCAGGTTGCAGATTATTCAAAGATATTATCGCTAGAACTCAATAATCTTTCAGGGCTCTGTGTTACGGGCATGCCAAGCATTTACGGGAGTGAGAGAAAAGGCTAGTATGACTCCGGATGCGGAAGACCAACATGTGCGGCCATTGAGTTGGAGGAATTTCTTTTTATATTGATATGAGAAAAGTGGTATATACATTACTGGAAAAAGAGCGGGGACTTGAGAAAAGCAGGTTCAATTATCCAATTCTCTAACTCTTCGATTTGATTTATACACAGTCCGATTAAAGTCTGGTGTACTATATTGAAACCCATCTTTATATGCATTCAAAATGCGAAGACTCTTCCTAAAATACTTGCCAATGAGCTCTTTTGTGACTGACTCCACCGCTTCTGGAACCACCTTTCTTAATGCCTCGATACTGTATCCACAGTTATCTCTTGCATACTTTTTAGACCTTCCCCAGTAATACTCAATCCAGTTTAATTCGCAATGAAACTTTGGATAAAACAAAACCATATGCCCCATCTCTTCAACCTTCTCCTGCAGCATACCTTTTTCGCCCTGAAAATCGGGCTTGAGTATCATATTTCTGCGTGCACAACAGCCATTCTTGGTGGGGTCATCCTTATGGGTAACGGGGGTCCTCTCTAAGAGAAATAGAATCAGGTAGAATAGAGACGGCCGTGCAAGATAGACAATCAGGTTGCAGATTATTCAAGGATACTATCGCTAGAACTCAATAATCTTTAAGGGCTCTGCTACCAATAAGAACTTGGTTTTTCTTTCTGATCAAGACTTGAGAGAACAGGACTGAAGGGCGAGAATGAACCTGAGTACTTATACTCCGAAGGCCTCTATTCTCTGCTCCTAACTCCTTACTAAGCTCCGGTGAAGCCTTTCCTCGGCGCCGGAAACAATACCACCGCTACCCCGCTTTTCTCTAAACGTTAGCAGGTGTTTCCGATACCCAAGGCAACCACCCTTAGTCAAAGCCTTTGTAACACCTGCAGCCTTGGTTGCCACACAACCGAGGGTATGCATGAATGAGCTGCCACTCAGGTGTAAGCTTAATCATTGCTGTAGAGCTTTCGCTTATTGTAGACTTCCCTAGCATAGTCCCTGCCCCTTCGGCGGACTTTCAATGCTCAGAGAATATAGAAGATCACAGGGCGATCAGAGCTTCACTCTGGCCGGTCTTCTAGTCACTGGCGAGACATAGACTCGTCAGTCATTGCTCCCATGAATAGATCCTCTTCCTAGCGCCCGGAATGTAGTTACTCTAACAACTGGTAGCTAACCACACTGCCGGTACTTACATATCACCGTGCAACTGGCTTCTAACAATAACTCTCAGCATGTAACCGGGCCCTGTGTGTACTCATACACCAGACAGTTGAAATGGCTCCGTTACACTACTCCCCTCTTCCAGGATCTTGGTCTCCGAGATCTATAACCATTCTATTACCGTCCATTCTATATGACAAGAAATTCCGTAATATGCAAGGAAATGAAAAACCTAAAGGAAAGAACTACACCCCAACAATCCGCTTGTCCTTGGGTTTCTTAGGATACCTCATATGGAAATCCCGAAGGGCTTCTTCAGCACTCTTCTTGAGATGCTCCCAAGGTTCCCAAGTAGCATCCTCGTTTTCATAACCTTCCCACAGCACTAGGTATTCCACTCGTCTCCTCTTCTTATTGACCCGGCTATCAGCTACCTCCCGGACAACCCAGTTCTGTTCTCGTTCAATCTCTTCAGGTTCCGGTGGGGGAACTCTTCTCTCAGGGTCTACCGGTGCTCTATAAGGTTCCAGAAGAGAGACATGAAAGACCGGGTGGATTCCCATTTGAGGGGGAAGAGAGAGCTTGTAGGCACGGGTACCAATAGCTTCTAAGACCTTGAAGGGTCCCATCTTCTTCTGATCCAATTTTCCCAAAGGCCGCTTTGTTTGCACATTGCGCCGGTCCAACATAACCTCATCTCCGGGCTTGATTTCAGGCGGTGCCAGTACATGAGCATCATACCACCGAGCCATTCTTATTCTAGCTTTACCCAAGCTGGCGTTCATAGCCTGCCAGATAGATTCCCATTGAGATATCATGACCTCGCTTGCTGGATTGTTCCATTCTACTCCTTCCTTTAGGGCCGGCCAGTTGGTTCGGGGTTCATAACCATAGTTGGCATAGAAAGCCGATACCTTGGTAGACTCAGAGACTGCCGAGTTATATGTATACTCTGCCAAAGGCAAGAGTTCTGCCCAGTCATCCTGTTGATATGAACAATAACTCCACAAGTAGTGTTCCAGGGTCTGGTTAACTCTTTCTGTTTGACCGTCTGTTTGGGGATGGAAAGATGTGGACATCTTCAGCTTCACATTGAGGAGACTCATGAGAGATTGCCAAAAGTGAGAGATGAACCTGCTATCTCTGTCCGAGACTATGTCATCAGGTAAACCATGGAGTCTCCAAACTTCTTTCAAGAACAACTTAGCCAAATCTTCCGTTTTATTGAGGGTAGGAAGAGGGATGTAATGTGCCATCTTTGAAAAGCGGTCCACTATTACCCAGATCTTTGTAAACCCACTAGATTCCGGTAATCCCACAATGAAGTCCATAGAGATGGAAGTCCATGGCCGATAGGGTATCTCCAACGGTTGGAGAATACCAAACTTCTTATGTCTGGAGGTCTTATTCCTCTGGCAGCTGTCACAGCTCCGGACATATTCCTCAACATCCTTATCCATGTTGGGCCAAAAGAAGTTGTTTTTCACCCGCTCTAGTGTCTTGAATTGGCCAAAATGACCAGCCAGCTTAGAGTCATGGGTATCGGACAGTATTTCCATCTGAAGCTTCTTGTCTTTGGGTATATACCATCTATTCTTGTAGAAGATGAGACCGTTCTTGACCGACAAGTTCTGGTCTAAATTTGGTTTCCTTTCAACCAGGGAGCGGTGCAATTCCTGCCAGAAACTATCCTCTTTAGCAGCCGTGTATAGGCGCTCTAAGAATGTATTCTGCAATTGATTCACCCTGACAGCCGCTAGCTTTGCAGGATCCAAAACCAATTGACCTGGCCTAAAAAAGATCTGTGGCTCCGGCTGCAGAGTTTCACCTCCCTCTCCAAGGCGGTGATCCCAGCGCCTAGATAGCACATCAGTCTTGCCATTCTTTTCTCCCGGTCTGTAGACAACCTTAAAATTGTAGCCTGCGAGGTCTTCAGACCATCTAGCTTGCCGACTAGTGAGACCCTTGGTAGAATTAAAGTACTCCAAGTTCTTGTGGTCTGTGAAAGTCGTGATCTCCTGCTCACAGGATTTGAGCATGTGTTCCCATTCCCGGAAAGAGGCTACAATAGCTCCCATTTCCTTATCATGAATGTCATAGTTGATCTCAGCTGGGGAGAACTTTTTTGAATAGAATGCCACCAGATGTAGCTTTCCATCGTCCCCATACTGAGAGAGCACCGCTCCTTTGGCAAAATCACTGGCATCTGTCTCAACCACCGTTCTCCTACTAGGGTCAAAATGAAGAAGGATTGGACCGCTTGTAAACAGCCTCTTGAGTTCTTCAAAGGCCTGCTCATGTGCTGCCGTCCAATACTATTTCTTGTCTTTTTGCAAGAGATCAGTTAATGGCTTGCAAACTTTACTGAAGCCTTCAATGAAGCGGCGATAGAAGTTTGCAAATCCGAGGAATGCCTGTACTGCCTTGATGTTCTCAGGGACCGGCCATTCCTTAACTGCCTCCACCTTGTCTTCTGACATAGATACTCCTTCTTCCGAGGTGTGATAGCCCAGGTATTCTACTTCTCGGACATGGAAGTATGTCTTGCTGATCGAGGCACAGAGCTTAGCATCCCTAAAGATCTGTAAAACCTTCTTGACAAGTAGCTCAGGGTCCTTCTCAGTTTCCGAGTAGATGAGGATGTCATCAATATAGACAACCACTCCTTCATACAGTAGTTCCTTTAGCACATCATTAATCATTGTCTGGAAGGCGGAGGGAGCATTGCATAGACCAAATGGCATCACATTATACTGATACAGTCCATAGCAAGTTCTGAAAGCGGTTTTCCACTCATCGCCTTCGGCTATCCTGATCAAATTCAAGCCGTTTTTCAGGTCTATCTTTGTGAAGATCTTGGCCTTAAACAACCTGTCTCTGAGCTCGCTCATGATAGGCAGCGGGTACTTGTCCTTGACAGTGACCTTGTTTAAGCCTCTGTAATCCACACAAATCCGCAATGTACCATCCTTCTTAGGAATGAACAATATGGATGCCGCAGCAGGGCTGTTAGATCTAGAGATCTTTCCTGAAGACAATTCTTTGTCCAGGTACTCTCGGAGGGCCTTCAACTCTGGAGCGGAACATGGGTACAGCGGGCCAAATGGGGGAGCGGTGCCAGGCAAGAGTTTGATCTTCAAATCATTATGGGAATGCGGCGGCATTTCCTCAATCTTCTCTTGACTGAACACATCAGCCCAATCCCGGTATAGGTGGTGTATTTTCTCAGCAATATCACCTCCGTCCTCATCATGCCATACTGAACCGACCAATTGATAGACTGTCTCTTCTTCTTCCAACATTTGGTATGGAGAGATCAGTTCAATCTTGGTGGCCGCTGGGAGACAATTCTGCTTGCAGTAGTCACTCCTCCAGCTCATGGTGTTGAGTTCCCAGTTGATGTCCGGGTTATGCTTCCTAGCCCAACTAATTGGCAGGTAACTGGTCATTCCTTCTTCCAATGTAGCCACCTCCCATCGGAGTGTCTCCTTATGATCTCCTATAGTCATGCGGACTGGGTGAGTGTAATACTCACCTCCTCCCATCATGACATCTCCTTGAGCATCAAACATTGTCAGAGGTTGATCCCGCCGCACTAAGGGAATTCCATGTTTTCTAACAAAACTCTGGTTGAGGATAGCTCCTGTACAACCGGTGTCAAACAGGAAAGACCCTTGGGCACCTTCATCCTTTCCTTTGACCGTCCATGACAGTCTTGCCTTCAGTATAGGTCTTTTTCCATGTACTGGTAAGGAGGGAAGCCTCTTTTCCAACCTTCTTTGCTTAACAGCGGGTTCTGAACTCGTTTCTCTTTGGCTTTTCAACATAGCTAATAGCTTTGGGCGCTACTAAGATCAAAGATCCTTGGGTTCTATTCCCAAGCGATTATATAGCGGGTATGATGTGTAGTAGTTTTGGTAGTGGTTGGAAGTGTCTTTATAACAAATGTAACTTTGGTAGAGCACTGACAGACCAGCTGTTTCGGGTCTTAAACCCATCCTCAGAGTGCTTGGAGCAATCAAATAGGCAGAAATACAATCATAATTTATTCAAGAGAAACATAGAGACCGAAAAACCTGTATGAAAGAAAACTAGTAAACATGGACTCAAAACAGACACTTTTCTACCAGATGATTTCATTGTCCGAGTCTTGCTCAGGCTGAAAAACAAAATCTTCTGTAACCTCCGGGATTACAACAAGTGGATCTTCTGTAACCTCCGGGAGTACAACAAGTGGATCTTCTGCTACTACAGCAGCCACTTTAGCCTTCTTCTGAGAGTTGGAATTACCCTTCACTCTTTTCCGCTTTTGTACTCTTACTGCTGCCACTCGGACAACAGTAGGTTCCTTGGACCAACAATCGGTCCATTTGTGTCTGGACTTGCCGCACTATTGCACAAGTCAGTCTATGCACTCTACCAATAGGGAGTACCGGAAGGTCATACCTTCAAGCATACTTCTGCTTTCCTTCTTTCTTCTAGAATATCCCCCGGGATACCCTTCACTTCCACCGCTTTGTCTTTAGGTCCGGGAGTCTTCTGAGGTCCGGAGGAGCTCGCAGCTTCTCTTTTCCTCTTAGGCTGCTGGTCCTTCTGAGCGGGAGGATCTTTCTTGGTCCGAGGGTGCACTTTCTCAGCTGCCATCCCTTGGTACCTCTCATGGGTGTGCCTCAACTCTCTTAGAGCAGCTATCCGCTCCATCAAGGACTTTGGCTTGGGATTAAAAAGAGCCCAACTCATGCCTAGGTCCGGAAGGAGGGAATTATGAATCTTATCATCCACCAACTGACCCTCATAGCCAGTCTTCCACATCAGCTGAATGATAGTATTCAGGAAGAGGTCTATTCCTCCTCGAGCTGTGTGGGTGAGGGTATTTCAATGGGCTACAACATCATCTCTAGAGATGGCTTCCCCGAAGGCTGCTCTAAAAGCGTCCACAAAGGGATCCCAGCGCTTCCATCTTTGATCCAACACCATCGGCATCCCAGCAAGACGGTTGGCAGAGGTTTGATCAATGGAGTTGTGATATGCCTCATACCATCGGATCGCTGCCTCTCCTTCCATCAAGTTGCCTGCATATCGGATCTTAACCTCCTCAGAGGTAAATGACAGGCTCTTAATGGAGAACACATTCTCACATTGCCGGATGAAGGTCTCCACTTGCTCCGCCTTGCCCTGGAATTTGGAGGGTGGTGGTGCCTTTGGTTCTCGGGCCCTGGTGGTAGCAGAAGGGGGAGAGGCGGCCTGAGGTCAGTACTGCTGGGACATCATAGCAAACAAATCCTTTTGTTGCTTCTCCAACTTCTTCTTCAGATATCTCCACCAGCCTCTTCTGTCACCACCTTCCGGTTCCGAGTCTGAACTGTCAGAACTGCCTGAGTCTCCGGGAGTGAGAGCGCGGGCCACGGGAGGTGGAGGCTTCTGGTTTCCACCGATACCACCCTGTACATTAACTGGGGGGGGAGCGGCGGCCACAGCAGGAGGAAGCTACAGGTGCTACTGGTGCCGGATTGCTGGCCAACGGTGAAAATGCTGCTGCTTGAGCGGCCCCAGACATGGTAAACCTTCCCGGGTTCCTAGCTAGCAGACTGGGAGGTCCTCGACCTGCACCTGAGAAGAAATCTCCTTCATAGTCAAAGGATCGGTCAACTCCTCCAAGGAGTGGGTGTGCTCCACCGAAGTGGCTAGGTGGTAAGGGCGAAGCCCCCACCGCTGGCTGCACAATAGGAATAACTCTCCTAGTGGATCGGACCGGAAATGCTGCAAAGGGGCTGGTTTTCCGCTGCATTGTCCTGGTAGCTGCCCTGGAAGAGGACCTGGGTCCTGGATTTGATGCCGGAGTTGCTGGTCTACCCACCACCAGTCTTCCTTCATCAAGGGCTCTCTTTATCTCGGCAACAAAGTCTGGTGGAGTGGCCAGATTTGTCCACTCAATCTTCATGGCATCCTCATTCAGTTCATCTCTTTCCGCATACTTCCGGAGTTCTTCCTGAACAGAGTTGACCTCCTGCCTCATGTACTCGAGACCTTCTGCCATCAGAGCATTCTGTGCTGCCTGGCGCTCTTGTACAAGAAGGAGGGCCTGACTGCCCCGGGTCAACTGATTCTGCAGGCTGTGCTGGAGGTAGGTCTGGAGCTCTGTGAAGAACTGTTGAATGGAAACCTCGTCGGTATCTTGCCAGGCAGGCTCACAGCAGGGAATGTAGGTATCTAAAGCAGTCCTGGGCTTCTTGACCAGCTGTGTCTGCCCGGTGGCATCAAGCTGGAGGGGCACCGGCTGCCATTCAATCTGAAGGGGTGCATCTGGAGCCGGGAGGGTGGACATTGTATAGAGGAAGAATAATCTGAAGGTGATTTGAGCCTTAGAGATTATCTGTAACGGGGGTCCTCTCTAAGAGAAATAGAATCAGATAGAATAGAGACTGCTGTACAAGATAGACAATCAGGTTGCAGATTATTCAAGGATACTATCGCTAGAACTCAATAATCTTTAAGGGCTCTGCTACCGATAAGAACTTGGTTTTTCTTTCTGATGAAGACTCGAGAGAACAGGACTGAAGGGCGAGAATGAGCCTGAGTACTTATACTCCGAAGGCCTCTATTCTCTGCTCCTAACTCCTTACTAAGTTCCGGTGAAGCTTTTCCTCGGCGCCGGAAACAATACCACCGCTACCCCGCTTTTCTCTAAGCGTCAGCAGGTGTTTCCGATACCCAAGGCAATCACCCTTAGTCAAAGCCTTTGTAACACCTGCAGCCTTGGTTGCCACACAACCGAGGGCCTGCGTGAATGAGCTGCCGCTCAGGTGTAAGCTTAATCATTGCTGTCGAGCTTTCACTTATTGTAGACTTCCCTAGCATAGTCCCTGCCCCTTCGGCGGACTTTCAATGCTCAGAGAATATAGAAGATCACTGTAACGGCAGCTAGACGGGTTGGCTATGTGAGTTGTCTGGGTATAAGGGAGAAGGATTATGCAGTGTGGTTGGGTTTAGTGAAGCGGGTTTCTATTATGTTCTTTCTGTTTCTGTTATGCGAGAGTATGAGTCAGCATTGGGATAGGGTATGGATATATAAGGGGGGCGTTGTCTCGTGATTTCTTGTTTCTCTTTCTTTCTCTTTTCTCTTTATGTAACCTCTGTACTTTACAGTTACGAATACTATTTGCTTCGCGCTACGTCATATGGTTTACCCGGTATACTAGACCAGGTACAACCATCCATAGTCCATAGTCCACAGTCTCCGTTCTTGCCTTAGGTCTACCCTTCGGCCCTATAGTCCATAGTCCACGTTCCCGCCTTGGTAGCATACCTCGGCCCCATAGTCCATAGTCCACGAATCTCCTACGTCCACGTCTTCGCCTCGGTTGTATTCCTTGGCTTCATAGTTCCTACGCCCACAGTCCCCGTTACAATCACAGGGTAATCAGAGCTTCACTCTGGGCGGTCTTCTAGTCACTGGCGAGACATAGACTCGTCAGTCATTGCTCCCATGAATAGATCCTCTTCCTACCGCCCGGAATGTAGTTACTCTAACAACTGGTAGCTAACCACACTGCCGGTACTTGCATATCACCGTGCAACTGGCTTCTAACAATAACTCTCAGCATGTAACTGGGCCCTGTGTGTACTCATACACCAGACAGTTGAAATGGCTCCGTTACATTATGGGTTTGGAGGATAGTGCATTCAGCGCATTTCTGAATTTTTGGCAATTCAGAGTTCAATTGTTCTTTGCAGTCATAGCATTTGTTTCTTCCAGTACAGTTGCTGGTTTGACATGCTGCAATAATTCGCTTCACTGCCGCAGTTCTTTGTCTTTCAATGAGTTTACAAGCTGGGCAGTTATTCATCGAACAATCCAGCTTAAGTGAATCCAACCACAGACCACGTTCAGTCAAGACAATTTGGAGACCTTTAGGATGCCCCGCATAATTGTTACCAGCATTTTCAGCAGGGAATACCATAAGCTGTTCCTGTTCAGTAATAACTCCATTGATTGTGGTTGAAAATTTCGTTTTCCTCATGTATTTAGGATTCTTGCCACCTGGTTCTTTATTCATTTCAGAGGCTCGCAGGGCATCTTCAGCAAAACAGGCGTGACTTGTCTCATTGTCAAAAAGGAAGAGACATTGGTGTGTTCTGGGTGGGTATCTCAATTCAACCATTGGTACAACTACTGTGACGATATGCTGAACAAGGAGCTCTGCTGTTCAATAGCCTTCGTTATTCTTTCCAAATTCAAAATACTCTGTTACGTTCCGCCGTTTTGGGTTCAGTCCTTTTTGAATCATGGTTTCGTCCGATATCGACATGGGAATATGAACTCTTTCATTCGGGAATAGACAATCACTTAACATTATCCCTCGTCCCTTGGACTTTTTCAGTAAAAGACTATTCTGGCTGCTCGTCCATGCTTTACGAAGGGAATCATTGACACTAAACGTGGATTCATCATGCGTGCAAAGAATTCTTCTTTTCAATCCTCCAGCAGGAGCCGCCCCGCCAGCCGCGGTACCGTTTTCATTGAATTCAATTATTTGCAGTTGCAATTCATTCAGCCCCCCAACAAAAGAAATGCGGTATTTCAGAAAGTCATCTCGGTCATGCCCGTCAATGTAAACTCGTTTACAGACGTCATTATAATTCAGGCCAAGCCCCAACAACCACCCCCCTGCTGTCCGTGCCCGAATAGATGATCTTTTGTACACCTGGCTCTTGTTTCCATCTTCTTCACCATTATCTCTATCCAGAAGCAGGAGATCTTCCTGAACACGAGCACGATGCTCATTTGAGTAAAGATAATCTCCAACAGCATCAGGTATTGTACGGGATATGAGTTTATCACTTGATTTTGCAATAAATTCACGCATGAATATGTTACGGGTATGCCAAGTATTTACGGAAGTGAGACAAAAGGCCAGTAGATACCCCGATACCCTCTGATACTAATGGCAAAACTACTATCAACTCCGGTTCGCACCCCCGAGGTGCGGTGCGATCAATATGCGACCAAATGCGGAGTTACGGTTTTCCTAGTTACAAAACACGTTTTCGACCCCAATAATAATCTCCGGAGCATCAAACCGCCGGAGGGGAGTGCTTTTGGACCGGTGGATATATGAGGGACAGCTGGAATCAATCGGATCGAAGATCGGACTGTGAGGGATGCGCACCAGACCACAAGAGTACACTACGCAGAGCTCAGAGTTCGGCTAACAGCTACAAAGGTAGAAGTCTCCAAGGTCTCTTCAGTCAACGTTGAGTATGATTCTCCTTGATCCGATACGGGCCCCGCGAGCTACGTTATCAACAAAGATTCACTAGAGTTAGCGTGTAATGTTCGACCGTCTTCGACGTAATAGTTCAGGTAGAGTTCGAAGTCACAATAGAGTAAAGTATTTCAAAGTATAGTCAAATAAAGTTGTAACTCGCGTATCAACGATTTATATTGTTAAGACTCTGATTTCGCCGATGATGGTTTGGCTAGTCAGTGAATGACACAGTATTTATATCCCTCGCTTATGTCTCGAGGACCCAATCTACTAATAATACAGAATACACTCGGGGCATGCCCGAGACCCTGAAAAACAACCAAGAACATTTAACTCCTAAGTCCGTAACCCAAACTCCTAAACCCGCTGAAACCCCTCAACCTATTTATCCACTCTAATGCACATTTCCCTGTCGATGTTTCTTCCCCATCGGCCGTCTGGTGGATAATCGTCAGCGTCGGCTATTCGGAGGTCTCGGACGGCAAGGCTACCTACTCAGGCCTCTTCCCACATCGCTTTCCCACATAGCAGAGTCCTCTCATGCCCACAGGTACCGCCGATAGGTACTCGGTCGGCTGGCAGCTTGCGCCGATTCGCTCCGAGCGGTCCGATCTTCGATCCGATTGATTCCAGCTGTCCCTCATATATCCACCGGTACTAAAACACTCCCCTCCAGCGGTTTGACGCTCCGGGGGTTATTATTGGGGTCGAAAACGTGTTTTTTAACTAGGAAAACCGCAACTCCGCATTTGGTCGTATATTGATCGCACCGTACCTCGTAGGTGCGAACCGGAGTTGATAGTGGTGTTGCCATTAGTATTAAAAGGTATAGGAGTATCTACTAGCCTTTCTCTCACTCCCGTAAATGCTTGGCATGCCCGTAACACGGACCACCCGGAGCGAATCGGCGCAAGCTGCCAGCCGACCGAGTACCTATCGGCGGTACCTGTGGGCATGAGAGGACTCTACTATGTGGGAAAGCGATGTGGGAAGAGGCCTGAATGGCCGATGGAGAAGCAACATCGACAGGGAAACGTGCATTAGAGTGGATAAATAGGTTGAGCGGTTTCAGCGGGTTTAGGAGTTTGGGTTACGGACTTAGGAGTTAAATGTTCTTGGTTGTTTTTCAGGGTCTCGGGCATGCCCCGAGTGTATTCTGTATTATTAGTAGATTGGGTCCTCGAGACATAAGCGAGGGATATAAATACTGTGTCATTCACTGACTAGCCAAACCATCATCGGCGAAATCAGAGTCTTAACAATATAAATCGTTGATACGCGAGTTACAACATTATTTGACTATACTTTTGGGATTACTTTACTCTATCGTGACTTCGAACTCTACCTGAACTATTACGTCGAAGACGGTCGACTTCTATACACTAACTCTAGTGAATCTTTGTTGATAACGTAGCTCGCGGGGCCCGTATCGGATCAAGGAGATTCATACTCGACGTTGACTGAAGAGACCTTGGAGACTTCTACCTTTGTAGCTGTTAGCCGAACTCTGAGCTCTGCGTAGTCTACTCTTGTGGTCTGGTACGCATCCCTCACAGTATATTGTTACTCACAAGTTCACTTGGAGTAACGAAGTCACCTCAAAGAAAAGAACTATCATCATTATCCCCTATCACAATGACTACTCGAAGGGATAATTACTTCATAGATACCTCGGCCGTAACTGAGGAGGCCGGAGGGGAAGATTCTATGGTAATATCAAGGGCTGCTAGCCTAGACCCCCTACTTACGGGAGGACCCTCCACACAAACTAGGCAATCGAGTAAACGCTCTGCTCAAGCCCAGTTCGTGAGGAATATGCAGGAGTTTTTGGATACCCATGAGGCACAAATGAGGTATCTTGGTTCAGCTGGACAGGCCGTTTGGCAGCAGCTACAAAACCTCCAGGAACAAGTCCAAGGGAGTGGACAAATCCTGGATAAGAAGGCGCGGCAAGAAGCCATTGCCCAAAAACAACATCTCGAATCGCTCTTCGAACTCGTCACCCATGTCCAACAAGTACACGAAGCCACACGAGCCGCCGACCACGAGGTTCTGGATCGCAACCATCGGATTACACAGAACCAACTGTTGGAAGCGGAGCGGCAATTGAGGATGGTACGAGAAGAGCGGGAGCAGGAGAAAGGGGAACAATGGGCTATGTTTGCGCAATTCAAGCAGTCCGATGAGATAAGAAACCAACGGATAGCCGAGATGGAGGAACTACTACGACAACATCTGTCAGTAGCACCTTCCGTGGCTAGTGCTCCCTTAGACCCTAATGCACCCCGGACTGTTCCTGTTGGCAATGGCAAGAACCCCTAAAATGCTGGCCCCCAAACATCAGGGAACGGCAAGCAACCAGAAGAAGCTGGCCCAGTTGGTGGAAATGGAGGCAAGCAACCGGAGGACGCCGGCACAGTGCAGGGAAACAGTGGCAGGCGACCGGTAGGAGCTGCTCCGGTAGGGGGGAATGGTGGAAATCTACCTCCCCGAAACCCACCAAGAGGAAACGTTGGGGGAGATCCAGAACCTTCCGACGACGATGACGACGATAACAGTGAATGGTCGCACGGTCGGAAGAATTGGAGAATGAACAGAGGCAGAAACCGGAATTCGGCGCCGCCTGAAGACGACGATATGGTAGATTCGCTCGCCAAAATACCCTTTGAGTTCGATAATGCTAGGAAGCATAACCTGCGGCATTGGCTCATGGAGTGCGAGATCTACTTCGAGCAGAAGCCCAAGAAGTTCCGAACGGACAGGAACAAGGTACTGTTCGCTGGGACGTATATGTGTGGGTGAGCAAAGGAATGGTTTATGGAATATATCGAGACCAAGATGCTACGACCGGCAGCCGCGGACTACGCTACCTGGACTCGGTTCCGTCAGGAGATCAGGAAACGCTTCTTAAGCACTCAGGAGGCTATGGAAAACGCGATGAAGATGCAGCAGTTTAAATATTCTGCTAACATCGGAGACTACCTGACGAGAATGGAAATCATGAACCAGCATGCTCAGATGAAAGGAGCATCCTATCGCGCCGCCCTGCTTCAAGGACTACCAAATGAAATCCGGGAACGCCACTCACGCTTCGATCCAACCGAGGACGACTCCGAGTACATGCAACAGTTGGAACGAGCCGGTAAGGCTCACGAGGCCTATCAAGAGCAAATGAAGATGTTGGGGAAAGCGGAGTCGAAAGGGAGGGAGTCGAACAATGGTGGGAACTCGCGGCAGAAGGAGAAGGGGTTTAAGATCAAGGGGAGGACTCAGACTGAGGAGAAAGAGAAAGGGCCAGATAAGAAGAGCACCAGCAGGAACAAGTCGGGGAATAAGCCAATATACCACGACTACAATGAAGCAACCAAAGGAGTTCCACAGCCGGTCCGAGAACAGCGAAAGACCGATGGCGTCTGTGTGCGATGTGGCCGAAAGGGTCATCTTTGGAAATGGTGTCGTTCAGATGCTAACAGCAGTGCCTCTATCTCCTCTTTCTCCCGAAAGCGTACCCGCGATGACGATGGCGACCACGATATGGAACCACCGGAACCCCAACCTCAAAGAAAGCGTATGAGGCACCGTGCTAGAAAGCCGGCTGCTACGGCTGCTGCGGAGCATACCAGTGGGCAAGCGTTTGTGCGAGAACGCGGATCGGAATCTGAGATGGATTTCGATATGGATTTTTAGAAGGGGACTCTGATGAGTCAGGTCAGGAGTATCCCCAAATTGCTATGTTATCACTGACGGAAAACAACAAAAAAAATATGAAAAGAAAAAGGCAGGAAGGGAGAGAGTCCCAACCGGAGAAAAAACAGAAAATTTTGGAGGAACCTATTCACGGTCCTCGACCTATCGTTAATCAGTTCATTTGTTTTGCAGAAAAATGTATACCGTGTAAGGTGTTGTTGGATACTGGTGCAACTGGTCCTGTTTTGTCTGCTGTTTTTGTTGATAGTTTTGAGGTCCCGAAGGTGAAACGAGACGTCCCGGCCCGGGTATTTGGATTTACGGGAGAAGTTATGAAGGGCACGGGACACGCCTTTACACAACCATTAATTATAATGTCAAGGGGGCATCAAACACAGTTGTCATTCGAGATCGCCCCTCTCCCACTTGGCATCGATGCAATATTACCGAACTGGTGGTTGAATGAACACAAGCCAGTTATAGGGGCAAATGGGGAAGTTACCTACGATGGTGAGAACTGCAAGGGTCGATGCTTCACTGACAAGGAACCTCAAATAGAAATGGACGAGGGTGTACTGGACGATCCGGAGGCCCAATTCATCGGTAGCATCTGCTTACTGGAAGATGAATCGGTTAACCTCCGTGAAACTCTTCCCTCTTGGCTCCATGGGTTCCTTAAAGTCTTTCTACCATCGGAAGCAGACAAATTACCACCGCATCGACCTTACGACCATGCGATAGACCTCGAACCAGGAAAGCAACCACCATGGGGACCCGTTTACTCCTTATCCGAAGTCGAGCTGAAGGTGCTTCGGGAGTACCTGGACAAAATGTTGCGATTGGGAAAGATTAGGCCTAGCAAATCCCCGGCAGAAGCCCCAATCCTATTTGTGAAGAAGAAGGACGGTAGTCTGCGACTTTGCGTTGACTACCGTGGACTTAACCGTGTATCCATTAAGAACAGGTATCCGTTACCACTTATGGACGAACTGCGAGATCGAGTGGCAGGCGCGGTTATCTTCTCGAAGATTGACCTGAAGGAAGGGTACAACCTCATTAGGATCAAAGATGGCGATGAGTGGAAGACAGCATTCCGTACGCGGTATGGGCATTTTGAGTACCTCGTCATGCCTTTTGGGCTGGCAAATGCGCCGGCGACCTTCCAGAACATGATGAATGATGCGCTGAGGGAATTCCTGGACCAAGGTGTAGTAGTATACCTTGATAATATCCTAATATATAGCAAGTCTCGAGAAAAACACAGGAAGCTGGTCGGCAAAGTACTTAGCAGGCTACAAGAATACAAACTGGTCGTCAACCCGAAGAAATCGTTCTTCGAGCTTACCGAAATCGAGTTCCTCGGATACATCCTTGCCCCAGCAGGCGTCACCATGGCACTGGATAAGGTCATGTCTGTTACGAATTGGCAGGCCCCGCGCAGCGTTAAGGAAGTACAAATCTTCATGGGCTTTGCCAACTTCTACAGAAGGTTTATCCACAATTTCTCCGGGGTCTGTAAACCTATTACCGATTGTCTCAGGGGTGATGCTAAGAACTTTGTCTGGTCTATGACGGCCCAAGCACCCTTCGAAAAACTCAAAACCCTGTTTACGTCTGCGCCGATCTTGATACACTTCTCTCCAGATCGCCAGACTATCGTGGAAACGGACGCAAGTGATTTTGCTATTGCCGCAATTCTATCCCAGGTTAATGACGGAAAGACTCACCCTGTTGCCTTTTATTCTCGAAAGCTTAACCCAGCGGAACTCAACTACGACGTCTGGGATAAGGAGATGCTAGGAATTGTGTCGGCCTTCAAGCAATGGCATCACTACCTCGAAGGACCTAGCCGAACGGTTCTCGTTTATACGGATCACAAGAACTTAGAGTACTTCTCTACAACCAAGGTTCTTAACCGACGACAGGCAAGGTGGGCTGAGTCTTTGGCGGAATTTGACTTTAAGATTATTTACCGCCCGGGAACCAAAAATGGGAAGGCAGATGCACTATCGCGACGGCCGGAGTACCGTCCTGAAGGGGGAGGCACGCTTGGGAAACAGCCGATAGACAGGTTCTTTAAGCCCGGACAGCTGGCGGAGGAAGAGTTTGTGGTATCAGCGGTGTCGCTTGCCTCCAAGGGGGTGATTGACTGGTCTAAGAATTTTCTGGATCATGTCAGGCAGGCGGCATCGGGAGACCCGACATGGGTAGGATTGAAAGAGAGAGTTGAGCAGGGAGAGAAACTGGGGGAAATGAAGGATATCGCTGAGAAAGACGGGCTACTCTTCTATAAGAACCGACTCTATATTCCGGCAGACGACCGCATCAAGATCCGAATCGCACAGGCAGAACACGATTCAAAGGTGGCAGGACACTTTGGACAAGACAAAACTTTGGAACTCATCACGAGTAACTTCTATTGGCCAAAAATGAACGAATGGATTGATGATTACGTTCGGTCATGTGACGAGTGCCAACGCAACAAACCCAGCCGCTACAAGAAATACGGTGCGCTTCTACCACTGTCCACGCCACATGCTGTCTGTGAGGGATGCGTACCAGACCACAAGAGTACACTACGCAGAGCTCAGAGTTCGGCTAACAGCTACAAAGGTAGAAGTCTCCAAGGTCTCTTCAGTCAACGTCGAGTATGATTCTCCTTGATCCGATACGGCCCCGTGAGCTACGTTATCAACAAAGATTCACTAGAGTTAGCGTATAATATTCGACCGTCTTCGACGTAATAGTTCAGGTAGAGTTCGAAGTCACAATAGAGTAAAGTATTTTCAAAGGTATAGTCAAATAAAGTTGTAACTCGCGTATCAACGATTTATATTGTTAAGACTCTGATTTCGCCGATGATGGTTTGGTATCACGGGGACCGTAGGCGATAGACTGTGGTGCCAAGGAATACAACCTAGGTAGTAACGTAGACGTGGACGTAGACGTAAAGGTATGCTTTGACTATGGACTATAGGTGGCTCTACCTGGTATGATAAACCGATTAGAGCCCTATGACGTAGTGCGGACAAGAATAGTATTCGTGGAATAAATACAGAAGAAGAAGAAGAAGAAGAAATTTATATTGCTTTGAAGTACAAGACTTATCGCACGCCGACCCAACCGCCTAAAACACAAACCGAACCGAACAAAAGGAAGAAAGAAAGAAAAGAAATCAACAAACGCAAACGCACACGAACAAAACAAGAACAAAACAAAAAACAAAACAAGCACAAGCGAACACGAACAATAACGAGGAATTTCCTGAACAATACTCGACCAGAAAACCCAACAACAAGGAGAAATAGCATGTCTCAGCGGACTCAAGCGCTGGACCTATCAAAACAGAACATAACAACAAATTTAAAGGGTAAAAGGAAACTGCCCTTCCTAATCCCGTCCCTAATCATTCTCTTCCATCCCCTCTTCCAGGTCCGCCTCCGCCTCCGCCGACTCGTACCATTTCGAGAGTTGAGATTGTTTTGCAAATTGTAGGATGAGGTCCGTTCTCAGGTTTGTAAACATCCAGTTTTCCCAGGTCATCGCTCCGGGGATCTTCTCTATCAGAGGGGTGCGGATTCGAGCCCACGCTGGGCATTCCATGAGTATGTGTTTCGCTGAGTTTTCCATGCCACACTGGCATGGTTCAGGGTCTGTATATACTGCGTGTTTGTCGATTCGGGTGGTTTGGCACCGGATTCGAAATACTTTTTTTGCTTCCGTAAGGGTGAGTTTCGCTATCTTGGGAGGGGGGCGGAATTCCCCCCGGTGGTGGTAGTTCGGTATTGATTGTGTGTTCCATTCTTCCAACAGGTGGTCGCGTAGTAGTTTATTTTGGTTCCACTTATCTCTCGCATTTCCGGGGGTCTGGTATGGGAGTAGTAGGGAAGCGATTCGGTGTAGGCCTGTTCCTTTGATATTTGCTTCTTTGTATGGGAGGAGCTCGATCAGGGATTCATTGTTGGGGTGGGTTGCCTCGGAGCAGAGTATTCTGGTTCCGTACTTTCTTGAGCGATATGTCAGGAGGTGTTCTAAGGGGGGTATGCCTGCTTCTCGGAGGAGTTTAGCTCTTTTGGTCCATCGTGGTAGGCCGGTGATGATCCGGGCCGCTTCATTATATAGTGGTTCGAGGGATCTTATAATGTGGTCTGAACCAGTCCACCAAGCCTCGGATCCGTAGAGTAGGCTTGGGAGGAAGCCTTGTGTTATGATATGATGGATTGTTTTGACCGTTATGCCTGGCAAGCGGGCTGTGTATCGAATCTGGTGGAGGGCTTTAAGGCCTTTTGCGATCGCTGATTCGATGTGGGGCCGGAAGGAGAGGGTCGGATCTATCCAGACTCCTACATATTTCAGTCTTTCCTTGGGGTGTATATTGATATTGTTAACTTTGACCGGAAGTCGTGGTTGTTGTGTGGATGATGTGGTGGGCCGGAAGAAGATCAGGTCGGATTTATCCGGGTCGTATTTAATTTGGAGTGGCTCAGCTTTTATTAGTCTCTCTCTCATTCGTTCCTCCATTCTCTTGATTGTGAAGCCTGGTGTTTTGGATATTTGTACCAGCGCGTCGTCATCGATGTAAGTAGTGTCCATCTCTTTCGGGCTGCTTGTTGGGTCCAGGATTACTCCAGCATAGATCATAAATAGCACCGGGGATATGGGGCTACCTTGCGGCACCCCAGAATCATAGGGCTGTGGCTCTTCTAGCTCATGGTTGAATTGAAACTATAGTTTTCTGCCGGTATTGAATTCCTTGCACCATTCTGTTAAGTAGGTAGGGAATTTTTGTTGTTGCATGATTTCCGCGAGGAGTAGGTGGTCAACGCAGTTAAATGCTCCTTGGATATCATTGGTTAGGATCGCTGGTCTGTCTCGCCGAGCGACTCCGGTACTGTTTTTCAGTAGTAGGTTTTGTTGTATTGGCGTTAAGGTTCTCAGCAGGGCGTCGATTGCCGAGATGGTTGGTCTTCCTCCAAATTGATTCGCTGAGAGTGTGCCTAGAATTTCTCCAGCGGTGCAAAGTCTTTGGGCCACTATCTTCTCCAGGATTTTGCTGAAGCATTGTAGAAGGGAAATGGGCCGGTAGGCTTTTGCTTCATGATAGTTTGCTTTACCGGGTTTCGGGATCGGGATACACTTAGCTATTTTCCATTCCGCTGGGTGTACGCCGTGCCGGAGCATGGCGGAGAACATGTCTTGGATTAGAGTTGTGTTTGCTTTGACTATTGCTTTAATAAAGGTATAAGGAATGCCATCCGGGCCGGTCGCCGAGTGCGCTGGACAGGAGTCGATTGCTTTATTAAGTTCTTCGGAGGTGACTATGTCGAAGGTGTTGCTAAGGTCAAAAGAAGGGGGTCTAATGTTTAGGGGGGGGGTGGTCGGGGGACGTCCGTTTCGAGGGGAAAAGTTGGGCTCTTAGAGCTTGACACTTCCCCGCAAATGTTTCTTCACCTTGTATGGTTGGTATGATTGTGTCTCTTCTTCTTCCTACGTTTAGGATTCTCCAGACTTCACTACCTTTCGCCTCGTTCATCGTCTTTTCCCGCTGATCCGCTTTTGCTTTCCGGATCATGACTGTCCATTCTCTGCAAGCCTTCCGGTGTTCCTCCACGTGATTGGGTTTCCTTGTGTTCCTCGCCTTCCTTTCTGCTGCATTTACCCTTGCCTTCATTCGTTTCATTTCATCTGACCACCAGGAGTTGGCTCTTACCCCTTCCTTCGAGAGCGGTGTCACTATCCTGACTGTTGACCTGACCAGTTCTAGAAAGAAATCGACAGTCTGTTCCGTAAGTTCCTTGGTTTCCCATGCCTCTGCAGGGATGGAAATGTTTGACATGTGGTTTTCCAATAGCTTCCAATCTGTTTGTCGCCACATTCGTCTTGGTACAAAAGGTGGTTTCTCCAGGTGTAAGTGAACGGAGGTTCTCCCATGGTCTGAGCCCGCTCCGTAGGGTTCAATGCTCCATCGTAGGTTGTGATCGAGTATTGGGCCTTTTACAAATGTAAGGTCGATGGTTGTGGGCCTTTTCCCTCTGTCTCTGGGGAAATGCGTAAAGACGCCTGGTTCGTTCAGGAGGGACAGTTTCTGTCGGGTTATCCATCGTTTTAGTCGTGCACCATTGACGCGGTCTGCTCGAATATTGTTTCTGTATTCATGTGAATTTACTCCGTACCACATTTGATGGTGGCAGTTGAAGTCTCCCATTACTAGACAATTATCAAGGGTTTGGATTGTACTTGCTATTTGAGCGAAGGGGCCACTTCGGCCTGGGGAGTATATGTTTAGGATTTGGGTTTTCTTGTTCTGGATTTCTACCGTAATCGATACTATGAAATTATCGTGTGTGTAGTGGTGTTTTGGTTTGAGGTTGGCATGTTTGCGGACGTATGTTGCGCATTTTGTATTGGTATTGCTGGCTGTAAAAATGTAAAAGAGATTTGATTCTGGTGGGTATCCCTCTGCTGAGGTCCATGGTTCTTGTAATAATAGGAAATAAATACTAGAGTCTGTTTCCGCTTCTTCTACCGCCGCCTTGGTAATGAGTTCGCTCCGTGCACAATTGAGTTGGTGTGCGAGCGTGGTGGTTCGAGGCCTAAGCATTATTTGTCATGGGTTGGTCATCTTCGGGAACGGGTGTGGCTCCGACTGGGGCGGTGGCTGGTACTTGAACTATCGACTCTTGGACGGGTGCGGCCGGTGGTGTAACGGGGGTCCTTTCTAAGAGGAATAGAATAAGATAGAATAGAGATGGCCGTGCAAGATAGACAATCAGGTTGCAGATTATTCAAAGATACTATCGCTAGAACTCAATAATCTTTAAGGGCTCTGCTACCGATAAGAACTTGGTTTTTCTTTCTGATGAAGACTCGAGAGAACAGGACTGAAGGGCGAGAATGAACCTGAGTACTTATACTCCGAAGGCCTCTATTCTCTGCTCCTAACTCCTTACTAAGTTCCGGTGGGCCTTTCCTTAGTACCGGAAAACAATACCACCGCTACCCCGCTTTTCCCTAAGCGTCAGCAGGTGTTTCCGATACCCAAGGCAACCACCCTTAGTCAAAGCCTTTATAACACCTGCAGCCTTGGTTGCCACACAACCGAGGACCTGCATGAATGAGCTACCGCTCAGGTGTAAGCTTAATCATTGCTGTAGAGCTTTTCGCTTATTGTAGACTTCCCTAGCATAGTCCCTGCCCTTCGGCGGACTTACAATGCTCAGAGGATATAGTGGATCACCGGGCAATCAGAGCTTCACTCTGGCCGGTCTTCTAGACACTGGCGAGGCATAGACTCGTCAGTCATTGCTCCCATGAATAGATCCCCTTCCTAGCGCCCGGAATGTAGTTACTCTAACAGCTGGTAGCTAACCACACTGCCGGTACTTGCATATCACCGTGCAACTGGCTTCTAACAATAACTCTCAGCATGTAACCGGGCCCTGTGTGTACTCATACACCAGACAGTTGAAATGGCTCCGTTACACCACTCCCCTCTTCCAGGATCTTGGTCTCCGAGATCTATAACCATTCTATTACCATTCATTCTATATGACAAGAAACTCCGTGATATGCAAGGAAATGAAAACCCAAAAGGAAATAATCTACACCCCAACAATCCACTTGTCCTTGGGTTTCTTAGGATACCTCATATGGAAATCCCGAAGGGCTTCTTCAGCACTCTTCTTGAGATGCTCCCAAGGTTCCCATGTAGCATCCTCGTTTTCATAACCCCCCCACAGCACTAGGTATTCCACTCGTCTCCTTTTCTTATTGACCCGGCTATCAGCTACCTCTCGGACAACCCAGTTCTGTTCTCCTTCAATCTCTTCGGGTTCCGGTACAGGAACTCTTCTCTCAGGATCTACCGGTGCTCGGTAAGGTTCCAGAAGAGAGACATGAAAGACCGGGTGGATTCCCATTTGAGGGGGAAGAGAGAGCTTGTAGGCACGGGTACCAATAGCTTCTAAGACCTTGAAGGGTCCCATCTTCTTCTGATCCAATTTTCCCAAAGGCCGCTTTGTTTGCACATTGCGCCGGTCCAACATAACCTCATCTCCGGGCTTGATTTCAGGCGGTGCCAGGGCATGAGTATCATACCACCGGGCCATCCTTAATCTAGCTTTACCCAAGCTGGCGTTCATAGCCTGCCAGATAGATTCCCATTGAGATATCATGACCTCGCTCGCTGGATTGTTCCATTCTACTCCTTCCTTTGGGGCCGGCCAATTGGTCCTGGGTTCATATCCATAGTTGGCATAGAAAGCCGATACTTTGGTAGACTCAGAGACCGCCGAGTTGTATGCATACTCTGCCAAAGGCAAAAGTTCTGCCCAGTCATCCTGTTGATATGAACAATAACTCCGCAAGTAATGTTCCAGGGTCTGGTTAACTCTTTCTGTTTGGCCGTCCGTTTGAGGGTGGAAAGATGTGGACATCTTCAGCTTCACATTGAGGAGACTCATGAGAGATTGCCAAAAGTGAGAGATGAACCTGCTATCTCTGTCCGAGACTATGTCATCAGGTAAACCATGGAGTCTCCAAACTTCCTTCAAGAACAACTTAGCCAAATCTTCCGTTTTATTGAGGGTAGGAAGAGGGATGTAGTGTGCCATCTTCGAAAAACGGTCCACTATTACCCAGATCTTTGTAAACCCACTAGATTCCGGTAATCCCACAATGAAGTCCATAGAGATGGAAGTCCATGGCCGATAGGGTATCTCCAACGGTTGGAGCATACCAAACTTCTTATGTCTGGAGGTCTTGTTCCTCTGGCAGCTGTCACAGCTCCGGACATATTCTTCAACATCCTTATCCATGTTGGGCCAAAAGAAGTTGTTTTTCACCCGCTCTAGTATCTTAAATTGGCCACTTTAGAGTCATGGGTATCGGACAGTATTTCCATCTGAAGCTTCTTGTCTTTGGGTATATACCATCTATTCTTATAGAAGATGAGACCGTTCTTAACTGACAAGTTTTGGTCCAAATTTGGTTTCCTTTCAACCAGGGAGCGGTGCAGTTCCTGCCAGAAACTATCCTCTTTAGCGGCCGCATAGAGGCGCTCCAAGAATGTGTTCTGCAATTGATTCACCCTGACAGCCGCTAGCTTTGCAGGATCCAAAACCAATTGACCTGGCCTAAAAAAGATCTGTGGCTCCGGCTGCAGAGTTTCACCTCCCTCTCCAAGGCGGTGATCCCAGCGCCTAGATAGCACATCAATCTTGCCATTCTTTTCTCCCGGTCTGTAGACAACTTTAAAATTGTAGCCTGCGAGGTCCTCAGACCATCTAGCTTGCCGCCTAGTGAGAACCTTGGTAGAATTAAAATACTCCAAGTTCTTGTGGTCTGTAAAAACCGTGATCTCTTGCTCACAAGATTTGAGCATGTGTTCCCATTCCCGGAAAGAGGCTACAATAGCTCCCATTTCCTTATCATGAATGTCATAGTTGATCTCAGCAGGGGAGAACTTCTTGGAATAGAATGCCACCGGATGTAGCTTCCCATCATCCCCATACTGAGAGAGCACAGCTCCCTTGGCAAAATCACTGGCGTCTGTTTCGACCACAGTTCTCCTACTAGGGTCAAAATGAAGAAGAATTGGAGCGCTTGTGAACAGCCTCTTGAGTTCCTCAAAGGCCTGTTCATGTGCTGCCGTCCAATACCATTTCTTGTCTTTTTGCAAGAGGTCAGTTAGTGGTTTGCAAACCTTACTGAAGCCATCAATGAAGCGGCGATAGAAGTTTGCAAATCCGAGGAATGCCTGTACTGCCTTGATGTTCTCAGGGACTGGCCATTCCTTAACTGCCTCCACCTTGTCTTCTGACATAGATACTCCTTCTTCCGAGGTGTGATAGCCCAGGTATTCTACTTCTCGGACATGGAAGGATGTCTTACTGATCGAGGCACAGAGCTTAGCTTCCCTAAGCTTCTGTAGTACCCTCTTGACCAATAGCTCATGCTCTTTCTCAGTCTCCGAGTAGATGAGGATGTCATCAATATAGACAACTACTCCTTCATCCAGTAGTTCCTTTAGCACATCATTGATCATTGCCTGGAAAGCGGAGGGAGCATTGCATAGGCCAAATGGCATCACATTATACTGATACAGTCCATAGCGGGTTCTGAAAGCGGTTTTCCACTCATCACCTTCGGCTATCCTGATCAAATTGAAGCCGTTCTTCAGGTCTATCTTTGTGAAGATCTTGGCCTTGAACAACCTGTCTCTGAGCTCACTCATGATAGGCAGCGGGTACTTGTCCTTGACAGTGACCTTGTTCAATCCTCTGTAATCCACACAAATCCGCAATGTACCATCTTTCTTAGGAATGAACAATATGGGCGCCGCAGCGGGGCTATTAGATCTGGAGATTTTTCCTGAAGACAATTCTTTGTCCAGGTACTCCCGGAGTGCCTTCAACTCTGGAGCGGAACATGGGTACAGCGGGCCAAATGGGGGAGCGGTACCAGGCAAGAGTTTGATCTTCAAATCATTATGAGAATGCGGTGGCATTTCCTCAATTTTCTCTTGACTGAACACATCAGCCCATTCCCGGTATAGGTGGTGTATTTTCTCAGCAATATCACCTCCGTCCTCATCATGCCATACTGAACCAACCAATTGATAGACTGTCTCTTCTTCTTCCAACATTTGATATGGAGAGATCAATTCAATCTTGGTGGCCGCTGGGAGACAATTCTGCTTGCAGTAGTCACTCCTCCAGCTCATGGTGTTGAGTTCCCAGTTGATGTCCGGGTTATGCTTCCTAGCCCAACTAATTGGCAGGTAACCGGTCATTCCTTCTTCCAAAGTAGCCACTTCCCATCGGAGTGTCTCCTTATGATCTCCCATAATCATGCGGACCGGGTGAGTGTAATACTCGCCTCCTCCCATCATGACATCTCCTTGAGCATCAAACATTGTCAGAGGTTGATCCCGCCGCACTAAGGGAATTCCATGTTTCCTGACAAAACTCTGGTTGAGGATTGCTCCTGTGAGGGATGCGTACCAGACCACAAGAGTACACTACGCAGAGCTCAGAGTTCGGCTAACAGCTACAAAGGTAGAAGTCTCCAAGGTCTCTTCAGTCAACGTCGAGTATAATTCTCTTTGATCCGATACGGGCCCCGCGAGCTACGTTATCAACAAAGATTCACTAGAGTTAGCGTGTGATGTTCGACCGTCTTCGACGTAATAGTTCAGGTAGAGTTCGAAGTCACGATAGAGTAAAGTATTTCAGAAAGTATAGTCAATAAAGTTGTAACTCGCGTATCAACGATTTATATTGTTAAGACTCTGATTTCGCCGATGATGGTTTGGCTAGTCAGTGAATGACACAGTATTTATATCCCTCGCTTATGTCTCGAGGACCCAGTCTACTAATGATACAGAATACACTCGGGGCATGCCCGAGACCCTGAAAAACAACCAAGAACATTTTAACTCCTAAGTCCGTAACCCAAACTCCTAAAGCCGCTGAAACCCCTCAACCTATTTATCCACTCTAATACGCGTTTCCCTGTCGATGTTTCTTCTCCATCGGCCGTCTGGTGGATAATCGTCAGCGTCGGCTATTCGGAGGTCTCGGACGGCAAGGCTACCTACTCAGGCCTCTTCCCACATCGCTTTCCCACATAGCAGAGTCCTCTCATGCCCACAGGTACCGCCGATAGGTACTCGGTCGGCTGGCAGCTTGCGCCGATTCACTCCGAGCGGTCCGATCTTCGATCTGATTGATTCCAGCTGTCCCTCATATATCCACCGGTACCAAAACACTCCCCTCCGGCGGTTTGACGCTCCGGGGGTTATTATTGGGGTCGAAAACGTGTTTTTTATGACTCTGGGTTCTTTGGTCGTAATTTGGTCGCCTCACACTCCGCGAGTGTGGTCAAGAGTTGATATTAGCGTACAGAGGGTATTGGGGTATCTACTAGCCTTTCTCTCACTCCCGTAAATGCTTGACATGCCCGTAACAGCTTACCCCCCTTCCAGGGTGTCACGTCTCGGGACATCTTCTGACAGACTATGGTTCCAGTAAACCTGCTCCACATATCACCCGCGGTGTCTGTGGAGGGGAAGGACTTAGCCCCGTAGGGTACCTCTATAGTCTCAGGCGTTGGTCCTTCACGGCCTTGGGGTTCCTTCGATGGAAGTCGCGGACAAGGTCAAGTACTTCCTCATCCATAGCGTCCATGACTTGATACGTACAGTCACTCATCGAATAGCCCCGCCATTTCACCAGGTATTCCACTAATCCTCTTCTGCTTTTCCGACTCCCCACGATACTTTCCACTTCATACAGCACCTCTCCTTCCTTATCGACCTCTTCGGGAGTTGGGGGACGCTGTTCTCGGCCTGGGATACTGCTCTGTCGATACCGTTCCAAGAGTTCGATATGGAACACGTTATGGATTTTGACTTGCGGTGGCAGTTCCAGTTCGCACGCTCGTTTACCGGCTAGTCGGACAATTTTGAACGGGCCGAGTTTCTTATGATCGAGTTTCTTGGTAGAGCGACGAGTCTTGATGTTGGTCGCATTGAGCATAACCATATCTCCTACCTTGAAGTTAGGCGGTTCGTCCCTTTTCCGATCATAGTATTTCCCCATCTTCTCCCTGGTGTCTGTTAAGCGAGCGAGAGCGGAATCATGAACTCCTCGGATAAAGTGAGCATACAGGTCACTGGTTGGGTTGACCACTTCAGCTTCCGTCGGCCAGTTGGTTCTTGGGTTGTAACCGTAATTGGTATAGAACGGAGATTGGCCCGTGGCGGTGGTAACCGAGTTGTTGTAAGCATACTCCGCCAACGGGAGTAGCTCTGCCCAATCATCTTGCTCGTAGTTACAAAACGCTCGTAAATAGTGCTCGAGGGTTTGGTTGACTCGCTCCGTTTGCCCGTCGGTCTGAGGGTGAAAAGCCGTACTCATTCTTATCCTCACATCCAACAATTCCATAAGGGATGCCCAAAAACTCGAAGTAAACTTGGCGTCCCTGTCGGAAACTATATCGAGAGGCAGCCCATGGAGTCGCCATATTTGACCGAGGAATATCTTCGCTAAATCCTGTGCGGTCGTTTCTGCTACTAAGGGAATGAAGTGCGACATCTTCGAGAACCTATCGACTACTACCCAAATTTGATTGTATCCCTTTGATTCCGGTAACTGTACGACGAAGTCCATTGATATCGATTGCCAGACAGAATGTGGCGTGGACAGTGGTAGAAGCGCACCGTATTTCTTATGGCGGCTGGGTTTGTTGCGCTGGCACTCGTCACATGACCGAACGTAGTCATCAATCCACTCGTTCATTTTTGGCCAATAGAAGTTACGCGTGATGAGTTCCAGTGTCTTGTCTTGTCCAAAGTGTCCTGCCACTTTCGAGTCGTGTTCTGCCTGTGCGATTCGGATCTTGATACGGTCGTCTGCCGGGATGTAGAGTCGGTTCTTATAGAAGAGTAGCCCGTCTTTCTCAGCGATGTCCTTCAATTCCCCCAGCTTCTCCCCTTGCTCAACTCTCTTTTTCAATCCTACCCATGTCGGGTCTCCCGATGCCGCCTGCCTGACATGATCCAGAAAATTCTTAGACCAGTCAATCACCCCCTTGGAGGCAAGCGACACCGCTGATACCACAAACTCTTCCTCCGCCAACTGTCCGGGCTTAAAGAACCTGTCTATCGGCTGTTTCCCAAGCGTGCCTCCCCCTTCAGGACGGTACTCCGGCCGTCGCGATAGTGCATCTGCCTTCCCATTTTTGGTTCCCGGGCGGTAAATAATCTTAAAATCAAATTCCGCCAAAGACTCAGCCCACCTTGCCTGTCGTCGGTTAAGAACCTTGGTTGTTGAAAAATATTCCAAGTTCTTATGATCTGTGTAGACGAGAACCGTTCGGCTAGGTCCTTCGAGGTAGTGACGCCATTGCTTGAAGGCCGACACAATTCCTAACATCTCCTTATCCCAGACGTCGTAGTTGAGTTCCGCTGGGTTAAGCTTTCGAGAATAAAAGGCAACAGGGTGAGTCTTTCCGTCAATAACCTGGGATAGAATTGCGGCAATAGCAAAATCGCTTGCGTCCGTTTCCACGATAGTCTGGCGATCTGGAGAGAAGTGTACCAAGATCGGCGCAGACGTAAATAGGGTTTTGAGTTTTTCGAAGGCTGCTTGGGCCGTCATAGACCAGACAAAGTTCTTAGCATCACCCCTGAGACAATCGGTAATGGGTTTACAGACCCCGGAGAAATTGTGGATAAACCTTCTGTAGAAGTTGGCAAAGCCCATGAAGATCTGTACTTCCTTAACGCTACGCGGGGCTTGCCAATTCGTAACAGACATAACCTTATCCAGTGCCATGGTGACGCCTGCTGGGGCAAGGATGTATCCGAGGAACTCGATTTCGGTGAGCTCGAAGAACGATTTCTTCGGGTTGGCGACCAGGTTGTATTCTTGTAGCCTGCTAAGTACTTTGCCGACCAGCTCCCTGTGTTCCTCTCGAGACTTGCTATATATTAGGATATCATCAAGGTATACTACTACCCCTTGATCCAAGAATTCCCTCAGCGCATCATTCATCATGTTCTGGAAGGTCGCCGGCGCATTTGCCAGCCCAAAAGGCATGACGAGGTACTCAAAATGTCCGTACCGCGTACGGAATGCTGTCTTCCACTCGTCGCCGTCTTTGATCCTGATGAGGTTGTAACCTTCCTTCAGGTCAATCTTCGAGAAGATAACCGCGCCTGCCACTCGATCTCGTAGTTCGTCCATAAGTGGTAACGGATACCTGTTCTTAATGGACACGCGGTTAAGTCCACGGTAGTCAACGCAAAGTCGTAGACTACCGTCCTTCTTCTTCACAAATAGGATTGGGGCCCCTGCCGGAGATTTGCTCGGCCTAATCTTTCCCAATCGCAACATTTTGTCCAGGTACTCCCGAAGCACCTTCAGCTCGACTTCGGATAGGGAGTAGACGGGTCCCCATGGTGGCTGTTTGCCTGGTTCAAGATCTATCGCATGGTCGTAGGATCGATGCGGTGGTAATTTGTCGGCTTCCGACGGTAGGAAGACTTTAAGGAACCCATGGAGCCAAGAGGGAAGAGTTTCGCGGAGGTTAACCGATTCATCTTCCAAAAGAGAAATGCTACCGATGAATTGGGCCTCCGGATCGTCCAGTACACCCTCGTCCATTTCTATTTGAGGTTCCTTGTCAGTGAAGCATCGACTCTTGCAGTTCTCACCATCGTAGGAAACTTCCCCATTTGACCCTATAACCGGCTTATGTTCTTTCAACCACCAGTTCGGTAATATTGCATCGATGCCAAGTGGGAGAGGGGCGATTTCGAATGCTAACTGTGTTTGATGCCCCCTTGACATTATAATTAATGGTTGTGTAAAGGCATGTCCCGTGCCCTTCATAATTTCTCCCGTAAATCCAAATACCCGGGCCGGGACGTCTCGTTTCACCTTCGGGACCTCAAAACTATCAACAAAAACAGCAGACAAAACAGGACCAGTTGCACCAGTATCCAACAACACCTTACAAGGTAAACATTTTTCCGCAAAACAAAGGAACTGATTAACGATAGGTCGAGGACCATGAATAGGTTCCTCCAAAATTTTCTGTTTTTTCTCCGGTTGGGACGCTCTCCCTTCCTGCCTTTTTCTTTTCATATTTTTTTTATTGTTTTCCGTCAGTGATAACATAGCAATCTGGGGATACTCCTGACCTGACTCATCAGAGTCCCCTTTTAAAAATCCTCATCGAAATCCATCTCAGATTCCGATCCGCGTTCTCGCACAAACGCTTGCCCACTGGTATACTCCGCAGCAGCCGTCGCAGCCGGCTTCTTAGCACGGTGCCTCATTCGCTTTCTCTGAGGTTGGGGTTCCGGTGGTTCCATATCGTGGTCGCCATCGTCATCGCGGGTACGCTTTCGGGAGAAAGAGGAGATAGATGCACTGCTGTTAGCATCTGAACGACACCATTTCCAAAGATGACCCTTTCGGCCACATCGCACACAGGCTCCATCGGTCTTTCGCTGTTCTCGGACCGGCTGTGGAACTCCTTTGGTGGCTTCATCGTAGTCGTGGTATATTGGCTTATTCCCCGACTTGTTCTTGCTGGTGCTCTTCTTATCTTGCCCTTTTTCCTTCTCCTCGATCTGAGCTCTTCCCTTGATCTTAAACCCCTTCTCCTTCTGCCGCGAGTTCCCACCATTATTCGACTCCCTTCCTCTCGACTCCGCTTTCCCCAACATCTTCACCTGCTCTTGATAAGCCTCATGAGCCTTACCGGCTCGTTCCAACTGTTGGATGTACTCGGAGTCGTCCTCGGTTGGATCGAAGCGTGAGTGGCGCTCTCGGATTTCATTTGGTAGCCCTTGGAGCAGGGCGGCACGATAGGATGCTCCTTTCATCTGAGCGTGCTGGTTCATGATCTCCATTCTCGTCAGGTAGTCTCCGATGTTAGCAGAGTACTTAAACTGCTGCATCTTCATCGCGTTCTCCATAGCCTCTTGAGTGCTTAAGAAACGTTTCCTAATCTCCTGACGGAACCGAGCCCAAGTAGCGTAGTCCGCGGCTGCCGGTCCTAGCATCTTGGTCTCGATGTATTCCATGAACCATTCCTTTGCCAACCCACACGTATACGTTCCGGCGAACAGTACCTTGTTCCTGTCCGTTCGGAATTTCTTGGGTTTCTGCTCGAAGTAGATCTCGCACTCCATGAGCCAATGCCGCAGGTTATGCTTCCTGGCATTATCGAACTCAAAGGGTATTTTGGCGAGCGAATCTACCATATCGTCGTCTTCTGGCGGCGCCGAATTCCGGTTCCCGCCTCGGTTTCTTCTCCAATTCTTCCGACCGTGCGACCATTCACTGTTGTCGTCGTCATCGTCGTCGGAAGGTTCTGGGTCTCCCCCAACGTTTCCTCTTGGTGGGTTTTGTGGCGGTTGATTCCCACCATTTCCACCAACTGGAGCAGCTCCCACCGGTCCTCTGCCACTATTGCCATGCACTGGGCCGGCATCCTCCGGTTGCCTGCCTCCATTTCCTCCTACGGGACCAGCATTTCCTCCTACTGGGCCAGCATTTTCGGGTTTCTTGCCATTGCCAACAGGAACCGTTCGGGGTGCAGTAGGGTCCAGGGGAATGCTCGCCATGGAGGGTGCTACCGACAAATGCTGTCGTAGACGTTCCTCCATTTCGGCTATTCGTTGGTTTCTCACGTCATCGGACTGCTTGAACTGTGCCAACAGTTCCCGCTGTTCCCTTTTCTCCTGCTCTCGCTCTTCTCTTGCAACTCTCAGCTGTCGTTCCGCCTCCAACAGTTGGTCCTGGGTTATTCGATGGTTACGGTCCAGAATCTCGTGGTCGGCGGCTCGTGCCGTTTCTTGCATTTGTCGAACATTTTCGACGAGCTCAAAGAGCGATTCGAGATGTTGCTTCTGGGCGATGGCTTCTTGCCGTGCTTTCTTATCCAGAATTTGCCCACTCCCCTGCACTTGTTCCTGGAGGTTTTGTAGCTGCTGCCAAACGGCCTGTCCAGCTGTACCAAGATACCTCATTTGTGCCTCATGGGTATCCAAAAACTCCTGCATGGACCTCGTAAACTGGGCTTGAGTAGTACGTTTACTCGTTGACCTAGTGTGTGTAGAGGGTCCTCCCTGGAGTAGGGGATCGGGGCTAACAGCCTCAGATAGTACCATAGCGTCCTCTGCGGCCTCGTCTGTTACGGCCGAGGTATCTACGAAATAATCCCTTCGGAATGCCATTATGGTAAGGGATAATAATGATAGTTCTCTTTTTTTTTAAGGTGACTTCGTTACTCCAAGTGAACTTGTGAGTAACAATATACTGTGAGGGATGCGTACCAGACCACAAGAGTACACTACGCAGAGCTCAGAGTTCGGCTAACAGCTACAAAGGTAGAAGTCTCCAAGGTCTCTTCAGTCAACGTCGAGTATAATTCTCTTTGATCCGATACGGGCCCCGCGAGCTACGTTATCAACAAAGATTCACTAGAGTTAGCGTGTGATGTTCGACCGTCTTCGACGTAATAGTTCAGGTAGAGTTCGAAGTCACGATAGAGTAAAGTATTTCAGAAAGTATAGTCAATAAAGTTGTAACTCGCGTATCAACGATTTATATTGTTAAGACTCTGATTTCGCCGATGATGGTTTGGCTAGTCAGTGAATGACACAGTATTTATATCCCTCGCTTATGTCTCGAGGACCCAGTCTACTAATGATACAGAATACACTCGGGGCATGCCCGAGACCCTGAAAAACAACCAAGAACATTTTAACTCCTAAGTCCGTAACCCAAACTCCTAAAGCCGCTGAAACCCCTCAACCTATTTATCCACTCTAATACGCGTTTCCCTGTCGATGTTTCTTCTCCATCGGCCGTCTGGTGGATAATCGTCAGCGTCGGCTATTCGGAGGTCTCGGACGGCAAGGCTACCTACTCAGGCCTCTTCCCACATCGCTTTCCCACATAGCAGAGTCCTCTCATGCCCACAGGTACCGCCGATAGGTACTCGGTCGGCTGGCAGCTTGCGCCGATTCACTCCGAGCGGTCCGATCTTCGATCTGATTGATTCCAGCTGTCCCTCATATATCCACCGGTACCAAAACACTCCCCTCCGGCGGTTTGACGCTCCGGGGGTTATTATTGGGGTCGAAAACGTGTTTTTTATGACTCTGGGTTCTTTGGTCGTAATTTGGTCGCCTCACACTCCGCGAGTGTGGTCAAGAGTTGATATTAGCGTACAGAGGGTATTGGGGTATCTACTAGCCTTTCTCTCACTCCCGTAAATGCTTGACATGCCCGTAACAGCTCCTGTACAACCGGTGTCAAACAGGAAAGACCCTTGGGCGCCTTCATCCTTTCCTTTGACCGTCCATGACAGTCCTGCCTTCAGTATAGGTCTTTTTCCATGTACTGGTAAGGAGAGAAGCTTCTGTTCCAACCTTCTTTGCTTAACAGCGGGTTCTGAACTCGTTTCTCTTTGTCTTTTCAACATAGCTAATAGCTTCGGGCACTACTAAGATCAAAGATCCTTTGGTTCTATTCCCAAGCGATAATATAGCAGATATAGTGTGTAGTAGTCTTTTAGCAGCGGTTTGGAAGTGTCTTGATAACAAATGTAACTTTGGTAGAGCACTGACAGACCAGCTGTTTCGGGTCTTAAACCCATCCTCAGAGTGCTTGGAGCAATCAAATAGGCGGAAACACAATCATAATTTATTCAAGAGAAACATAGAAACCCCAAAACCCATATAAAAAGAAAACTAGTAAACATAGACTCAGACAGACACTTTTCTACCAGATGATTTCATTGTCCGAGTCTTGCTCAGGCTGAAAAACAAAATCTTCTGTAACCTCCGGGAGTACAACAAGTGGATCTTCTGCTACTACAGCAGCCACTTTGGCCTTTTTTTGAGAGTTGGACTTGCCATTCCCTCTTTTCCGCTTTTGTACTCTTACTGCTGCCACTCGGACAACAGTAGGTTCCTTGGACCAACAATCGGTCCATTTGTGTCTGGACTTGCCGCACTATTGCACAAGTCAGTCTATGCACTCTACCAATAGGGAGTACCGGAAGGTCATACCTTCAAGCATACTTCTGCTTTCCTTCTTTCTTCTAGAATATCCGCCGGGATACCCTTCACTTCCACCGCTTTGTCTTTAGGTCCGGGAGTCTTCTGAGGTCCGGAGGAGCTCGCAGCTTCTCTTTTCCTCTTAGGCTGCTGGTCCTTCTGAGCGGGAGGATCTTTCTTGGTCCGAGGGTGCACTTTCTCAGCTGCCATCCCTTGGTACCTCTCATGGGTGTGCCCCAACTCTCTTAGAGCAGCTATCCGCTCCATCAAGGACTTTGGCTTGGGATTAAAAAGAGCCCAACTCATGCCTAGGTCCGGAAGGAGGGAATTATGAATCTTATCATCCACCAACTGACCCTCATAGCCAGTCTTCCACATCAGCTGAATGATAGTATTCAGGAAGAGGTCTATTCCTCCTCGAGCTGTGTGGGTGAGGGTATTTCAATGGGCTACAACATCATCTCTAGAGATGGCTTCCCCGAAGGCTGCTCTAAAAGCGTCCACAAAGGGATCCCAGCGCTTCCATCTTTGATCCAACACCATCGGCATTCCAGCAAGACGGTTGGCAGAGGTTTGATCAATGGAGTTGTGATATGCCTCATACCATCGGATCTGTGAGGGATGCGTACCAGACCACAAGAGTACACTACGCAGAGCTCAGAGTTCGGCTAACAGCTACAAAGGTAGAAGTCTCCAAGGTCTCTTCAGTCAACGTCGGGTATGATTCTCCTTGATCCGATACGGGCCCCGCGAGCTACGTTATCAACAAAGATTCACTAGAGTTAGCGTAGGATGTTCGACCGTCTTCGACGTAATAGTTCAGGTAGAGTTCGAAGTCACGATAGAGTAAAGTAATTCCAAAAGTATAGTCAAATAAAGTTGTAACTCGCGTATCAACGATTTATATTGTTAAGACTCTGATTTCGCCGATGATGGTTTGGCTAGTCAGTGAATGACACAGTATTTATATCCCTCGCTTATGTCTCGAGGACCCAGTCTACTAATAATACAGAATACACTCGGGGCATGCCCGAGACCCTGAAAAACAACCAAGAACATTTAACTCCTAAGTCCGTAACCCAAACTCCTAAACCCGCTGAAACCCCTCAACCTATTTATCCACTCTAATGCACGTTTCCCTGTCGATGTTTCTTCTCCATCGGCCGTCTGGTGGATCATCGTCAGCGTCGGCTATTCGGAGGTCTCGGACGGCAAGGCTACCTACTCAGGCCTCTTCCCACATCGCTTTCCCACATAGCAGAGTCCTCTCATGCCCACAGGTACCGCCGATAGGTACTCGGTCGGCTGGCAGCTTGCGCCGATTCGCTCCGAGCGGTCCGATCTTCGATCCGATTGATTCCAGCTGTCCCTCATATATCCACCGGTACCAAAACACTCCCCTCCGGCGGTTTGACGCTCCGGGGGTTATTATTGGGGTCGAAAACGTGTTTTTTATGACTCTGGGTTTTTTGGTCGTAATTTGGTCGCACCACACTCCGCGAGTGTGGTCCAGAGTTGATATTAGCGTACAGAGGGTATTGGAGTATCTACTAGCCTTTCTCTCACTCCCGTAAATGCTTGGCATGCCCGTAACAGAAAGGCTGTCTTCCACTCGTCGCCGTCTTTGATCCTGATGAGGTTATAACCTTCCTTCAGGTCAATCTTCGAGAAGATAACCGCGCCTGCCACTCGATCTCGCAGCTCGTCCATAAGCGGTAACGGATACCTGTTCTTAATGGACACACGGTTAAGTCCACGGTAGTCCACGCAAAGTCGCAGACTACCGTCCTTCTTCTTCACAAATAGGATTGGGGCTCCTGCTGGGGATTTGCTCGGCCTAATTTTTCCCAATCGCAACATTTTGTCTAGGTACTCCCGAAGCACCTTCAGCTCGACTTCGGATAGGGAGTAAACGGGTCCCCATGGGGGTTGCTTCCCTGGTTCGAGATCTATCGCATGGTCGTAGGATCGATGCGGTGGTAACTTGTCTGCTTCTGATGGTAAGAAGACTTTAAGGAACCCATGGAGCCAAGAGGGAAGAGTTTCACGGAGGTTGACCGATTCATCTTCCAAAAGACAGATGCTACCAATGAATTGGGCCTCCGGATCGTCCAGTACACCCTCGTCCATTTCTATTTGAGGTTCCTTGTCAGTGAAGCATCGACTCTTACAGTTCTCACCATCGTAGGAAACTTCCCCATTTGCCCCTATAACCGGCTTGTGTTCTTTCAACCACCAGTTTGGTAGTATCGCATCGATGCCAGGCGGGAGAGGGGCGATCTCGAATGATAGTTGCGTTTGATGCCCCCTTGACATTATAATTAATGGTTGTGTAAAGGCGTGTCCCGTGCCCTTCATAACTTCTCCTGTAAATCCAAATACCCGGGCCGGGACGTCTCGTTTCACCTTCGGGACCTCAAAACTATCAACAAAAACATCAGACAAAACAGGACCAGTTGCACCAGTATCCAACAACACCTTACAAGGTAAACACTTTTCCGCAAAACAAAGGAACTGATTAACGATAGGTCGAGGACCATGAATAGGTTCCTCCAAAATTTTCTGTTTTTTCTCCGGTTGGGACGCTCTCCCTTCCTGCCTTTTTCTTTTCATATTTTTTTTGTGGTTTTCCGTCAGTGATAACATAGCAATCTGGGGATACTCCTGACCTGACTCATCAGAGTCCCCTTTTAAAAATCCTCGTCGAAATCCATCTCGGATTCCGATCCGCGTTCTCGCACAAACGCTTGCCCACTGGTATACTCCGCAGCAGCCGTCGCAGCCGGCTTCTTAGCACGGTGCCTCATTCGCTTTCTCTGAGGTTGGGGTTCCGGGGGTTCCATATCGTGGTCGCCATCGTCATCGCGGGTACGCTTTCGGGAGAAAGAGGAGATAGATGCACTGCTGTTAGCATCTGAACGACACCATTTCCAAAGATGACCCTTTCGGCCACATCGCACACAGGCTCCGTCGGTCTTTCGCTGTTCTCGGACCGGCTGTGGAACTCCTTTGGTGGCTTCATCGTAGTCGTGGTATATTGGCTTGTTCCCCGACTTATTCTTGCTGGTGCTCTTCTTATCTTGCCCTTTTTCCTTCTCCTCAGTCTGAGCCCTCCCCTTGATCTTAAATCCCTTCTCCTTCTGCCGCGAGTTCCCACCGTTATTCGACTCCCTTCCCCTCGACTCCGCTTTCCCCAACATCTTCATCTGCTCTTGATAAGCCTCGTGAGCCTTGCCGGCTCGTTCCAACTGTTGGATGTACTCGGAGTCGTCATCGGTTGGATCGAAACGTGAGTGGCGCTCCCGGATTTCATTTGGTAGCCCTTGGAGCAGGGCGGCGCGATAGGATGCTCCTTTCATCTGAGCGTGCTGGTTCATGATCTCCATTCTCGTCAGGTAGTCTCCGATGTTAGCAGAGTACTTAAACTGCTGCATCTTCATCGCGTTCTCCATAGCCTCTTGAGTGCTTAAGAAACGTTTCCTAATTTCTTGACGGAACCGAGTCCAAGTAGCGTAGTCCGCGGCTGCCGGTCCTAGCATCTTGGTCTCGATGTATTCCATGAACCATTCCTTTGCCAACCCACACGTATACGTTCCAGCGAACAGTACCTTGTTCCTGTCCGTTCGGAACTTCTTGGGCTTCTGCTCGAAGTAGATCTCGCACTCCATGAGCCAATGCCGCAGGTTATGCTTCCTGGCATTATCGAACTCAAAGGGTATTTTAGCGAGCGAATCTACCATATCGTCGTCTTCAGGTGGCGCCGAATTCCGGTTTCCGCCTCGGTTCATTCTCCAATTCTTCCGACCGTGCAACCATTCACTGTTATCGTCGTCATCGTCGTCGGAAGGTTCTGGACCTCCCCCAACGTTTCCTCTTGGTGGGTTCTGGGGAGGTTGATTTCCACCATTCCCGCCGACGGGGGCAGCTCCCACCGGTTTCTTGCCACTATTTCCCTGCACTGGGCCGGCATCCTCTGGTTGCCTGCCTCCATTTCCTCCTACAGGGCCAGCGTTTCCTCCTACTGGGCCAGCATTTTCGGGGTTCTTGCCATTACCAACAGGAACCGTTTGGGGTGCAGTAGGGTCCAGGGGAATGCTCACCATGGAGGGTGCTACCGACATATGTTGTCGTAGGCGTTCCTCCATCTCGGCTATTCGTTGGTTTCTTACATCATCAGACTGCTTGAATTGTGCCAACAATTCCCGCTGTTCCCTTTTTTCCTGCTCTCGCTCTTCTCTTGCAAGTCTCAGCTGCCGTTCCGCCTCCAACAGTTGGTTCTGGGTAATTCGATGGTTACGGTCCAGGACCTCGTGGTCGGCGGCTCGTGCTGCTTCGTGTTCTTGTTGGAAATGGGAGACGAGCTCAAAGAGCGATTCGAGATGTTGCTTCTGGGCGATGGCTTCTTGCCGTACTTTCTTATCCAGAACCTGCCCACTCCCCTGCACTTGTTCCTGGAGGTTTTGTAGCTGCTGCCAAACGGCCTGTCCAGCTGCACCAAGATACCTCATGTGTGCCTCATGGGTATCCAAAAACTCCTGCATGGACCTCGTAAACTGGGCTTGAGCAGAGTTTCTCTTCGTCGACCTAGTGTGTGTAGAGGGTCCTCCCTGGAGTAGGGGATCTGGGCTAGCAGCCCTTGATATCACCATAGAATCTTCTCCTCCGGCCTCCTCAGTTACGGCCGAGGTATCTATGAAGTAATTATCCCTTCGGGTAGACATTTCTACAGATAATCTTTAAGGCTCAAGTCACCTTCAGATTATTCTTCCTCTATAAAAATGTCCGCCCTCTCGGCTCCAGATGCACCCCTTCAGATTGAATGGCAGCCGGTGCCCCTCCAGCTTGATGCCACCGGGCAGACACAGCTTGTCAAGAAGCCCAGGACCGCTCTACAGACCTACATTCCCGGCTGTGAGCCTGTCTGGCAGGATACCGATGAGGTTTCCTTACAACAGTTCTTCATAGAGCTTCAGACCTACCTCCAGCACAGCCTGCAGAGTCAGTTGAACCGAGGCAGTCAGGCACTGCTCATTGTACAAGAGCGCCAGGCAGCACAGAATGCTCTGATGGCAGAAGCTCTAGAGTACATGAGGTCGGAAGTCAACTCTGTTCAGGAAGAGCTCCGGAGGTATGCAGAAAAAGATGAACTGAATGCCGATGTTGATGCTATGGAGATTGAGTGGACCAATCCGGCCACTCCACCAGACTTTGTTGCCGAGATACAGAGAGCTCTTGATGAGGGAAGGTTGGTGGTGGGTAGACCAGCAACTCCGGCACCACTTTCAGTCTCCAGGTCCTCTTCCAGAGCAGCTACCAGGACAATGCAGCGGAAGACCAGCCCCTTTGCAGCATTTCCGGTCCGATCCACTAGGAGAGTTATCCCTATTGTGCAGCCAGCGGTGGGGGCTTCACCCTTACCACCTAGCCGCTTCGGTGGAACACATCCACTCCTTGGAGGAGCCGACCGATCCTTTGACTATGAAGGAGAGTTCTTCTCAGGTGCAGGCCGAGGACCTCCTAGTCCGCTAGCCAGGAACCCAGGAAGGTTTACCATGTCTGGGGCTGCTCAACCAGCAGCAACCTCACCACTGGCCAGCAACCCGGCACCAGTAGCACCTGTGGCCCCTTCTGCTGCGGCCACCGCTCCCCCTCCAGCTCAGGCACAGGGAGGAAGTGGCGGAGATCAGAATCCTCCAGCTCAGGCACAGGGAGGAAGTGGCGGAAATCAGAACCCTCCACCTCCAGCAGCCCGCGCTCCCGCTCCAGGAGATTCGGATAACTCTGACAGCTCAGACTCGGAACCAGAAGGTGGTGACAGAAGAAATTGGCGGAGATACCTTAAGAAGAAGTTGGAGAAGCAACAGAAGAATCTGTTGGCAATGATGTCCCAGCAGTATCAACCTCCGACCACCTCCCACCCTTCTACTTCCACCAGGGCTCGAGAACCAAAGGCACCACCACCTTCCAAGTTCCAGGGCAAGGCGGAGCAAGTGGAGACCTTTATCCGGCAATGTGAGAATGTCTTCTCCATTGAGAGCCTATCCTTTACCTCTGAGGAGGTTAAGATCCGATATGCAGGCAACTTGATGGAAGGTGAGGCAGCGATCCGATGGTATGAGGCATACCACAATTCAATTGATCAAGCCTCCGCCAACCGCCTTGCTGGGATGCCGGTGCAGTTGGATCAGAGATGGAAGCGCTGGGATTCCTTTGTGGATGCTTTTAGAGCTGCCTTCGGTGAAGCCATCTCTAGAGATGATGCTGTAGCCCAATGGAATACCCTCGCTCACACAGCTCGAGGAGGAATAGACCTCTTCCTGAATACTATCATTCAGCTGATGTGGAAGACTGGCTATGAGGGTCAGTTGGTGGATGATAAGATTCATAATTCCCTCCTCCCAGACCTAGGCATGAGTTGGGCTCTTTTTAATCCCAAGCCAAAGTCCTTGATGGAGCGGATAGCTGCTCTAAGAGAGTTAGGGCACACCCATGAGAGGTACCAAGGGATGGCAGCTGAGAAAGCGCACCCTCGGACCAAGAAAGATCCCCCCGCTCAGAAGGACCAGCAGCCTAAGAGGAAAAGAGAAGCTGTGAGCTCCTCCGGCCCTCAGAAGACTCCCGGACCTAAGGATAAAGCGGTGGAACTGAAGGGTATCCCGGGGGATATTCTAGAAGAAAGAAGGAAAGCAGAAGTATGCTTGAAGGTATGACCTTCCGGTACTCCCTATTGGTAGAGTGCATAGACTGACTTGTGCAATAGTGCGGCAAGTCCAGACACAAATGGACCGATTGTTGGTCCAAGGAACCTACTGTTGTCCGAGTGGCAGCAGTAAGAGTACAAAAGCGGAAAAGAGGGAATGGCAAGTCCAACTCTCAGAAGAAGGCTAAAGTGGCTGCTGTAGTAGCAGAAGATCCACTTGTTGTACTCCCGGAGGTTACAGAAGATTTTGTTTTTCAGCCTGAGCAAGACTCGGACAATGAAATCATCTGGTAGAAAAGTGTCTGTTTTAGTCTATGTTTACTAGTTTTCTTTCATATGGGTTTTCGGTTTCTATGCTTTTCTTGAAAAAAAATTATGATTGTGTTTCCGCCTATTTGATTTGCTCCAAGCACTCTGAGGATGGGTTTAAGACCCGAAACAGCTGGTCTGTCAGTGCTCTACCAAAGTTATATTTGCTACCAAGACACTTCCAAACCGCTGTTAAAAAGACTACTACACAATACATCTGCTATATTATCGCTTGGGAATAGAACCAAAGGATCCCTGATCTTAGTAGTGCCCGAAGCTATTAGCTATGTTGAAAAGACAAAGAGAACCAAGTCCGGAAACCGCTGTTAAGCAGAGAAAGTTGGAACAGAGGCTTCCCTCCTTACCAGTACATGGAAAAAGACCTATACTGAAGGCAAGACTGTCATGGACGGTCAAAGGAAAGGATGAAGGCGCCCAAGGGTCTTTCCTGTTCGACACCGGTTGTACAGGAGCTATCCTCAATCAGAGTTTTGTCAGGAAACATGGAATTCCCTTAGTGCGGCGGGATCAACCTCTAACAATGTTTGATGCTCAAGGAGATGTCATGATGGGAGGAGGCGAGTATTACACTCACCCGGTCCGTATGACTATGGGAGATCATAAAGAGACACTCCGATGGGAGGTGGCTACTTTGGAGGAAGGAATGACCGGTTACCTGCCAATTAGTTGGGCTAGGAAGCATAACCCGGACATCAATTGGGAACTCAACACCATGAGCTGGAGGAGTGACTACTGCAAGCAGAATTGTCTCCCAGCGGCCACCAAGATTGAGCTGATCTCTCCATACCAGATGTTGGAAGAAGAAGAGACGGTCTATCAATTGGTTGGTTCAGTATGGCATGATGAGGACGGAGGTGATATTGCTGAGAAGATACACCACCTATACCGGGATTGGGCTGATGTGTTCAGTCAAGAGAAGATTGAGGAAATGCCGCCGCATTCCCATAATGATTTAAAGATCAAACTCTTGCCTGGGACCGCTCCCCCATTTGGCCCGCTGTACCCATGTTCCGCTCCAGAATTGAAGGCCCTCCGAGAGTACCTGGACAAAGAATTGTCTTCAGGAAAGATCTCTAGATCTAACAGCCCTGCTGCGGCGCCCATACTGTTCATTCCTAAGAAGGATGGGACATTGCGGATTTGTGTGGACTACAGAGGATTGAACAAGGTCACTGTCAAGGACAAGTACCCGCTGCCTATCATGAGTGAGCTCAGAGACAGGTTGTTCAAGGCCAAGATCTTCACAAAGATAGACCTGAAGAACGGCTTCAATTTGATCAGGATAGCAGAAGGTGATGAGTGGAAGACCGCTTTCAGAACCCGCTATGGACTGTATCAGTATAATGTGATGCCGTTTGGTCTATGCAATGCTCCCTCCGCTTTTCAGGCAATGATCAATGATGTGCTAAAGGAACTACTGGATGAAGGAGTGGTTGTCTATATTGACGACATCCTCATCTACTCGGAGACTGAGAAAGAGCATGAGCTATTGGTCAAGAGGGTACTACAGAAGCTTAGGGAAGCTAAGCTCTGTGCCTCGATCAGTAAGACATCCTTCCATGTCCGAGAAGTAGAATACCTAGGCTATCACATCTCGGAAGAAGGAGTATCTATGTCAGAAGACAAGGTGGAGGCAGTTAAGGAATGGCCGGTCCCTGAGAATATCAAGGCAGTACAGGCATTCCTCGGATTTGCAAACTTCTATCGCCGCTTCATTGAAGGCTTCAGTAAGGTTTGCAAGCCATTAACTGACCTCTTGCAAAAAGACAAGAAATGGTCTTGGACGGCAGCACATGAGCAGGCCTTTGAAGAACTCAAGAGGCTGTTCACAAGCGCTCCAATCCTTCTTCACTTTGACCCTAGTAGGAGAACGGTGGTCGAGACAGATGCCAGTGATTTTGCCAAGGGAGCAGTGCTCTCTCAGTATGGGGACGATGGAAAGCTACATCCGGTGGCATTCTATTCTAAGAAGTTCTCCCCTGCTGAGATCAACTATGACATTCATGATAAGGAAATGGGAGCTATTGTAGCCTCTTTCCGGGAATGGGAACACATGCTCAAATCTTGTGAGCAAGAGATCACGGTTTTTACAGACCACAAGAACTTGGAGTACTTTAACTCTACCAAAGTTCTCACTAGGCGGCAAGCTAGATGGTCTGAAGATCTCGCAGGCTACAATTTCAAAGTTGTCTACAGACCGGGAGAAAAGAATGGCAAGACTGATGTGCTATCTAGGCGCTGGGATCACCGCCTTGGAGAGGGAGGTGAAACTCTGCAGCCGGAGCCACAGATCTTTTTTAGGCCAGGTCAATTGGTTTTGGATCCTGCAAAGCTAGCGGCTGTCAGGGTTAATCAATTGCAGAATACATTCTTAGAGCGCCTGTACACGGCTGCTAAAGAGGATAGTTTCTGGCAGGAATTGCACCGCTCTCTGGTTGAAAGGAAACCAAATTTGGACCAGAACTTGTCGGTCAAGAACGGTCTCATCTTCTACAAAAATAGATGGTATATACCCAAGGACAAGAAGCTTCAGATGGAAATACTGTCCGATACCCATGACTCTAAGGTGGCTGGTCATTTTGGCCAATTTAAGACACTAGAGCGGGTGAAAAACAACTTCTTTTGGCCCAACATGGATAATGATGTTGAGGAATATGTCCGGAGCTGTGACAGCTGCCAGAGGAATAAGACCTCAAGACACAAGAAGTTTGGTATGCTCCAACCGTTGGAGATACCCTATCGGCCATGGACTTCCATCTCTATGGACTTCATTGTGGGACTACCGGAATCTAGTGGGTTTACAAAGATCTGGGTAATAGTGGACCGTTTTTTAAAGATGGCACACTACATCCCTCTTCCTACCCTCAATAAGACGGAAGATTTGGCTAAGTTGTTCTTGAAGGAAGTTTGGAGACTCCATGGTTTACCTGATGACATAGTCTCGGACAGAGATAGCAGGTTCATCTCTCACTTTTGGCAATCTCTCATGAGTCTCCTCAATGTGAAGCTGAAGATGTCCACATCTTTCCACCCCCAAACGGACGGTCAAACAGAAAGAGTTAACCAGACCCTGGAACATTACTTGCGGAGTTATTGTTCATATCAACAGGATGACTGGGCAGAACTCTTGCCTTTGGCAGAGTATGCATATAACTCGGCGGTCTCTGAGTCTACCAAAGTATCGGCTTTTTATGCCAACTATGGATATGAACCCAGGACCAACTGGCCGGCCCCAAAGGAAGGAGTAGAATGGAACAATCCAGCGAGCGAGGTCATGATATCTCAATGGGAATCTATCTGGCAGGCTATGAACGCCAGCTTGGGTAAAGCTAGATTAAGGATGGCCCGGTGGTACGATGCTCATGCCCTGGCACCGCCTGAAATCAAGCCCGGAGATGAAGTAATGTTGGACCGGCGCAATGTGCAAACAAAGCGGCCTTTGGGAAAATTGGATCAGAAGAAGATGGGACCTTTTAAGGTCTTAGAAGCTATTGGTACCCGTGCCTACAAGCTCTCTCTTCCCCCTCAAATGGGAATCCACCCGGTCTTTCATGTCTCTCTTCTGGAACCTTACCGAGCACCGGTAGATCCTGAGAGAAGAGTTCCACCACCGGAACCCGAGGAGATTGAAGGAGAACAGAACTGGGTTGTCCGAGAGGTAGCTGATAGCCGGGTCAATAAGAAAAGGAGACGAGTGGAATACCTAGTGCTGTGGGAAGGTTATGAAAACGAGGATGCTACATGGGAACCTTGGGAGCATCTCAAGAAGAGTGCTGAAGAAGCCCTTCGGGATTTCCATATGAGGTATCCTAAGAAACCCAAGGACAAGCGGATTGTTGGGGTGTAGATTATTCCCTCTTGGGTTTTCATTTCCTTGCATATCATGGAGTTTCTTGTCATATAGAATGAATGGTAATAGAATGGTTATAGATCTCGGAGACCAAGATCCTGGAAGAGGGGAGTGGTGTAACGGAGCCATTTCAACTGTCTGGTGTATGAGTGCACACAGGGCCCGGTTACATGCTGAGAGTTATTGTTAGAAGCCAGTTGCACGGTGATATGCAAGTACCAGCAGTGTGGTTAGCTACCAGCTGTTAGAGTAACTACATTCCGGGCGCTAGGAAGGGGATCTATTCATGGGAGCAATGACTGACGAGTCTATGCCTCGCCAGTGTCTAGAAGATCGGCCAGAGTGAAGCTCTGATTGTCCGGTGATCCACTGTATCCTCGGAGCATTGTAAGTCCGCCGAAGGGCAGGGACTATGCTAGGGAAGTCTACAATAAGCGGAAACTCTACAGCAATGATTAAGCTTACACCTGAGCGGCAGCTCATCCATGCAGGTCCTCGGTTGTGTGGCAACCAAGGCTGCAGGTGTCATAAAGGCTTTGACTAAGGGTGGTTGCCTTGGGTATCGGAAACACCTGCTGACGCTTAGAGAAAAGCGGGGTAGCGGTGGTATTGTTTTCCGGTACTGAGGGAAGGCCCACCGGAACTTAGTAAAGGAGTTAGGAGCAGAGGACAGAGGCCTTTTGAAGTATAAGTACTCAGGCTCATTCTCGCCCTTCAGTCCTGTTCTCTCGAGTCTTCATCAGAAAGAAAAACCAAGTTCTTATCGGTAGCAGAGCCCTTAAAGATTATTGAGTTCTAGCGATAGTATCTTTGAATAATCTGCAACCTGATTGTCTATCTTGCACGGCCGTCTCTATTCTATACAAATCTATTCCTCTTAGAAAGACCCCCGTTACAGATAATGATGATAGCTTTTTTTTTTGAGGTGACTTCGTTACTCCAAGTGAACTTGTGAGTAACAATATACTGTGAGGGATGCGTACCAGACCACAAGAGTACACTACGCAGAGCTCAGAGTTCGGCTAACAGCTACAAAGGTAGAAGTCTCCAAGGTCTCTTCAGTCAAGGTCGAGTATGATTCTCCTTGATCCCATACGGGCCCTGCGAGCTACGTTATCGACAAAGATTCACTAGAGTTAGCGTGTGATGTTCGACCGTCTTCGACGTAATAGTTCAGGTAGAGTTCGAAGTCACAATAGAATAAAGTATTTCCAAAAGTATAGTCAAAATAGAGTTGTAACTCCCGTATCAACGATTTATATTGTTAAGACTCTGATTTCGCCGATGATGGTTTGGCTAGTCAGTGAATGACACAGTATTTATATCCCTCGCTTATGTCTCGAGGACCCAGTCTTCTAATAATACAGCATACACTCGGGGCCTGCCCGAGACCCTGAAAAACAACCAAGAACATTTAACTCCTAAGTCCGTAACCCAAACTCCTAAAGCCACTGAAACCCCTCAACCTATTTATCCACTCTAATGCACGTTTCCCTGTCGATGTTTCTTCTCCATCGGCCGTTTGGTGGATAATCGTCAGCGTCGGCTATTCGGAGGTCTCGGACGGCAAGGCTACCTACTCAGGCCTCTTCCCACATCGCTTTCCCACATAGCAGAGTCCTCTCATGCCCACAGGTACCGCCGATAGGTACTCGGTCGGCTGGCAGCTTGCGCCGATTCGCTCCGAGCGGTCCGATCTTCGATCCGATTGATTCCAGCTGTCCCTCATATATCCACCGGTACCAAAACACACCCCTCCGGCGGTTTGACGCTCCGGGGGTTATTATTGGGGTCGAAAACGTGTTTTTTAACTAGGAAAACCGCAACTCCGCATTTGGTCGCATATTGATCGCACCGTACCTCGTAGGTGCGAACCGGAGTTGATAGTGGTGTTGCCATTAGTATTAAAGGGTATAGGGGTATCTACTAGCCTTTCTCTCACTCCCGTAAATGCTTGGCATGCCCGTAACACTTATATTGCTTTGAAGTACAAGACTTATCGCACGCCGACCCGACCGCCTAAACCCGAACCGAACAAAAGAAAGAAAAAACAACAAACACAAACACAAGCGCAAACGAACAAAAACAAGAACAAAGCAAACACAAACGAACACAAGCAATAATCAAGAGAATTCCAGAACGACACTCAACCAGAAAACCCAACGACAAGGAAAGATAACATATCTCAGCGGACTCGAGCGCTGGATCCATCAAAACAAAAAATAAAACCAAAATTAAAGAGTAAAAGGAAACTGCCCTTCCTAATCCCATCCCTAATCATTTTCTTCCATCCCCTCTTCCAGGTCCGCCTCCGCCTCGGCCGACTCGTACCATTTCGAGAGTTGAGATTGTTTTGCAAATTGTAGGATGAGGTCCGTTCTCAGGTTTGTGAACATCCAGTTTTCCCAGGTCATCGCTCCGGGGATCTTTTCTATCAGAGGGGTTCGGATTCGAGCCCACGCTGGGCATTCCATAAGTATGTGTTTCGATGAGTTTTCCATTCCACACTGGCATGGTTCGGGGTCTGTATGAACTGCATGCTTGTCGATTCGGGTGGTCTGGCACCGGATTCGAAATACTTTTTTTACTTCCGTAAGGGTGAGTTTCACTATCTTGGGAGGGTGGCGGAATTCCCCCCGGTGGTGGTAGTTCGGTATTGATTGTGTATTCCATTCTTCCAACAGGTGATCCCGTAGTAGTTTATTTTGGTTCCACTTATCCCTCGCATTTCCGGGGGTCTGATATGGGAGTAGTAGGGAGGCGATTCGGTATAAGCCTGTTCCTTTGATATTTGCTTCTCTGTATGGGAGGAGCTCGATGAGAGATTCATTATTGGGGTGGGTTGCGTCGGTGCAGAGTATTCTGGTTCCGTACTTTCTTGAGCGATATGTCAGAAGATGTTCTAAGGGGGGTAGGCCTGCTTCTCGGAGGAATTTGGCTCTTTTGGTCCATCGTGGTAGGCCGGTGATAATCCGGGCCGCTTCATTGTATAGTGGTTCGAGGGATCTTATAATGTGGTCTGCGCCCGTCCACCAAGCCTCGGATCCGTAGAGTAGACTTGGGAGGAAGCCTTGTGTTATGATGTGGTGAATCGTTTTAACCGTTATGCCTGGCAGGCGAGCAGTGTATCGAATCTGGTGCAGGGCTTTAAGGCCTTTTGCGATCGCTGCTTCGATGTGGGGCCGGAGGGAGAGGGTCGGATCTATCCAGACTCCTACATACTTCAGCCTCTCCTTGGGGTGTATATTGATATTGTTGATTTTGACCGGAAGTCGTGGTTGTTGTGTGGATGATGTGGTGGGCCGGAAGAAGATCAGATCGGATTTATCCGGGTCGTATTTGATTTGGAGTGGCTCAGCTTTTATTAGTCTCTCTCTCATTCGTTCCTCCATTCTCTTGATTGTGAAGCCTGGTGTTTTGGATATTTGCACCAGCGCATCGTCATCAATATATGTGGTGTCCATCTCTTTCGGGCTGCTTGTTGGGTCCAGGATTACTCCAGCATAGATCATGAATAGTACCGGGGACATGGGGCTTCCTTGCGGCACTCCAGAATCATAGGGCTGTGGTTCCTCTAGCTCATGGTTAAATTGGAACTGTAGTTTTCTGCCGGTATTGAATTCCTTGCACCATTCTGTTAAGTAGGTGGGGAATTTTTCTTGGTGCATAATTTCCGCGAGGAGTAGGTGGTCGACGCAGTTAAATGCTCCTTGGATATCGTTGGTTAGGATCGCTGGCCTGTCTCGCCGAGCGATTCCGGTACTGTTTTTCAGTAGTAAGTTTTGTTGTATTGGTGTCAAGGTTCTCAGGAGGACGTCGATTGCCGAGATGGTTGGTCTTCCTCCAAATTGATTCGCTGAGAGTGTGCCTAGGATTTCTCCAGCGGTGCAGAGTCTCTGAGCCACTATCTTCTCCAGGATTTTGCTGAAGCATTGTAGAAGGGAAATGGGCCGATAGGCTTTTGCTTCATGATAGTTTGCTTTGCCGGGTTTCGGGATCGGGATGCACTTAGCTATTTTCCATTCCGCTGGGTGTACTCCGTGTCGGAGCATGGCGGAGAACATGTCTTGGATTAAAGTTGTGTTTGCTCTGACTATCGCCTTAATAAAGGTATAGGGGATGCCGTCCGGGCCGGTCGCCGAATGCGCTGGACAGGAGTCGATTGCTTTATTCAGTTCTTCGGAGGTGACTATGTCGAAGGTGTTGCTAAGGTCAAAAGAGGGGAGCCTAATGTTTAGAGGGGGATGGTCGGGGGACGTCCGTTTTGAGGGGAAAAGTTGAGCTCTTAGAGCTTGGCACTTCCCCGCAAACGTTTCTTCACCTTGTATTGTTGGTATGATTGTGTCTCTTCTCCTTCCTGCATTTAGGATTCTCCAGACCTCACTACCTTTCGCCTCGTTCATTGTCTTTTCCCGCTGGTCCGCTTTTGCTTTCCGGATCATGACTGTCCATTCTCACATGCCTTCCGGTGCTCCTCCACGTGGTTGGGTTTCTTTGTATTTCTCGCCTTCCTTTCTGCCGCTGTAACGGGGGTCCTTTCTAAGAGAAATAGAATTGTATAGAATAGAGTCGGCCGTGCAAGATAGACAATCAGGTTGCAGATTATTCAAGGATACTATCGCTAGAACTCAATAATCTTTAAGGGCTCTGCTACCGATAAGAACTTGGTTTTTCTTTCTGATGGAGGACTTGAGAGAACAGGACTGAAGGGCGAGAATGAACCTGAGTACTTATACTCCGAAGGCCTCTATCCTCTGCTCCTAACTCCTTACTAAGTTCCGGTGGGCCTTCCCTCAGTACCGGAAACAATACCACCGCTACCCCGCTTTTTCTCTAAGCGTCAGCAGGTGTTTCCGATACCCAAGGCAACCACCCTTAGTCAAAGCCTTTGTAACACCTGCAGCCTTGGTTGCCACACAACCGAGGACCTGCATGAATGAGCTGCCGCTCAGGTGTAAGCTTAATCATTGCTGTAGAGCTTTCACTTATTGTAGACTTCCCTAGCATAGTCCCTGCCCTTCGGCGGACTTATAATGCTCAGAGGATACAGTGGATCACCGGACAATCAGAGGTTCACTCTGGCCGGTCTTCTAGACACTGGCAAGGCATAGACTCGTCAGTCATTGCTCCCATGAATAGATCCCCTTCCTAGCGCCCGGAATGTAGTTACTCTAACAGCTGCTAGCTAACCACACTGCCGGTACCTGCATATCACCGTGCAACTGGCTTCTAACAATAACTCTCAGCATGTAACCGGGCCCTGTGTGTACTCATACACCAGACAGTTGAAATGGCTCCGTTACAGCCGCGTTTACCCTTGCCTTCATTTGTTTCATTTCCTCTGACCACCAGGAGTTGGCTCTTACTCCTTCCTTCGAGAGTGGTGTTACTATACTGATTGTTGCCCTGACCAGTTCTAGGAAGAAGTCGACAGTTTGTTCCGTGTGTTCCTTGGTTTCCCATGCCTCTGCAGGGATGGAAATATTTGACATGTGGTTCTCCAATAGCTTCCAGTCTGTTTGTCGCCACATCCGTCTTGGTACGAATGGTGGTTTTTCCAAGTGTAAGTGAACGGAGGTTCTCCCGTGGTCTGAGCCCGCTCCATAGGGTTCAGTGCTCCATCGTAGGTTGTGGTCGAGAATTGGGCCTTTTACGAATGTAAGGTCGATGATTGTAGGCCTTTTTCCTCTGTCTCTGGGGAAGTGCGTGAAGACGCCTGGTTCGTTCAAGAGGGTCAGCTTCTGTCGAGTTATCCATTGTTTTAGCCGTGCACCGTTGGTACGGTCTGCTCGGATGTTGTTCCTGTATTCATGTGATGTTACTCCGTACCACATTTGATGATGGCAGTTGAAGTCTCCCATTACTAGACAGTTATCAAGGGTTTGGATAGTTTTTGCTATTTGGGCAAAGGGGCCACTTCGGCCTGGGGAGTATATATTCAGGATTTGGGTTTTTTTGTTCTGGGTTTCTACCGTAATCGATACTATGAAATTATCGTGTGTGTAGTGGTGTTTTGGTTTGAGATTGGCATGTTTGCGGACATATTTTGCGCATTTTGAATTGGTGTTGCTGGCTGTAAAGATGTAAAAGAGATTTGATTCTGGTGAGTATCCTTCTGCTGAGGTCCATGGTTCTTGTAATAATAGGAAATAAATACTAGAGTCTGTTTCCGCTTCTTCTACCACCGCCTTGGTAATGAGTTCGCTCCGTGCACAATTGAGTTGCTGTGCGAGCGCGGTGGTTCGGGGCCTAGGCATTATTTGTCATGTGTTGGTCATCTTCGGGAACGGGTGTGGCTCCGACCGGGGCGGTGGCTGGTACTTGGATGATTGGGAGCAGCTCTTGGACGGGTGCAGCCGGTGGGTCTTGAGCGGGTGGGGCGTTTTCCTTCCCTTTATTGAGGAATCGGCGTTTGGCCCTTTCGGGGCATGCTGGGTCGGAGGCCTTATGAGCTCCTTTACAGTTCAGGTATCTGATTGGGGTGTGGGTGCATCTATATCCTCCCTGGCATTCATTGCATGGGTGGAAACTGGTGAGGTGATCTCCGGCGCAGTGGCCGCATTTCCCGTTGTTCTTACATTTCTCCTGGCGATGGCCGTATTCGAGGCACTTCGCACACTGGGTGTCTGGGAAGGTTGGAAGGAAGGCCTCGATATGACAGCTTCGGTTAAAGAGAGATAGGAATTTAACTCCTAGTGTTTCCATTGTAATTTGTCCTGGGAGCGCGATGACCATTGATGAGTGGGTTTTCTCCATTCGAGTCTCTGCTCTGGAGATCCAGCGGGGAACCTGGGCAAGTTGGAAGTTCTCTCCGTAGTTGCTTCTGATTTCTGATGCTACCAATTGTCCCGCCTCGATGCCCTCCCCGACCGTTGTGGGGATTCCATGGAGGAGGAACTTTGACCATTTGGAGTTTGCGCGGATGACGGCGACTGGTACTTGTAGGGTGAGGAGGGTCTCCTCAATTTCTTTGGCATATTCCATTGCCTTTGTTGCAGGGGTAACGAATTTTGTTTCCAAGATGAAGTTGTCCTTGGGTGTACTTCTTGCTGAGATAAAGTGGCAGGACTCGTCCTGGATTCTTGCATTGATCAGGGTCCTTGTGAGGGATGCGTACCAGACCGCAAGAGTACACTACGCAGAGCTCAGAGTTCGGCTAACAGCTACAAAGGTAGAAGTCTCCAAGGTCTCTTCAGTCAACGTCGAGTATGATTCTCCTTGATCCGATACGGGCCCCGCGAGCTACGTTATCAACAAAGATTCACTAGAGTTAGTGTGTGATGTTCGACCGTCTTCGACGTAATAGTTCAGGTAGAGTTCGAAGTCACGATAGAGTAAAGTAATTCAGAAAGTATAGTCAAAATAAAGTTGTAACTCGCGTATCAACGATTTATATTGTTAAGACTCTGATTTCGCCGATGATGGTTTGACTAGTCAGTGAATGACACAGTATTTATATCCCTCGCTTATGTCTCGAGGACCCAGTCTAATAATACAGAATACACTCGGGGCATGCCCGAGACCCTGAAAAACAACCAAGAACATTTAACTCCTAAGTCCGTACCCTAAACTCCTAAACCCACTAAAACCCCTCAACCTATTTATCTACTCTAATGCACGTCTCCCTGTCGATGTTTCTTCTCCATCGGCCGTCTGGTGGATAATCGTCAGCGTCGGCTATTCGGAGGTCTCGGACGGCAAAGCTACCTACTCAGGCCTCTCCCCACATCGCTTTCCCACATAGCAGAGTCCTCTCATGCCCACAGGTACCGCCGATAGGTACTCGGTCGGCTGGTAGCTTGCGCCGATTCGCTCCGAGCGGTCCGATCTTCGATCCGATTGATTCCAGCTATCCCTCATATATCCACCGGTACCAAAACACTCCCCTCCGGCGGTTTGACGCTCCGGGGGTTATTATTGGGGTCGAAAACGTGTTTTTTATGACTCTGGGTTTTTTGGTCGTAATTTGGTCGCACCATACTCCGCGAGTGTGGTCAAGAGTTGATATTAGCGTACAGAGGGTATTGGGGTATCTACTAGCCTTTTCTCTCACTCCCGTAAATGCTTGGCATGCCCGTAACAGTCCTGATCTCGGAGGGGTTGACGTCCGATGGGGCAGTGGTTTCAACAATGATCTCCCTGTTGATTTTAGTGTACTCTGGTTTGAAGAGGGGGTCCGCTTTTGGCTTTGCGGGCTTCTTTCTTTTCTCGACAACCTGGAAATTTCCTTGGGCGGGACCGGATGCTGAGGCCACGGCGGCCCAGGTGCCTGCCTTCCATCCATGGGGTGGGGCTTGTTGGGGAGGTGCGGGTGGGGGGGCCTGAGGAGCTGCCTGTGGCGCTGCTTGGGGAACTGTTTGGGGGACCGCTGGAGGGGGCATTCTCTGTCCCTGCGGTTGTTGTGGTTTTCGCTGTTGTTGCTGTTGTTGTTGGTGTTGTTGCGGTTGCTGCGGTTGCTGCGGTTGTGGTTGTTTGTTGAGGAGGGCGTGGATCGCCGAATGCATGTTGGTGATCATGTTTGTTTGTGCCTCAATTTGATGTTTCAGTGTATCCACTGTTCTCCGGAGAGTGATCGATTGCTCTTCGAGGTATTCAATCCTGTCGGAGGGTGGGCAGATCCAGCTGGTGGCATGTCTGATGGCCCAGGTGATGTAGTTTAAGTCTGTCTGGGTGTGCGTGGTTTGGGGGACAATACTCGGGTAGAGATAGTCAATTCTCGTTTGGTAGGGATCGTTATAGTCCGATTCTTTTGCAAAGATCGTGGAGAATTCCTGTTCCTGAGCTCCGGATGGGGTTGGGTCGGGAACCTGAGTGTTCCTGTTCTGCGAGGGGGCTGTCCCTTGCTGGGAAGACTGGGTGAAAAAGGACTGGAGTGAAGCTTGCTGCGACATGACTGAATGTCCAGTTCTTCTGGCGGCGTAGAGTGAAGTTTCGGATAGGTTTCTTTTCCTTCCTTTCGGGAGGTCAAGGCTGGAGAATTCTTCGCTAGAAGCCAGTTTTCATAGGTTTCTTTCCCTTGGAACAACAAAACGTGACCGTACAATCGGGGACAAAGTGGCTCAGCCTGGTATGGTATACCAGGGTAAACCGAGAGGAATAAAATAAAATGTTTTTAAAGCGAGGTTTGTTATCAGGGAGTTCTTTGCGAGCCTTAGCGAGCAAGTAGAATGCAGAAGAAGAAGAAGAAGAAACTTATATTGCTTAGAAGCCGAAGCTTATCGCACACCTAACTACCCGACTACAACCTCCACCGACTAACCTGAAAGCAAAAAACGAAGTACAAAAACTAACTACCGCAGCTACGAGAACTACGTACATAAAAAGAGAAAAACAGCGCACGGAGAGGGCGCGAATAACAAGTGGTACAGGTAAGCAGAATCAAAGCGACAACAAAGAAACCTTCCCGTAGTAAATAAGTAAGAACCCCAAACTTCTCCTTCAACTGCATTAGCGAGCACAATCCTAAACGTAGTGTTCAATCGAAACGATATCATTACCAAAGTTCCCGGTGTCATATCTGTGGACGAACCTTAACAGGACTGGGAAACCACGCGCACGAAGTGTTACGGGCATGCCAAGAATTTATGGGAGTGAGAGAAAGGCTGGTAGACACCCCCAATACCCTTTGATACTAATGGTAATACCACTATCAACTCCGGGTCGCACCCACGAGGTGCGGTGCGATCAATATGCGACCAAATGCGGAGTTGCGGTTTTACTAGTTAAAAAACACGTTTTCGACCCCAATAATAACCCCCGGAGGGTCAAACCGCCGGAGGGGAGTGTTTTAGTACCGGTGGATATATGAGGGACAGCTGGAATCAATCGGATCGAAGATCGGACCGCTCGGAGCGAATCGGCGCAAGCTGCCAGCCGACCGAGTACCTATCGGCGGTACCTGTGGGCATGAGAGGACTCTGCTATGTGGGAAAGCGATGTGGGAAGAGGCCTGAGTAGGTAGCCTTGCCGTCCGAGACCTCCGAATAGCCGACGCTGACGATTATCCACCAGACGGCCGATGGAGAAGAAACATCGACAGGGAAACGTGCATTAGAGTGGATAAATAGGTTGAGGGGTTTTAGCGGGTTTAGGAGTTTGGGTTACGGACTTAGGAGTTAAAAGTTCTTGGTTGTTTTTCAGGGTCTCGGGCATGCCCCGAGTGTATTCTGTATTATTAGTAGACTGGGTCCTCGAGACATAAGCGAGGGATATAAATACTGTGTCATTCACTGACTAGCCAAATGTAACGGCAATTAGGCATTTCTGGCTAGGTGATAAACTGGAACGAGGGAAGGAGGTATTATGCAGTGGAAGTAGGATTTGTAATGGGGATTTCTATTATGTTCTTTTGGTTTCTGTTACGCGAAGGTATTAGTCATCGTTGGATTATGGATGGATATATAAGGGGGTGTTGTCTTGTGTTTTTGTCTGTTTTCCTTCTTCTCTTCTTTCCTTACGCAACCTCTGTATTCTACTTGCTCGCTAAGGCTCGCAAAGAACTCCCTGATAACAAACCTCGCTTCAAAAACACTTTATTTTATTTCCCCTCGGTTTACCCTGGTATACCATACCAGGTCGAGCCACTTCGTCCCCGATCGTACGGTCGCGTTTTGTTGTTCCAAGCGAAAGAAACCTACGAAAACTGGCTTTTAGCGAAGAATTCTCCAGCCTTGACCTCCCGAAGGGAAGGAAAAGAAACCTATCCGAAACTTCACTCTACGCCGCCAGAAGAACTGGACACTCAATTATGTCCCAGCAAGCTTCGCTCCAGTCCTTTTTTACCCAGTCTTCACAGCAAGGGACAGCCCCCTCGCAGAACAGGAACACTCAGGTTCCCGACCCAACCCCATCCGGAGCTCAGGAACAGGAATTCTCCTCGACCTTTGCAACAGAATCCGACTATAACGACCCCTACCAGCCGAGAGTTGACTACCTCTACCCGAGCATTGTCCCCCAGGACACCCACACCCAGACGGACCTGAACTACATCACCTGGGCCATTAGACATGCCACCAGCCGGATCTGCCCACCCTCTGACAGGATTGAAATCCTCGAAGAGCAAACGACTACACTCCGGAGAACAGTGGATACACTGAAACATCAAATCGAGGCGCAGACAAACATGATCACCAATATGCATTCGGCGATCCACGCCCTCCTCAGCAAACAACCGCAACGGCAGCAACCGCAGCAACCGCAACAACAGCAACAACAGCAACAACAGCAACAACAGCGAAAACCACAACAACCGCAAGGACAGAGAATGCCCCCTCCAGCGGTCCCACAAACAGTTCCCCAAGCAGCGCCACAGGCATGTCCTCGGGCCCCCCCACCCGCACCCCCCCAACAAGCCCCACCCCGGGGATGGAAGGCAGGCACCTGGGCCGCCGTGGCCTCGGCACCCGGTCCTGCCCAAGGAAACTTCCAGGTTGTCGAGAGAAAAAAGAAGTCCGCAAAGCCAAAAGCGGACCCCCTCTTCAAACCAGAGTACACCAAAATCAACAGGGAGATCATTGTTGAAACCACTGCCCCATCCGACGTCAACCCCTCTGAGATCAGGACCCTAGTCAATGCAAGGATTCAGGACGAATCCTGCCATTTCATTTCAGCAAGGAGAACACCCAAGGACAACTTCATCCTGGAAACAAAGCTCGTCACCCCTGCAACAAAGGCAATGGAATATGCCAAAGAAATTGAGGAGGCCCTCCTCACCCTACAGGTACCGGTCGCTGTCATCCGCGCAAACTCTAAATGGTCAAAGTTTCTCCTCCATGGAATTCCCACAACGGTCGGGGAGGGCATCGAGGCGGGACAATTGGTAGCATCAGAAATCAGAAGCAACTATGGAGAGAACTTCCAACTTGCACAGGTTCCCCGCTGGATCTCCAGAGCAGAGACTCGAATGGAGAAAACCCACTCATCAATGGTCATCGCGCTCCCAGGACAAATTACAATGGAAACACTAGGAGTTAAATTCCTATCTCTCTTGAACCGAAGCTGCCATATCGAGGCCTTCCTCCCAACCTTCCCGGATACTCAGTGTGCAAAGTGCCTCGAGTACGGCCACCGCCAAGAGAAATGTAAGAACAATGGGAAATGCGGCCACTGCGCCGGAGATCATCTTACCAGTTTCCACCCATGCAATCAATGCCAGGGAGGATATAGATGCACCCACACTCCAATCAGATGCCTGAACTGTAAAGGAGCTCATAAGGCCTCCGACCCAGCATGCCCCGAGAGAGCCAAACGCCGATTCCTCAATAAAGGGAAGGAAAATGCCCCACCCGCTCAAGACCCACCGGCCGCACCCGTCCAAGAGCTGCTCCCAATAGTTCAAGTACCAGCCACCGCCCCGGTCGGAGCTACACCCGTTCCCGAAGATGACCAACCCATGACAAATAATGCTTAGGCCTCGAACCACCGCGCTCGCACAGCAACTCAATTGTGCACGGAGCGAACTCATTACCAAGGCGGTGGTAGAAGAAGCGGAAACAGACTCTAGTATTTATTTCCTATTATTACAAGAACCATGGACCTCAGCAGAGGGATACCCACCAGAATCAAACCTCTTTTATATTTTTACAGCCAGCAATACCAATACAAAATGCGCAACATAGGTCCGCAAACATGCCAACCTTAAACCAAAACACCACTACACACACGATAATTTCATAGTATCGATTACGGTAGAAATCCAGAACAAGAAAACCCAAATCCTAAACATATACTCCCCAGGCCGAAGTGGCCCCTTCGCTCAAATAGCAAGTACAATCCAAACCCTTGATAATTGCCTAGTAATGGGAGACTTCAACTGCCACCATCAAATGTGGTACGGAGTAAATTCACATGAATACAGAAACAATATTCGAGCAGACCGCGTCAATGGTGCACGACTAAAACGATGGATAACCCGACAGAAACTGTCCCTCCTGAAGAACCAGGCGTCTTTACGCATTTCGCCAGAGACAGAGGGAAAAGGCCCACAACCATCGACCTTACATTTGTAAAAGGCCCAATACTTGACCACAACCTACGATGGAGTACTGAACCCTACGGAGCGGGCTCAGACCATGGGAGAACCTCCGTTCACTTACACTTGGAGAAACCACCTTTTGTACCAAGACGAATGTGGCGACAAACAGACTGGAAGCTATTGGAAAACCACATGTCAAACATTTCCATCCCTGCAGAGGCATGGGAAACCAAGGAACTTACGGAACAGACTGTTGATTTCTTTCTAGAACTGGTCAGGTCAACAGTCAGCATAGTAACACCGCTCTCGAAGGAGGGGGTAAGAGCCAACTCCTGGTGGTCAGATGAAATGAAACAAATGAAGGCAAAGGTAAATGCAGCAGAAAGGAAGGCGAGGAACACAAGGAAACCCAATCACGTGGAGGAACACCGGAAGGCTTGCAGAGAATGGACAGTCATGATCCGGAAAGCAAAAGCGGATCAGCGGGAAAAGACGATGAACGAGGCGAAAGGTAGTGAAGTCTGGAGAATCCTAAACGTAGGAAGAAGAAGAGACACAATCATACCAACCATACAAGGTGAAGAAACATTTGCGGGGAAGTGCCAAGCTCTAAGAGCCCAACTTTTCCCCTCCAAACGGACGTCCCCCGACCACCCCCCCCTAAACATTAGACCCCCTTCTTTTGACCTTAGCAACACCTTCGACACAGTCACCCCCGAAGAACTTAATAAAGCAATCGACTCCTGTCCAGCGCACTCGGCGACCGGCCCGGATGGCATTCCTTATACCTTTATTAAAGCAATAGTCAAAGCAAACACAACTCTAATCCAAGACATGTTCTCCGCCATGCTCCGGCACGGCGTACACCCAGCGGAATGGAAAATAGCTAAGTGTATCCCGATCCCGAAACCCGGTAAAGCAAACTATCATGAAGCAAAAGCCTACCGGCCCATTTCCCTTCTACAATGTTTCAGCAAAATCCTGGAGAAGATAGTGGCCCAAAGACTCTGCACCGCTGGAGAAATTCCAGGCACACTCTCAGCAAACCAATTCGGAGGAAGACCAACCATCTCGGCAATCGACGCCCTGCTGAGAACCTTAACGCCAATACAACAAAACCTACTACTGAAAAACAGTACCGGAGTCGCTCGGCGAGACAGACCAGCGATCCTAACCAATGATATCCAAGGAGCATTTAACTGCGTTGACCACCTACTCCTCGCGGAAATCATGCAACAACAAAAATTCCCTACCTACTTAACAGAATGGTGCAAGGAATTCAATACCGGCAGAAAACTACAGTTTCAATTCAACCATGAGCTAGAAGAGCCACAGCCCTATGATTCTGGGGTGCCGCAAGGTAGCCCGATGTCCCCGGTGCTATTTATGATCTATGCTGGAGTAATCCTGGACCCAACAAGCAGCCCGAAAGAGATGGACACTACTTACATCGATGACGACGCGCTGGTACAAATATCCAAAACACCAGGCTTCACAATCAAGAGAATGGAGGAACGAATGAGAGAGAGACTAATAAAAGCTGAGCCACTCCAAATTAAATACGACCTGGATAAATCCGACCTGATCTTCTTCCGGCCCACCACATCATCCACACAACAACCACGACTTCCGGTCAAAGTTAACAATATCAATATACACCCCAAGGAAAGACTGAAATATGTAGGAGTCTGGATAGATCCGACCCTCTCCTTCCGGCCCCACATCGAATCAGCGATCGCAAAAGGCCTTAAAGCCCTCCACCAGATTCGATACACAGCCCGCTTGCCAGGCATAACGGTCAAAACAATCCATCATATCATAACACAAGGCTTCCTCCCAAGCCTACTCTACGGATCCGAGGCTTGGTGGACTGGTTCAGACCACATTATAAGATCCCTCGAACCACTATATAATGAAGCGGCCCGGATCATCACCGGCCTACCACGATGGACCAAAAGAGCTAAACTCCTCCGAGAAGCAGGCATACCCCCCTTAGAACACCTCCTGACATATCGCTCAAGAAAGTACGGAACCAGAATACTCTGCTCCGAGGCAACCCACCCCAACAATGAATCCCTGATCGAGCTCCTCCCATACAAAGAAGCAAATATCAAAGGAACAGGCCTACACCGAATCGCTTCCCTACTACTCCCATACCAGACCCCCGGAAATGCGAGAGATAAGTGGAACCAAAATAAACTACTACGCGACCACCTGTTGGAAGAATGGAACACACAATCAATACCGAACTACCACCACCGGGGGGAATTCCGCCCCCCTCCCAAGATAGCGAAACTCACCCTTACGGAAGCAAAAAAAGTATTTCGAATCCGGTGCCAAACCACCCGAATCGACAAACACGCAGTATATACAGACCCTGAACCATGCCAGTGTGGCATGGAAAACTCAGCGAAACACATACTCATGGAATGCCCAGCGTGGGCTCGAATCCGCACCCCTCTGATAGAGAAGATCCCCGGAGCGATGACCTGGGAAAACTGGATGTTTACAAACCTGAGAACGGACCTCATCCTACAATTTGCAAAACAATCTCAACTCTCGAAATGGTACGAGTCGGCGGAGCCGGAGGCGGACCTGGAAGAGGGGATGGAAGGAAATGATTAGGGACGGGATTAGGAAGGGCAGTTTCCTTTTACTCTTTAAATTTGTTTTTATGTTCTGTTTTTGATGGGTCCAGCGCTCGAGTCCGCTGAGATATGTTATTTCTCCTTGTCGTTGGGTTTTCTGGTCGAGTATTGTTCTGGAATTTCCTTGTTATTGTTCGTGCTCGCTTGTGCTTGTTTTGTTCTTGTTATTGTTCGTTTGCGTTTATGTTTGTTGTTTTCTTTTCTTTCTTTCTTTTGTTCGGTTTGATTTGTGTTTAGGCGGTTGGGTCGGCGTGCGATAAGTCTTGTACTTCAAAGCAATATAAGTTTCTTCTTCTTCTTCTTCTGTATTCTACTTGCTCGCTAAGGCTCGCAAAGAACTCCCTGATAACAAACCTCGCTTCAAAAACACTTTATTTTTATTCCCCTCGGTTTACCCTGGTATATCATACCAGGTTGAGCCACTTCGTCCCCGATCGTACGGTCGCGTTTTGTTGTTCCAAGCGAAAGAAACCTACGAAAACTGGCTTTTAGCGAAGAATTCTCCAGCCTTGACCTCCCGAAGGGAAGGAAAAGAAACCTATCCGAAACTTCACTCTACGCCGCCAGAAGAACTGGACACTCAATTATGTCCCAGCAAGCTTCGCTCCAGTCCTTTTTTACCCAGTCTTCACAGCAAGGGACAGCCCCCTCGCAGGTCAGGAACACTCAGGTTCCCGGCCCAACCCCATCCGGAGCTCAGGAACAGGAATTCTCCTCGACCTTTGCAACAGAATCCGACTACAACGACCCATACCAACCGAGAGTCGACTACCTCTACCCGAGCATTGTCCCCCAGGATACTCACACCCAGACGGACCTGAACTATATTACCTGGGCCATTAGACATGCCACCAGCCGAATCTGCCCACCCACCGACAGGATTGAAATCCTCGAAGAGCAAACGACCACACTCCGGAGAACAGTGGATACACTGAGGCACCAAATCGAGGCGCAGACAACTATGATCACCAGTATGCACTCGGCGATCCATCTTCTCCTCAACAAACAACCACAACCGCAACAACCGCAACAACCACAACAAAACCAACAACAGCAACAACAGCAACAACAGCGAAAACAACAACCGCAGGGACAGAGAATGCCCCCTCCAGCGGTCCCTCAAATAATTCCCCAAGCAGCGCCTTAGGCAGCCCCTCAGGCCCCCCCACCCGCACCCCCCCAACAAGCCCCACCCCGTGGATGGAAGGCAGGCACCTGGGCCGCCGTTGCCTCGGCACCCGGTCCTGCCCAAGGAAACTTCCAGGTCATCGAGAGAAGAAAGAAGTCCGCAAAGCCAAAAGCGGACCCCCTCTTCAAGCCAGAATATACCAAAATCAACAGAGAAATCATTGTTGAAACCACTGCTCCATCCGACGTCAATCCCTCCGAGATCAGGACCCTAGTCAATGCAAGAATTCAGGACGAATCCTGCCACTTCATTTCAGCAAGGAGAACACCCAAGGATAACTTTATCCTGGAAACAAAGTTTGTCACCCCAGCAACAAAGGCAATGGAATACGCCAAAGAAATTGAGGAGGCTCTCCTCACCCTACAAGTACCAGTTGCCACCATCCGGGCAAACTCCAAATGGTCAAAGTTCCTTATTCACGGAATCCCCACAACGGTCGGAGAAGGCGTCGAGACAGGACAACTGGTAGCATCCGAAATTAGAAGCAACTATGGAGAGAACTTCCAACTTGCCCAGGTTCCCCGCTGGATCTCCAGAGCAGAGACTCGAATGGAGAAAACCCACTCATCAATGGTCATCGCGCTCCCAGGACAAGTTACAATGGAAACACTAGGAGTTAAGTTCCTATCCCTCTTTAACAGAAGCTGCCACATCGAGGCCTTCCTCCCAACCTTCCCAGACACCCAATGCGCGAAGTGCCTTGATTACGGTCACCGCCAGGAGAAATGCAAAAACAACGGGAGATGCGGTCATTGTGCCGGAGATCATCTCACCAGTTTCCACCCATGCAATCAATGCCAGGGAGGATATAGATGCACCCACACCCCAATCAGATGTCTGAACTGCAAAGGAATCCATAAGGCCTCCGACCCAGCATGCCCCGAAAGAGTCAAACGCCGATTCCTTAACAAAGGAAAGGAAAACGCCCCACCCGCACAAGACCCACCTGTAACGGAGCCATTTCAACTCTCTGGTGTATGAGTACACACAGGGCCCGGTTACATGCTGAGAGTTATTGTTAGAAGCCAGTTGCACGGTGATATGCAAGTACCGGCAGTGTGGTTAGCTACCAGCTGTTAGAGTAACTACATTCCGGGCGCTAGGAAGGGGATCTATTCATGGGAGCAATGACTGACGAGTCTATGCCTCGCCAGTGTCTAGAAGACCGGCCAGAGTGAAGCTCTGATTGCCCGGTGATCCACTATATCCTCTGAGCATTGTAAGTCCGCCGAAGGGCAGGGACTATGCTAGGGAAGTCTACAATAAGCGAAAAGCTCTACAGCAATGATTAAGCTTACACCTGAGCGGTAGCTCATTCATGCAGGTCCTCGGTTGTGTGGCAACCAAGGCTGCAGGTGTTATAAAGGCTTTGACTAAGGGTGGTTGCCTTGGGTATCGGAAACACCTGCTGACGCTTAGGGAAAAGCGGGGTAGCGGTGGTATTGTTTTCCAGTACTAAGGAAAGGCCCACCGGAACTTAGTAAGGAGTTAGGAGCAGAGAATAGAGGCCTTCGGAGTATAAGTACTCAGGTTCATTCTCGCCCTTCAGTCCTGTTCTCTCGAGTCTTCATCAGAAAGAAAAACCAAGTTCTTATCGGTAGCAGAGCCCTTAAAGATTATTGAGTTCTAGCGATAGTATCTTTGAATAATCTGCAACCTGATTGTCTATCTTGCACGGCCGTCTCTATTCTATCTTATTCTATTCCTCTTAGAAAGGACCCCCGTTACAGATAATCTTTAAGGCTCAAGTCACCTTCAGATTATTCTTCCTCTATACAAAAATGTCCGCCCTCCCGGCTCCAGATGCACCCCTTCAGATTGAATGGCAGCCGGTGCCCCTCCAGCTTGATGCCACCGGGCAGACACAGCTTGTTAAGAAACCCCGGACCGCTCTACAGACCTACATTCCCGGCTGTGAGCCTGCCTGGCAGGATACCGACGAGATTTCCGTCCAACAGTTCTTCACAGAGCTCCAGACCTACCTCCAGCACAGCCTGCAGAATCAGTTGACCCGGGGCAGTCAGGCCCTACTCCTTGTACAAGAGCGCCAGGCAGCACAGAATGCTCTGATGGCAGAAGATCTTGAGTACATGAGGATGGAGGTCAACTCTGTTCAGGAAGAACTCCGGAAGTATGTGGAGAAAGATGAACTGAATACCGATGCCATGGAGATTGAGTGGACAAACCCAGCTACTCCACCAGACTTTGTTGCCGAAATACAGAGAGCCCTGGATGAAGGAAGACTGGTGGTGGCTAGACCAGCAACTCCGGCACCAAATCCAGTCTCCAGGTCCTCTTCCAGAGCAGCTACCAGGACAATGCAGCGGAAGGCCAGCCCCTTTGCAGCATTTCCGGTCAGATCCACTCGGAGAGTTATCCCTATTGTGCAGCCAGCGGTGGGGGCTTCACCCTTACCACCTAGCCGCTTCGGTGGAGTACACCCACTCCTTGGAGGGACTGACCGATCCTTTGACTATGAAGGAGAATTCTTCTCAGGTGCAGGCCGAGGACCTCCCAGTCCACTAGCCAGGAACCCAGGAAGGTTCACCATGTCTGGGGCTGCTCAACCAGCAGCAACCTCACCACTGGCTAGCAATCCAGCGCCGGTAGCACCTGTGGCCCCTCCTGCTGCGACCGCCGCTCCCCCTCCAGCTCAGGCGCAGGGAGGAAGTGGTGGAAATCAGAACCCTCCACCTCCAGCAGCCCGCGCTCCCACTCCAGGAGATTCAGACAGTTCTGACAGCTCAGACTCGGAACCAGAAGGTGGTGACAGAAAAGGCTGGCGGCGATACCTTAAGAAGAAGTTGGAGAAGCAACAGAAGAATCTGTTGGCAATGATGTCCCAGCATTATCAACCTCCGGCCACCTCCCATCCCTCTACCTCCACCAGAGCTCGAGAACCAAAGGCACCACCACCCTCTAAGTTTCAGGGCAAGGCGGAGCAAGTGGAAACCTTCATCTGGCAATGTGAGAATGTGTTCTCCATTGAGAGCCTGTCCTTTACCTCTGAAGAGGTCAAGATCCGATATGCAGGCAACTTGATGGAAGGTGAGGCAGTGATCCTGTTACGGGCATGCCAAGTATTTACGGGAGTGAGAGAAAGGCTAGTAGATACCCCAATACCCTCTGTACGCTAATATCAACTCTTGACCACACTCGCGGAGTGTGGTGCGACCAAATTACGACCAAAAACCCAGAGTCATAAAAAACACGTTTTCGACCCCAATAATAACCCCCGGAGCGTCAAACCGCCGGAGGGGAGTGTTTTGGTACCGGTGGATATATGAGGGACAGCTGGAATTAATCGGATCGAAGATCGGACCGCTCGGAGCGAATCGGGGCAAGCTGCCAGCCGACCGAGTACCTATCGGCGGTACCTGTGGGCATGAGAGGACTCTGCTATGTGGGAAAGCGATGTGGGAAGAGGCCTGAGTAGGTAGCCTTGCCGTCCGAGACCTCCGAATAGCCGACGCTGACGATTATCCACCAGATGGCCGATGGAGAAGAAACATCGACAGGGAAACGTGCATTAGAGTGGATAAATAGGTTGAGGGGTTCAGCGGCTTTAGGAGTTTGGGGTTACGGACTTAGGAGTTAAATGTTCTTGGTTGTTTTCAGGGTCTCGGGCATGCCCCGAGTGTATTCTGTATTATTAGTAGACTGGGTCCTCGAGACATAAGCGAGGGATATAAATACCGTGTCATTCACTGACTAGCCAAACTATCATCGGCGAAATCAGAGTCTTAACAATATAAATCGTTGATACGCGAGTTACAACTTTATTTGACTATACTTTGGAATTACTTTACTCTATCGTGACTTCGAACTCTACCTGAACTATTACGTCGAAGACGGCCGAACATCAAACGCTAACTCTAGTGAATCTTTGTTGCTAACGTAGCTCGCGGGGCCCGTATCGGATCAAGGAGAATCATACTCGACGTTGACTGAAGAGACCTTGGAGACTTCTACCTTTGTAGCTGTTAGCCGAACTCTGAGCTCTGCGTAGTGTACTCTTGTGGTCTGGTACGCATCCCTCACAGTATATTGTTACTCACAAGTTCACTTGGAGTAACGAAGTTACCTCAAAAAGAAGAACTATCATCATTATCCCATATCACAATGACTACCCGAAGGGATAATTACTTCATAGATACCTCGGCCGTAACTGAGGAGGCCGGAGGAGAAGATTCTATGGTGATATCAAGGGCTGCTAGCCCAGACCCCCTAATTACGGGAGGACCCTCTACAACAACTAGGCAATCGAGTAAACGCTCTGCTCAAGCCCAGTTCGTGAGGAATATGCAGGAGTTTTTGGATACCCATGAGGCACAAATGAGGTATCTTGGTTCAGCTGGACAGGCCGTTTGGCAGCAGCTACAAAATCTCCAGGAGCAAGTCCAAGGGAGTGGACAAATCCTGGATAAGAAAGTACGGCAAGAAGCCATTGCCCAAAAACAACATCTCGAGTCGCTCTTTGAGCTCGTCACCCATGTCCAACAAATGCAAGAAACCGCACGAGCCGCCGACCATGAGGTTCTGGACCGTAACCATCGGATTACCCAGAACCAACTGTTGGAAGCGGAGCGACAGCTGAGAATGGTACGAGAAGAGCGGGAGCAGGAGAAAGGGGAACAACGGGCTATGTTTGCGCAATTCAAGCAGTCCGATGAGATAAGAAACCAACGAATAGCCGAGATGGAGGAACTACTGCGACAACACCTGTCAGTAGCACCTTCCGTGGCTAGTGCTCCCTTAGACCCTAACGCGCCCCGAACGGTTCCTGTTGACAATGGCAAGAAACCCGAAAATCCTGGCCCAGTAGGAGGAAATGCTGGTCCCGTAGGAGGAAATGGAGGCAGGCGACCGGAGGATGCCGGCCCCGTACATGGCAATAGTGGCAGAGGACCGGTGGAAGCTGCTCCAGTTGGTGGGAATGGTGGGAATCAACCTCCACAAAACCCACCAAGAGGAAACGTTGGGGGAGATCCAGAACCTTCCGACGACGATGACGACGATAACAGTGAATGGTCGCACGGTCGGAAGAATTGGAGAAGGAACCGAGGCGGGAACCGGAATTAGGCGCCGCCTGAAGACGACGATATGGTAGATTCGCTCGCCAAAATACCCTTTGAGTTCGATAATGCCAGGAAGCATAACCTGCGGCATTGGCTCATGGAGTGCGAAATCTACTTCGAGCAAAAGCTCAAGAAGTTCCGAACGGACAGGAACAAGGTACTGTTCGCTGGAACGTATACGTGTGGGTTGGCAAAGGAATGGTTCATGGAATACATCGAGACCAAGATGCTAGGACCGGCAGCCGCGGACTACGCTACTTGGACTCGGTTCCGTCAAGAAATTAGGAAACGTTTCTTAAGCACTCAAGAGGCTATGGAGAACGCGATGAAGATGCAGCAGTTTAAGTACTCTGCTAACATCGGAGACTACCTGACGAGAATGGAGATCATGAACCAGCACGCTCAGATGAAAGGAGCATCCTATCGCGCCGCCCTGCTCCAAGGGCTACCAAATGAAATCCGGGAGCGCCACTCACGTTTCGATCCAACCGATGACGACTCCGAGTACATCCAACAGTTGGAACGAGCCGGCAAGGCTCACGAGGCTTATCAAGAGCAGATGAAGATGTTGGGGAAAGCGGAGTCGAGGGGAAGGGAGTCGAATAACGGTGGGAACTCGCGGCAGAAGGAGAAGGGGTTTAAGATCAAGGGGAGGGCTCAGACTGAGGAGAAGGAAAAAGGGCAAGATAAGAAGAGCACCAGCAAGAATAAGTCGGGGAACAAGCCAATATACCACGACTACGATGAAGCCACCAAAGGAGTTGCACAGCCGGTCCGAGAACAGCGAAAGACCGATGGAGCCTGTGTGCGATGTGGCCGAAAGGGTCATCTTTGGAAATGGTGTCGTTCAGATGCTAACAGCAGTGCATCTATCTCCTCTTTCTCCCGAAAGCGTACCCGCGATGACGATGGCGACCACGATATGGAACCACCGGAACCCCAACCTCAGAGGAAGCGTATGAGGCACCGTGCTAGGAAGCCGGCTGCTACAGCTGCGGCAGAGTACACCAGTGGGCAAGCGTTTGTGCGAGAACGCGGATCGGAATCTGAGATGGATTTCGACGAGGATTTTTAAAAGGGGACTCTGATGAGTCAGGTCAGGAGTATCCCCAGATTGCTATGTTATCACTGACGGAAAACAATAAAAAAAATATGAAAAGAAAAAGGCAGGAAGGGAGAGCGTCCCAACCGGAGAAAAAACAGAAATTTTTGGAGGAACCCATTCACGGTCCTCGACCTATCGTTAATCAGTTCCTTTGTTTTGCAAAAAAATGTTTACCTTGTAAGGTGTTGTTGGATACTGGTGCAACTGGTCCTGTTTTGTCTGCTGTTTTTGTTGATAGTTTTGAGGTCCCGAAGGTGAAACGAGACGTCCCGGCCCGGGTATTTGGATTTACGGGAGAAGTTATGAAGGGCACGGGACACGCCTTTACACAACCATTAATTATAATGTCAAGGGGGCATCAAACACAGTTGTCATTCGAGATCGCCCCTCTCCCACTTGGCATCGATGCAATATTACCGAACTGGTGGTTGAATGAACACAAGCCAGTTATAGGGGCAAATGGGGAAGTTACCTACGATGGTGAGAACTGCAAGGGTCGATGCTTCACTGACAAGGAACCTCAAATAGAAATGGACGAGGGTGTACTGGACGATCCGGAGGCCCAAGTCATCGGTAGCATCTGTCTCTTGGAAGATGAATCGGTCAACCTCCGCGAAACTCTTCCCTCTTGGCTTCATGGGTTCCTTAAAGTCTTCCTACCATCGGAAGCAGACAAATTACCACCACATCGATCTTACGACCATGCGATAGATCTCGAACCAGGGAAACAGCCACCATGGGGACCCGTTTACTCTTTATCCGAAGTCGAGCTGAAGGTGCTTCGGGAGTACCTAGACAAAATGTTGCGATTGGGAAAGATTAGGCCGAGCAAATCCCCAGCAGGAGCTCCAATCCTATTTGTGAAAAAGAAGGACGGTAGTCTGCGACTTTGCGTTGACTACCGTGGACTTAACCGTGTGTCCATCAAGAACAGGTATCCGTTACCGCTTATGGACGAGCTGCGAGATCGAGTGGCAGGCGCGGTTATCTTCTCGAAGATTGACCTGAAGGAAGGTTATAACCTCATCAGGATCAAAGAGGGCGACGAGTGGAAGACAGCCTTTCGTACACGGTACGGGCATTTTGAGTACCTCGTCATGCCTTTTGGGCTGGCAAATGCGCCGGCGACCTTCCAGAATATGATGAATGATGCGCTGAGGGAATTCCTGGATCAAGGGGTAGTAGTATACCTTGATGATATCCTAATATATAGCAAGTCCCGAGAGGAACACAGGGAGCTGGTCGGCAAAGTACTTAGTAGGCTACAAGAATACAACCTGGTCGCCAACCCGAAGAAATCGTTCTTCGAGCTCACCGAAATCGAATTCCTCGGATACATCCTTGCCCCAGCAGGCGTCACCATGGCACTGGATAAGGTTATGTCTGTTACGAATTGGCAAGCCCCGCGTAGCGTTAAGGAAGTACAGATCTTCATGGGCTTTGCCAACTTCTACAGAAGGTTAATCCACAATTTCTCCGGGCCTTCGAAAAACTCAAAACCCTATTTACGTCTGCGCCGATCTTGGTACACTTCTCTCCAGATCGCGAGACTATCGTGGAAACGGACGCAAGTGATTTTGCTATTGCCGCAATTCTATCCCAGGTTATTGACGGAAAGACTCACCCTGTTGCCTTCTATTCTCGAAAACTTAACCCAGCGGAACTCAACTACGACGTCTGGGATAAGGAGATGTTGGGAATTGTGTCAGCCTTCAAGCAATGGCGTCACTACCTCGAAGGACCTAGCCGAACGGTTCTCGTATATACGGATCACAAGAACTTGGAATATTTTTCAACAACCAAGGTTCTTAACCGACGACAGGCAAGGTGGGCTGAATCTTTGGCGGAATTTGACTTCAAGATTATTTACCGCCCGGGAACCAAAAATGGGAAGGCAGATGCACTATCGCGACGGCCGGAGTACCGTCCTGAAGGGGGAGGCACGCTTGGGAAACAGCCGATAGACAGGTTCTTTAAGCCCGGGCAGTTGGCCGAGGAAGAGTTTGTGGTATCAGCGGTGTCGCTTGCCTCCAAGGGGGTGATTGACTGGTCTAAGAATTTTCTTGATCATGTCAGGCAGGCGGCATCGGGAGACCCGATATGGGTAGGAATGAAAGAGAGAGTTGAGCAAGGGGAGAAGCTGGGGGAACTGAAGGATATTGCTGAGAAAGACGGGCTACTCTTCTATAAGAACCGACTCTATATTCCGGCAGACGACCGTATTAAGATCCGAATCGCACAGGCAGAACACGATTCGAAGGTGGCAGGACATTTTGGACAAGATAAAACTTTGGAACTCATCACGCGCAACTTCTATTGGCCAAAAATGAACGAGTGGATTGATGATTACGTTCGGTCATGTGACGAGTGCCAGCGCAACAAACCCAGCCGCCATAAAAAATACGGTGCGCTTCTACCACTGTCCACGCCACATTCTGTCTGGCAATCGATATCAATGGACTTCGTCGTACAGTTACCGGAATCAAAGGGATACAATCAAATCTGGGTAGTAGTCGATAGGTTCTCAAAGATGTCGCACTTCATTCCCTTAGTAGCAGAAACGACCGCGCAGGATTTAGCAAAGATATTCCTCGGTCAAATCTGGCGACTCCATGGGCTGCCTCTCGACATAGTTTCCGACAGGGACGCCAAGTTTACTTCAAGTTTTTGGGCATCCCTTATGGAATTGTTGGATGTGAGGATAAGAATGAGTACGGCTTTCCACCCTCAGACCGATGGGCAAACAGAGCGAGTCAACCAAACCCTCGAGCACTACTTACGAGCGTTTTGTAACTACGAGCAAGATGATTGGGCAGAGCTACTCCCGTTGGCAGAGTATGCTTACAACAACTCGGTTACCACCGCCACGGGCCAATCTCCGTTCTACACCACTTACGGTTACAACCCAAGAACCAACTGGCCGACGGAAGCCGAATTGGTCAACTCAACCAGTGACCTGTACGTTCACTTCATACGAGGAGTTCATGATTCCACTCTGGCTCGCTTAACAGATACCAGGGAGAAGATGGGGAAATACTACGATCGGAAAAGGGACGAACCGCCTAACTTCAAGGTAGGAGACATGGTTATGCTCAATGCGACCAACATCAAGACTCGTCGCTCTACCAAGAAACTCGACCATAAGAAACTCGGCCCGTTCAAAATTGTCCGACTAGCCGGCAAACGAGCCTGCGAACTGGAACTGCCACCGCAAGTCAAAATCCATGACATGTTCCATATTGAACTCTTGGAACGTTACCGACAGAGCGGTATACCAGGCCGCGAACAACGTCCCCCAACTCCCGAAGAGGTCGATAAGGAAGGAGAGGTTTTATACGAAGTGGAAAGTATTGTGGGAAGCCGGAAGAGCAGAAAAGGATTAGTAGAATATCTGGTGAAATGGCGGGGTTATTCGATGAGCGACTGTACTTACCAAGTCATGGACGTTATGAACGAAGACGTACTTGATCTAGTCCGCGACTTTCATCGAAGGAACCCCAAGGCTGTGAAGGACCAACGCCTGAGACTATAGAGGTACCCCACGGGGCTAAGTCCTTCCCCTCCACAGACACCACGGGTGATATGTGGAGCAGGTTTACTGGAACCATAGTCTGTCAGAAGATGTCCCGAGACGTGACACCCTGGAAGGGGGGTAAGCTGTTACGGGCATGCCAAGCATTTACGGAGTGAGAGAAAGGCTAGTAGATACCCCTATACCCTTTAATACTAATGGCAACACCACTATCAACTCCGGTTCGCACCTACGAGGTACGGTGCGATCAATATGCGACCAAATGCGGAGTTGCGGTTTTCCTAGTTAAAAAACACGTTTCGACCCCAATAATAACCCCCGGAGCGTCAAACCGCCGGAGGGGAGTGTTTTGGTACCGGTGGATATATGAGGGACAGCTGGAATCAATCGGATCGAAGATCGGACCGCTCGGAGCGAATCGGCGCAAGCTGCCAGCCGACCGAGTACCTATCGGCGGTACCTGTGGGCATGAGAGGACTCTGCTATGTGGGAAAGCGATGTGGGAAGAGGCCTGAGTAGGTAGCCTTGCCGTCCGAGACCTCCGAATAGCCGACGCTGACGATTATCCACCAGACGGCCGATGGGGAAGAAACATCGACAGGGAAACGTGCATTAGAGTGGATAAATAGGTTGAGGGGTTTCAGCGGGTTTAGGAGTTTGGGTTATGGACTTAGGAGTTAAATGTTCTTGGTTGTTTTTCAGGGTCTCGGGCAGGCCCCGAGTGTATGCTGTATTATTAGAAGACTGGGTCCTCGAGACATAAGCGAGGGATATAAATACTGTGTCATTCACTGACTAGCCAAACCATCATCGGCGAAATCAGAGTCTTAACAATATAAATCGTTGATACGCGAGTTACAACTTTATTTTGACTATACTTTTGGAATTACTTTACTCTATCGTGACTTCGAACTCTACCTGAACTATTACGTCGAAGACGGTCGAACATCAAACGCTAACTCTAGTGAATCTCTGTTGATAACGTAGCTCGCGGGGCCCGTATCGGATCAAGGAGAATCATACTCGACGTTGACTGAAGAGACCTTGGAGACTTCTACCTTTGTAGCTGTTAGGCGAACTCTGAGCTCTGCGTAGTGTACTCTTGTGGTCTGGTACGCATCCCTCACACTAGGGAAGTCTACAATAAGCGAAAGCTCTACAGCAATGATTAAGCTTACACCTGAGCGGCAGCTCATTCATGCAGGTCCTCGGTTGTGTGGCAACCAAGGCTGCAGGTGTTACAAAGGCTTTGACTAAGGGTGGTTGCCTTGGGTATCGGAAACACCTGCTGACGCTTAGAGAAAAGCGGGGTAGCGGTGGTATTGTTTCCGGTACTGAGGGAAGGCCCACCGGAACTTAGTAAGGAGTTAGGAGCAGAGGATAGAGGCCTTCGGAGTATAAGTACTCAGGTTCATTCTCGCCCTTCAGTCCTGTTCTCTCAAGTCTTGATCAGAAAGAAAAACCAAGTTCTTATCGGTAGCAGAGCCCTTAAAGATTATTGAGTTCTAGAGATAGTATCTTTGAATAATCTGCAACCTGATTGTCTATCTTGCACGGCCGTCTCTATTCTATACAATTCTATTTCTCTTAGAAAGGACCCCCGTTACAGATAATCTTTAAGGCTCAAGTCACCTTCAGATTATTCTTCCTCTATACAAAATGTCCGCCCTCCCAGCTCCGGATGCGCCCCTGCAAATTGAATGGCAGCCGGTGCCCCTCCAGCTTGATGCCACCGGGCAAACACAGCTTGTCAAGAAGCCCAGGACCGCTCTACAGACCTACATTCCCGGCTGTGAGCCTGCCTGGCAGGATACCGACGAGATTTCCGTCCAACAGTTCTTCACAGAGCTCCAGACCTACCTCCAGCACAGCCTGCAGAATCAGTTGACCCGGGGCAGTCAGGCCCTACTCATTGTACAAGAGCGCCAGGCAGCACAGAATGCTCTGATGGCAGAAGCTCTTGAGTACATGAGGATGGAGGTCAACTCTGTTCAGGAAGAACTCCGGAAGTATGTGGAGAGAGATGAACTGAATGCCGATGCCATGGAGATTGAGTGGACAAACCCGGCTACTCCACCAGACTTTGTTGCCGAGATACAGAAAGCCCTTGATGAAGGAAGACTGGTGGTGGGTAGACCAGCAACTCCAGCACCAAATCCGGTCTCCAGGTCCTCTTCCAGAGCAGCTACCAGGACAATGCAACGGAAGACTAGCCCCTTTGCAGCATTTCCGGTCCGATCCACTAGGAGAGTTATTCCTATTGTGCAGCCAGCGGTGGGGGCTTCACCTTTACCACCTAGCCGCTTCGGTGGAACACACCCACTCCTTGGAGGAGCTGACCGATCCTTTGATTATGAAGGAGAGTTCTTCTCAGGTGCAGGCCGAGGTCCTCCCAGCCCGCTAGCCAGGAACCCAGGAAGGTTCACCATGTCTGGGGCCGCGCAACCAGCAGCAACTTCACCACTGGCTAGCAACCCGGCACCAGTAGCACCTGTGGCCCCTCCTGCTCAGGCCGCCGCTCCCCCTCCAGCTGATGTGCAGGGTGGAAGTGGTGGAAACCAGAACCCCCCACCTCCTGCGGCCCGCGCTCCCGCTCCTGGAGACTCAGACAGTTCTGACAGTTCAGACTCGGAACCAGAAGGTGGTGATAGAAGAGGCTGGCGGAGATACCTTAAGAAGAAGTTGGAGAAGCAACAAAAGGATTTGTTTGCTATGATGTCCCAGCAGTACCGACCTCCGGGCGCCTCTCCCTCTTCTGCTACTACCAGGGCCCGAGAACCAAAGGCACCACCACCCTCCAAGTTCCAGGGCAAAGCGGAGCAAGTGGAGACCTTCATCGGGCAATGTGAGAATGTGTTCTCCATTGAGAGCCTGTCATTTACCTCTGAGGAGGTTAAGATCCGATATGCAGGCAACTTGATGGAAGGAGAGGCAGCGATCCGATGGTATGAGGCATACCACAATTCGATTGATCAAGTCTCCGCCAACCGCCTTGCTGGGATGCCGGTGACTTTGGATCTGAGATGGAAGCGCTGGGATTCCTTTGTGGATGCTTTTAGAGCAGCCTTCGGTGAAGCCATCTCTCGAGATGATGCTGTAGCCCAATGGAACACCCTTACCCACACAGCCCCAGGAGGAATTGATCTCTTCCTGAATACTATTATTCAGCTGATGTGGAAGACTGGCTATGAGGGTCAGTTGGTGGATGATAAGATTCATAATTCCCTCCTCCCGGACCTAGGCATGAGTTGGGCTCTTTTTAATCCCAAGCCAAAGTCTTTGATGGAGCGGATAGCCGCTCTAAGAGAGTTAGGGCACACCCATGAGAGGTACCAAGGGATAGCAGCTGAGAAAGCGCACCCTCGGACCAAGAAAGATCCTCCCGCTCAGAAGGACCAGCAGCCTAAGAGGAAAAGGGAAGCTGCGAGCTCCTCCAATCCTCAGAAGACTCCTGGACCTAAGGATAAAGCGGTGGAACTGAAGGGTATCCCGGGGGATATTCTAGAAGAAAGAAGGAAAGCAGAAGTATGCTTGAAGGTATGACCTTCCGGTACTCCCTATTGGTAGAGTGCATAGGCTGACTTGGGCAATAGTGCGGCAAGTCCAGACACAAATGGACCGATTGTTGGTCCAAGGAACCTACTGTTGTCCGAGTGGCAGCAGTGAGAGTACAAAAGCGGAAAAGAGGGAATGGCAAGTCCAACTCTCAGAAGAAGGCTAAAGTGGCTGCTGTAGTAGCAGAAGATCCACTTGTTGTACTCCCGGAGGTTACAGAAGATTTTGTTTTTCAGCCTGAGCAAGACTCGGACAATGAAATCATCTGGTAGAAAAGTGTCTGTTTGAGTCTATGTTTACTAGTTTTCTTTTATATGGGTTTTTCGGTTTCTATGTTTCTCTTGAATAAATTATGATTGTGTTTCCGCCTATTTGATTGCTCCAAGCACTCTGAGGATGGGTTTAAGACCCGAAACAGCTGGTCTGTCAGTGCTCTACCAAAGTTACATTTGCTACCAAGACACTTCCAAACCGCTGCTGAAAAGACCACTACACAATATATCTGCTATGTTATCGCTTGAGAATAGAACCAAAGGATCTCTGATCTTAGTAGTGCCCGAAGCTATTAGCTATGTTGAAAAGACAGAGAGAAACAAGTTCAGAACCCGCTGTTAAGCAAAGAAGGTTGGAACAGAAGCTTCTCTCCTTACCAGTACATGGAAAAAGACCTATACTGAAGGCAGGACTGTCATGGACGGTCAAAGGAAAGGATGAAGGCGCCCAAGGGTCTTTCCTGTTTGACACCGGTTGTACAGGAGCAATCCTCAACCAGAGTTTTTCCAGGAAGCATGGAATTCCCTTAGTGCGGCGGGATCAACCTCTGACAATGTTTGATGCTCAAGGAGATGTCATGATGGTAGGAGGTGAGTATTACACTCACCCAGTCCGCATGACTATGGGAGATCATAAGGAGACACTCCGATGGGAGGTGGCTACATTGGAAGAAGGAATGACCGGTTACCTGCCAATTAGTTGGGCTAGGAAGCATAACCCGGACATCAACTGGGAACTCAACACCATGAGCTGGAGGAGTGACTACTGCAAGCAGAATTGTCTCCCAGCGGCCACCAAGATTGAACTGATCTCTCCATACCAAATGTTGGAAGAAGAAGAGACAGTCTATCAATTGGTTGGTTCAGTATGGCATGATGAGGACGGAGGTGATATTGCTGAGAAAATACACCACCTATACCGGGATTGGGCTGATGTGTCCAGTCAAGAGAAGATTGAGGAAATGCCGCCGCATTCCCATAATGATTTGAAGATCAAACTCTTGCCTGGCACCGCTCCCCCATTTGGCCCGCTGTACCCATGTTCCGCTCCAGAGTTGAAGGCCCTCCGAGAGTACCTGGACAAAGAATTGTCTTCAGGAAAGATCTCTAGATCTAATAGCCCTGCTGCGGCGCCCATACTGTTCATTCCTAAAAAGGATGGAACATTGCGGATTTGTGTGGACTATAGAGGATTGAACAAGGTCACTGTCAAGGACAAGTACCCGCTGCCTATCATGAGTGAGCTCAGAGACAGGTTGTTCAAGGCCAAGATCTTCACAAAGATAGACCTGAAGAACGGCTTCAATTTGATCAGGATAGCAGAAGGTGATGAGTGGAAAACCGCTTTCAGAACCCGCTATGGACTGTATCAATATAATGTGATGCCATTTGGTCTATGCAATGCTCCCTCCGCCTTCCAGGCAATGATCAATGACGTGCTAAAGGAACTACTGGATGAAGGAGTGGTCGTCTATATTGATGACATCCTCATCTACTCGGAGACTGAGAAAGAGCATGAGCTACTGGTCAAAAAGGTATTACAGAAGCTTAGGGAAGCTAAGCTCTGTGCCTCGATCAGTAAGACATCCTTCCATGTCCGAGAAGTAGAGTACCTAGGCTATCATATCTCGGAAGAAGGAGTATCTATGTCAGAAGACAAGGTGGAGGCAGTTAAGGAATGGCCAGTCCCTGAGAATATCAAGGCAGTACAGGCATTCCTCGGATTTGCAAACTTCTATCGCCGCTTCATCGAAGGCTTCAGTAAAGTTTGCAAACCATTAACTGACCTCTTGCAAAAAGACAAGAAATGGTATTGGACGGCAGCACATGAGCAGGCCTTTGAAGAACTCAAGAGGCTGTTCACAAGCGCTCCAATCCTCCTTCATTTTGACCCTAGTAGGAGAACGGTGGTCGAGACAGATGCCAGTGATTTTGCCAAGGGAGCGGTGCTCTCTCAGTATGGGGGTGATGGGAAGCTACATCCGGTGGCATTCTATTCTAAGAAGTTCTCCCCTGCTGAGATCAACTATGACATTCATGATAAGGAAATGGGAGCTATTGTAGCCTCCTTCCGGGAATGGGAACACATGCTCAAATCTTGTGAGCAAGAGATCACGGTTTTTACAGACCACAAGAACTTGGAGTATTTTAATTCTACCAAGGTTCTCACTAGGCGGCAAGCTAGATGGTCTGAAGACCTCGCAGGCTACAATTTTAAAGTTGTCTACAGACCGGGAGAAAAGAATGGCAAGACTGATGTGCTATCTAGGCGCTGGGATCACCGCCTTGGAGAGGGAGGTGAAACTCTGCAGCCGGAGCCACAGATCTTTTTTAGGCCAGGTCAATTGGTTTTGGATCCTGCAAAGCTAGCGGCTGTCAGGGTGAATCAATTGCAGAATACATTCTTAGAGCGCCTATACACGGCTGCTAAAGAGGATAGTTTCTGGCAGGAATTGCACCGCTCCCTGGTTGAAAGGAAACCAAATTTAGACCAGAACTTGTCGGTCAAGAACGGTCTCATCTTCTACAAGAATAGATGGTATATACCCAAAGACAAGAAGCTTCAGATGGAAATACTGTCCGATACCCATGACTCTAAGCTGGCTGGTCATTTTGGCCAATTCAAGACACTAGAGCGGGTGAAAAACAACTTCTTTTGGCCCAACATGGATAAGGATGTTGAGGAATATGTCCGGAGCTGTGACAGCTGCCAGAGGAATAAGACCTCCAGACATAAGAAGTTTGGTATTCTCCAACCGTTGGAGATACCCTATCGGCCATGGACTTCCATCTCTATGGACTTCATTGTGGGATTACCGGAATCTAGTGGGTTTACAAAGATCTGGGTAATAGTGGACCGTTTTTCGAAGATGGCACACTACATCCCTCTTCCTACCCTCAATAAAACGGAAGATTTGGCTAAGTTGTTCTTGAAGGAAGTTTGGAGACTCCATGGTTTACCTGATGACATAGTCTCGGACAGAGATAGCAGGTTCATCTCTCACTTTTGGCAATCTCTCATGAGTCTCCTCAATGTGAAGCTGAAGATGTCCACATCTTTCCACCCTCAAACGGACGGCCAAACAGAAAGAGTTAACCAGACCCTGGAACATTACTTGCGGAGTTATTGTTCATATCAACAGGATGACTGGGCAGAACTTTTGCCTTTGGCAGAGTATGCATACAACTCGGCGGTCTCTGAGTCTACCAAAGTATCGGCTTTTTATACCAACTATGGATATGAACCCAGGACCAACTGGCCGGCCCCAAGGGAAGGAGTAGAATGGAACAATCCAGCGAGCGAGGTCATGATATCTCAATGGGAATCTATCTGGCAGGCTATGAATGCCAGCTTAGGTAAAGCTAGATTAAGGATGGCTCGGTGGTATGATGCTCATGCCCTGGCACCGCCCGAAATCAAGCCCGGAGATGAAGTAATGTTGGACCGGCGCAATGTGCAAACAAAGCGGCCTTTGGGAAAATTGGATCAGAAGAAGATGGGACCCTTCAAGGTCTTAGAAGCTATTGGTACCCGTGCCTACAAGCTCTCTCTTCCCCCTCAAATGGGAATCCACCCGGTCTTTCATGTCTCTCTTCTGGAACCTTATAGAGCACCGGTAGACCCTGAGAGAAGAGTTCCCCCACCGGAACCTGAAGAGATTGAACGAGAACAGAACTGGGTTGTCCGGGAGGTAGCTGATAGCCGGGTCAATAAGAAGAGGAGACGAGTGGAATACCTAGTGCTGTGGGAAGGTTATGAAAACGAGGATGCTACTTGGGAACCTTGGGAGCATCTCAAGAAGAGTGCTGAAGAAGCCCTTCGGGATTTCCATATGAGGTATCCTAAGAGACCCAAGGACAAGCGGATTGTTGGGGTGTAGTTCTTTCCTTTAGGTTTTTCATTTCCTTGCATATTACGGAATTTCTTGTCATATAGAATGGACGGTAATAGAATGGTTATAGATCTCGGAGACCAAGATCCTGGAAGAGGGGAGTAGTGTAATGGAGCCATTTCAACTGTCTGGTGTATGAGTACACACAGGGCCCGGTTACATGCTGAGAGTTATTGTTAGAAGCCAGTTGCGCGGTGATATGTAAGTACCGGCAGTGTGGTTAGCTACCAGTTGTTAGAGTAACTACATTCCGGGCGCTAGGAAGAGGATCTATTCATGGGAGCAATGACTGACGAGTCTATGTCTCGCCAGTGACTAGAAGACCGACCAGAGTGAAGCTCTGATTGCCCTGTGATCTTCTATATTCTCTGAGCATTGAAAGTCCGCCGAAGGGGCAGGGACTATGCTAGGGAAGTCTACAATAAGCGAAAGCTCTACAGCAATGATTAAGCTTACACCTGAGTGGCAGCTCATTCATGCATACCCTCGGTTGTGTGGCAACCAAGGCTGCAGGTGTTACAAAGGCTTTGACTAAGGGTGGTTGCCTTGGGTTTCGGAAACACCTGCTAACGTTTAGAGAAAAGCGGGGTAGCGGTGGTATTGTTTCCGGCGCCGAGGAAAGGCTTCACCGGAACTTAGTAAGGAGTTAGGAGCAAAGAATAGAGGCCTTCGGAGTATAAGTACTCAGGCTCATTCTCGCCCTTCAGTCCTGTTCTCTCGAGTCTTCATCAGAAAGAAAAACCAAGTTCTTACTGGTAGCAGAGCCCTTAAAGATTATTGAGTTCTAGCGATAGTATCCTTGAATAATCTGCAACCTGATTGTCTATCTTGCATGGCCGTCTCTATTCTACCTGATTCTATTTCTCTTAGAGAGGATCCCCGTTACACCTGCGAGCCTCTGAAATGAATAAAGAACCAGGTGGCAAGAATCCTAAATACATGAGGAAAACGAAATTTTCAACCACAATCAATGGAGTTATTACTGAACAGGAACAGCTTATGGTATTCCCTGCTGAAAATGCTGGTAACAATTATGCGGGGCATCCTAAAGGTCTCCAAATTGTCTTGACTGAACGTGGTCTGTGGTTGGATTCACTTAAGCTGGATTGTTCGATGAATAACTGCCCAGCTTGTAAACTCATTGAAAGACAAAGAACTGCGGCAGTAAAGCGAATTATTGCAGCATGTCAAACCAGCAACTGTACTGGAAGAAACAAATGCTATGACTGCAAAGAACAATTGAACTCTGAATTCCCAAAAATTCGGAAATGCGCTGAATGCACTATCCTCCAAACCCATAAGGATGACCCCACCAAAAATGGCTGTTGTGCACGCAGAATTATGACACTCAAGCCCGATTTTCAGGGCCAAAAAGGTATGCTGCAGGAGAAGGTTGAAGAGATGGGGCATATGATTTTATTTTATCCAAAGTTTCATTGCGAATTAAACTGGATTGAGTATTACTGGGGAAGGCCTAAAAAGTATGCAAGAGATAACTGTGGATACAGTATCGAGGCATTAAGAAAGGTGGTTCCAGAAACGGTGGAGTCAGTCACAAAAGAGCTCATTGGTAAGTATTTTAGGAAGAGTCTTCGCATTTTGAATGCATATAAAGATGGGCTTCAATATAGTACACCAGACTTTAATCGGACTGTGTATAAATCAAATCGAAGAGTTAGAGAATTGGATAATTGAACCTGCTTTTCTCAAGTCCCCGCTCTTTTTCCAGTAATGTATATACCACTTTTCTCATATCAATATAAAAAGAAATTCCTCCAACTTAATGGCCGTATATGTTGGTCTTTCACGTCTGGAGCTATAGCGATAGTATATTTGAATAATCTGCAACCTGATTGTCTATCTTGCACGGCCATCTCTATTCTATCTTATTCTATTTTCTCTTAGAAGAGACCCCCGTTACATGGTATCAATGGACTTGGAAGATTTGTAGGAAAAATTACATTTTTGAAAAGCTTTTTGTTTGAAATATAATTGCAGGCTATTTTGACTTGATACCCCTCGGATAGTAGTAGGATACACTGTTATGACATGTTTCATATGTGATGGCCTTTGTTAATAATGTAAGCATCGCCGGTGGCCAAACCTCATCACCCCATGTATATATGGCCAAAAAGTGTGAAAGAAGCGTGGCTTCTAAAGATGTTAATAAGGTTGTTGGTAAAGTCATTTTTAAAGTAGTCCAATTTCCGCCAAAACCACTTTCACTCCGCCAAAATATTGAGATTATGAAGCAAAATGTATGCCATTCTCGACGAACTTACTGAATATTATTTAATACTTTTTTGATACACATTTCCCTGCCCTCTAGGGATATAGATCTGGTCCTGCATATTCATTTCAAAGGAACCACTCAAATTTTCAACCCCCGGACCTGTAATACTTTACCAGATTTTACTATATCCCTGCTAGGTCCAGGCCAGATATTTCTATGAAATCTGGTCCCTCTATATATCGAGCTTCTCTAACACAACCTCAATCGCTAACTAGCGTTCTATTCTTCTTTGGCCCGGATATGTCACGATTGGAAAGTTGAATATGTGTGGCCACTTGATCATGGATAATAGTCTAACAACGAGTGCAATCTCACTGAAGCATATATCAAGTGTACCAACTAAAATTGCCCACCGAGAGACATAATTGAATTGTTTCTGAGTAAACCGAAACGAAGTCAATCACATCATAAATGACTGACGAGATCATGGACATTATACTTTATTGAACAAACATCATATGCGAACTACAATCTGTCGTCAGAGCGCTGGTCTGGCTTCGTACAACAGGTATCTACCCCTCCACTATCTTCTATGTATAATGCCCGATGATTAGGTTACCACTTGGTCAAAGTTCGTAATTTCCAAACTGTACGTTGAGTGGGTTTCCTATTGAACGGACTTGAGGTAAATGGTTAGCATGAGGGCTGGGACAGACAGGTTACGATTTATCTGAACCTGAGGTGCATAGGAGATTCTCAAATATCAGGTTGAACAACTAACGGTGACAATCTTTGAAAACTGTGTCTACTTCCTACATATATATCACTCATAGGCTTTGTTGATTCTACCCTCTACTGTCCCCCCCACTACATCCACCCCCCTGTTTCTATTCCAATTATATCTACATCTACGTCACTTCTGTATCAGAACATACTCAGCAGCTCGTATTGCCCATCACCTCCTGTATCTGACGTCTAGTGACAACATTCACTCAGTCCCGCTCCTGAAACAACCTTTTGTGTTTGGACAGTTCAACATTCTAAATTATTCTTGGTCGTATAGATTCCGATAGGTTCAAACAATTTCCAACCGTACACCCGACATCTATTCTTCTAGGCTCAAGCTAATATAACTCTATCCGGGATAGCAATCGAACTAAAACCTGACGTCCTATCAAAACCCCCTACAACTGGAGATGACAAGGAAGCAAGATCAAAAGCCCGTATATGCGTCCGAGCGTGTACAAGTTGGAGAACATTCATTCGACGACACAGCTGAAGGAAGGATAGAGGCTCTCTGTCTCTTCATCGCTGAGGTCAAGTCTCTATATTCCAACCTAAATAAAGTCCGATTGAATATGTCGGCGCTATGTGGTGAGGTGCCTAGCATAGTTTCCCTTGAGGAGATAGATGTGAACAAGAGAACTATAGATGCCGCGATAGAGGAGATCTATAAACAGTTGACAGAGTTGGAGGCCGAGAGGTATCGTCTCATGGCTATAGAGAAGGGATATCTGGGTGATGATGAGGATAACATAGCAATTGAGTGGTCTTGAGTATTAGTGCAACTTACTCACGATATAGGAGTTGGTCTTAGTTGGTGCAATGGCTTGTGATCTTGGGATTTCAATTGTGTGTGCTGATCATGATTGACAGTAGAGTATCAAGTTCCTACTCTGTACGGAACTTTTGTTCGAGCTTACAATGAGACGACGCTTATCCGAGTATATTAACGTTAACCAGTATTAGACTTGGTCTTACTCTTTCTTGTACATTTATATCTTTCTACTATCACGAACTTTACTTTTCCATTATTTTAAGCTAGACCTCAAGGCTTGATCCGTTGCGCCGAACCTACTACGAATGTGTACTAATGTTGGCTCCCGGCTGGTTCACGATATCAAAACCAGAGGGTAGTTTGACATTTGATAGCCTTTCGATTAAGAACGGCGCGAGGGACCGTTAAGAAAATTGTAGTTATTTCTTAATTACAGCCTTATATCCTTTTAGTTCCCTTCTATCTATTCCCCGGTAGTCATTTCCACACCGATTAATCCCCTCCATTTCTCCCATTGACCTTTCGAAAACTCTGATTTTTTTCGTAATTTCCTCCAGCTGTAGTTAGACCTTCACGGCTAGATAGTATGTCGGTAAATACCTCATAGAAACACCCACATTCCACACTTCCATCAACAGATTTTCCTGTCATCCCAGGCATACCCTGTTCGGATTCCGAGCCTCTCAATGAAAGAGACAGCGAAGGTATTCCATGTCTTGGGGATGAAGTGAGCCTGCCTGCCTACCTGTCAAGTATTGGGAGGTAGCTTAGCTTTGAAGGATAGCATCCGATTTCTTTTCCGTCTCGATGCCAAAGTGAATGGGGTGGCGGTGACAGGCATTTTTATAGATTTATGATTTTTCAGTTTGGGCAGGAAGTATCTATGCGTCTACTCCGTATATTTTTAGGACTTTGATGCTTTGGTTGATGCTTTCTTTCTGTCCGGTGGAGTAGTGAGATCGCGCGCGCAGGAAGCTTTTATTCCTTCGTTACTGTACGAAACAATGTACGATTTCTAGAATCCAAGAGAAGATAGTGAGGAAATAGTCCAGTGGACACAAGTTTAATCTTCACCTCGTCGATACATGGGTTTATCACCCTCCATCAGTGCGGAAACCATCACAAAATCAAGTGCTTCAGCCCTCGGTAGAGATATACCCTTCGGCGTTTGGTTGACTGTGAAGAATAAAATAAAGCAGATTACGGCATCTATAATCTAGTTCCCATAGCATATAACTCGTTATTGTTGTCCCAACTCCATGGATGCTTCGTTGTCTGGTAGATGTGTCAGCGATTTACTGGTCACGTGCACTTCCCCCTCACCTGATTACAAGATCTTCTACCAAACGTCTCCGCCCCCAAGGATCTAAAGACTTCGCTGAAGGAAAGGATGCATCCGGTACGTATTTAGCAATCATGGTACCCCAGGGTCATGTTCTGAGAAATCTGTACTTTTCGATCCCAAAATATCTCACCCCCCCCCCCGGGGGGCATTGATCATGATCATTGCATTGACTCTCCGTCACGTGCAGTTCCTCACGTGCACTTGCTCTCTCTTCTCAAGAATCGGGGCCTCTACACTTCAGCAACCATTGGGTCGTGAGCTTAGCTGGAGGCGGGGATGTATCCGGTACGTCTCCGAGAATCGAATCGCATCCTCAGACAATCCTACCGGTAGATTCGTTGTTTTTCGTCTTAAAATCTTATTTTTTTCTATCTAAACTTCGCTGTTGGTAAGGAGGAGGTGAGGTACATCGTTGGGGAGCCCAGTTACGTGTACTTCCTTCTCCGCAACCGTAGCTTCAGTGCCTTAGCTGAAGGCGGCGATGCGTCCGGTACACTCTGAGAAATCTAGTGGCACTCTCGGACGTGTGTTCTGAGAAATTGGCGTTTTTGGCCCTCAAATATTTTTCCTTTGCTGTTCGCGGTTTCCCGGAATAAACAAATATTGGAGGCACCACGTCACGTGCACGCCATCCCCCTTTCCGAAAGAAAAGGAAAACGGTATACCATTTTCGTCCGCCGCCAGAGCTATAAAGACTTCAATGGCGCCGATGATGTATCCGGTATGTCTGCAGTCAGCTAACGGTACCTCTACAGAAAAAGTCTGAGAAATTCGTCGTTTCTAACTTTTTCTTTTGCCATCCCGCTTTCTCTGATGGTGAAGAGGGTTGGTAAATATCAGACACGCGCTCTCCGAACGGAAAGAAAAGATGTGAACCATTTATATCCACCTCCAGGACTATGTGGCATTTGTTTTTTTGGCGCGTTAGGAATGAATGCCCTCCTCCCTCCAACCGTAAATGAAATCCCAAATGATTTATCACCTCCGCCAGCACTGTAAAGACCTAGCTGAAGCCGGCGATGTGTCCAATACGTCTCTGGTTAACTAACCGTGCCTCTCCGAGTTAAATCTCTGAGATTTGTGGTTTATAATCACAAAATATATATGCGCTTGGGGGTCATTCGGAATTCGTTGCTGGTTCGGAGGTGTTAGAGGTATCCAGGTCACGTGAATTTCCCCGCAGTTCAGAAACAGTTGAAAACAGTATACCCTTCCACTGCGCAAAGAGAGGCTCAGAAGCCTAGCTGAAGGCGTACATAAATGCGGTACATCGCCAGTGACCTAATGGCACCCCCGGGCGCGTGTTTGGAGAAATACGTTGTTGTTGGTCCCAAAATATCTTTTCGCAGTAGCAGCCATGACCGAGGATGGTTCTGGGAGGCTACGTTAGGCTCGCACTGCTTTCGGGGCGAGACCCGATTACTCTCTATCTCCACCACGGCTCGTTTCAAACATTAGTGGAAGGTGGGAATGAATCCGGTAAATCTCCGGCAATCTCATCCCGCCCTTGGATAATCGTACCGGGAGATTCGTTGTTCTTCGTGCTAAAATAATTTTCCCGGGCGTTTTTGCTTAGGAATAGGGTTCGGAGAGAATAACCAAAGTTCTCGAGATCTTTCCGGTCCGCGAGAGAGAACTTCCCATATCCACCACCGGTCGTTCAGAACCTTAGCGGAAGGTAGGAATGAATCCGGTACGTTTCCAGCTATCTAACCGCACCTCGAAGTAAGAGGTCTGTGAGATCTCTTTTTTTCGTCGCTAAATAGCGTTTGCTGGGTTGGTAAGTTACAAGAATACTAGACGGTGGACAACGAATTGCTCAAACGAGCGCTTAATGGGGCAATTACAGAACTAAGTCCGTATCGTACCTAATTTTAAGTTCCAATAGCTCTAGACCCTGGAATTGTGTAGAGCTCGGTAGGCTTTTAACTTGAGAGACATTCGCCGGAATCACAACTTCTCACTCGTATTGTGTAATCCAACACCCCCCTCATTTTTTCTTTTTTTTTTTCTTTAATTCATTAATTCAACACCCAACGTCCCACGCGACATCAAATCCCGGAAGTATGAGAAGTTCAATGACATCTCTACTGAAACGCCTGAAAAAGTCTTGTTTTTCATCTCCGGATATCTTTCTCATGGTAGCAGCGGTTTCAAAGGTCGCTCTTCCCCGCAGCGCAATGGATAGCCCCCTACGTTACCTATATTCCATTTACTTCTGGATTGCCCGAGAAACACCGATATAACCCGAGCAAGCCAGTGGTATCTCACAGTAACTTTCCAGAGCGTTTGGTGTTCCCTTTAAACTTTATCGTAACCGTCTGTCGCCTCCCCCATAGTGATGGGCATGAGACAAAACCCGGTGAGAATTCGTCTCCAAGCTTTGAACAAGACAAGACGAGACCATGTAAAGTTGAATATGTAAGATCTCGAGACTATTTTGTAAAAGTCTCGGGAGTTTCTTTTTAAGGGAAAATTATTTATTTCGACCATAATGTTCGCGATTATAAATTAATAACCCTAACCCTCTATATTCTTCTCTGTTATCGCCTTGGAACAACGATCTTCAACCGAAACAGTCATCTCAGAATACCTCCATAGTAGTGGTATAGGATTTCCTCACCTACAAACGCAAAAATAATATTTGTCCTCAGGAACGTTAAGTACCTCAGAACACTTTCTTGGCGATACCACCAGATCTCCACCTCCGCACCAGACCCTATTGCCTTTAGTACGCCTCTCTCTAGTGAAAAAGGGCGGTGGCTAATCACGAAATATCACTCGAGACCATGTCTCATCCAATAAAGATTGTAAAACTACCCCCCTCCCCACGACCTGACCCGAACAGAAACCTTCATATCTCGCCCATGATAGGTTTCAAAGTTTAGCCCAAGGCGGGTATGATTCCGGTACGTTTCCAGGAACGCAATCCACCTTTAGGGCATGTTCCGAGATATTAGTGTGTTCGTTCTCAAGCATTTTTTTCAGTTGCATTGTTATTCGTAGTTAAAAGGGAAGACCAAGAACGACGAATAATTATACCATTCTGCACCCGAAAGCTTAGCGGACCAGTGGGTATAAATCCGGTACGTCTCCAGTAAATCAATGCCACTCCTCCGGGTGTGTTCTGAGAAATTGGTGTTTTTTGTTCCCAAATATCTTTCAGTGAGATTGATAGCCGGAGGTTATAACCACAAGTGCAGCTACTACATCATGTGCGAACGACTCCTTGGAACAAACATACTTCATTTCAATCAGGAGGGGCCGAAAAGTTTATTTCAGGTCGGGGATGAGTCCGGTACGTCTCCAGCATCATAATGGCACCCCCAGAGACGTGTTTGGAGAGATTGGTATATTTCGTTGCCAAATATTTTCCATGGCATCGTGTCTGGCTGGCTATGACTGCTGAGAGAAAACCCCAAGAATCATAAATCAACCAGAGCAGAAATCTCCACAGCTCCACAACCATACCTATAAATGATTAGCTCAAGACGGAGATGAATCCGGAACGCTGAGAGCGATCTAATCGCACCTCCGGAGACGCGCGCTGAGATATTAGCTAATATTCCGTTGCTGAAATATCATTCCATGCCTGGCCATGGTAGCTGACAAAAAGAGCACGAAACAGCGGGGGACAGAAACCTCTATATCTCGATCAATGGAGCTCCAAAAGCTTCGACCGTTGCGGCGGTAAGTCCGGTAGGATTCCGGCGACCTAATCCGATTTTTATATAGTTGTTCTGAGAAATTAGTATGTTTCGTTGCCAAAATACTTTTCCACGGTATGGTGGTTGACGGTGGCTATTAACTAAGGAAAAACCCCAGATCGACCGTAACAGCGAGCACAGACGGAAAAGCGAATCATCTATATCTCCACGACCACATGTCTAAAAGCTTAGTTCAGGGCGGTGATGCATCCGGTACATCTCCAGCGTCTAGCTCGCACCTTTGGAGAGGTACAAGAGATTAGTATCATTTGTCGCCAAACACCCCCCCCCCCCAAAACGCATAGCGGTCGGCTGGCGAGAAAACAAAACCTCGAACCAGGAATCGGTGGGAACACAAACGTCGATATCCACACAATAACAGCTCTAAAAGCTTAGTCCAAGGCAGGAATAAATCCGGTACGTCTCCAGCAACTTAATCGCACCTTCGGAGGCGTGTTCTGGGAAATTAGCGTATTTCGTTCTCAAAATATTTTTCTCAACCTGGAGGGGCAGAACCACGGGTATTCTGGTCACGTGTCCCCGCCCCCCGAGACCCCACCCCGAGGCAAATAGAACATCTTTTAGCAACAAGATTAAAGACTTGAAAGCTTATCTCAAGGCGGGGATGGATCCGGTATGCATTCGGGAATCTAATGCTGCTCTTCCGGTCTTATTCTGACAGAATCGATGTTTTTGTTCCCAATAGTTTTTTCTGTGGCATCCTGAGTTCGAGGGGGTAGACGAGGATCTTGAGCTGTGGTAGTCACGTGCACTCTCTAACTCTCCACGCTCATGAAACCGGTGATCATACAACTGCAGCAACAAGTCTTGAGTAGCTTAGCTCAAGGCGGTGATGAGTCCGGTACGCAGTGAGGAATCTAATGGCGCTCCTCCGGTCTTGTTCTGACAAAATCGTTATTTTTCGGTCTCAAAGAGTTTTTCCATGGCTTTGGGGCCAGCTAGCCATGGTACCTGACATGTAAGCCTTAAAACAGCGGCGTGCCAGAAACCCCCGATAGTCAGAAAACCAGATATCCCCACAAACACAGACCTAAAAGCTTGATAAAGGGTGGGAATCGATCCGGTACGCCTCTAGCAACACAATACCACATCTACAGGGATGTTCTGGAGAAATCGATATTTTCGCTCCCCGATATTCTTTTCCGTGGCATCCTCGAGGTAGGGGACTGTCTGTGCCCAGGGGCCACGTGCATCCCCCATCAAGACGGACAATCTTATATCTCCCCACTGATATGTTTAGGAGCCTAGCTCAAGGCGGAAATACGTCCGGTAATCTAATGCCACCCGGGCCTAGTATTCTGAGAAACTATTATTTTTCGTTGCCAAATATTGTTTTCGCCGCATGCATTATGATCTGTCCTATCCTGGTCACCTTGCGGAGAAAGCCTAAAACTAGAGTACAGATCGACCGCCATGGCGATGATTTCTCTAGAGCGGAAAATTCTATATCCAAAGTTATCATCATAGACACACAAGCTCAGCAGATAATTGGTATTCGTCTCATCCTTTACCGGCAATCCAACTCTACATCTGCGGTGGTGTCTCGGGAATCGTAGTTTTCTGGTCCAAACTAGTTCTTTCTAGAGAATTAGCGGCCATGGGAAATTAAAAAGAACGAACAGGTGCATATAACACGCCTCCACCTCCAGTAATTACTACAATCTACCGATTCCGAGCTCAATAGGATCGAGAAGCCATCTTTTTGAAGACGACGTTCCCCGGAAATAATTCCCCTCACCCACATGATACTCTCGGCTGCGTACTGTCGGTACCATTTCCTCTGGCCGTCTTGATAAATATGAGTGAACACTAATATAGGGTTAGGGTTCCTTGGTCACGGAACAGAGGGGTAGAACCGGCGATGGTGGTGAGGGAGTTACTATGTATGGATGTCTTATGCGACTTATTGGCTTGGTTGTTTGTCTCGATTGACTTCATAGAACTTGCTCCGGCTGCTTTTTTATTTCTTTTTCGATATGTGTACTACGAAATTACCGATGTTTTCATTTAGATTTTGATATATGATATTTTATGTTTGACAGAACCACTTATTCCCTTTAACTCAATGTTTCTAAAATATCTGGATTTCAATTCAAAATCCCTATGATTCAGAGAATGTGAGTATCGTAATCGATACAATTGAAGGTAAACCCCTACTCACGCAATCCGCTCCAGGGAAATTAAAATCACATATGTATAGATCATCAATCATGCAGTTGCTCGAATAAAAAAGAAAGAAAAGACTATATACCCCAACCACACACCCCATCCCACTATGTACTCCTCCCCTTCTCCCACCCCACCGCTAATCTGACCTCGTACCCAGTCCAGTATTTTGTGGTTGCTGTGCAAAGACTTTCTGCGAGAGTTGGCGCAACCAAATATTTACCAAACCTTGACACGTGACTGCCAAGAAGTTTGTAGTGGGATCGAGCTCACCGCTAATCCTCCTCCGGCTTCCTCCCACACATAAAATGCTGTACAATGTACGAATGCACCTTCCCACTCCTGACCTCCTCCACACAGTCATCAATAATCTTCCTACACTCCTCCTCGCTCATTCCCAGCACCCTCGTAAATATCGCAATCCCAAGCGCCTCAAACCCGCTCTCACTGAGCAGCTGCGAGTACGCGCCGACCTTCTTCTGGAACGGGTCTTTGGCCCATGTGCCGATGGGCTGCTTTTCGAGCTTGGTGCGCAGGTCGATGAAGCCGGCGGTTGCCATGAGTGTCGGGAGGGCGGTGGGGGTGAAACGTTGGTCTAATATAATGGGGGTTAGTATTTATGCGGAGATTTTTTTTTTGGGGGGGGGGGTAGTACCGGTCTTTTCGGTGCCCTTTTTGACGAGCTTGTACCAGCGGTCCATTTCGCTGTTTTCGAGAGTCTTGTCGTCGCTGTAGAATTCCATAGGGAATTCGCAGAGATCGAGCCAGCCGCCAGGTTTCAGTGCCCTATCATGCTAATGTCAATGATTGCCTAGACATAAACCTTCGTATACGCTTCTGCCACTGTGGCTAGAGAGTGGGAAGTCCTTAGAGGATGTATATCAATTCCCGGGAACCAAACTTATCTTATTCTGTCATTGATATACCCCCCCCCCAATACTTCTCACCCGCTAGTGCAGTCCTCGGAGCCATGTTCCCCTTTCGCATGTAACCTCCGATACCGCCCCCTCTCCTTCATTCTGAAGAGCCGATATTCCGGGACCTCACATACCTATAGCATTGCTTTATTAAGCCATCCCAGTCCCTAATCGAACCACTCAAATGCCTGATATGCACAATATCAAATACCTCCTCCCCGAACGTCCACTCGCTCTCCGCATCATCCACCTGGAACGACACATTTGGTGGGACCCACGACGGCTGTATCGGGCTCAAATCCGTTCCAATCACCTCCGCGCTCGGCCACTTCTCCCCCGCATCGATCGCCCAGATGCCCGTCCCGGTGCCGAGATCTAAAATCTTCTGCGGGTTCTCCAGCACGGGGCAGAAGAGCAGCTGATTCGAGTCCGTGGACTGGTTGTGCCTAGCGTGGAACATGCACATGATGTGGTGGTAGATGTCGAGGCGGTCTTGCTCCTTCTCGTCGTTGGGCAGATTGTAGGTGCCGTCGCGGAAGGCGTGGTAGCGGCGGCCGTTCTCGTAGCGATAGGAGTAGATAGAGGAGGTGAGGGAGGCGGTGGAGTATTGTCTGCGCGGCGGGGGGTTAGCAAATCTGGATCAAGGGACTGGTTATCTGTTTTGGGGTGAGGCGTACGAGGCGGTATCTTCGGTGTCGGTCGCGGAGTAATCAGGACGTTTGTATTCCTGCAAAAGGTATGTTAATTGAGTTCATGGCGTGAGGAAAGTTTCCACAGGATATCCTCAGTAACATTGAGTTTATGATGTCAGAAACGTTTCCATAGGAAATTATTGTTCAAAGCGAGCAGTCTAACAACACTCCCGACAGAATGGGGGCAAGGAAGTGTACTTTATCAACTTCAATATGAGCATCGGCGCTGGGCTTCCTGTCGGCCATTGTGGGCGTTCTTCTTTTGGTTGATGAGAATGCGATGGTGGTGCAGAAATCGATGTGACGGTAAAAGGAGAGAGAGAGGCAGTTGGCGGGGATGGGGGGGCAGAAGTATATTCGCCGGAGCACAGCTGGAGACAAGACACCACCACCCCAGCCAAATCCCTTCCCTCGCTCCCTCGCTCCCTCGCTCCACTCCGCAACCGGGCCCACCTCAGGGATGTCCTCGGCTTTCCTGGTTCCCACTAGACAGCTTTCCAGGCTGGGCACATATGCATCCTTTATCCCAGATCCCGGCAAAGTCTAATTGCATGTGTAAAAGCTTCCCAAAGAACTGGTGAACTCCACCCGACCCAGACTCCCATCGGATCGCCATGTGGTAGAGCAGCACGGGCCCCATTAGAGGTGATGCAGGGCGTCCAGATAGGCAGTCGCTTTGAGAGGGGGCAACGCCGACAAGCGGGGGATAGTCTCGATATTGACCTCCTCCTCTGCATCTTCGAGAGCGTCACCGAGGGGGCGTATGTATCGAGTGTTGGAAACGGATGAAAAACCTGCCCATTAGAAGTCTGATTACAAAACCAGATAAAAATTCACTTCCTGTAGAGCTACTTCTCATCCCCGACACCAGCGATAATAAACGCCACCGTCACCACGCATGCCACACTCTCAAACCCGGGCAACGTCGCTCCGCGAACCCCTGTGTTTCTGCAATAAAGGCGCCACCATTATTCTTCAGCTGACGCGCTTCTGTCGACCCCTGTCTTCCTATGGCCGCGAGCGGTAGCGACCTAAGACACACGCGCAAAACACGGTTTAGCCGGCGGAAGATTGAACACGCAAACGCTCACCGACAGGACGTCTAGCGGATGCCATATGCTGTATGCCGTCACAATCGATCCGATACGCTGAATTCTGGCGGAAACAATGCTTTCCGGCTTGGCAAATTTCTTGTCAATGATTGATTTCGATATTTTTTTACTTGAAGATTCCACGATTGGTTCATCCGGTCTTCGTCTGTCCTGTTTTCACGCCCCGACGCGATATTGCTCGAATATTTCCGGTAGCGAGCATATCTCCCACAATTACAACGATATCGATACGGCGCTCGCTCTCTTGACATTGCCATATTTACCTCAAACGTAAAACCCACAAAAATCCCTCGCCAACATATCGTCAACGAAACCCTCCATGCCACACAGCTCAAGTGCTATATCCCAATCCTTTACCGCGCTCGACTCGATCACCACCCTCTCCACTCCCGCGCTCCACCGCGCCATCCCCCAACCGCCAAAATCCCCCGCCTCCGGCTTCCTGACCCCAGCAAACACTTACTTTGGCGCTTTTAAATGACCAATGCCATCCTTGTAGCAAGACATCGTGGCCGAGTGGTTAAGGCGACAGATTAGAAATCTGTTTCGTTCGCGAGCGTAGGTTCAAATCCTGCCGATGTCGTTTGTTCTTATCATTCTTCAATTCCATGTTTGATATCCTTTTTTGTTCAAGGTGTAGGTTGGTGGTGGTGGTTGTTACTTTTGTTTTTTGTTGTGGTTGAACTTATACCACACTACCGATGTCAAATTCTTCCACTACCTCGAACAAAAACATTGATCAATTTCCCAAGCTACAGTCGCAACTCGATGTGCGGGATACCAAAAATCCGGGATACCAAATCGATTTTGCAGTAGAAAAAATACAGTCGCGCCTCGAGGTACGGAACCCCGGGTTAAGGAATATTTACGGTAATGGAATGAATTTGAGGATTGTTTTTCGCCTCACCAAAAAAACCTCCGTATAGGGATTAGTGTAGTGGATGAAATCTCCAAATAAAACACCCCTGTCACACCTCTGTTCCCATACAAACTGAATCTGCTGTAAGGAATTATCACTCATAAATTTTTACCTGATCTCCCCAAATTTTCTTGAAATTCCTCAATCGCAGGTGATTAACCACTTCCATCAGTCTCTGCATATCTCACACTCCACCATTCCATTTATGGAGTCACTAGCAACCTATCGACGGCAACCCCCGAGCCGCTAACGCTAAGAAAAGAAAACAAAGCGTTAGTCACAGCAACAACCACCCGCGCAACGTGAAAAATGAAACAGAAAAAGAGCAAAAAAGAACAAGGCCCTAATCCGGGATTGAACCGGAGACCTCCTGCATTTAAGAGAACCCAAAGCAGGAATCATACCACTAGACCATCAGGGCTTGTGGTCGGTTACTGTCTCGGGGGCTTATGGATTTTGCTGTGTAGTGAGATGACTGTGGAGGCGCGGGTTGGGGGCGGGAGCGTTTGAGGCGCAGAGGGCTCGGGTTTGGAAAGAGGTGCGGCGATCGGCGAGACGGGGCCCCGCTGTGGTCAGACGCGCAGGTTTCGTTGCTGGGAGTTCGGCCGACCGATGGATGTTCGCTTCGGCTCCGCGTTCGGCCCGAAGCAACGGCTGGACATGCGCATACTGAAGGGATGGGCCTCGGAAATTGACAATACTGAAACTCTCGCGATATCCCTCGGAGAATTCACGCTGATAACCTCCGAATCGGCATTCACTCGGTTATTTTCTTGTCTAGGAGACAGTTATTTTAGTTTACCTCGTCACGGAAAGTCAAGGGTTTTTGAAGAGGCTGATTGCGATGGTGGTGGTAACTTGGAAAAGTAAGGGCGCGTTTGGGGGAAGTGTGGTTTAGAAACCACGTTAAGCAAAAGTCTTGTTAGCACATTGCTAACTGAGAAATATTAAAACGGAGTTTTGGTCTGCCAAACACGAGCTCAGTTAGGTGATTTTGTTACAGTTTTTGGTGGGGGATGTGCGTTGCAACGAGAAAAAATAGGTGCTGTAAATCCCCCACCACAGACTCCGAACAGAAAATGCTGCCTCGGATATCGAAAAGACTTTCATGTTGTCAGAATGAAACTTCCGGTTCTCCACAAGCGATTGATAAAAGAATAAAGAAAGTGAGAAGTTCCGTAAGGTAAAAAAACGCTGATATCATACCCAGGACAGCTGTACGTCAATCTTTGGTAGTATAGTGGTTAGTATACTCGCTTGTCATTGACAAACCGCGAGTGACCGGGGTTCAATTCCCCGCCAGAGAGTTGCCCATAACCCACATATCGGCTGCGATGGATCGCATTGATGATGGGTAAAGCTTTTTTGTTTCCGACTGCTAGGGCTGCTGTTTTAGTTTTGAAGGATTAATTGGTAGGGTCAAGATTTTGTGATAAGTTCCCTGTTCGCCAAATACGAATTTCACGAAGGGTTGGCTTTCTGGCTCCGGAAAGCCTCTTGATCCGGCTCATATCATGTTGAATGAATTATCAGCCCCAGACCGGAGGAGACCAACGTGAACCAAAATGCGGTTTTAAAAAGACTTGAAAAATCTCATCCGAAGTTGAGAAAGAACCTTTAGGCGGAAGGAAACGTTAGGGAACTTTTCCGTGTATTAAACTTTAATAAGCTTTTTTATAGCTTCTAGTTTATAAGGGTTTGAAGAGCGATAATGTCCTTATAAGATCCCGTCGCGGGTACGACTACAGCGAAAGTCATTTTTTTCCCTTCTTTTTCTCAACGACAGGACCGGATCGTATCAGTTTTGAAATACAAGATGTGCATAGAGCACAAAGTCTTTGGAAAATCTGTTACCACGTTGCAGGTTGTTGTATTCTTTAGAATCTAGTCCAGAACTTACTGTCACGAGCACTGTGGTTGGGAAAAGATTTCATTCTGGCACTTTTTTTTTGTGGGAACAGGGCGCTCCTGACGCTGACAGAATGCTGGACAAGGCATAAAATCTTTGACAAATAAAGGTTTTGGGGCGGGCTCCGCTGTGAGTTTTCTTTCTTTTTGTTTCAAACGGAATTAGAGTGAATGCTTGTAACGGATCGATTGCTTACCTGGTGTGTACAGAGGACGTACGAGAAGGTGGAAAACGACTGGTCATATGTACACCCATGGATATCAAATACTAATAGCGTTTCCCCAATCCTGACTGCTGACAAAGAAACTATGGGACACGAGAAATATCCACTGACACTGACAAAAGACCCGAAAGTCTAAGGAAATCTGAGGTCGGTGACAGTACGTGAACGATGTATTGATGAGGGATGATAGTCTAAGATTGACAGAGACGGAAACTAATCTAAGTGTTTCTTCCACCTCCGTTGATCACCTATCCGTCTCGCTTATCTACTCGCAATTTCACAGCGTTTCCGGACGCAACTGCTATTGCATACACAGAAAAAACCCGCCAAGGCTATCTTTTGTATGGCATGCAATAGTGGTCGCGTCCGGAAACGTCAAAAAACTACGAGTATCACCTATGTGTGGCTTGACTAGCGCCACGCGCCACAACTTCGGTCGCAACATGCAGCTCGGCTAGGGCCGGGGTACTTGGGTCAAATTGCTTCTCAAAAAAGGCGTAAGAATCACATTTACCCGATCCGTTGTGGTGTAATGGTTAGCATCAGTCGCTCTCACCGACTAGATCGGGGTTCAATTCCCCGCAACGGAATCACTCTGTCGCCAAGTCGTTGCCGGACTCTGCTCTGAGCCTTGACTGACGTTGCAGATTGTTTTTGTATTTTTCGTGGTTTCCCGGTGCTTGTATCTGGTTCGGCCCTTGGGATTCGGGCTTTGCCCGCGGGAGAAATCGATTTGTTATTTCGTTGATTTCATACTCCGACGGTGCGTGGTAATTGTAAGGTGTTACTGTAGCTATCGCCCTCGAAAACAACGATTATCATCACGGATTATAATTACTAGTGAGGGGTACATGATCTGAGAATTATTCGGTAAATCAAGAAACCGATGAATTTAAGTATGCTGGGAGGGGAGTTTCCAGCGGCTATGAAACAATGAGCTTGTTATCACGGTGGAAAAGGTGGAGTGTCTATAAATATAGAAATGTGGTGGAGATATCATTTCCAGTAGTTACTAGGCCTAGGGAGTGCACGCGGGTATGTTCGTATTGGCTGGATGCCGTTGGGATATGTATAAAATGGGGGAGGGGTGGGGGTTGATACATGGGGTCATCTGGGGACAAGGAGCGACATCGAGAATTATTACCGTTTGCTTGGTAGTGGAGTGACCGGACGCGGGAGGGTGGCTGTTCGGAAATTAAGCGTGCTGTAATGCTGATTGGCTTGTGTAGTTTCTTTTGCACAAGGCACTCGAATGCCAGTAATCAACCATACTTTTGGTCCTTTCCTGGGCGGGAGAGTAGGGTAGTGGCCATGCGGAGGACAATCATCGGAAACATGCTTGTAGTGGCAGGATATCTCTTCTCGCAATTTTAGTGGCATTGTAAGCTGGTTGTTTATCATGACTAGCATTAGCAATATATACACCCGTACACCTTAAATACCTAGGGAGTAGTCATCCAGCTTCACGCGGAACTTAAGATAAACCTCCTCTTTCCCGGAGGGATAAACTTCTTCCGGTGGTCTGTATTGATATCCGGATCCATGAATCCATAGTAAACTCAAGTAAGACGGAGGAAGATAAGGTATTGTAGTATTAGTGCCTTGATGCCCTCAACCTCCTCCTCTTGTTCGCATATATGTCAGGCTTACCTGAGTTAAGGGGGGTATGTCTCTGGTCGTATGTTTTAGCCCTTCGAAGAAAATGGAGACATAGACATCGTCCGTAAGAATCAAAGGAAAAAAGAAGACTGAAAATAGCCTCTAGCTTGGAACAACTAGTGTTCCACGTATTACCTCAGTCTATCGCCAGGCAAGTCGGCGGCAATGATAGCGTGAACCAGATTTCTCTCCAATCTACACCGATCTCCAGGACGGAAACCGATAAACAGACGCGACGCCGGGGATGAAAAGATTCTTCATCGCCGGGCTATGGGAAGAGTGGAATCTGCGAGTTTGATACCGAAGCGAGATGGCCCCGGGATTGGGGGGGGGATCGCGTTGTAGTTCGTCTGGTTCGGGGGTTAGACACAACGTTAGACATAGTCTATAGCTACGATGTCTTTCTGACCGCAAAGGACGATAGAAACACCCGGAGTTCACCGTGGTGTGTTTTGTCTCGGCCAGGACTGAGTTGTGCGAGACTCGCTATTTTGATATTCCCGAGAGACTGCGCTCTAGAAGGAATCGAAGCTTCGGTAGAAAACCTACCAGATCATTGGGCGAGGGCGTTTTAGTTTATGGGGCGAATACCGCGGTCGGAGTCCCTTTATTTAGGGATGGGGTGCACTCTACTACTGCAGGAAATACATATTCCCAGCTCTTACTGCCGCGTAGAGGTGTGTGCAGAGCTGGCCTCGGCGTTTCGAGATAAGCATCGCTCCCTCAAGTCTGGCGCAGGTATAAATTATCCGAGAAATATCCCAGGTGCCAGTCGAAAGAGTTGCACTTGTGTAGTTCTGGGACGCCGGGCGGATATCAGATGATCAGATCTCTTTAAATTTCCGCCGTGAAGCTACCGCTGGATAAGTTTCGTTTCATTACCGAGTATGTATGGAGCTGCTGGTACTCCATGATGACACTCAGTGCCGTACAACACCGGTATCAATCTCCATATCTCCTTCTCTCAGCTCCAGCTCTTGAGCCTGGAGCCAGAAGACGATCAGTAGTCTCCCCTCATCTCGCGATAACGGAGGAGGCCTTTTCGGGATTTAGCCCTCGGGATAGGGCTCACCCAAGATCTTGGGCAGTGATCTAGGTTCCGCGGGAGTTTGTGATGAGGTCGCCCTGCGGGCTTGGAGGTGGTAACTGGAGCGCTGGAAAATGGTGTGGGGAGCTTCGATAGGTACCGCAGCAGAGACCTGAGGGCTGCAGGAGGTCCTTTGTACGGTGTTAGAAGCTTCGGAGAAGGGTGCAGGAGACAGAGCTATGGTTGGCGCATCTGGCCATTTTTGGGGGGGGGGGGGAGTAGACTTGTAATGGTTGTCGGCGTGGTATGGACAGGTGGTCGCGGAGGTGGGGTAGGTTGGTGAGAGAAACGGTGCTGGTGGGGAGGAGGGGGAAGCTAGTATGGGGAGAGAGAAAACTGTGACTCTGGTCGAAAGGAGACCGAGCCGGGACCATTGTATATATTGGCGTTGAAAGAGGGAGGCGGGGGGTGAGGCGGGTATCGGCCAGTGTGGTCTTTTCGTTGGGTGGATCTGTGGAATTAGTGGTTGTGTCGATATTTGAAGTTGAATTGGTTCAAAATAAGGAAAAAGAATTTAAAGAACTCCAAGAACAAGTAAAATTCGAAGGACCCAAAAGATTCGAAAAGTCGAAAATTATAGAAACTGTCGACTCAACCCTAACCCTGGTTTCCTATAGAATCATGTACCCAACCGAACAATGTTTCAAAACCTCCAGATAAGAAAAACCCAATTAAGGAGAAATTAAGATCTATGGTAGACTTAGCGTAAGTTTGTGCTCCGCAGGAAGTTGGTTTTTAGGAGCTTAATGGGCGGATGCCGAAATTACTCTGATGACGAGATGAACGGGACAGGTTTCTTCATGTCGCTCCTTCCTCAATTATGAGGAAAGAAATTATGTGTTCTCTCATGATGAATGATCGCTCCTAAAATCGTGTTGTGGCCTCACAATTGTCTGCCTAAACACAAGCACTCACTCGCCGAGTGCGATAATATGACGTTGCTAACCGGCATGTAAGACCTACCTCAACCTCACAAACCTTGCAGGCAACGACAAACGACAAACCACAACCACCAACACAAAAAACTCCACCCCCCCGCCGTCTACACTCCACCCCTCTCATCGCCGGTATCACCGCATGCCTAAACGCTCTGTTGAAAGCACAGACTACTGTCAGTTGCCTGCCCACTCGCCACACGCCGCCGTTGGAAGGCACATGTCGCTAAAACCAAACGAGCCGCCGGAGGCGCGGGAGATGGAAAGGGTGATGACATGGAGGCTTGGGTAGAGGACATGAACGCCGCAGAATTTATGGGATGAATGGGACTGCTGTAGCTATACTGTATCTTCATCAAGATGATAGCAGTGGGGCGTACACCGATGCATCTACCATTAACCCCCAACCACCACCGTGGAATGATCAATACCACCACGGGTACAAGCGACGATAGTGAAGGGGACATCGAAGATGGATCTATCACTGGGTAGGAAAGTGGACCCTGGTGCGGGACAGCATGGAGCTGTGCACGGCAGTTTTGGATTGGTGGGTACAAATCTTCAAAATGAATGTGGGTGTGAGACCGGAATGAGGCTAACGAAGCGGCGATCAGGTGGCAGGAGAGAAATAAGGGTGAAATGAGATAGGAAGGGAGGAGGGATATCAGGGAGATGGAGAACGTTGAATTTATGTTCCGGGTTGTACTCGGAGAAGGCTAAGACTTGTCATCGCCGGGTGTCACAACCCCGATTTACAATGCGTAAACTCACCATTAGCTTACGAACGCTAGCATCACCGACTGCTCCAGTACCGGAAAAAAAAAATCGCGCGAACTTCTCATTATAGTAGCTGCACATGCTGCAATGCTCTACGACTTCGCGCGCTTCCCGCCCCTGGTAGAGGGTGGAATAGGTAATGCCGCAGGCGGAAAAAAATCCCACAGCAGAGATTGGCTGGAAAAAAAAGATGGTAGTCTGTTCATGGGGGGGGGGGGAGCTTGGATGGACGGAAAGTGGACGCGGAATTTTCGTTCTACCAGATTCATGGTGAGTTGAGCAGAAAGGGGGGGGGGGGAAAAGAGCAAAGGTTCGGAAGCTAATCGGAAGGGAATTAGGTGCCGATGAGATGAAATTATTGTTGGACTGAATACAATACCGCACCATAGACAGAAAACTGAAGGATGTAATTTTTTCTTCTTTTTTTTCTTTGCGGGGGGGGGGGGGGGGGGCGGACATGGGTACTGAGTTCTCTCGTTTGAGGATAATGGTGGACCTTGAGCGTAAAGAAAGGATGAAGCATTACGCGGCAGGGAATAATCGAGGACTACGCGGGCTTGAAGGGAAAAGATGGAAGAATCAGTTCCACGGGATATAACTGCTAGATGGCATGGACATTACCACCAGACTCGTCATCATTGACGCCAACATCGACTCCCGTACACATAGCTGCAATAGAAACCTCCCTCCTGGAAAAAAGTCATTAATACGACCAGCATGGAGAACTCTTTCGCCGAGAGGAAAAATACGTTGTTCTCAAAGGAAGAAGCTTTGTGTTTGCAGCACTCCCGAGCAGTGAAATAGCTGCTAGGATCTAAATACTGGCACTGGTTGTGGGGTGAAATCGAAGCTCAAGAAAAATGAGGGTACGAGATAGGTTTTTGTGGGCGGAGAACTCGGATCCTTAAAATGATTATTGGGTGATGGGGGTATAGGCGGAGAGGGGGGGGTTGAGGCAGGGATGTTTAATGGTGGTAATGGTTATGGTTTCTTCTTCGAATATGGGAAGCCAGCGATGAGGATGCGAGCAATCATGGGGAACTCAAGACTACTGGATGGAAAATGCTGTCACCGCGGTTGAGAGATGGAAAATTACTGGCGGATCATCTAGAATAGTTCATGAACGTCGGCCTATCATACAATGCCCACCACACAAAAAAGCAAAGATATCTGAGGAGTACAAAAGGGAAGTATTAGTTGTGTGGGAGGGATTATTTGTACTAGGAGATTTAATTCAATTATGCGAATCATCTTTGTCTTGGGCAGGGCCATTTCTAGTTCTTTTGCGTGCTGGCGGGTATTTCCACCCAGAGGCTGTATCAATTCTGGCCTGCAACACCTCCGGCTTACGAAACGTGAGAGTTGTATTGCCCACACTCTTGGTTTCTCTCGCCCACATGGATCCAGGCCGGCGCCATAATGGTGTGAGCCCAAGGTTGGTTTTTTTTAGCAAGCAAAAAAAACATATCGATTTTGCCCTATACATAAAACCAGGGTTAGGGTTCTTCTAGGTTCCGTAGGAGTACGAGTGGACACCTGGACATATCTCTGCGACCAGCTCTAGAGTTGGGGCGTCATTCTCGAGGGACGGTATTGTTTTCATTGGTGATCACCGAGAACCAAAATCCTTGATAAAATCAGGCGGACCATCCGAGTGAGCAAGGCGCAAAGTAGTGAGGTGTGAGGGTAACAACGGACGAGAAACTCGAATGGAGAGCAAGAAACGCCGAAAGTATTAATTTGGAAATTCTGTTCAGGCTAATTTGCTGCATGATTCGTTATCAGCTAGGCACCATGCTGTGTCCAAGCATCCACTGTACTCAAGTTTCAGGTGTCCAAACTCGATTATATGGGGAACGCTGATTATGTAATAAGCGTAGAGAGCCTCGAGAGAGATGTGTATTAATAGACGGTGGCAACAATGAGCGGGGATACTAACATAACATACAGGGCAATCGTTACTCCAGCCGTGACTTTGGCAGCGGTGCTGCTAACCAAAACTCGTACCACTATAGCAACAGTGAGTTCCTCTCTACATCTATCTATGGCCGACCTTGATTGTTTTGTACTGACTGTACTCGTTATGTATAGAGGACAGTTCTTATTATTATAGTAATTCAAATGTATAGTTTGGTGTCTATGCTATTTCTTATATGTTATTTCAGGTTTAGCTTACATACTCTACTTTAGGGCTCCGAGTATTATAACGATGGGGAGGGCAACGCTGTTTATGTTCCCCCAAGCTCTGGGTCCAGCGGTACGGCAAAGAAGTAAGGTGTACTTTGGGAGTGGGACGGAAGATACAAGACCCGATCTATCATAGCATGACAGATCCCCCCTTGTAGTTTAAATAAATATCAACTGCGCCTACCATTTCGTGAAATTTAGATCAAGCTTTGAGATAGCGATGTGAATCTAGAAAGGGTTTTGCTCGGAATGTGTTTGGGGAAATGCCAATGCTAAGCGATAGTTCTGTAGCTTTTAAACTTGTAATATTGTAAACCGGATTCCGCTCGCTGAGTGACTGATGATGCCACTAAGACGAGGCGGAATCCTACCCTATTTATACATATTGGAACCTATGCCAAGGCCCGCTTTCTAATACTAAAGAGATAACGATAATAGAATAAGACAATCAACCCGAAGATAACCCCAGTAGAAAAGCGCCCCCGCATAGTTCCGTTCCTCCATTCTAATTCTGACACGTAACCATAAACCCCGCAATTGCCAGTAACCGAGCTGTATCATGCTATTGTCCTAGAGCTACTTCCCTAAGTAGAATGGCCTGCAGCCATAAGCCCCGCTTCTATTCCGTTCCGGGTGAGACACCCAATAGTAAGCGTGCCCTCACAACAGCCTAATACTAGTGTGGTTGCACCCGGTGCCCCCACACCCCTCGATACCTTTCTATGCTGGTTCCTTCGTTACCCGACCGTACTCGCCTCACCACTCATCACTCGTATTATCCTTATTCCTTGACTTAGGAGCAGTGTTCGTGTTTCCTATAACACTACTCCCCCTTCCTAGACGTCGCCCTCGACCGTTAAAACCTCTCTATGATAAAAACCCTTTGGGAAAAGTCATAGAGTAGGAAAGGTATCGAGCTAGTCTTCCCTAGTCCGCTGTCGTTTCGGGGGCCGACTCGAGTCGATGACTGGCCCTTGGCTCCGTGTATGGGGCCGAATATTCGTGGTTGGTTTGAAGTTCTCATCTAAGAGCGCTTCTTGAGGATCGGGTGTTGCGAGTCGTTTTCGTGTATTCTGTTGCCTGCCAGGGTTGGGATCCTCTCGATAAGGTCGCAACAACATCTCGTGGAATACGTCATGAACCTTCCATTCTGCCGGAAGATTCAACCTATAAGCCCTATTTCCTACAGCCGCGGCGACCTCGAAGGGGCCTGTAAACTTGTCCGACCATTTATTGTAACCCCCGAGGTTCCGAGTATCCAGCAAAACCTTTTGACCGATTGTGAACCGCTGAACTGCTGGCCCTGGCCTTGACGCCATCCTGTCAAAGGTCTTCTGTAGCGTGTCTCTCGCCGACTCATGGGCTAGGAGAAGGTCTTCCAGGTAGGTGCTTCCCTTGGCATCCAGCTGTCCGATTTCTACATCCGTTGGCCAATCTGTTCGTGGGTGGAAACCATAGTTACAGTAGAACGGCGATTGTCCTGTCGACGAGTGTTTCGCATTATTATATGCATACTCGCAAATCGGTAGTAGGTCCTTCCATCTCTTTCCTGTTCCGGCGGTATAGGCCCGGATGTAGGATTCGAGGTGCTGGTTGGTCTTTTCTGTTTGTCCATCCGTCTGTGGGTGGAACGAGGTCGAGAGTCTTCTACGAATCCCTAGTCGTTTTGTAATCGCAGCCCAGAATGCCGATACGAACTGTGTTCCCCTATCAGAGACAATGCTCCTAGGAAGTCCGTGAAAGCGCCAAATGTCCTTGACAAAGGCGTTAGCGGTCTGTTCCGCGTTGATTCCCGTCATTGGAATGAAGTGAGCCATTTTCGTAAAACGGTCCACGACTACCAATACGTTACGGAATCCTGATTTCTCCTTTGGCATTTCTACTACGAAATCCATTGAGATATCAGTCCAAGGTGTGGTGGCTAACTCTAGGGGTTGAGGGAGTGACAAGTGTCTCCGACGTTGCTTGGCTCTCTGGCACACGTCGCAAGTCTTAACGAAGTTGGCTACATCCGTGGACATCCCTGGCCACCAGTAGTTCCTATCGATCAACTCAAGGGTTTTATCCCTTCCTAGATGCCCCGCTACGGGTCTGTCGTGATGATCCTCAATGACTTGTCTGACCGTGTATCCTGGCACTACCCAACGACCATCGTGGGTGGCCTCATTCGATCCCGGGGTCCATTCAGTGGCAAGCTCCGTTATTACGGCATCAGCTTCCTCTGTCCCGAAGACTTCAAGGTTTGCGTCAGGGAGAGGTTCATCCCGGAACACTCTCCGAACCCATTGTCTGTCCTGTTCATACCAGTCTTGTAGTGGCTGTGTTTGGGGAAATGCCAATGCTAAGCGATAGTTCTGTAGCTTTTAAACTTGTAATATTGTAAACCGGATTCCGCTCGCTGAGTGACTGATGATGCCACTAAGACGAGGCAGAACCCTCCCTATTTATACATGTTGGAACCTATGCCAAGGCCCGCTTTCTAATACTAAAGAGATAACGATAATAGAATAAGATAATCAACCCGAAGATAACCCCAGTAGAAAAGCGCCCCCGCGTAGTTCCGTTCCTCCATTCTAATTCCGACACGTAACCATAAACCCCGCAATTGCCAGTAACCGAGCTGTATCATGCTATTGTCCTAGAGCTACTTCCCTAAGTAGAATGGCCTGCAGCCATAAGCCCCGCTTCTATTCCGTTCCGGGTGAGACACCCAATAGTAAGCGTGCCCTCACAACAGCCTAATACTAGTGTGGTTGCACCCGGTGCCCCCACACCCCTCGGTACCTTTCTATGCTTGTTCCTTCGTTACCCGACCGTACTCGCATCACAACCCATCACTCATATTATCCCTGTTCCTTGACTTAGGAGCAGTGTTCGTGTTTCCTATAACACTACTCCCCCTTCCTAGACGTCGCCCTCGACCGTTAAAACCTCTCTATGATAAAAACCCTTTGGGAAAAGTCATAGAGTAGGAAAGGTATCGAGCTAGTCTTCCCTAGTCCGCTGTCGTTTCAGAGGTCGTCTCGAGTCGGTGACGGGCCCTTGGCTCCGCGTATGGGGCCGAGTGTTGGTGACCGGTTTGAAGTTCTCATCTAAGAGTGCCTCTTGAGGGTCGGGTGTTGCGAGTCGTTTTCGTGTGTTTTGTTGCCTGCCCGGGTTGGGGTCCTCTCGATAAGGTCTTAGCAACATCTCGTGGAATACGTCATGAACCTTCCATTCTGCCGGAAGATTCAATCTATAAGCCCTGTTTCCTACAGCCGCGGCAACCTCGAAGGGGCCTGTAAACTTGTCCGACCATTTATTGTACCCGCCGAGGTTCCGAGTATCCAGCAAAACCTTTTGTCCGATTGTGAATCGCTGAACTGCTGGCCCTGGCCTTGACGCCATCCTGTCAAAGGTCTTCTGCAGCGTGTCTCTGGCTGACTCATGGGCTAGGAGAAGGTCTTCCAGGTAGGTGCTTCCCTTGGCATCCAGCTGTCCGATTTTCGCATCCGTTGGCCAATCTGTTCGCGGGTGGAAACCATAGTTACAGTAGAACGGCGATTGTCCTGTCGACGAGTGTTTCGCATTATTGTATGCATACTCGCAAATCGGTAGTAGGTCCTTCCATTTCTTTCCTGTTCCGGCGGTATAGGCCCGGAGGTAGGATTCGAGGTGCTGGTTGGTCTTTTCTGTTTGTCCATCCGTCTGTGGGTGGAACGAGGTCGAGAGTCTTCTACGAATCCCTAGTCGTTCTGTGACCGCAGCCCAGAATGCCGATACGAATTGTGTTCCCCTATCAGAGACAATGCTCCTAGGAAGTCCGTGAAAGCGCCAAATGTCCTTGACAAAGGCGTTAGCGGTCTGTTCCGCATTGATTCCCGTCATTGGAATGAAGTGAGCCATTTTCGTAAAACGGTCCACTACTACCAATACGTTACGGAATCCTGATTTTTCCTTTGGCATTTCTACTACGAAATCCATTGAGATATCAGTCCAAGGTGTGGTGGCTAACTCTAGGGGTTGAGGGAGTGACAAGTGTCTCCGGCGTTGCTTGGCTCTCTGGCATACATCGCAAGTCTTGACGAAGTTGGCTACATCCGTGGACATTCCTGGCCACCAGTAGTTCCTATCGATCAACTCGAGGGTTTTATCCCTTCCTAGATGCCCCGCTACGGGTCTGTCATGATGATCCTCGATGACTTGTCTAACCGCGTATCCTGGCACTACCCAACGACCATCGTGGGTGGCCTCATTCGATCCCGGGGTCCATTCAGTGGCAAGCTCCGTTATTACGGCATCAGCTTCCTCTGTCCCGAAGACTTCAAGGTTTGCGTCAGGGAGAGGTTCATCCCGGAACACTCTCCGAACCCATTGTCTGTCCTGTTCATACCAGTCTTGTAGTGGCTGAGGCAGCTCAGTACCTGGTATGTCGTACCACTGATCCAACGGAGTCCATCCTTCTTCGGGGTTGCCAATGATTTCAGGGCCAGTTCCTACACTGGTCCGTGATTTTCTGACAAATTGTTCTGCGCTGAGCAACTGTTTTACGGGTTGTTCACGCATTACTCCCCCTTCCATAGCGAACTCTGGGCGCCTTGTAAGTGCATCTGGCTTGCCATTCTTTTCGCCTGGTCGGTAATGAATCCTGAAGCGAAAAGGTGCTATCTTTTCGGCCCATCTGGCTTGTCTTCTCGACAACTTCTTGGTCGTTGTGAAGTACTGTAGGTTCTGATGATCCGAATGTATCTGGATAGGGATGTCTGTTCCTTCCAGCCAATGTCTCCAAGTCAAGAGAGCAGAAACTATAGCGAGCATCTCCTTGTCATAGATCTCGTAGTTTACCTCTGCCTCGTTGAACTTGCGAGAGTGGTAAGCTACCGGGTGTAGAATACCGTCCTCGAACACCTGAGAGAGTACTGCGGCCTCCGCCCAGTCGCTCGCATCAGTTTCTATGATCGCTTCGCGGTGCTCGTCATAGTGTCGTAGTATTGGAGCAGACGTAAATCTCTCCTTGAGTTCGTCGAAAGCGCTTTGCTGTTCACTGCTCCATCGCCATACGGAACCTTTCTTTAAGAGGTCGGTCATTGGTCGGCAAACTTCGGAGTACCTGTGGATGAACCGTCGTAGGAAGTTGGCGAACCCGAGGAAACATTGAAGTTCCTTGACCTTGGTGGGTGGTAACCATTCCGTGATTGCCTTCACCTTCTTGGGTGAGACCTGATTCCCTTTTCCTGATAGTACAAATCCCAGGAATTCTACCTCCTGTCTGTACCATTCCGTTTTCTCGAGGTTCCCGTATAGATGGTTTTGTTGCAGTCGCTCCAATATCTTCTTCACAAGAGTCGTATGCTCTTCCTTAGTCTTTGAATATATTAGGATATCATCCAAGTAGACTACTACGCCTTGATCTAGAAGATCCTTGAATATGGTATTGACCATGACCTGGAACGACGCCGGTGCATTGGTTAAGCCAAAAGGCATTACCCTATATTCGAAGTGGCCGTACTTCGTTCTGAAAGCTGTTTTCCATTCCTCACCAGCGGCAATCCTAATCAAGTTATAGCCATTTTTCAGGTCTATCTTGGTGAAGAATTCTGCTCCTTTCGTCGAATCGGCCAACTCTGTCATGAGTGGAAGGGGGTAGCGATTCTTGACCGTGATAGCATTTAAGCCACGAAAGTCTACGCATAACCTCAGTTTTCCATTGGCTTTCTTCACGAACAGGATCGGTGCTGCTGCCGGGCTGGTGGAGGGGACTATTTTGCCAGAGGCTAGCATTTCGTCCAAGTACTCCCGGAGTGCCTTTTGTTCCACTGGGGAGAGCGCATAGATCGGTCCCCATGGAGGCTGCTTTCCTTCCATAAGGGGAATGGTATGGTCCCATTCAGAGTGATCAGGTAGTCGATCGGCTCCCTCCTTGGAGAAGACGTCGACGAAGTCCTGGTACTCCATCGGTATAGCACTAGCGAGAGCCTCGCCTACCAATGCCCTTGCCCAGAAGGGATGTTGCTCGATCATCGTCTGTGTTTCGGGTGATGCCTTCAACAGCCTGATGACCAGCTCTTCTGGTTCTTCTTCGTATATATCATACATGGTCCTGAAGCATCCCTTCACTTGACAATTGATGTTGTCGAAGGTGACCTTGTTCTGACCCCAATGTATGGTAGGTTGATGCTCCTTGAGCCATCGATGTGGTATGACGAGGTCTTCTCCTGCGAATGAGCCAACCTCACAGACGATGTCTCTGTCTAGATGGTTGCCGACGCGGAGGGTAAGGGATTGGGTGATGTGAGTGCCGGAGTTAGGCATAGGGGTACCGTCAGCCTGTCTGATGATGAGGGGCTTGGGTCGAGGTTGAGTTGGGATCTTGAGACGGTGGACACAGTTCCAGGACATAACCCAGTCCTCTGTTCCGCTGTCTAGGAGTGCGTTGACCATTTCTGCATGTTGGGTACTCGTTGCGGGGTGGCTCCAAGAGATTTCAATCTCAAGGCGGGTTTCTTGGTTGTGTGAAGACATGTTTGTATGTTTTGAAAATGTAAGGTAAGGTGGGTTGTTCTTGATGTTGATAGTTCTTGTTCCGAGCGCGGGGCGAGGGAGTTTATATAGAAAATTCGAGCGTTGATCAAATCATAGTACGACACTTATGCACCAGGCGTTTTCGGAATGTGACCCCGCTTCTTGAAATGTGTGTAGAGAGGATTTAGATTGCGCAAAATAACAAAACCGATAGAACATAACATAACCCGATCCCTTCGAAAGTCTTCCTTCCAAAACAGAATAGAAAAGCCGTAATCCAACATAGAATAAAACACCGCATAAATAGAAATACCCAATCAATTTAGTCCTCCAAATTCGTAATCCTTGCCCTAAATGCCTCATTTTGTGGCCCCAATTTTCGTTTCTTATCACCCTCCCTTCCGTGGTCCTTTCTCCCGGAAGGATATTCTTTTCTCTTCAGGTTCGTCATCCTGACCTTACTCGTCGCCACGCAATCCTTTACGAAGTGGTTATCTCTACCACAACGGAAACACTTTCCTTCCTTCTGCCATTTCTCCTTTTCTTCTTTGGTGACACCTAAGTCATCCGAGGTCTTGGAGTTGTTGGCTGATGCGGGAAAAGTTTTCCGAGGATTTGCGTTGTTGCGCGATTTCCGCCGTTCCGTTTTCTCCTCGCGAGGTTTCACGGTGTCTTTACCTCGCAGGATTTCCTTCCGAGCCTTCACCTCGTGGTCCTTACGTCCAACTTTTCGTACCCAGGCTAACCAGTCCACGAAATCATTTGGTTCCTCAATCGCATTGGAGAGCCGTTGTTCCAGCGAGGAGTTTATTCCTGTTAGGATCATGGATCTCATGACAACTGGTCCAACTCGTGCGTCCCATTCTAGGTTCTGCATCTCGTTGATGTAGTCGTCGATTGGGCCAGTTTGCCGGAGTCTGTCCATCTTCTGCTTGGCCTGTTCCTGACTTGTGCGGTTGCCATATTGAGTGCGGAGCTCTTGCTTGAACCGTTCCCAGGTTCCGATACTTCTGTCCACAGCCAACCTCTCCGTAAAATTCCGCCAGAAGTTTGCCGTACTACCGGTAAACTCGAGGGATGCCCACATAATCTTGGTACCATCATCCCATTGGACCTTCTTCTGGAGACTGATTAGGATTTCCATCTGATCGATCCAGAGTCTTACGTCCTGATCGGCTCTTCCGGAGAAGGGAATGTTGGCCTTTTTGGGTGCATCACCTACGGTGGCACGAGAGGGGTGCGAGAGTTCTTGCTCTCGTTGGCGCTTCCTTTCCTGTCTTCGTTTCTTGCGTTCCAGCCGCCTGCGGCGTTCGCCTTCCGAATCTGAGGAATCCGATGGCGATGATCCGGGTGCTTCCGGGGCGTTTCCTCCCTTATTGCCATTCCCGTTACCTCCACCTTGTGCTTCTTGACCTCCTTGCTTCCCTTGTTGGCTTTGGTCTTCGAGGCCTTCACTGGATTCGGAGCCAGCTGGAGGGACGACTGGTTGTTGGGGAGGTGGTTGGGGAGGTGGGCCTGATCCGCCGCCACCTGCTTCTGGGGCCAGTGGTTTTTCCGCAGCCGCTTTACGGGCTGTTTCCTTCATCTGCTCCACCATTTCTTCTAAGGCCGTCTTTGTTCCGGAGAACCCATCTACCAAGGAGACCTGCTGCTGCATGGTCCTTTCCAATTGTGCTAGTGTGGCTGCTACGCCTTCTGGAACTTGGGCTGGACCATCTTTCGGCAGTCTTTGAATCCAGTCAGCCAGCATGGTTATGTGCTGGGCCTGCTCTTCCTGCCGCTGTTGATGGGTCCTAGTAGTGGTGACGATCTGCTCCAAGACTTGGCCGAGGTTCGTAGTAGTTGCGGCTGTCTCTGCCCGCACTTGCGCGAGGATATACCCTTCTCGGCGCTCCCGTTCTTCTTGGTCCTGGTTGAACTTCATCTGCAATTCGCGGATGAGTTTGGTCTGCTCTTCGTGCTGCCGGGTAAGCTGCGCCGCGTGCTGCCGAGTAATTTCCCTGATTGCGGGCAGGTCTTGGACGCTCACAGTGAGGTCTCCAAGTCCGCGACTCAGTTGCTGAACCACTGGGGCTCCTCTCCGTTCGATTTCCTGCCCGATGATTTCTCCAAAGGGATGCTCGATACGGCGTTCTTCCACGTCCATATTCGTGTCCTCGTCGTCGTCCATTACCCTGTGGTCCGAGGGCCTCGGAATAGAAGATCGTTCTCTGATTGGCGTCTTGTACGGGGAATAGTCTCGGTAGTCCCCTTGCCTGCGGGAGCGGGGTTGGCCATAGGATGCGGCCGGCTGAGTCGATCTGAAGAGGTCGCTGATTGGCATGTCCAGATCCCTCCTGTGGCGCCGTCTCGCCTGGGTCTCGACTATACCTCGATCTCTCACGGTGATCGAGCTCTCCATGTTGTAGTCTTCCTCCATTGGTTGCTGATGACCCCTTGACATCGCTAAGTTGCTCGATTCTGAGTTGTGGCTGTCTCCTGCACCAGGGTTGAGCGACGAACCAAGGGACGGAGTGAGCTAATCCGTAGGATTGCTGATTGAGGGTGACTTTAATGGGGAAGAGTTCGGGATAGTTGAGGATCTCCGGGTCCTGTTCTTCGAATGTGCAAGTAGTACCTGCTTCGGCAAAAAACCCGGCGTATTCGAGGTATCCGCAATAGAGGTGTTCGGCACTGCCTCTGCGAACAACAAAAGAGGTAGTGCAAGTAAAGTTGTTGATAGCTGCTGTTGCTACTCGAGGATGCATACGGTATCAAAGAGTCCTTCTAATAGACTACTTTCTTATTCTTTTACTTGAGCGCACGGTGACTATCCGCCACAAACAAAATACTCTCAAGTATTGGTCTAAGCAAGTAGTTGTCTTATCGGGACGTTGATAATATGCGATCGATAAAATAATAGCGTAGTGGATAAGGTACAATATAGTGTTTGGGGAAATGCCAATGCTAAGCGATAGTTCTGTAGCTTTTAAACTTGTAATATTGTAAACCGGATTCCGCTCGCTGAGTGACTGATGATGCCACTAAGACGAGGCAGAACCCTCCCTATTTATACATGTTGGAACCTATGCCAAGGCCCGCTTTCTAATACTAAAGAGATAACGATGATAGAATAAGATAATCAACCCGAAGATAACCCCAGTAGAAAAGCGCCCCCGCGTAGTTCCGTTCCTCCATTCTAATTCCGACACGTAACCATAAACCCCGCAATTGCCAGTAACCGAGCTGTATCATGCTATTGTCCTAGAGCTACTTCCCTAAGTAGAATGGCCTGCAGCCATAAGCCCCGCTTCTATTCCGTTCCGGGTGAGACACCCAATAGTAAGCGTGCCCTCACAACAGCCTAATACTAGTGTGGTTGCACCCGGTGCCCCCACACCCCTCGGTACCTTTCTATGCTTGTTCCTTCGTTACCCGACCGTACTCGCATCACAACCCATCACTCATATTATCCCTGTTCCTTGACTTAGGAGCAGTGTTCGTGTTTCCTATAACAGGCTGAGGCAGCTCAGTACCTGGTATGTCGTACCACTGATCCAACGGAGTCCATTCTTCTTCGGGGTTGCCAATAATTTCAGGGCCAGTTTCTACGCTGGTCCGTGATTTTCTGACAAATTGTTCTGCGCTGAGCAACTGTTTTACGGGTTGTTCACGCATTACTCCCCCTTCCATAGCGAACTCTGGGCGCCTTGTGAGTGCGTCTGGCTTGCCATTCTTTTCGCCTGGTCGGTAATGAATCCTGAAGCGAAAAGGTGCTATCTTTTCGGCCCATCTGGCTTGTCTTCTCGACAACTTCTTGGTCGTTGTGAAGTACTGCAGGTTCTGATGATCCGAATGTATCTGGATAGGAATGTCCGTTCCTTCCAGCCAATGTCTCCAAGTCAGGAGAGCAGAAACTATAGCGAGCATCTCCTTGTCATAGATCTCGTAGTTTACCTCTGCCTCGTTGAACTTGCGAGAGTGGTAAGCTACCGGGTGTAGGATACCGTCCTCGAACACCTGAGAGAGTACTGCGGCTTCAGCCCAGTCGCTCGCGTCAGTTTCTATGATCGCTTCACGGTGTTCGTCATAGTGTCGTAGTATTGGAGCAGACGTAAATTTCTCCTTGAGTTCGTCGAAAGCGCCTTGCTGCTCACTGCTCCATCGCCATACGGAACCTTTCTTCAAGAGATCGGTCATTGGTCGGCAAACTTCGGAGTATCTGTGGATGAACCGTCGTAGGAAGTTGGCGAATCCGAGGAAACATTGAAGTTCCTTGACCTTGGTGGGTGGTAACCATTCCGTGATTGCCTTCACCTTCTTAGGCGAGACCTGGTTCCCTTTCCCTGATAGTACAAATCCCAGGAATTCTACCTCCTGTTTGTACCATTCCGTTTTCTCGAGGTTCCCGTATAGATGGTTTTGTTGCAGTCGCTCCAATATCTTCCTCACAAGAGTCGTATGCTCTTCCTTAGTCTTTGAATATATTAAAATATCATCCAAGTAGACTACTACGCCCTGATCTAGAAGATCCTTGAATATGGTATTGACCATGACCTGGAACGACGCCGGTGCATTGGTTAAGCCAAAAGGCATTACCCTATATTCGAAGTGGCCGTACTTCGTTCTGAAAGCTGTTTTCCATTCCTCGCCAGCGGCAATTCTAATCAAGTTATAGCCATTTTTCAGGTCTATCTTGGTGAAGAACTCTGCTCCTTTCGTCGAATCGGCCAGCTCTGTCATGAGTGGAAGGGGGTAGCGATTCTTGACCGTGATAGCATTTAAGCCACGAAAGTCTACGCATAGCCTCAGTTTTCCATTGGCTTTCTTCACGAACAGGATCGGTGCTGCTGCCGGGCTGGTGGAGGGGACTATTTTGCCCGAGGCTAGCATTTCGTCCAAGTACTCCCGGAGTGCCTTTTGTTCTACTGGGGAGAGCGCATAGATCGGTCCCCATGGAGGCTGCTTTCCTTCCATAAGGGGAATGGTGTGATCCCATTCAGAGTGATCAGGTAGTCGATCAGCTCCCTCCTTAGAGAAGACGTCGACTAAGTCCTGGTACTCCATCGGTATAGCACTAGCGAGAGTCTCGCCTACCAATGCCCTTGCCCAGAAGGGGTGTTGCTCGATCATCATCTGTGTCTCGGGTGACGACCTCAACAGCCTGATGACCAGCTCTTCTGAGTCCTCTTCGTATATATCATACATGGTCCTGAAGCATCCCTTCACTTGACAATTGATGTTGTCGAAGGTGACCTTGTTCTGTCCCCAATGTATGGTTGGTTGATGATCCTTGAGCCATCGATGTGGTATGACGAGGTCTTCTCCTGCGAATGAGGCAACCTCACAGACGATGTCTCTGTCTAGATGGTTGCCGACGCGGAGGGTAAGGGATTGGGTGATGTGAGTGCCGGAGTTAGGCATAGGGGTACCGTCAGCCTGTCTGATGATGAGGGGCTTGGGTCGAGGTTGAGTTGGGATCTTGAGACGGTGGACACAGTTCCAGGACATAACCCAGTCCTCTGTTCCGCTGTCTAGGAGTGCGTTGACTGTTTCTGCATGTTGGGTACTAGTTGCGGGGTGGCTCCAAGAGATTTCAATCTCAAGGCGGGTTTCTTGGTTGTGTGAAGACATGTTTGTATGTTTTTGGAAGTGTAAGGTAAGGGGGGTTGTTCTTCTGGATATAAGTGGGTTGATGTTGATAGTTCTTGTTCTGAGCGCGGGCGAGGGAGTTTATATAGAAAATTCGAGGGTTGATGAAGATCATAGTACAACACTTACGCACCAGGCGTTTCGGAATGTGACCCCGCTTCTCAAAGTGTGTGTAAAGAGAATTTAAATTGCGCGAAATAACAAAACCGATAGAACATAACATAACCCGATCCCTTAAGAAAGTCTTTTTCTCAAACAGAATGAAAGCCGTAACACAACATAGAATAAAACACCGCATAAATAGAAATACCCAATCAATTTAGTCCTCCAAATTCGTAATCCTTGCCCTGAATGCCTCATTTTGTGGCCCCAATTTCCGTTTCTTATCACCCTCCCTTCCGTGGTCCTTTCTCCCGGAAGGATACTCTTTTCTTTTCAGGTTCGTTAACCTGACCTTACTCGTCGCCACGCAATCCTTTACGAAGTGGTTATCTCTACCACAACGGAAACACTTTCCTTCCTTCTGCCATTTCTCCTTTTCTTCTTTGGTGACACCTAAGTCATCCGAGGTCTTGGAGTTGTTGGCTGATGCGAGAAAAGTTTTCCGGGGATTTGCGTTGTTGCGCGATTTCCGCCGTTCCGTTTTCTCCTCGCGAGGTTTCACAGTGTCTTTACCTCGCAGGATTTCCTTCCGAGCCTTCACCTCGTGGTCCTTACGTCCAACTTTTCGTACCCAGGCTAACCAGTCCACGAAATCTTCAGGCTCCTCAATCGCGTTAGAGAGCCTCTGTTCCAGCGAGGAGTTTATTCCTGTTAGGATGATGGACCTCATGACAACTGGTCCAACTCGTGCATCCCATTCCAGGTTCTGCATCTCGTTAATGTAGTCGTCGATTGGGCCAGTTTGACGGAGCTTGTCCATCTTCTGCTTAGCCTGTTCCTGACTCGTACGATTGCCATATTGGGTGCGAAGTTCCTGTTTGAACCGTTCCCAGGTTCCGATGCTTCTATCCACCGCCAACCTCTCCGTAAAGTTCCGCCAAAAGTTCGCCGCACTACCGGTAAACTCGAGGGATGCCCACATAATCTTGGTGCCGTCATCCCATTGGACCTTTTTCTGGAGACTGATTAGAATCTCCATCTGGTCGATCCAGAGTCTTACGTCTTGATCGGCTCTTCCGGAGAAGGGAATGTTGGCCTTTTTGGGTGCATCGCCTACGGTGGCGCGAGGGGGGTGCGAAAGTTCTTGCTCTCGTTGGCGCCTCCTTTCCTGTCCTGTCTTCGTTTTTTTTCGTTCCAGCCGCTTGCGGCGTTCGCCTTCCGAGTCTGAGGAATCCGATGGGGATGATCCGGGTGCTTCCGGGGCGTTACCTCCCTTATTGCCATTCCCATTACCTCCCCCTTGTGCTTCTTGACCTCCTTGCTTCCCTTGTTGGCTTTGGTCTTCGAGGCCTTCACTGGATTCGGAGCCAGCTGGAGGGACGACTGGTTGTTGGGGAGGTGGTTGGGGAGGTGGGCCTGATCCGCCGCCACCTGTTTCTGGGGCCAGTGGTTTTTCCGCAGCCGCTTTACGGGCTGTTTCCTTCATCTGCTCCACCATTTCTTCTAAGGCCGTCTTTGTTCCAGAGAACCCATCTACCAAGGAGACCTGCTGCTGCATGGTCCTTTCCAATTGTGCTAGTGTGGCTGCTACGCCTTCTGGGACTTGGGCTGGACCATCTTTCGGCAGTCTTTGAATCCAGTCAGCCAGCATGGTTATGTGCTGGGCCTGCTCTTCCTGCCGCTGTTGATAGGCCCTAGTAGTGGTGACGATCTGCTCCAAGACTTGGCCGAGGTTCGTAGTGGTTGCGGCTGTCTCTGCCCGCACTTGCGCGAGGATATACCCTTCTCAGCGCTCCCGTTCTTCTTGGTCCTGGTTGAACTTCATCTGTAATTCGCGGATGAGTTTGGTCTGCTCTTCGTGCTGCCGGGTAAGCTGCGCCGCGTGCTGCCGAGTAATTTCCCTGATTGCGGGCAGGTCTTGGACGCTCACAGTGAGGTCTCCAAGTCCGCGACTCAGTTGCTGAACCACTGGGGCTCCTCTCCGTTCGATTTCTTGCCCGATGATTTCTCCAAAGGGGTGCTCGATCCGGCGTTCCTCTACGTCCATATCCGTATCCTCGTCTTCGTCCGTTTCCCTGGGGACCGAGGGCCTCGGAATAGAAGATCGTTCCCTGATTGGCGTTTTGTACGGGGAATAATCTCGGTAGTTCCCTTGCCTGCGGGAGCGGGGTTGGCCATAGGATGCGGCCGGCTGAGTCGATCTGAAGAGGTCGCTGATCGGCATGTCCAGATCCCTCCTGTGGCGCTGTCTCGCCTGGGTCTCGACTATACCTCGATCTCTCACGGTGATCGAGCTCTCCATGTTGTAGTCTTCCTCCATTTGTTGCTGATGACCCCTTGACATCGCTAAGTTGCTCGATTCTGAGCTGTGGCTGCCTTCTGCACCAGGGTTGAGCGACGAACCAAGGGACGGAGTGAGCTAATCCGTAGGATTGCTGACGGAGGGTGACTTTGATGGGGAAGAGTTCGGGATAGTTGAGGATCTCCGGGTCGTGTTCTTCGAATGTGCAAGTAGTACCTGCTTCGGCAAAAAACCCGGCGTATTCGAGGTATCCGCAATAGAGGTGTTCGGCACTGCCTCTGCGAACAACAAAAGAGGTAGTGCAAGTAAAGTTGTTGATAGCTGCTGTTGCTACTCGAGGATGCATACGGTATCAAAGAGTCCTTCTAATAGACTACTTTCTTATTCTTTTACTTGAGCGCACGGTGACTATCCGCCACAAACAAAATACTCTCAAGTATTGGTCTAAGCAAGTAGTTGTCTTATCGGGACGTTGATAATATGCGATCGATAAAATAATAGCGTAGTGGATAAGGTACAATATAGTGTTTGGGGAAATGCCAATGCTAAGCGATAGTTCTGTAGCTTTTAAACTTGTAATATTGTAAACCGGATTCCGCTCGCTGAGTGACTGATGATGCCACTAAGACGAGGCAGAACCCTCCCTATTTATACATGTTGGAACCTATGCCAAGGCCCGCTTTCTAATACTAAAGAGATAACGATGATAGAATAAGATAATCAACCCGAAGATAACCCCAGTAGAAAAGCGCCCCCGCGTAGTTCCGTTCCTCCATTCTAATTCCGACACGTAACCATAAACCCCGCAATTGCCAGTAACCGAGCTGTATCATGCTATTGTCCTAGAGCTACTTCCCTAAGTAGAATGGCCTGCAGCCATAAGCCCCGCTTCTATTCCGTTCCGGGTGAGACACCCAATAGTAAGCGTGCCCTCACAACAGCCTAATACTAGTGTGGTTGCACCCGGTGCCCCCACACCCCTCGATACCTTTCTATGCTGGTTCCTTCGTTACCCGACCGTACTCGCCTCACCACTCATCACTCGTATTATCCTTATTCCTTGACTTAGGAGCAGTGTTCGTGTTTCCTATAACAGAATGGTTGAGTGATTTTGTCTTGTATCCCCCACCCGCACCCATACACTTCTTCTACGACAAACTAATAAAGAATCTTCTTCGATCTCGCGCTCTTCTGTCACTCATATTGCTTTCCGAAATCAGATTAGACTGTACACAGGTTCCTAACATATAGATTATCCTTTATGCGATTTTTATGTAGGAACGTAATATTTATTTTACTTGGAGTTTTGTTGTATCGTATTCCTACTATGTATGTAGGTAAAATAACCGGGGTTGGGGCCTTGGTGCCCCAAATTCCCGCCTCTCCCCGCGAAGGTTATCATTCCCCCCTCCTTCGATCAGATGTTCCCAAGCATGCGAGCGAAAGAACAGACTCGCATAGCTGCTCCTGTACACTATCTTTTCTACTGTAGACCCCGCCGGAAGAGAGGGTAAGCCCCAGGTCTATTGACTATGGAGGCTGTAGTTAGGTGTCAATGATCGTAAGCGCACCATAGCGGAAACTATAACCGAGCACACATTGAAATTTGAATAGACCAACATTGTTGGAGATATGTATTACTATTTCCACCAGTAGTAATCCAGTGAATGTACGTACGTCTCGGCTCCTCCGGTTTTCATTGTTTCGCCCCCCCGGGGGGGGGGGGGCGAGGCCTTCGGAGGTATGGGTGTGCCCTGGTCCCAGGCAGCCTACAAAAACCGCCAAGCCTAGGCTTGCTAATACCCGCCAATGATCGATTTCCGCATAAGAACTACTCATGCGTTTATTAAATGGTCGGAATTCTTAGTAGGGATTTGGTTGCAACGATATCCGACCATTTAATGAACGCCCGAGTATATTTGGGAGGGATAAGGACTTAAGCGGAAGAGAAAAAGGAATCCCGGACATTCTCTGTAATCCAATCATTCCCGGGGACGGGTCTCAAGTTATGTACTCTCATTTTTCAGTGTAAGAAGCACCGGATTGAAATAAGCTAGATATAAGTATAATATAATGCCTTCATAAGATTCGAATAAGGTTTTAATTTCGGTAAGGCGCCATGCTCTGTGGGCCACGCCGAATACTAATAAAGCCGACCATGTTTGTCATTATCCCGATGGCACGAGATGTCCGTCGCACCACCATCTATGTGTTTACTGTGCGGGCGGCGCCTGGAGGGGCAACCGTTGCCAGGCGGAATTTTGTAACCAAACGTGCCCCAAGTAATTCAGCAAGAGCCACGTCGACGAAAAAAAAACCAAATAGGGGATTAAATAGAAGCGTTACAAACGGCAAAAATTCCGTTGCGGGGAATTGAACCCCGATCTAGTCGGTGAGAGCGACTGATGCTAACCATTACACCACAACGGATTCTAACAGACGGCGTTTTAGGCTATTTTGACAGGGAATACAAGGTAAGATGCTGCTAGACCACGAGGTTCGAACGAGGTTGATCAAGACCAATGCTCACCGACTATTCGTAAGAAGTACCTCGAGAGTAGACACAGACGGGGTACTAAGCTATATATCCTAGCAGGATCAACAATATTTTCTGCGGAAAGAAATCAGGCTGCCGACCGCAGGTTCTCACGACTTTCGCGCTCTTTGACCCCGGCTCATTGCCGCGTAACCTGAGAAGTCGATCATTACCTTATTTCAACCCAGAATCAAATTGAGTGACTCAGAGAACAAATACCAGAACCACCAAACTTCAATTCCAGCAGTTGCCATTTCTATCTTCTCTAAAGTTCTCGGTAGTACTCTTTCGCCATCCCATACGCTAATTTAACCCCTGTCAGCCAAGGGCGTAGAGACAAACTTAAAAGCACTCCAGTGACAATATACCATCCCTTTGTGGTGTAGTTGGTATCACACCCGGCTGTAATAGCTTGCTTACCGGTTGGTCACCAGTTCGACTCTGGTCGGAGGGAGTTCTAGGTAGTTCATGTCCATTCCTTCGGGATGGATATGTGTCACAAATGTTGTTACCCCCGGGGGCCGCATAGAATACTTTTAAGTTCTTTGAAATGAAACAGAACGGATGAAAGGCCCTTTATTTTAGTCGTAGTTAAGGCTTTCTTTGGGAATATGCCTGCCGGTAGGTAGGAGTGCTACATGTAGGCGTAGTAGACCCCCCCATAAGAAAACTGGAAGTCTTTTTCATGTGTCTGCGGTTCGTCAATGATCTATACACATCTCCATTTTTATTGGCTATCTGGGGGAATGCGCGCACAGTTTAATCCCCTTTGTACCACTGTCCCGAGATCTTCTAGGATAGGATTGCGGCATGCGGATGTCTTTTTGACTATCTGCAGCTGGACATGTTGTATGACACAAGACATGTCGTGCGCCAGCTATGCCCGAGTCAGGAACCCCTTAATAAACGAAAAATTTGTAGATCAATCGTCTGTATCGTTCAAATGAGTATAGAGGGGATCACTGTTGAGCTTCTGTGGAATAACAGATCGGTTAAAAGAAGGTATGTAGGGAGTGGTAAGCCTTACAACTTCCCATATAATTAGAAACGAGACGGGGACATGGATAGAAACCAGCCTCTCTTGTCTATGTAGTACACACGATCACCCTCGAATTCCGGTATTTAGTACATCCTTTAAGAGATCAACCATGTTATTGAATATTCTTTTCCATTATGGGTCTCAGCTTGGCCAGTCTTATTACCGGGAAAGATTAAAGAGCTCATAGGCTATATTCTCCGCCAGCGGAAGTGTCGATTGTGTAAGTCGCTTGACATCTGATAGAATATATAGAGCGGCCACTTGTATTTTTTGCGTCACGATAATTGCGAGTGGTGGTTTATGAAGACAGGATCAAGTCACCAGTGGCTTGTTATGGAGGGGGTATTTACTCATCGATCCGTTTTTCGGGTAATCGGTGATAGTTATCACCCGAAAGATTTCAAAGACTCTGAATTCTCACGATTCTGATGCTTTGAGTGTTGGACTTGATTTCCTCGCTAGCACTGACAGGGATGCTCGGTCTGACAGATACCGAGATACATGTCTGTACTACTTCGGGCCGATATAGTACTAGCGGCTACTTGAAGGCTACGTCATCAGGCATGCTATGTATAACTGATCTCGCCTCCGGAACTCTCAGCCTCCCTTCGGAATTTCCCCTCCTTGCTACATGTAAATGCCCACATTTTCTTCCTCTACTCACCACAAACCGCCTTCCGTCAAAACTACGACAAATCCCAGCAAGTGTAATGAGAACTGGCTGAATTCTAATCAACAGAAAGAACCGAAAATAATTGATGGATTGAAGAATCTCGGAAGTCAATGCCAGAGAGATGGAGTCTCATTGGCAATTTCAGCCCCGGTAGTCACTAATTGGATTTACTCCAGAACCTTTGGACTTTCTTTGCATCGATAAGGAGATGGAAATCAAATCTTATCTCGGTCTTCACCAAATGAAACAATTTTAATGGCATAATGGCTGGACAGAGGGTTCGGGATATGTACTAGACTGATGGCTGCTTTCTGGTTTCTCTTAATACCCTATTCAAGAGTTTAATCGGGGACGGCGTGCTTCAAGGCTTCAAAGAAAATAAAACCGGAGCAAGATATCTTTGATTTTCATATACTCCGGGAGGTGAGCGAGGTCCAACAATCACGAGCAAGCTAAATAGAATCCCTCGCTTTTTTGAGTACAAGAGAAGGTGCATTTATCTATAGTCGCTCATTTTAGGTTTTTAATCTTATAAGTTCCTATATTCTGGGGAACATGATCTCAGTGGATGATTGTATGACTCAGATGCTACGAGCATATCGTACAGGGTTGAGCACTCGATACACAGTTAATTCCGGTTCAGGACAATATCCCCGGAAAGGATTCTCTAATGAGACAGCGTATCTGCGCACCAGCTTCTTTTCGAACTATGTCCTTTCTGAGCACATCATCGCGAATATGGAATATGCCAGGGTAAGCAAGAAGCAAGGAATGGCAGGTGATAGTCTCCCAGGATCACTTTGACATGGATGGAAGACAAGAATACCTAGAGTCGCAGAAGAAAATTTTGAAAGAAACGTTCTGAAAGAAATATTTTGTTTCAGGCTAATAACTCTGCTCAGAGACACCTAATGACGCATGGTAGAGTACAAAACAATCTACGGGGGTTTGACAACGATACGATACCGCTTCCTCCCAATCCCCTCTCCAGGCATACTGTCATTTCGCAACATCCTCTTTGCGTTGGCGAAATGATACTCCACTTCCCTTTTCAGCTCAGCTTTCTCAATGCGGCAAAGCTCCTGCTCGTGTTCGGTAACGATATCCTTGAAGATCCTATTCTCAATGAGAACTTTCCGTTCATTTGCATGCCCGAGAGCATCGAGGGCCTCGAAGTATTTCTCATCCCTCTCCGTGGGAAGCTGATTGGGCGAGAGGTTCCTCCGCTCGTTGATGATGTGACGGTCTAAGGAGTCACCATACGCCTCCCGGATAGCCTGGCGGCGCTCGAGTTGATTGCTTCGTTTCCTCAGCCATTGAAGACGACGCCTCGCAGTGTCCACGGTCTCAGCGTAGGGGGTGTTGCGGGGGAGTGTGCCACTGTTGGGGGGGCCGCCGGGGACGATGGTGATAGGAACACGGCCATTGAGCCTTGTGGAGGCGTTGTGATGGGGAGAGGGGCCATTGCTGGTAATAACAGCGTTGGCAGCGCTGGTAAAGAGGCCAGCGATCACCACATGGCCAGTGTTCAGCGGGAGTGAGGACATGGTGGTACTGGGCTGGAAATGATTAATATCTACTTGCTGGGGCTCTGAGGTGGGGGGAGGGGGGGTGCTGTTGTTACCAGTTCGGACTCGCGGGAAACCGGGAGTACTTGGCCGCACTGCGTAGGGTTGATGGAGAGCTGGATACGGAAACAGTGGGCCGAGATCGGGATGACCGATGGTAGACCAAGGATGGTTGATTAGAAGTAAGAGGTTCCGTGGGGTAGGTGGTTTGGTGAGGAGGGTAGGGAAGATTGTTTTAGTGGTAAGCGTTGCCTCAGATTAAGTAATTTCGCCGTCGCTATGACGAGCCCCTTTGTTAACTATTCATAAGACCTAATGTCATTCCCGGAACGAGCGAGGGTCTGGCATAGTGGCGAATGGCGGCTTTTCTACTTTATAATCAGTTGAGTCGAAGGATTTTGTTTTCTTACTTTTTCTTTTTTTTCTTTCGGTTTTAATTGGCCCATTCGCCATCGAACCTGGTATGGATTCGACATTACCACACGTAATTAACCGGAGATGCCGACAGCTTGAGAACTAACTATTCCCCATTCTAAAATCTCACGATACGGTTTTTGACGACATAAAGAGTGATTTGTTCGTTTAATAGGAATACTAATCAGTCATTCCGATAATAATTTAGAAACTCATAGCTTTTTATGCTAAATCCCATAAGAAAGCTAAATCACGCTACCGGATCGCTCTATATATATCCAGAAACTGACGTCATGGCTATATTATGTAACAGTATCTGAAATTAGCTGATGTTTGGCTGAATAGTTATAGGATAGAGTACGACCCTGTAGACCATGAATATCAATTTCTCCACACCCGGAGGTGATATACTTCTCAGACAGCCGATACAAGAGCAGCGTGTTCCACGTCACTGACGGATAGCGTGGAATACAATTTTACCAATTCTATTGACTAATAATTTGACAGATATACGCTAGACCTAGAAATCGCCTTCACGAAAGCGCTCCCGCACGAGGTCGGCCAGTCCCCGTGACCATTCAGTCGCCGTTTCGCTTGGCAATCCTCAATACAAAGAGAGCATGAGGATTAGGATATACTCCTCCTGATTTTGAAAAAATAGCTCCACTGCTTTATTTGTTTATTGCTAAGAAAACGGCGACTGGATGGCCTCGCGCGATATTGAGGGGAAAGCGAGTGATATTTCATGACGCCAACTCACTCACCTAGTCCGAGAAGTCACATTTATACCGAGAAAAACGCTGGATTAAGAACTCTAATATCACTTGTGGTCTGCGACGTTCCCGGGGGGTGGCGTTGTGCGCGGTGCAGAGTGGGGCGGTTCTTCTCCACAACGGTGGGGGGCGGGGGGCGGGGGGCGGGTTAGGAGTATCTTCGGCCATTATCCGAATAGAGCGCCAAAGAACAGGAATAATGCTCAAAAGTTTCGAATTGATTCCCCGGCGGAAGCAGCCTGGAGACGGGTTTCATACCAGTGACAGTCCTATGGCTAGTCATTTAGGTGACCGGAGGAGGAATAACTCGCATACAATCTGGGAAAAAGAGCTATCCGTTGGACGGATGAAAATCTCAGGCTTGCAGCTTCCATCTCTCAGCTAATACTAGCTCTGTCTTGTAATTCGCGCTGATTTTTGATCGGCGGTATGACGAATACCGCACACAAAAGCTAGAAGGCTACCTGATTGAGTGCATGCACAGTCCAGGCTGCGGATTTGAGTTTTTCATCCGTTCAAGGGATAGGAATTTATTCATAAAAGAAGAAAGCCTGGTCACCGGAATGAAGGCACATACTCAAAAGCAGTGTTGTGTTATTTTACTGGGCCATGAACATACAGAATTTTCTTTAACTATGTTCCTCTTAGAGACCTCCGATATTCTCCATTCATTCGACTCAAATCCTTAGTCGTGGCCAACACCTGTCTCAGCCTCCGGCACAACCTGGCTCTGAATCGCATCGATGATCTCAACCGCATCGATGACGCCAGCCGCATCAGCAAGCCGACCCTGATCAGCTGCATCCACCCCAACCCCCGCCTCCATCCCCCTCAACTCCTCCAACATCTCCACCAGCCGCCCCCTAATCATGCCCAGATCCCTCATCTGGTTCTCCTGCTGGTTCCTGATGACCTCGCGGCGGTTAACCAAGCCCTTCAGCGTAACCAAGGCCTGTACCATCACGATCTGCTCCGGCCTCAGGTCGTCGTTGAGCACCATGCTGGCCTCGAGAGGGGTACGTGTGACATCGAAGCCGCTGCGGATGAGGGCGATGCGGCCCACGGTGTAGTCAAAGCGCATCTTGTTGGTGTCATGGAGGAGCTGCTGCGCGCGGGTGGAGGCGAGGTGGATCTTTTGGGTGGTGTGGGTGATCCAGTAGGTGAAGGTGGAGATGAGGGTGGAAAGGGTGATGGTGTCGTCCATTTTGGCGTGTGGGAAGATGGGAGGTTTGGATGTACAGGGGGGGGACTAGCTGCAGTGTGGGGTATTGGTCGCGGGATGGTGGGGGTGGGGGATTGATGAAGTGTGTTCAAGGTTGTGTGTGTGGGGAAAGGTGTGGTGAAGGTTGTGTGCGGGAAGGAAGGTCATTGACTGTCGCGGCAGGGTAGCTTACCTTAGCCCAGACCCAGGCTCGTCCCCAGACACCCTGCTTCCGTCCCACTAGTGTGAGGAACCTGCTACTACATGTAAGTTCGGGAGGAGTACGAGACTAGCCCAGACCCAGCATGAGGTGAATGTGGAAGCTTAAAATGTGATCACGGCCCAGCCGTGTTCTTGTCCTTACGCTTATCGATTCAGCCACCATCACATCTTCTGCTTTGCCAAACCGGTTTGCAACCACCGCGGCGGATCAAACCTAACCCACAACTGTCTGGGCCCAGCCGGGCCCGCGCGTTTCACCAAAGCCCACACCCGGCCTACGTCTCCCAGTAACCAGCACTAAAACTTGAAAGATAGGGAGGGTATGGCTCTACCTAGATTTCTGTTACCGGAATAGCCTTTTCCCCTCAAAGGAAAACATTTTATTGCTCGAGATTTGCCAGTTTTCGGGTTCAGCTCAAGGGATACTGCCCGCGCCCGGAAAAACGGCGGCCTGGCCAGCCGAGTTCAGCCCAGTTTATAGCGGGATACTACATGTACTTACATTTCTCGGGGCAATATATTACATGGCACAAGTCTCAACACCGTCCCTCTAGAAGCCGGTGTTTCCAGTGGTTCGTCGATTTACCGATCCGGCCCGATTTTCTGCAGCCGTTGAGCAGATGAGTTCTGTCCAGTTTCTCATTTTAGTTCAGTTTCTGGCTTGAATCCAAACTGGTTCTAAGTTGTAAGTGCTCATATAAAAGACGGACACCCTACGCCAGGAGAGGTTCCCGGAGAACACCAACCCTGAACACCTTTGGCCACGTAGTGTTCGTAATTGGAGTTCAAACCGGCGTCCCAGTCTGACCAGTCCTTATTCCGTCAGGTCAGTTGTTAGTTCTTGTAATCCAGTTCAGTTTAACTTTGACTAAAAGCAGAACCCTTTCCAACCATTGGAAATACCGCTGGAAGTACAAGTACAGAGGGCCGAAGCATCTGTAAAGTGATAAATGAGGCAATATGACAGCCTGTCATAACGTCAAACGAACCGGAAAGGTGACAGGCTTACTAAAGCGATCGCGATAACCCCGGCGACTTAATGATTTATCCATCAATGAATGAATCGATAAACCCGGGGCCGATGAGAATGAATTACGAGTGATATTCCGTGCTTCAGCTGTGATGACTAAAGCGCTTGGCAAACAATGAGATGCTAAGGACTACACTAAGAACATTTTAGAATATTAAAAGTGCCAGATTCTAAATGGCGATGACATCTGTTGAATTTCTCCCGGAAATCTCACCATGAGATGTTATGGGCGGGATAGCTTAATCGGTGTTTAGACACTACGTAGTTATGATCAGTTAACGATATATATGTTAGTTTCGAGACCTGTAACCTCAGCTGCGGCAGCCCGTTTGATCCTACGCATCATTCCCTTCTCCTTCATCAGAGCAGCGCAGCAAAATAGTAATAGTCTTGTTTGAACCAGTCAGCTAACATCATCATTCGGACTTTGAATAGTTCTTGATTTCCTGAGCATGAGTACACAAACAGGAATAAAATATGCGGATGCAATTGCAGGAGTGTGGTTCATGTGGTCAGGAGTGATTAATCTCAGACCACTGTTTTTTGACTTAGACTACAGAAGACGTATGCAATTCTATTTTCACCAAGACCTACTCCATTTATCAAAACAGAGGATAGAAATAAGACCCGTACTTAATAACCGCATTCTCTATCACCCTTACCGACTCACTCTGTTTTTTCGCGCTCTTAACCTCCCAGCAACTGAATCATTTCACTAAGCTCCACTGGACCCAGCTCTTTCCGGTTCCACCCTCTCAATGAAGTCATAAACCCCATTATCGAGGATCCTCTTTTCGATCTGGTTCAGAATGTGATCCCTCTCCCTTCTCATTTCGAAGCACTTCACGTGCATACATTTCTGTCTATCCTCCAATTCCAAAATCTTATCCTTCAAGTCCATCAGCAGATAGAGCCTTGCGTATATTGGGAAGGATTCCGGACACATATACACCTCGATAGGCTCGCTCGGGTCGATCCCCTTTATGATTAGGCCGTTCCGCGAAACGGTGTAGTCGTATCGGAGTTTTTCAATGCGTCTGTAGTTGTCATGGCGACGGATGTTCATGAGCATTAGGTCTTCATCGATGTGTTCTAGCCTTTCTTCAAATGTAGTTGCGACGGCACGTGCTGGTGCGGCGGTTGTGTCAGACATTGAGTCTGACATTGCCTCGGACATTGTGGCAGATATTGTGTCGGACATTGTGGTAAATGTTTCGTGGTGTGTGCTTATTTAAAGCTGCGAGGAGGTTTGTGGTTCGTGTTGTTGACGAAGAGGGAAGAAGAGGTTTTAACATATTGCGTTTATATTTCTAAAAGACACCTTGTCTCGGAATGGCAGGCTCTAGTGTAAGACTGTGTTGATTGACTGGGGTTAGGTTGATATATGTGTTAACATGGCCGCACTTACTACGTACGCAGGGTTATGTGTTTGATTGATAATATTGAACAACTACATGTAGTGGTTGTCCCAGTGCAGTTGTCTCGAACCAGGCCCTTTGCTTTGGCGTTGGATAAATCAGCAACAACAAAGCCGTTGGGCACTTCGCAACGCCGAAATTATGCACGTGACCCAAGTCTGGTTCGAGACAACCGGTGCAGCAATCAGCACCCGTCATTTGCGAAATCATTTTTCGTTCTGAATTTTTATATTATAGGAGATAGGGTTTTCTGATTTAAAACCAGCGATAATGTGCTATCAATCGCAGGTAATAATGACAGGCTGTACGGATAATTATTTAAAGGGAATAGGTAGGAGAGCTGTTACTTAAAGAATAAATATTAGGATATGAGGATATCAGGATTCACGACCACAGATCCCCGCACTGACCACTCTTTCCCCCACCACTCGTTCTCCCACACGATCTCTCCCACCACCTTTTCTCCCGCCACGCTTGCTCCCACCACACTTCCTTCCACCACGCCTTATTTCGCCACTCCCAATACACTAGTGTCTACCTCCCCACCCCACCCTCCTCCACCCCTCTATTCCCTGGGCCACCCACCATTGCCTTGACTATATCCCTCTCATTTTCTTTTAGCGCTCGATACGTGCGGGCATACCATTCGCCCTTCTCCCTCAGCTCCTTCCGCTCCATAGAGTTGTTCTTGGCTACAGTACGTAGCCGCCGCTGGATACCCCTAAGGACGGACTCGTAGACGGTGAGGCTCTGGCGCAGCACGCGCAGCTGCTCGGTGAGTGTGAAGGTGGGGGCTGCGCGGTCGAGGAGGGGTTGGTAAAAGTGCAGGGCGCTGAGGGCTGTATCCATTGCAGGGTTATATGGGAGCTTGGGCAGGGGACTGGTTGTGAGGATTGAACTGGATTGACAGAGTGATATCTTGTGAAGATTAACTGAGTGATATCTTGTGAAGTTTGCAGTTACTGAGGTATTTGGATGGGATGGGGTCTATTTATACATAACAGCCAAGCCTAACAACGTATCCCCTGCCAGGGTGTCTGAGCGGACCGGATGAAGAGGGGCCGAAGCCCTAGCCAAGCCATTCACGGACCCCCGCGTTTTTGCTGATGTGGGATGGTGTGGTGATGTGCATGATGCAGTGCATTATTAGTAGGGGGCCAACATGATCGATTTTGACACGTAGTGGGTATGGATAGGGTTCTGGGAAATCGGGTACGGCATGGAATATGCAGCGAGCATTATAGGGCAGGGATGGCGTATTAATATATGCATCTGTCTCAGTCAGCCAGTCGGTTGGTAATGATAGACTTACCAAACTAAGATTAATAACCACCCAACAGTGAAATACTTTGTATAGCATTCTGGGAACCGTATGGGTAGGGAAAGACACCAATAGGCCTTCTTGAGCTTAGACAACCTTTGAGTATTCGAAGTACTTAATGGCAGCCAGATTTTAAGGATTTCCCAGAGTTGATATCTAAGTCATAACTGCTTCAGATGTGACATGTATATGTAGATTGGTACTGGATAAAGAAAATGGCGTTGTAAAGTGATATAGTCATTTATATTTACCCTTTCCACATCTATCTCACATCTGTCAATTGGGGTTTCCTAGTCAATGTCACGTCTATTATAGTAGTGAAAAGTCCCTGATATATTTTACTATTGTACATGGCCTTCTATTTATAAAAACGAAAATAAAATGAGTGTAAAGACTGCACCCTATGGCACTCTATGGCAATCTATGGAAATCTGTTTATAGTGAATCAGATAGTGTTCTAGGGGATGAGGTTGTGCAAGCCACAAGAAAAGTAGGTAACAAAAAAGAAATAAAACAATGAAAGTATTCATTCAAGGGAACATCGGACTGATGAGTCAGCTTTTTGTTCTCCCGGAACCCTGTTCTAGCAATATCCAGAAGAGATAGGTGCAGTGTGTATCATGTCCCTTAGTCTGGCAAAAAAATGCTTTCCTTTTTCGTGGGGGCCAAAGGTATTTCTTTACTAGATTTCATTATGAATAAATGTACTCTAGTTAACTCTGAGTCAATGGTCCTCCTGCATCTGCTGGATCATCTCGGACCCCACCAGAATATAGTTAGCACTAGCACAGTAAGTCATACGACATTTTCCAGGGTTCGTGATAGTGGATTTTAGTCCCCATATTTCTACCAAAATTAGGTCATATTTCTGCTGCAGAAGCCACGTGCGCCATACCGTTTTACGTGGAAGAAATCTGGCTGAATAACGGATTACAGGGATGGACTAAAATGCTCTGATAGTTAGCATAGACGCGATCGCATGCATACGGCCGTTTAAAGCGCATAAAATGATGATTGGTACGATCTCGCAAAGTGCAATAAAGTGCACGTGTCAATACATGTAGTCAGGTGTGGTTCCCGGGGTGAATTCGACCCATGCAGTTGGTCTCTTCCAGACGCACAGACAGCAAGGATCATTGGTTGCTCCTTCTTTTTCTTCTTTAGTTTAGCTTATCAATCGCACATATGCAGCCATCATTGATTGCTTGCTTTTTAGGGGATGGGGAGGCACACTCAAGGCAGAAAACTGATGGAGCTAATAATATGATAGGAGACCAAACGATATATTGGGGAAAGCAATATTATGATACGAGATGAATAATCTGAAGAACCTCCATGCATGCGCGATGATATCATCGGTAAGGGGTCGTTAATTCTGCCTACCGCGGTAAACCGCATAGTTAGATGTTACACCAGACGTTGAAATTCCCGGATTCGGTTATTTGTCTTAAATATCACATTTTATTGGTATATGTGTCCAACCGTACGTGGTCACGTCGCTGTGATTAGGTGTTGGTTTCGTGGCCTATAAGTTGATTGAGGGGTTCGACCTCTGCTCCCTAGCCTATTTCCTCTACTACTCGCGACAGGCATGAAGTACCCGAATATGCAGCTACAGGTTTTTGGTCTATTTTTGACTTCTAATCCAATGGAAATTGCAGATTAGGACGTGCATTTTCGGGTACTTGTTACCTGCTGCGAGTACGCATCTTCAAAGTCTTAAATGACGCCGATCTTACTTTGACCAGACGGTATCCCTTAAGCTGTTACTTACATGCTGCCAACATGAGACATCGTAACATCAGGCGAGCCTCGCACGAAAGCCACAGAATTGAGACATGATACTTGGCAAAGTTCGTAGCTTTAACAGCATAAGGGATAAGGGGTATGTATCTCAAGGGTGTATCTCCGGATAGTGACAAATCCTGACTCTATTTTCATTTCATACAGGTATCGACTATAGTACATCGTTCACGTATCAAACCGTGGCTACAAGACCTTTACACAAGCAACATAGATAGTGGGCGCATCTATTAATTGTGTCAATCAAAGTAGAGATTTATTGAATAACAAGAATCGGACAGAATCCAGTGCTGTTTCTCTTCCCACCACCATCCTCCCCGTGGTATCAAGATCTTCATCGAACGTCAGCAGCTTCAAATGACGATTCGCATAGCGGCAGTTACCTTCACTTCACCCAGCGTGCAGTTCGAGAGCGCTTTCCCTCTTAATGCCAAAACGGATCCTTCCCCCCCTTCGGCGCAATGGTGACAATCTTCAATTTGTTCCTCCTGTCCCTCTTCCACCAGGGTGGCCTCCTCTGCGCGAAGAGTCTAGTCCGCGCCTCTATATTCCACCCCCACATCACCAGGAAGAGGAGAGTGTCAACGTTTTGCATCTCACAGACTGGGCAGGTTTTACTGGCTGTGAGGAAGTGTGTGGTGTATTGAGTGTAGGGGGACATGGTTGTGATCGGGGTTGTGGGTGAGCAGGTTGTGAGAGTGTGGGGAGTGGGGTGTTGGATGTGGGTTCTAATGGTGTGTTTGGAGGTTTAGGTTGCTGTTGGTGGTAAAACATCCCCCTCCCGTTGATCCTGAACAGCAGGACCGTGAGCACATTTCTGCTCTAGGGCTAGATCGAATTAGAATACTAAGAGACCAAAAAATCCTATTAGTCTTCCCGCCTTAACTCCTTGGGACGAACGCGCGGTACCTTTCCCTTTCTTTCTTTGCTGGAGGCCGAGACATGTGATATCACTCGGTACCCTTCTCCCGCCACCCCGCAAGATTATAGCAAAATCAGAACAGCTACCGTCAGGTCTAAGCTAGAGAGGTTCTGTGAAGCCTCTAGGGGGCAAATCAAAAGTTTCAAATAAATAAAACCTATATCGGAGTATTCGTGATGTGTGCTCACAGGTTGAAACTTCCGGATGTTGCTTCTCCGTCATTCGCCCCTCAGTCATTCACCCCAATTCGTAGTTGGGTGGACTGAATTGGAACGAGTTACACGTTAAGCTTAACGTATAATTTGTCCACCAGAAAATGTTGCGTGTGGACGAGGTACACTCTAAGACGCACCTACTATACACACCTAATAACACCGGAACCACGCCCCGGGAAGTTTCTTAACGAAATAACCAACACCACTAAAGTACGAGTTGACCGAAACAAAGGCCATTTAGAACTGTATGTTTGACACTTTTATATTCCGATACGGCTTATTCCACGACTATAACTAAATAAACCAAACTGATTATAGGTAAAGCAAGACTAAAAAATCTTTTCGAATAAAATCATGTCAGAGACGCCGCCACCCCACTCTTCGCCCTCACTTCCCTCATCTCCCTCACTTCCCTCACCTACCCCGCCCCCATCACCCCCCTCACCGGTGCGGAACCTCCTACCTATGCCCACCCACCCCTTCCCGCATCTCAAATACCAAATCACAGTCCTCAGCAAGGATCAATACGCGGACATTCTGGACGGCAGCGTACTTCATCCCGACATTGTCAAGTCCAGGTCCTCTCTACGTCGCCTTGAAATAGCCGACTGTAACAACTCCCCCCTTCTCCACCTCTTTTCCCTCGGTGAACTAATACTAATAACCCGCCAACACCCCACCCAGACATCCCGGAACCAGGCCCCACAGTACCCCTGCCAACACCACGCAATCGAATCTACACATGCTCAGTGTGCGCCTACGCCGTCACAGGGTACACCAAGACGTTTGGCCACGGTAGAGGTGAGGATATGGTGCTGTATGACTGCTCCTGCGGAATGAGCCATAGCAAATTTATGAGAGTAGTTGCGCATCATGCGGAGGTATGTCCTGGGATGTTGGAGCGTTATCTGTATGCCGATAGGGTGAGGATGGGGTGCGGGGTGGCGTCTAGGGAGGTGGTTTTGTGGGTTGCGCCGGGGCGGTGGGGGTTGGGGAAGGTGTGGGAAACATCCAAAAGGAGTCGGTTGTAGCGTCGCTGCCGGGCAGGGAAGCACGGGCCTGAAGGGCTGGGATGAGGCCTTGGAGCTATATTCTCTGGGTATTCGTGTTCCAGTTGGTTAGGAGTTGGAGTGGTCTCTGGTAGGGATGATGGTAGAAGGGGTATTTTGGGGCGGAATAATGGGAGGCTGGAGTAATAATAGAAATAAAGTAAGATAGGAACTAGCTCTGTAGATATGGAGATGCTCTGGTGAAGAAATTAAGAAGATATCTGAACACGGATTACGTTTATAAAGAACTGGTTGATAGAAATTAAACAAAAAAGAAAAAAAGAAAAACTGGTTGATAGAGCAGAACAGAACCCATAAGAAATATAATAGTAAAACGAGGATCGTAAATGTAAAGAGTTTATCTTCGGGAAGTGACTAGGCTAATGGAAGAAGGACGATTTACACAATGAAAAGACAGGAGTATTATCGAGAGCAATATGTGAGGAGAGCTGAGGAGAGGCGACTTCCACAGAACTCACGACCACTTCTGCCGATGACAAATGGCCTTACTTGTGCCACGTATGCTGAGTCTTGCACAGCTGTCTACTTCTTCTCGATGTTTCCCCTGCATCATCACCGTCAACACAATCTTTCCATCAAATGCTGGAACAGTCTCAATACTCACCTCTTATCCTTCCTCACGAGACGACACTGCGAACCATGCGCCTCCAGGTCTTCCTTTGTTCTAAAGACACTCCCACAATCGCACGTCTTACTCCTCCTCTCCATCTCGCTCTCCTCCACCTGATGCCCCCTCCGATGCATCGCCACTTTGTCCACATCCGCAAACTCCTCCCCACAAACCTCACAGGCGAGCTCACTCATCTTGCGCCGTACATTCAGTCCATACGCGTACTTATTCCACTTCTTACTCATCCCAGACCTCGACAAATAGGCCACCTTCCCCTTCTCCTTGTCTCCCTCCCCCTCCTCCCCCTCCTCCACACCCTTGGCAAGCACCCATGCCCCCGGCCGCGACCTAACCCGCCGCCTCACCGCCGCCGCGACGACACTACCAAACTCCTTCCTGACGCGCTCACGGGCAGCCTCGATGTCCGTCTCGAGTGCCTGGTGCTCCTCCTGCTTGATATCGACACGCACCCTCATGTTCGGATACTCGCGGCTGAAGCGCTCGCCGCACCCGCAGCTGTACAGCATGAACGGTGTGTGGATACGTCCGTTCTTGAAGACATGGACCCGTGTTGTGAATGGTTGGGTGCAGGTGATGCAGACGTGCGGCGATGCGCGCTGCTGCTCGGCGTGGGTGTCGCAGTCGGGGCCGTCGGAGGAGGGTTGTAGGTCTCCTGCAACTGGCGCAGGTGGGGAGCACGGGGGATGCGGGGCAAGCTGGCGCCAGCGTCGCGGGGGTGGTGAGGGTGACCGGGTTGGGTTGGCGGTGGGGCGGTTCAACATGGCCTGGATGTTCTCGAACTGGCCCCAGCTGATGGCGTCTTCTTGGATGGTCTGCGCTGGTGGCGGCGCGGCGATATAAGAGGACGTGTCGCTGAGCTCATTGTCGATGTCGGCTTTGCCAGAGCAGAAGGAGAGGTGGTGCGCCAGAACCGTTGTGGCGTGGGCGTGGTCTTGACCGCACGGGCACGGATGGATGATGATGTTGAAGCCTTCGAATTCGACGGAGGACTGAGTGGTGGTGAAGGGGCAGTAGGGGCAGCCTGTGGCCGGGGAGTGCAGGTTGTACAGTGGTGCCTCATAGGCGGCCGAGTCTGTGGAGAGCGGGGGTTAGTATAGTTGGTATTCGAGTAGGGATGGATGGGGAATACCTGGACCATTGCGGTGGGTGGAGGAAGAAGATTGGACTTGACGTCCTGCAGAGGAAGACGATCCTAACTGCGAGTTTGCCTCGAGTGCTGCTGCAGCGGTGGTGCGCAGCTGGGAAGCGGAGGAAGAAGAGCTGATAGGCCTGTCTTGGGTGGGGGCGCGGGCCTTCACAAGGCGCTTGGAGGCGCGCGTGACGGGGCATGCGCGTGGCATTGTGGGTGTTGGTGGTGGGGGATGTCGAGATATATGTGGTTGTTGGTTGCTCTTCTTAGTTTTGGTGTTGGTGTTGGTGTTCGGGAGAAGTTGGGTGAAGGGCGGAAGGTTGGAAGTGGTGTGGGGAACTTTGTGGTCTTGGCTGGAGTGTGGTAGATTGGGTTTGGTTTGAGATGAGCCGACTTGGAGGGGAGTGGGCTGTGTGTGGTGAGATGAAGTTGGAATATAGGAAGTGTTGGGGGAAGAGGAATATATATTTTAATATTAAGTTCGGACGTAGGAGCTTCTGGCAGCTGGAAATTATCGATATATCTCACGGTAGAGGTAGCTATAGAGGTAAGAATTATGGCCCGATCATAACGGCGGGGGAGGAATAAGAGCATACACATCAGGGTTAAACCAAAATGCAATACACATTTTTTTTCTTTCCTGCAGGTTAAAAAACCGTTCGGTCAGAACCTATCGATCCTCGGACATACGAAAAGACTAGCTTCATGAGCATGTCCGAGATCGATAATTGGGTGTTCCCGATAATTATACTCGGGATAGTTCTGGTGCAATAGCTAGCATGATTTTGATTGATTTGGGATAACTCGCGGCGGGCTCGCTTTGTTATATCTCGGGCCCCTAGGCTCCCAACATTGCGAGTCCGTTCCAGTGCTTTCCCGAGTGATATCGCATGATGCGGAGGAGCCAACGTTCCAACTGAACACAAAATCACAAATAGAAGGACCTCCTGGAAGGGCTACAGAATGCATATATAAAGTAACTGAACAATAAAAAAAAACAGAAAATACACTGACCCAAAAAATAGCAAAAGGAGGAGACTAGCTCTTACCCCTTTTTACCCAGTCACACAGACTTTCAACCAAGCCTGGGAGGTGGTTCGAATGAATGACCTCGGCCCCTCTGGGCGACACCATAGCCACTGGGCTACGGCGGTAGATGGTGTGGTGATTTTGGGTGTGCATTAATACTGGTGCATGATCGATGGAGAAAATGGCCTACGCAAAAGGTATTCAGAAAAAGAACCCGGCGTGTCGGTGTAGAGATAGTATGTAGTATGGAGGTATGACTTTGTTTCTATTGGGGTTCTTAATTGGAGAGTTGTGGGGTGGGATTGCTCTCGTTTACGGAACAATCTAGTATAGTATCGAGAGTTCTTCACCTTATCCACCACAATCCGCGGCATTCGTAATCCATAACCTCAACCTCACCCTTCACTATCCTCAGCAACCTCACGAAGCACACCACGCTCACTACGCTCAGCACGTTCAAGGGTCACCACGCTCACTACATTCACCACGCTCACAACGCTCACTACACTCATACCCCGCATTCCGGCTCTTATTATCACACAATCCACCCCCCACTCACTACCACAAACATGTCCGCCCGCACCGAATGCACCACCCACTTCCTCGCCACCGGCGAGTACTGCCCCGTCTGCGACCTCACCTCCGTCGAGATCGTCATCTGGTTCGGTCGCTGGATGTGGTCCAACAGCCCCCCCGTCATCGGCGCAGAGTCAAAACATAATATCAAGCTCTGGGATGATGATGTCGACCGGTGGGACTACAAGACACCCTGGTGGAAGCGGTTGAGGAAGGGGAAGCCTAAGAATGGGAAGGTCCACGTGCCGAAGGGGACGGATCCGGCGTGGCATTGGGGTTAGAACAGGGGTGGCGGAAGGGTGGTGGTTTTGGTTTTGAAGGGGAACGGAGGGGGATGCGGGAAAGAGGATCGTCAGCGATGAGTTCTTGGAGAAAAGGGGGGGGGGGGAGGTTGTCTTTGGATGATCGTTCCGCACATTCAACAACAATACGCTCACTTTAATAAATTCCATTTGTTCATTCCGGTCGTTCTTTTCTGTATCTGTGCTGTGAATATTCCTATTATATCCTCGTATCTCATGCATTCGCATATTGCGAATTTCAATCAAGCTGTCCTGTGAGAATCTGGAACTATCAAGCCTGGAACCATATAACATGATCTCCGGGGGAGACCAAGCCTTCTCAGATACGGAATTGCAGAAGTTATTTTGGCAGCCTTAGGGCCAGGGCACCTGCGCAAATAACGAGTTAGTTAGCAACCGTGCAAACGCTTATATACCGTCCATCCTAACCCCCTCTTCCAGCCCCCACCACACCTCTCAGTCTGCACATCAACCTCCATCACCATACAAACCTAGAACCAAAGCTCCCCAACCATGTCCGCCCACGTCCAGTGCACCACGCACTTCCTCGCCACCGGTGACTACTGCCCTATCTGCGATTTGTATAACATTGATATTTTCCTCTTCATGGCGAATTGGGCGTGGGATAGGCGGCCGAACATTACGCTATTCAAGGAGGACTCGAAGATATTCTGGTGGAAGAGGGGCAGGAAGAATAAGTTGAAGAATGTCATCATTGAGGGGCCGAAGGCGGGGAGGGATCCGTGCTGGCATTAGGGGATGGGATGAGGAGAGAAGGAAGCAGCCTCGGAGGGCGCACTGGATGCGGTGAAGGTAACCGCCGGTCTGCTAGCCCCTTGCCACTTGACTGCTAACATCGTGGCCAGATCTCGATATCTCGGGGGATTCGGAGGTGATTTTGGGATGGAAAGTGTACTGGATTCTGTCTAGCTGTTAGTTTTATGGCTCAATAAATCTCTACTTTTATCTGCACCTGTTGTATTCTCCAGTTCCGGACTCCTTAATTCAGACTCACATCTGAACCCTGGCTCTTCTCTGGTCAAGTCCCGGAAAACCCGCATAAATTAGATACTACCACCTAGATACCTGTATATAGTGCAAGTTCAGAATGGGGACAGGTGTTATCCTCAGAAAGTTAGGGTTAGGGTTTATATTAACACTTCTACGGCTTTGAGATCAGTTTTCTGTGACTTGAAGTAAGTACGTATAGAATGCGCATGTAGTGCTTGCGTTTTTCTTCTCTCACACTTTATCCTCTACTATCTTACTCCAGTATCTAGCGGGACCATTATATGCCAACGAGGCAACTCGACGTCCAGTATGTGCTGCTTCCTGAGCTCTTTACGCAGGAAATATCTGGATAGTGGCCGGACCTCTTGACGCAGGTGACTTGACTTAGGCGGTCGCAAGTACTAGTAATGCGAGGGCAAATTCCCGATGGATCAAAGGAGAGATCACGATGAGTACTGTGTCCTCACCACCTGGTTTGTGTCTTATTGTCTTCCGAGCATCATCATCCTACCGTTCGAGCTGGTTTCAATACTGACTTTAAGCTCTGATCCCGTCATACACATACATATATGACCAAAGTATATATTGAGTTCCTCATTCACTCCAACAGTTTTGGGACAAACGAATGGATGAGGTTTTAAAACACGTCACAGCAGCTAAGTGATGGCAAGTGGTAAGAATATCTGTTAAGCCAATAATACTATCTACAAAAATCTCCCTCTAAAATAACGAATTGTATGAGCAGATAGCGAGTTAAAAAGTTGGTCGTCCATTATAACTCGATCACCTGTTTGGCTTCAGCCTTTTGTTCAAACCCCCGCTCAAGCTTCCGGCGGCTTAGTTATACCTCTCTGGGAAGGGAAATCCTTGTCCCAGATATCTAAAGCTGCCTACAGGGCCGCCACCGATAGATAGGAGATGCCAGGTACCGGTTATGGGATCATTCAGGTAAGGCATCGACCTACGGGAAGGGCCAAGGAACCCAAAGAAAAAAGGCGACAGTTTCACTTAGTCACTTTACTTTACCTGGACATCCCTTTTATGACCGGCGTAGAACTCGCGATTTAGTTCAACTCAGCTGTTGCCACTGTTGTAGAAAAGGCTATAAACTCTTCATCTCGGGGTTCAGAATGTATGGATTGAAAGGAATTGAAAAAGAAAGCATCGAAGATTTTGATTTTAATTATCTCATAGTGGTATCTGAAAGGGCTATTCTCCCAATGCTTCTATCAGGGCCTCCTGTCGGTAAAACATGTGAGTAGTTACCCCAAATGCTTTACCCGCCAAAATCCCCCCTAACGACGCGATAAACAGCGTTTGAAAATGGGACATAAGACATTTCAGATACTTCCTAAAGAACCAGTGAAGGTGTCGGTAGGTGCGTATATTTTATTCCTCTCAAGTCTAGCATGGTCCTCGCTAACGGAAGCAGCGGGCTGATCGCTTTTATATCTTACAGGGGTAGCCTCACCAGACTATGATCGAAGTACTACTCGGGCTTATGGCATCCAACAAATCTGTGCAAGCAGAGCCCGCACCTAGCGCTACTAAACCACGGATCGTTCCCAACGAGCACCCTACACACATCTTTTTTAGAGTTTCTGCACTCCTGGGACCTGCTCTTCCCCACCTCCTCCTTTGTCACCGCAAACTTCCCGCCAAGCGATATAAGCCCGTCAACGTACTTCCCCTTGTGCCAATCAACTCTTTTACCTAACTCCCGGCGCGCGTGGGCGAGGTCAGTAAAGTCCCCAAGAAAGGTATTTGGCGGGTAGACGTGGGCGTGGGCGTGGGGGGGAGGGGTGGTGGTAGAGGTGGTGGCAGTGGGAGGCGAGTCAGTGGTCGCCGCTGGTACAGTGTGGTGTACTGAATAACGGCGGGTTCCAGAGGTAGTGACCCTGGGAGCTGTGGTAGATGGCGCTGAACGGCGTCGAGCACCAGAACTGGGCCTGTAGTCCTCATCATCCTCGTCATCCACCTCATCCACCTCAGTGCCACTGTTGCCCGTAGGAGGAGGGGATTCAGTGTTGCGCACAGGAGGAGGAGATTCCTGCTCCTCTGGTAGTTTACATTCCTCCACCAGATGGGCGTCTTCTTCTACACCCAGCGCTGCAGTCCCAGAGAGAAACGCCATATCCCTCTGTCCAGCAGGCCCCGCTGGGCGAGACCCTCCCGCCGCAACAGATGCGACCCTATGATATGCTGCAAGTGTCATCTTACGGGTAGCCAGGAAGGCTTCCATCGGGTCAGTTGCGATGTTGAAGATGTGTCCGTCGATGGTGAAGATTCTCTGTGCTCCAGTCGGGGCAGGAGGTGCCGGTGGACCGGTTGGAGAGACTAGGATGAACACCATATCCCTTGCCCCCGCCGTCCCCTCAAAGATAGCAACGTAGGATGCGATTATCTGAGAACGCAGGAAATGGAACGCCTCGAGCGGGTCCTTCGGGATGCTGAAGATGTGGCCCGCGATTGTGAATGCATATGGTGCTGACTAGGTGGTGACGTCGTCAGCATCGGGCTCAGGGGAGGCTGGTCGCTGGACTTGAGCGGGACGATGTGAGAGCGCGGGTTATGGACTTCTGATGAACGGGCGAAGACGAGTGTCGGAAGAGACAGGGCGGCGCCTAGTACGGGCCATCGTTTGGGGGGGGGGGTGTCGTGGGGTCGTGGTTGTGATGACTGATAAAAGGGAAGGGTGTTGGCTCAAGTGTGAAATAGCGATCGCTAGGCCAGGGTGTTGAAGTTGTCCGTCATGGACTCTCACTCGGCGTACCAAGAGAAGAGCTCGGCCTTAGTCATAGTTTCTCACTCGCTCACCGAGTGATCGTCTGTGTCCCCGTATCGCTTGTCACAAAACCACACCATAGCCCTCGACACGAGAAAGCTGAGTTCGAGGGGGATTGTGGCTGGGTAGATCCTTGTCTCAGATTGCCAGTGGTTTGTCAGAACTAGACCTCCAACTAGCAGGATAGGTGTACCGTCAGAGACAGGGACCAGCGCCGTGCACGAGCCGTCCTGGCCGGGAACTCGGCTTATTGAAATAATGATTCTAGCCATTCAATTTCAGGAGTTGAGCTCGAACCCAGTCAGGCTCGCCGTTCTATTTTTACATCTAAACATTGTGATTTTGATACAGTTTTCATTTCTACAGATGAACTCTGGGTAGTTTCCTTAATTTTGATATTCCTTGTTTCCATTATCAACCGATTACTGATAATTTATAACCATCGAGCCTATAGCTAGATGAGAATTTCCAATTTAGAATCGAGCTGGTGAGAAACAGACATCGAGCTCAAGGCACGAGCAAGCTCTCGTCATGACTCATGCCTAGCTCTAACTGGAACCGCTGTGGCATGGGTCAAAGCTACAAGTTGGTAAATTGAAGTGAACGGGGGATATATTTCACGAGAGGTACATCGATAGCAAAGAGGACGGGAGAAATAGTAACACATTGCAGATCAGTAGTGAGTCTATCTACACCAATTCCCACACCTTATACCCATTACAAGACCATCATAACCCTCCAAATTCTTCTACACCATTGCTCCCATCGTATCCCCCATTACAAGACCCTTCTAATCCTCCAAATCCTCCTCCACATTGCACAGAATTGACCTCTGCGCGCAGAACCCACACCTCTGATTCGTCAACGTGACGCGCGGATCTTCTCCCACCAGCACCCTACACACCACATCCACTCCATGTCGCTCCGCCGACAAAATGCACCGGCTACACTTCACCTCCCCGACAACCTCCCTCGTCTCTGCAAATATTCCACCGAGTGAGATTAGCCCCTCGATATACTTCCCTCTGCACCATGATTCACCCATATTCAGCTCGCGCCGCACGTGCGCGATGTCACGGAAGAACTGACCGAGTAAGAACCGTTTTAAGTTGAAGAAACATTCTCGGGTCTTGGCGCTCTCAACCGGGATGAGCTCTACACCAAGGAGGTTCAGGGTTAGGGTGAAACTCAGAGGAGAGTCGGTGTTTTATACAGGGAGTTCTACCGGCGTGAAAAACTGGCTAATCAGAACCCGAAAGCGAACTGAGTAAACAATGGGGACAAAATTAAACTGAACTGCTTGACTAAACGCTTGAAGGAAACCGGTTCGAAGTGGTACACGAACCGTTGGAAACTCTGGCCGGTGGTCTCTGGAACTGCACCATGGGCTTAGGCATGGGAACTGCTGGAATGAGCGACTATAAACCGCTACTAGGAGTCATGGTTCCCTAAAATCGACGGGTGGGTAGGTATTCCGAGCTCGTCCAAGAATAATGCTTCTGGCGTCTCATTACATGGAAGGAAACCTCTGGTTTGAAATATGCTCGCCATAATATATCTTTCAAAATTGTTAGATCTTTCTCCTCTTTGGGTTGGAGAGAATTAATCCATCCTGCCGACAACGACGGAAGAGGAGAGGTTGTACCGTCCGGCAAAAAGCCCTGAGGTCATTCTGCTGTGACCTCGGGGGCAGCTGTGCTTGGCACACACCGGCGTGTATTGCGAGCGTTTAGCAGTGCAGTAGGTATGATCACTAATAATTTATAACCATCGAGCCTATAGCTAGACGAGAATTTACAAGCTAAAATCAAGCTGGTGAGAAACAGGCATCAAGCTCAACGCTGTAGCAAGCTCGGTTGATGCCCAGCTCTAGCAGGAATGGCTGTGGCAGGGGGCAAGGCTACACGTCGGTAAATTGAAGTGAGCGTTGGATATATTCGATAAGGGATACATCGACCGTGAAGAGGATGGGTAGATTAGTAACGTTTTGTATGAGTGAGTCTATCTACACAATTACTCTCATAGTACTCTACTTACAGTATGTGTTCGGATCAACATTTAGACTACACACTGCTCCCGTCTGCACGCAAAGCCCACACCGGTTCTTCAGCATCCAGATCCACATGTCTGGCTCGTCCACCACCCAACAAGACATATACACTCCCGTCCGCTCCGACAACAAGAGGCAACTCTTACACCTGTCAATCCTCACAAGCTCCCTCGTCTCCGCAAACCCCCAACCGAGCGATAGTAGCCCGTCGATGTACTTCCCCCTGCACCACGACTTGTTCATGCCGAGCTCGCGCTGCGCGTGTTCGATGTCGTGAAAATTGCCAAGGAAGGTGTTGCGGCTGTTCAAGCTTGCGGAATCCAGCTTGAGGAGGGTGCGGGTAGTAGCGGCGGTAGGGGCGGTGGTGGGAGTAGCGGGTGTAGCATCATCTTCTGCTCGACGACAAGGCACAGCACTAGTGAGCGTACCAGCACGGGAGTCAATTCGAGTCAGAGCGTTCTGAGAGCTGTGCTCGGGTGTTGTCTCAGCGGCGGTGCCAAACACAAAGGCCATATCCCGCGCGCCTGCTCTCCCCTCTGTAACGTGCCGAAACGACGCGATCGTCATCTCACGGGTGGCAAGGAAGGCGGGCACTGCGCCGGCGGGGATCGTGAAGGTCTGGTTGTCGATGGAAATCTCTCTGGTACTGCCGCTGCCATCAGGAGCCGCGGGCTGGGTCATGCTCAGGCCACCGCGTGCGATCGGCTTTGCAGCCGTGGGGGCCAGAGCGGCACCAAAGATAAATCCCGTATCTGCGCTTCCGCCGCCCCGCCTGACACGGCACGCAGAAAGGCGATTGTCTGTGCCCTTGTGGCATGGAATGCCTGGACGGGGTCGTGCGGGGTGGTGAATGGGTGGCGGTCAATCAGGAGCGTTGTGGTGGTGGGCTGTATCTGTTTCTCCGACGCCGATCCGGCGGTGGTGTTGGTTTTCGACGCCTTGTCCACATGAATAGCGGGGGCTTCGACTGCCGATCCTCGGTGGGTGGTGCGTTGCACCTTGCGGGAGCCGGTCTTGGTGGAGGAGCGAGGTGGGGGAGAGGACTTGTGTTTCGGGTCAGGGGCGATGAGGTCTGAGTCGTGGCGGGAGCTGCGGGCGCTGCGTATGGGACCCATGGTGGTGATGATGAGGCAGTGTAGGGGAGGTGGAGTGTGGTAATGGAAATGATGGGGGAGAGGAAGAGAGGAAGGAAGAGTAGGGGATGTAGTAGCGTGTGCTGTGTTCTCAAGTCTTGGCACGCCCACCCAGGACGAACATTTCACCAACGATGTTGAAGGTTAGGGTGACACCTAGACGAGAGTTGTCCTTATTTATACAGGGACTTCGAACGGCATGCAAAACCGGCGAATCAAACTCCGAAAGTGAATTGGCCAAAGAATGAGATTGTAAAACTGAAATCAACTGCTTCACTCAACGGTTGTCGGAGCGCGATTTGAACTGGTACACGAGCGGTTGAAAAGAATGGCCGGTGGTCTCTGGAGTCGCCCCAGGGGCCTCGGGCATGAACAAGCGACTACAAACCGGTACCAGGAGCCCCAGACTCGGCCTAAAGTTGGCGAGTGGGTAAATATAGGTATTCCGAGCTCGGGCTCATTCCCGGCCGCAGTGGTCCTCGTATTACTTGCATGTATTGTGATCCTTGAGTATGATTGATACGTTAAATAAGCTTGAATATATGGTTAAACAACGCTCTGACAGTAGGTTTCGGAAGCGTTGACATATCTGCACAATTATTCGAGGATTGATGAGCGTCATGAAGTATCACTCGGTGATGCTACTCCTCCGGTGGACAAACTTCTCAACCTGTGTGAGGCAGTTAATATAGCCTTATTCTAACTAAAGTTATTCATCCCTCAGGTGACAATGCTGGTGCTGGGGTAATCAGATACCTCTACTGCGTAGTATTGATTTAAGACGGATTCGAGCACGCAATCGAATGATAGTTTATGACTATTATTTAGCTAAGTATTCGCATATAGAACAGTAGACAGCCTCAATCGGAGCCTAACTAATCATTGTTAACTAAGAACACCCAAGGCTACTCTTTCGTGAGATAATAAACCCCCGATCCAAGCCCACACCCACCCCCGTCCCCATCCTCAGCAGCATTCCCACCACTACCCCCATCCCCAACCTGAACCCGCCATCTCTTTACCGGCCGTCCCTCTTCCCCCTCACAGCCCTCAGCAGCCCTCTTCCCAGCAGCACCAACCCCGCCCCCTCCCTCCGCCGCCCCAGTACCCATCGCGACAGCCAGGTCCCTGTCCGTCCCGCTCCTTGCCACAACCGCACGATACGACGCAATGACCTGCTGCCGCACCGTATGGAAGCACTCCACCGGATCCGCCGGAACCTCGAAGATGTGCCCATCGATAACGATCGCTGTAAAGCCCGCAGGGGACAGGGTCGAGGTGTTGGTCGCGGCGTTCACCATGCCCGGTTTGGGAATGCTGGGGTTGGCCGCAGAAGCGTGCTGGGCTGGGGCGTCGGGATCCAGTTGCCCGTCGTCGGACGGGGCGGGCTCGGTCTTGATGCCCTTCGGCGGACTGGAGGTTTTACTGCCCTTGATACCTTTCTTGGGAGCTTCCTTCTTGGGGGCATTTTTCTTGGGAGCTTCTTTCTTGGGTGCTTTTCCCTTGCCCTTGGAAGCAGCGGCAGTACGAGGAGCTGCTTTGCGAGCTCTCTTGGGAGCGGGAGCAGGAGACTCGTTCTCGCTCTCGTTGTCGTTGTCGTTGTCGTTTTCATCTTCATTTTCATCTCCGGAGGCAGCAGGCTCACTGGCGGAGGCTTCGTCGAGGGCTTCATCATCTTCGAGGGCCTCCTCGTCACTGGGGATGGAGGGTTCCGATGGGGGTGGATCGGACACTGCCACTCTGCCAAAACACCTGCCAATGGGGGCGTATCGAGTCCAGCTTCTGCATCCTGTACCCCGCCGGGGTGGTTGCCTGGTGCGGGCCATTGTGAGATACAGGAGGAGGTCAAGGGGATGGATAATGACGCCTGTGGACCACGGGGGTGATGAGCTTTGATGAGAGGTAAGGGGGAGAAATGTATTGATGATGAAGGCAGAGCTGTACTAGATGAGATTGTGTGATGCCGGAGATGGATGGAGATGGAGATGGTTGTGGTGGAGGGTATGGAGATATGGGGGCTGGACTTGGGTCATATCTGTGCTTGGCGTCTATTTTGGCCGCAGTGTGAAATGTACACTAGTAGACGTGCATTGTAGCCTGCGTAGTGTTCATTTGCGTTGCGGTTAGTATAGGATGGGCGCGAGCCCAGTGGTGTCGGATATTTGACATTGAGCAAAATAAGGCAAGGATCATAAGACGCAACAAGATCAGTTTCTAGCTCGCATTAACTTTCTTCCACCTTAAATGTCCTTCAAAGCAATTGCGAGCTTCTTCCGGTTTTCTCATGAGCTCGGTAGGCAGATTGGAAATCGTTAGGTCCTAGTCATAGACTATCACTCCGTGTTTACTCCCGAATTACAGACGCCGGTTGCACCACGCCAAGGGGTTTGATAAATCCTAGTCCATCATTGATATCCGGCGAAGGATATTCTCGTATTGAATTGTGTTCGCCTCGTTCGCGGATGTGGGGGGTGTTAGTCCCCAGGTGGGGAGATCGGACCGAGTGATAATCTGTCAATCGGATGTGCGTGTACAGATCAACCAAGTGGTAGAGGGTTGTTGATAAATGGATCACGAAAGATGTTATCGGTGTAATTTCACCACATAGATGAGTCCATTCAAGGCGTTGTCCTCCCCTAGGATGGCTATGGCGATACACGAAGTTCAATGCTCTGAATTCGTCTTTAGGAATGAAAGCTATGTTGAGATTACTATTTTTAGGTCGCTTAATGAGAGCCTGAGCCTAAGCTTGACCCATAGTCCCGAGTCTTGAAGTTGGGCTCGAGGTTGAGCTTGAGCTCTCGTGACTATACCTAAAAGTTGACCTCCCAGTAAGTGGAGGACATATTTCTTTATGTAGCTGTTCTGTCCGGTCCGTAAGTCATCCTATCCACCAGAAAATACGAATTGGGCGCCCTATCGGCCAGGGAATTGTTATATCGTATTAACTTGAAAATAGCGCCCCACCCATAAGCATAAGCTCAACCCATATGGACGTGACAGGTATTCGGTTGAAGACTTGCGGGTGTTAAATGACACGAGGGTGCAGTTGTAGGATTGCTGGATAGAGTTTGATAAAATTGTAAATTGATAGTGATGTAACTAAGTCGTGACCTCTCTTCTTTTACCTGTCTTTCCCTTCAGCTCCTTCCTTCTCCCACTATCTTTGTCAAGCAGGCAGGGAGCTTTTATTCTAACAGTTGGAATAGAACTTGCTTATTTACCTGACCCTGTTTGGTCATGGTATCCAGTGACTGCACGTGTTGCCTCATATCAAGATGTTATAGCATTGCCGGGTGACAAAAGTAACCGTGATTTTGCTTAGCAACCAGCAGAAATTGCCCAAATCGACCAACTCCCAAAGTCGGTTCTCGAGATTCATACCGAAGGGATAGGTTCTATCAATCTAAGGCTTTCTAACTATACAATCCTTGATTTCGTATCTATTATGGTTATGGAGTTATACTTGTTTCAAGACGCATTCACATACAAATCTGGTTGCAATGCAAAATCACGGTTACTTTTGTCACCCAGCAATAATTCGGAGTTCTGAGTTTCACTGACAATCTTTCGTCAACCTCAAGTTCGTGGTTTGACAATATTGTTGGGTTCCCCAGTGTTTAGAGTGACTGCTGAGCGGGATGCAAACTCTCTGTCGGGCGGGGTGGCCCTTTGGGTTTATTCCGATAAAGCAGGTACCTGGTGGATAGGGCGCCCGAATCATACTTCCTGGCGGATAGGACGCCCATACGGCTCGGTCAGAACATAGCTCACCCGGGGGCTATAGTGTTCAACTAGCATTAGTAATAATCTCCCAGGTTCGAGCTTTTTGGATATGGGCTTGAGCTGGCTCGGGCTCGTCGGTAAGAGAGCTTGATCTGTGCGAGCTTAAAGCTCGAGTTCAAAGCTTGAGCCCGCTCTGCTCGGGCCCATCACTAGCTCAGGTGGGATAAGGAAAACGCTGTAGAGTAACTTACAGTACACTATAACACCCGGCAGTTTGCATGCAGATGACTGATACAACACTCCGTCTACTCTCCATACACACCCTCCTCCTTCTACATCCCCATCCATCACACAATACCCTAACTCTTCTCTAAATTACCCATCAGTGCACCTCTCCCCATCATCGAATTTCTCTACTGCACCTTCTCTCATCATCTCACGATGACCTTTACTCCGATTGTTCGCCACGGCACAGGGCCCAGGTACCAACCCACTTCTGCCTCCACATCCAATGGCAAGATTGTCCTCTCAAAGTCGCCCCCAGTTGAGCTCGCCGGGGAGAACGATGAACGCCTAGGGCTTCGGGAAGAATACCTCGTTACCGAGGACGAATACACAGGCACTGAAAGCTCTTCTAGTGGTACGGCTGCCTCCGGGGATGATAACGACAACGCCAACTTCACCGAGGACGAAGTCCTATGCACTGAAGGCTCTGTCAGTGAGCTTGCTGCCTCCGAAAATGATAATGATAACGATAACGATAACGATAACGATAACGATAACGACACCGACGTTCCTGCTCCTACTCCTACTCCTGCTCCTAAGAAAGCAAGGAAAGCAGCAGCCTCTCGTGCTACCACCGCTACTACTACCAAAGACAGGAAGAAAGCTCCCAAGAAGATTGCGAAGAAGAGCAAGGGTAAACGCACCCCGAAGCGGATCAAGGCCGAGCCTGCTACCTCCGACAATGAACACGAGGACATTGAAGACTCTGCCCAGGAAGAAGAGGCGCCAGACGCCGATACAAAAAAGAGACGCCGCAGGGTGGACACTATGGCTAAAACCGAGCAATTGTCCTCTACAGACTTTACAGCGATCTTTATCGACGGGTACGGCTTCGACGTTCCTGCGGATCCGGTGGAGTGCTTTCATAAGGTGAGGCAGCATGTTATTGCTTCCTATCGTGCGGTTGTGGGAAGGAGAGGGACTGAGAGGGATATGGCAGTTGTGGTGGGGACTGGCATAGCGGATGGGGCTAGCGAGGTTGATGGCGGGGTTCATGGCGGGGGTCGCGGGGGTAGGAAGAGAGCGGCTGAGGGCGGGAAGGGCGGGGACCCGGGGAACGGTAGGAAGGTGAAGAAGCGTGGTATACAGGTTGCGAATACAGTCGACTCTCGTTATAGTGATGCTCGATATAGTGATATTCTTCTTATAAGGATGTCACTTAAGTTGCTGGTCCTAACATTTGCTATGGGGTATTAGTGATATTTTGATAGAACGATATCCTTAGGTATTTAGTAGATGAAGAGAACAAAAACCTAAGGAAAAATGAAAGAAAGAAAAAGCAAAAAGAAACAGGTTTCCAAGGAAGAGAAGAAAATAATTTCCATAAAAGGAGTGAGTGATCAAGCAACGAAATTAAATTAAATTTTATTCTTCGGTCCAGAAAAAACCTAGCCCTGAACTTCTTATAGTGATAATCTCGTTATAAGGATGCCACTTTCCGGTCCCGACCTCATCACTATAACGAGAGTCGACTGTAAGGGGGAGGGTAGCTATGCTGGTGGGCTTGATGCTGCTGAGAGTTGTGGTGCGGGCGGGGGTAAGGAGGAGAGCATTATGCTCTGAGGGAGTTGCATTCGGATTTTCTTGTTTGTCAGGTTCACACTGTGGCTTCTTATATATATAAATGTTTAGCTAGATAGCGTCTTACCAAAATTAAATACATTTTTGCTGCTTCCTGAATTGTCCGATTGTACAGGGGTTTCGATAACCTGGCATAGCCCAGCTGTTCTACTTGACTGAAGAACATTGCTCACTCAGGAACCTGTTGCTATGGCTGATTGCCGCAGGATTTACTGCACAAAGTAATTGTACAGTAAAACAATGGATCAAAATCGCTGCGACGCTGCCTGACTTTCCTCTGAATAGATAACGATTGTAAAGATTTCTATGGCCCACTCAAAGACCGGCAAAGAGGACAGCTATATTCACGGCGCCCCCTCGATGACTACTCGAGAACTCCTAATCTGTGGCTTTACTTGCTAATTCTAACCGATAAGCTTTAAGAGGGCGCCAAGGAAGCTATCAGCACACGCATGGTTTAAATGGTCGAGGGGTAACACAGCTACCTAGCGGAGCCACCATGAGACCTTCAGGAGGTCTTGCGTTCGACACACATCGGCGCAGTGGAGCGCAATACTTTTTTGTATTTTATTTGCTTTTTTTTTATTTATCGTAATGCTGCAATCTGCATACCCTGGGTACATACCTGTAAGTGGTCGACTATTGTGGTTGATTGTTGGCTTAGTGTGGTACACGGCGTTGGCGCTCGAGACCTTAACTCGAGGCTTATGGTTCGAGAGAGATGCAATACCCCAATGCAAAGTAAACATTAGCGGTATACTTATTCTCCCTGAGAAATTGATACATGTGGATTTATTACGTCTACCCCGGACTCCATATCGATATATACTCGAAGGATGGAATACTAAAATGAGACAATCATGTAAGCAGCCATGTAGAGTTCCTGGCTGGGCCACCATAGTTCCTGAATGAACCGCTCATAGGTGAAGACTTCCGGAGACACCTCGGCTCGTGCCCATTACTAGAGACGGGATATGGATAACGTTGTGGAATAACTTCCAGTACACCATTGCTACAAGCGGCAGTTTGCATGCAGACCACTGGTAAGACACGCGGTCTACTCAGGGTCGAGGTCTGTCCCCAGTTGATGACATACATATCTCTCTCACTTATTATTGCTTGTATGATATCATCGATATTAGGTCGATTATTCTTTCTAGTTTCCCACATCTCGTATTCATCATTACCGGTTATCAATATTAACGCTCAAGCCCACCAAAGGAAGAAGCAATACACTACCTGTTAGACCTGCGTCATCAGTACCGAACATGAGTCACCCGCAACCTGTTATATAACTGTAGCGCATATGTCTTGTGTGGCGGCCAGAACTATCCCGTAAGCTGTCGCGAAAAATGGTGGCCCACCAAAAAAAAGAAAACTTGGTGTGGTTTTACCAACAGATCTCATTATCTCTCTGATCAAATAATAGATCTCTGATACAAATCTAATTCTGTGTTGTAGGGGGGTCAGCATCGACAGCTTAAGGGATAGTATGAGATCGACCTGTCACACATATACCACCGCATAACAGTTGGTATTGTGTCGTTTCCGGATCAGTGCATCTTCCAGTGGACAAACTCAATGTGATGAGCAGTTATTCGGTATCAATGTCGTCAGAGGCGGAAGGGAGCCTCTTACCACTCGCCAGTTATACATTGTCCGGTACAGTACGCTCCATCTACACTCTCTACACCCTCCTGCCCCCCCACCCGTCCCACAACACCTACCCCTCCTCTACATCATCTATCAGTAGACTGCACACCTCCTTATCATCGAACTCCTCTCTTCTAAACCGATTAAAGCTTCTTATACCATTCCACAATGATCACCTATGGAGCCCGCAAGGGCACAGGACCCAGAGCACCCGAATCCATCTCTGCCCCCGTATGCATCTGGGATGAGTACATGGTGACCGAGGACGAATACCCCGGCACCGAAAACCCTTGCAATCAGAGTGCTCCCTTCGAAGAAGGCACCGACCACGACCACGACTCCGAGACCGAGAGCGATGTTCATGCTCCTCCTCCTCCTCCTGCTACAAAATCTATGAAAGCGCCTCCCCCTGCTGCTGCGGCTCTTCCTGCTGCAGCGGCTCCCGCTAGTGGTAGCAAGAATCCTACCGGAAAGGTCCCAAACGGCAGCAAGACCGGAAACGCTACAAAGAGCGTCCAGACGGATCCTACCACCGCCGGCGATATCGCTGCGACCAAAGCCGTGCCCTTGTCCTCTGCGATCTTTATCGACGAGTACGCCTTCGACGTTCCTACAAATCCGGTGGAGTGTTTCCAGAAGGTGCGGCAGCAGGTCATTGCGTCGTACCGTGCCGTGGCGGCAAGGAGGGGGACTGACAGGGATTTGGCTGTGGTCATGGGGAGTGGATCCGTGGACGGAGTAGGTGGTGTTCATGGCGGGGGTCGTGGTGGGAGGAAGAGAGCGGCTGGGGGCGGGAGGGGCGGGGATGTGGAGGAGGGGAGGAAGGTGAAGAGGTGACGCGCGCAGGTTAGAAATGGGGGAAGGGGGCCATCCTGGTGGAGTTCGTGCCGCTGAGGCTGGTGGTGAGGCGGCGGTAGGGTGGGGAATATTATATATTATGCTCTGAAAGGGAAGCATTCGGATTTTCTTGGTCAGATACTAGGCTCACACTGACCCCTCTTATATATATAAATATTTAGCCAGATAGCGTAGTAACAGAATTAAATCCACTTTTACTGCTTCCTCGATTGCCCCATTGTTCCACAGTGGTTTTGATATGCTGCATGGCCTAATTGTAACAGTATGGATCGTCACCGGACTGGTCTGGTCCGCATGGTGATCTTGAGCCCGGACTTGTATTCAGAACTATTGATTCAAAGACTTCCCGTATTGTACAAACTACACCACCAGGACTTCAAAAAAATTGTGCTAAATGGGTGTATTTAACTACCTCTCCCAACATTGTTAACCCGGGAATTTCATTTATCAAACTGGTATGTGGGTTAGCGTTGGCAACTATTTCAGGCGGAAAAATAATTAATCTGTGCAGGTTGCCAGTTGGGTTGTGTCGGTTTACGGTGTGTGAGGTATCGTGATTAGTAATCACCATAGTCTGAAGCCCAAACTGTACTGACTACCTCATTGGTATTTAGTTTCTTACGGTAATTGTATCTGTATATACCGCCAAGCCGGCGACTAATTGCAAATACTGGGCCACTCTCGAGACCGCCTTGACTTTTCTTCATCCTCCGGAGTCTATTCAAAGAGTATTTAGCTAATTCCGGCTCACTCTTGCAATCGGTAAGCATTCCTTATTTCATAAGTCACTATTTCTTACTTTCATAAGTCACGATGATGTCCATTTGTTATAGGCTCCTAGCTTATTGTTTTGCGATTATCTCTTTATTTCCTTACTGCGTGAGAGGTGGAGGAAGTGATTGGCAAGTTCTGGGGCAGTGGGATCTTGTCATAGACTACGGTCTGCGTGCGGTTGATGAATCGGAAGAGACATCTTGGAGTTGAGTGGTAATCATAGACTATCACTCGGTCATGTGCTCAAGCCCGCAAATCAAATCACAAACGCCAGTTGCACCACGCAAAGATGTCAGATTTCTCCTGCTCTATCATTTATATCCGGAAGGAGATTAAGTAATTTTAGGCCATGTTTGCCTATTTTACTGATTTCGAGATAGAGTGTTAGGTCACCAGGTATGGGAGATCGGGCCGAGTGATGGTCTGTGAACCGGGTGTACGTGGACAGATCATCAAGCTACAGATTTATACTTATCAGGGCGACTAAAGATTAATTAGAGGAGCGATATTTCCTCACATAACTTAGTTTATTCAAGGCTTTGTCTCCACCTAGGATTGGTTTCGCAATACACGCGGTGATGAATCTAGTACTAGGACCGGGGGTGAGCGCTCATGAACATGAAGAAGATTATATTGTGATATCGTGGAGCAAGTTAAAAGAACATGTGTCAGAAAACGTTTCAAAGGCTACGTTGGTGGATTCAATTAAGCATATCTGTTCGTTTCAAGAGCTATAAGTCAAGCTGCGGCAACCCACTTAATCCTACCATCATCACTCCCATTTCTTTGGGTCCGGCCATTCAGAGCGACAGTGCCCTCAGAATCTCAGATAGATATATAAAAAGCCTCGGTTGCCAACAGCCTGAAGGGAACAGGGTTCCATGAGCAGAGTATTCACGAGAATTCGAAACCTATATTTCCCCTTGTTGTAAGAGACCGAGGTCAATCGATTCTTAAATCTAGCTAATATCAGAAAACTTCGATCGGCGAATTAGCATATCTGGAAGACGGTTACCAAGCGACCTACAAGCCATCCTGAAGCACCTGGTATTTGGAGCGCTGAGGGCAGATCGCGGAATATCTAGCCCGGCCGTGGTTTAGTTCTGGGTAACAGTGATTCCTTTACCAGTTTGCAATTGCTCGCTATAGAATTTATAACCTCTAATCCCGCGGTGGTCTGTATAGTTCCAGAGATGACCGAATATGCAACGGGAGCACCCCCCGTATAACAATCCACCATGCATCATGAGTTGACAAGGATCACAACACGCACTAGTCCATCACTTACCCTTCTTTCCCTCTCTTCATCCTCCCTATCAAGACCATCCGTACACACCCACCCCACACAGACACTTGATCACGTCCATCAACACCAATGGTACACATTCACCTTCGTGGCGACAGCCACGGCAATCAGGTTTCCGTATCGAGCCCCTCCGTACGGACTCGCTATCTCAACCTTCACCGCGGCACAACTCGCGCACCGACAACTCCACGAGCGGAGCATACCCATGCCGCCACCCACACTCCGCAAGCAGAGCATACAGACCCCGCCACCCCACCGTCACCCTCGTAATTGACAACCACCCATCCAGCACCCCCCACAATCCCGCAGAAGCATTTCACGCCACACGCACTCAGACGATCGCCTCCTTCCGGACAGTTGCAGCGGAGACAGCGACGGCCAGTGATATGAGCTTCATCTTCGACGCTATTGTAGCACTGTCTCCCACTGATACAACTCCATCCTCATATGTTGCCCCGTCGGATTCTGATGCAGCCAAGTCGACACCGAGCATGGGCCAACTTGCCCCCCCGCGCTACAGCGGCAGCACTAGAGACATCGAAATCGACAGCCACAAGTTCATGCTCCCCACAGACGCGGTCCATGCCTTCCTGGAAACTCGTGAAATGACGATTGCCGCTTTTCGGATGATTGCGGCGGGGGAAGCGGCGGTGGGGGGCGGGAGGGATATGGCGTTCGTTTTTGGCACTGCTATTTTTGCTACCCCTGAGGGGACAAGAATCGTGGAAGGAGAGGGCGATATGGCATCTCAGGCTCATATTACTGACGGAGAACGTACGCCAGCGCCTATTTCTGAGGAGACAGATGAGATAGAGGTTCACGAGGTTGACGAGGATGAAGACAAGGATTACGCCACGCCCGCGTCCAGTGGCGGCCGCAGTCCTCGCTCCTGGCAGGACCTTACTCCCGCGGTTCCATTCCTTAGCGAAGGACTTCGTCGTCGGGCAGTTGGTGACACAGTGCAGGCTGTAAGTGTGTCTATCGCCTCGACTTCAACCCCTATCATGACACCGGCCCCAACCCCTAAGAATACCCTGGCTCCAGCGCCCCCCATTCCCCCGATCCCCACCCCACCTACCGCAACCCCGCCCCGGATCGCCAACCACCTGCCAAGCACCTTTCTTGGTAACTTCCCCGACCTCGACAACGCCGAGCTCAAGCTCGGCCGGTCCAACAAGTTGCTTTCAGGGATGTATATCGACGGCTGGCTATCAATCGGTGGGAAGTTTGCTGCAACGACGGAGCTGGTTGGGGAGGAGAGGTGTTGCGCGTGTGTTTCGCGGGCTGACGAGAACGGGGTGGCTGGGCAGGCGGTGTGTAAGGTGCTTACGGAGGAGGATCCAGTTGGTGGGGCGTTTGTGGAGGATGATCCGGGGATGGAAAGTGGGTGCGTACTGTTTGATGACGGGGTTGGAGTGTAAGGAGGGCGAGGGGAAGGTAGTGAAGTGAGGGGGGTTGGGTTCTGGGTGGGACATGGGTCGTGTTGTGCTACGAGGATCACAATCATGATAAATGTCTATATATCTGTTTCTAGCACGATATGGCCCTAGTTAAAACATGTCCCATTGACTGTCACGTACTACTACAGTCTTTGTGTCTCTCCTCCACCCCATCCTATTTCCTCCAAGTTCAAACGGGTTGAAAAAACAAACTACACCCCCAACCATTCCCTGATCTTGTGAACCGATCTATACACAATTTGCAATTAGACGTCAATTCGGTAGTGGAAACCAGTACGACACTAAGTAATAATGAGCTAGACAGGTAGTACAGTTTGAGCTTCAGGGTATGGTGGTTAGACCGAGATTATACGCCCACAAACCGATACAAACCTGTACCTGATGGATTGTTACGGAACATTCTTTCTCCGCCCCTTCGGTACTGCCTTTGCCTGAAACACGTGCCAAGAACCCTAGCCCATGCATATCAGAAAAATGGTATCAGCGGTTCAATCATCATGGAGGAGGTGGTGAAATACATACATGTGGTTAGTGGTGTTTTCTAAGACGCCAGTAGGACAGTTTGTACAATACGGGGACGTTTCTTCGATTATGGGTGCAGGGAGACTTGTATTAGTATGCTTACCGCCGGATTTCATGCGGCATCATGCTCCACCGCCACACGACCCTGCTCGATGATGATGAGGATCACAATTAATTTATTGTTTCTCCAATGACCTGGCCTCAGGGTATTCAGTGCTCTGTTGCGTTAGGCCTCCCGCAGTTTATAGGCTTTGGGTTGGGCGGGTGAGTTGTAAACCCCTGTATCGATGTGTGAGGCACGTGATCGAGTGATACCTCGTGACACTCCTCCGAACTCGGGAAATCCTTGCACTGAACCCCTGTCGTGATCTGAAAGCTACATCGTGCTCAGTGTTAGTGATAGACCGTGTGCTTTATAAAATAACTTGAATTCAGGTAATTTCTCGGGGCTAGTTTTAGTTGAGATGCACGTTATCGAGTGATGTTCCATCATAATTATTTCTCGCGGTTTGGATGTTTAAGCGGCTTTCTTGCGAGTGTTTGGTAAAGTAGTTGATCACTTCGTTTTACGGGTGTTGAGCAACCGGTCTTCCATGTCGATCGAACTCCCCATACAAACACTCTCGCCGCAACGATCATGTATCCCAATCCCAAGACTTGCTAGTCTAGTCTAGATTTGTTTGTAACAACAACCGCCGCAACCACCCTGCACCACGACTCCCTCCTGTCCCCTCCACCGAGCACAACCATCACCCCCCCACCATGCCAGGCCAACGGAAACGGCGCACGTTGACGGGCGTCTCAACGCGCCCATCAAAAAACCGTGACTCGTGCGCAACTGCCGAAGATATACCCCCAAAGCCTCCTGCCAGTGTTCGCAACGGGGTAATCCATCGGTCCTGAAGGTCAGGACCGGACCGACTACGAGCTGTAGTCGGTCTTGAACAGGCGCAGGGACTGACTACCGACCATGGGGCGAGGACTACCGACTATAGTCTGGATTATGGGCTTGCAGCTTGGCATATACTACGGCGCTGCTCTACAGATATCTACAGTCCTGCATAGATATCCACAGTTTGGTGTAGATATCTGCGGTTCTAGCACCTATCTGTAGTCTGCAAGGCTCAACTATTTTCCAACCTACAAGCTGCGTATATGAGCCCAATATATTAACTCCACCACACGTATAGTTCTATATTGTCGCTAGAACCGAGTAATCGTTCATGACCCTATAGATATCTATAGTCCGGCGCCTTAACTATAGTCCTGACAAAATCAGGGACTAGACCGACCACGAACAAATAGTCCGCCCAGTCTGGAGGCCCTGCCAAGGCATCTGTAGATATCTATAATTCGGACCTGACCGTTGCGAACACTGCCTCCTGCATCGCCGAGGAGACTGCGGAAGCGCGTATCACGCGCTGGCGTCAAGGACACTCGGGAAGCAGCTGAAGATGGCGGTTCTGAACAGAAAAGGACAGACTCCGCCACCGTCGGGGACGTAGTCCACGATAGCGCTGCGGGAAGCGGTGTCGTTGAAACTACTGCTCCTGCGGCCGCGGTTGGTGGGGGAGATGGCCGCAGACGCCGTCCCGCTGACGCTGCGATGGAAGGAGAACCATTTTCACACATGATTCACGCGGCGACCAACACCTCTCCCCCAAGTAGAGGTTCCACGAGGGTTGAGATCGGGGGTTATAGCTTCGATGTTCCGGCGGATCTGGTGCAGTGTTTTGAGATCGTGCAGCGGCGGGTTGTGTGGTCGCATCGTGCGGGTATGGAGAATGGTGGGACGGCGGGGTGTGTGGCTGTTGTTATGGGTGGTGGGACATTGGCTGGGGGGGGTTGGTCGGGTTGGTGGTGGAGGGAAGAGGGCGGTTGGGGGTGAGGACGTGAAGGTAGGGGAGAGGGATGTGGAGGAGAGGGGGGTGAAGAGGTTGTGTGCGAAGGTGCTGGGTGGGGATGGAGGGGAGGGTGGCAGTGTGGGTGAGGTTCGGGATCGGGATGGTGGGGAGTGTGGTTCTAATGAGAGTAGCGAGGGTGGTGAGGGTGGGGGTGAGGGGGAGGATTGCTATGCCCCGAAAGACTAGCACTCGGCGGCTTTTGGTATCAGGGTTTAGTTAACTATTTAGGCTCACAGCGAGGATTATTAAAGTGGTACAAGTATATATAAAAACTTAGCTAGAGAACGTAGCAGGAGGTTGAAATACATTGATCCTTCCTGCTGCATTGTCCATACAAGTGTTCAACAGGCCGACCCGGAGGTAACAACTTAAGTGTCAGAAGTCTATTTGAACTGCAAAGATCGTTAATCAATATAATGACCAGGGATTAGAATACACATGTTTTAATACCAATCGATCATGGACTATAACTCGTTCCTGTTCTCGTTTCGGGTGCACGTGAGCGAGTGAGAGTTTATGACTCGTGCCAGGCCTTGAGATTTCTTTTATCGAGACCCCAAGATCGAAAGTTAACTCTTGGTTTTCTGCACAGCATCTGGAGCAGCTAAATGCCGATGAAAGAAACTCCAGTGCGGACGAAATGGACACCAACCAAACACCCCCGGACAGGACATGGAGAACACCACCGGCCGCGCGTACACCCCAGAACGGCGGGGAACGAGCCACTGGGAGAAGATGGGGGTGACACCGTTTCACAAATCATCGCTGCAGCCTTCTACAGTTCAGGCTGCATCATCCACAAACGTCATCCCCACCCTCCCCGGGGCCTTCCCCCCGCGGTCAACTCTCATCACGACAATCTCTCACATCATTTCATGTCCGACCCCTTATATTCAATGTTCATCAGGATGGTTTCCTCTGAGGACAGATTCGAGGCCCTGCGCCCCGTACCAGGCCCTCCATGTGACACTACTACTCTCCACCCCGCTGCAAAGGTTACCACGCCAAACCCACTTCCTATCGAGATCTTCAGTGACAGCGACGAACCGCTGGAGAAGAAGCCTCGCATCACCTCCACGGCTGTACCAGCAGGGTCCGTCCTCGACGGGAGTGACAAGGCAGCTACGGCCCCTGCTACGAAGCAACAGAAGCCTCGTGTCGTCTCTACCGCTTTACCGATGGGGCAGGTACTCGGCGGCGGTGACAAGTCAGCTGTGGCCACTGCTACGAGGAAACAGATGCCGTTCATAGTCTACACGCCTGTGACAGCAGGAATAGTCCCCAGTGGTAATGGCAAGTCAGCTACAGCTACTACTAGGCGGATACAAATGCCTCCTATAGTCTACACGCCTGGGCCAGGAGGAATGGTTCCCAGTGGTAGTAACAAGTCAGCTACAGCTACTACTACAGGGATATGGAAGCCTCACATTGCCCCCACGGCCCCCCCAGCAGGACTAGTCCCCACTGGTAGTAGCAAGTTAGTTACAGCTGCTGCTGCTGGGATACAAAGCAAAACACCTACCCCTAGACCTACCGCCGGTAACACTGCTGCCGCCAGGAGACAGGGCACGCTGCCCGCCTCCAGAAATCCTCACAGTACAGCGTTTATTGAAGCGCCTGTCAAACCACAGAGCGTGCTGGGTACCTTTGTCATACCGCCGGTGATACATATGTCCGGTAATAAGACTCCCACATCTACAACAGCAGCTGAGGAAGACTCTCTGCCGCCGCTGAGCGAGGAGGATAGAGAGTGGGCAAACCAAATCCTCGCCCTTGAGGATAGCGCTAGGCGCAATCACCTCAGCGACAAGTTCCCTGATTGGGATCTAGGTCTACCTGAATCGATTCAACCTGCTTACGGTTCTCTTTATCCCGGGGAGTGTTCCCACACCAAACAAAGTGAGGTCAGCATCTCGACCAACATCGCAGGCTCGACGAGAGTCGATATCGGTTTCTATAGCCCCATACGCCAGACAACAAACACCGCTACTAATAAAATCCCCTCGCCGCCCATGGGTAGCACTGTAGCCCCTTTCGGCAGACACCGCACAGCAGACTCCACGACTCAGACCCCTCCTTCCCCAGGGAAAGGCCCCACAGTCCCCACAAGAGCTGTTATCGCCAGACACAATATGGCAAACGCCACGACTAAAACTTCTCTTCAGCCCCCAGACCCAATCGCAACTACTACCGCCACACGCCCAATGACCGACGCCGCCACGAACACCTCTTCTCCATCTATACGCACCACAGCCACTATTGGCATCCAGACCCTCATACCCCGGACCTCAAACGCCGCTACCAATACCGCAGCCTTCACGACAATCGATATTGAGGGTCACGCTTTCAATGTGCCCGTTGACCCGGTGGAATATTTCCATGTCATGCGGCGGGAGATTCTTGCGTCGTTTCGTGCCCTCATGGAGCAGAAGGGTACGCTGCGGGACTTCCATATGGTTTGGAGCAGCGCTAGGAAGCGGGCGGCGGAGGAGATAGAGGCGGAGGACGGCGGAGACTTGGACGTGGAGGAGGGGAGGGTGGTGAAGAGGTGGAGGGTGGAGAATGGGCTTGGGAAGGGTGTGGATAAGGCAGATGGGGATGAGGACTGTTGTTCACCGAAAGATTAGTGGCGGGTATTGCTCAAGCTCGCATCCAGGCTTATTACTTTGGTATTGTTGATATTGGCAGCGTTCGACACCTATACAAAGGAGTGTCGATCCCACTGATCCCGCTGATCATTGTGTACTGATCAACGCCAACGCAAATAGATATCAGAGGGAGGTCAATATGACACCGAGAGACGTCTATATGACGGTGTGTGACAGTCATGGGAATCCGGTTTTCTTGTTTGGGGCCGTAGGTGGATAAATAGGGCCTGTGTCTATCGATAGGAAGAAACCAATCAAGCAATTTTTTCTCGATTCTATCAGGTATAAAGAATAGAAAATGAATAAATTACAGAGGAAGTACAGCCCGGTATATCTCACGCGGATGGATGGGGGATTGAATAATTGTTCCGATAGCGTTCTGAGTAAGAACAACCGTCGAGTGATACCTCATGATACGGACAGCTTCGAAAATAGTGAAAGACAAGTCCGTTTTGTGGATAAGCAAGCGGATGATCTGGCTGTGGGCTCCAAATATCCATCACCATGTGAAGATAAGACGAACGATAAGACTGAGACTTCGAGGGAACAAGGCTGGTTTAATGGCACTGGCAATGCCAAAAGATGGAGTATATAGCAAATAACTAATTGTGTTGATGATCAGGAGAGGAGGAAAACATTGGAGTTTCTTCGACAATTAAGTACAATCTAAGCTACGACTTATCTAGGTCTTGTGTCGTCTTGTATTCTTTAGACTGGGTCTTGAACGTCTCGAGACAACGCTCTAGTCTCGAGACTTTTTGTCATGTGACCACGGGGTTGGAAACGCACTGCGGTTATGCTGCATAATCAATGCAAATAAAGGTCAGCGTCTTTTTCATTTCATTTTTTCATTTTTTCTATTTTGGTTTTGGTTTTTGAGCCGGGGCTGGAGATTTTCTTTAGGTGAGAAGAAAAGGCCAAAAAGGTCTCGAGACAACTTTTGTCGTGTCCATCACTGATACCAATCAACACCTCACCATCTCCCCCCATCACTACAACCCATACTACACGCTCTACCGCGTCATGTACACCCCTCCCACTACCTCAGAATGGTCTCCCTCGAGATTAAACCCGAGTCACAGAGTGCCCCCCAAGACTCAGTATGCGACAGCGGTCATCTCAAACGCAAAGCCCACACAGAGCCTACAACACCAACGGCCCCCCATCTTTGAGCTCTCCAGCGACAGCGACGAGCCACTGATTAAAAAGCATCGCAAGTCCTCCACAGCTGTTCCAGCAGGGCGGGGTCTCAGCGGCAGTGATAAATCAGCCGCGGCTCCTGCCGCCGGGGAAAAAAGAAAACCACCTGTTCTGTCCGATATACCAGACGCTGCCTATCAGGCGGTCATCCGTCAATAGGACGTCCCAACCAATAGACATAGCGTGATTGGGTAGTCCTATCCATGGATGGGACGAGCCTGATGAGTAGGGTGCCCATTCACTGTAGTATCCAAGCAAGGGGTCTTTTTTTCAATCGACTCACCCGGGTGGTGATGCAAGCTTAAAATAAAGTTTGATGCCCCTGTTGCAATTGAACATGTACTTCCCGGAACAGGGATAGCTATTGCTACCTAGTGTAGTAGTATAAACATCTGACATATGTCGGGGTGTCTGGGGTTCAATCCCCCGACCTGCAATGGGTTTTAGGCACTACGATATATAATTGAGGGACTCAAAGGTGCGTCATATTGTCCACACAGAATGGATAGACGCCTTGCCAACTGAGGAAGAGGGTTGTCCGATTACTGTACCATGAACTTATTCCTCTGGAGGTAAGGCGTAAGACTCCAGCTGTTTATCCAATTAGCCTAACCCCACATTGCACATGAGTGCGGTCGCAAAAAGGATAAACAGCTGGAGTAAGTCGATGCAGTTTTTTTGTACACACGGAGTGATAGGTCATGACACACTCTCTGCCCATCTACCAGCACTTCTGCTCGCCCCAGGAGCTCTATCAGTACCTGTACTCGCCTCAGGAGCTCTATGCCCACCCCAGGACAGCTCTGCTCGCCCCAGTACAGCAGTACTCGTCCAGGAGAGCTTTGCTCACCCCAGTACAGCTGTAATCGCTCCAGGAACTCTACCAGTACCTGTACACACCCCAGGAGCTCTGTGCTCACCCCAGGAGCTCTCTGCTCGCCTCAGGATAGCTGTGCTCGCCCCAGGATAGCTGTGCTCCTCATGGTAGCTCTATCACCACCTGTACTCGCCCCAGTAAAACTATACACACCCTGGTCAAGCTGTACTCGCTCCAGCATAGCTGTGGCAGCCCAGGAGCTGTACCAGCATATGTACTCGCCCCAAGAGAGCTGTACTCACCCCAGTGTGGCTGTGCTCGCCCAGAGAATTCCATTTGCGCCTGGGTTTGCCCCAGTAGAGCTGTACTCGCTCCAGTAGAGCTGTAGTCGCGCCAGTAGTGCTGTACACGCTCCAGTAGTGGTATACATTCTCCAGTACAACTGTACTCGTCACAGTGGCGGTATTAGTAGCGGTGCACACCCCGGGAGCTACAGGTAATCAAATAACAATTCAGCATTATTTAAATAAGAAATTCTATGAAAGCTATATGTAGCCTAAGATGATTCAAACTGTTCCATGAGCCTGCGTACCATAAGTAATTCTCTTACACAATGCTTCTGAATATATAAAAAATATTTAGGCAACTGTCTTTCCTCCCATCTTCCTCGTACGCCCTAGTACTCCCTCGTTATCAATCAATCTTCCAAATTCCATTGCATCTTGATCTTCAAGAACAATCACCGCTTCCTCACGCTGAACTGAAAGGTCCTCTTGAGTCATAATAATTATGATTTCCACCGCAATCACCTGAATCAAGAGATGACCGAAATATCTTGACGAGGTTCCCACTTGATGCATCTGTGTTCTCAACTCTCTGGTATACCCTGCCCCGAAATCTTCAATTGCTAGAACTCCAACAATAGAATGACCTAAACAGAGAGTTAACATTGTTTCTCAACGGGATTAGAAGGGTCTATCAGGAGTACGAGATGAGACATACAAAAAGAGTAGTACCCCTTCGGAACTGTATCCATTTGAGCTAAGGTTTCCCTAACCAAAAGGTTTCGTCCCGACCTTAACTTCTACCGCCTTGTTGTGAATGCCTGATAGTATGGTTATTTATGATATTTTTGTATAATTGCAGTTATCAACTGCCGGTACCTCGGTGTTTCAAGATGTTCTCGAAGTGCATTTTCTTGAGTCTTCTCTCGTATCCAGGATAGCTCTGGCCATCCTTTCTCTAATGCTTTCTCTGGGACTCGTTGTTCTTCTTTGTCTGGGTAGAAAGCCTGGCGGGTTTGGCTCATGTCTGCTGTTTGAGAGGATTCATGAGAATCTATCTACAATTAGTATAAACCCGGTACTGGAAGATATAGTAAACAGGGAAATGTCTAAAGACATAATATGAGTAGAAAGCTCAGTGGAGCCATCAGACCTCATGTTGCACTCCCGTACCTCAATGTAATCATGAGTGGATACAACCTCTAAGAAAGATTAGCAAAAATATAAGAATATAGTTTACAGGCTGTACCGGAGCTGCTATCACTAGTGACATCTTCTCCTACCTCGTCCGAGCTATTACTGTCTAAGACAGAGTTTTGATATTGCTGTTGTTCACTCTGCCCCGGCTGGTGACACTTTGGGGAACAATTTGCTTTTCTTCGGACACAAGGACTTCGTTGTGTGTCATATTTTCCCCGACAAGAGCATATAGATATTTCTCAAAGGTTCATCATGTTAGTGAGGTAATGAAATTTGTCGTTAGGTAATTACCATTCCTGTATTTCTTTCATAGGTAAGCTTTGCAGCCATTCGTACTGTGATCCTGTCGTTAAGCCTTTGTTCGTATGGTGAGAAATCCAACGTTTGAGCCACTTCTTGGAGTTCACGTATATGACAGCTTCTCGATATCAATCCGAATTCACTCCTCAAGATATAGGAATCTCTATTTGAGCCGCTGATATCAACAATCCTGTAAATCAAACGTTTTCCATAAGTGGCAAGCCTGTCAGCTTTTGGGACTTTCAGCGTAACAAGTATGCCGGTAGCAAAATTCGGAAGGTTAAAACGTCTCTTATCTCGTTTTATCATCAGATCCCATGCTACTACTGTGGCATTACGGACACTATCATCTAGTTCCATTCTTGTGTTCCAATGCCCCACAATCTCGGGAGATGATTGTACGGCTACGTTGTCGTTCATCGTTAAACTCCGTTCATTTCTGACGATTTCAGGATCAATTAGAACCGCAATCTCTGCACCGGGGTTATCATTGCCAATATCTCTGCTGTTCCGTTCATAGAACGCGACACGATCGCTACGCATGCGTTGTCCAAATACGATATCATAAGGTGCCTTTTTGGTAACAGAGTGCTGTTGGCTATTCATAGCGAAAACGATCTCAGGTAGGGCACTTTTCCATTCGATCGACTGGTGGTCTTGCATTCAACTACCAAGCTTATCTTTGAGGACCCCATTTGCTTATTCGATAAGCCCTTGACTCTGTGGATGTCTTGCTCGACCGTTTATAATCTGTTAATAGTAGATTAGTATTGTTATAGCGTTAACGCAGGGCTAACATTATACCTGAAAACCTACTGTTCTTAATAACTCTAGAAGAGCTCCCTTAAACTCGGAACCATTATCGCATTGCAGAATTCTCGGAGGACCAAGATGTGATACCCATACCTTAAAGACTGCCGCAACCTTTTCACTATGCTTGGATACAATACCGTAAGCCTGAGAGTACTTACTAAAGTGATCACGGATATGGCATATCCAACGGTAATCTCCATCTGGTGTAGCTGTCATATCGATCAAGTCAACCTGTAAACGTTCAAAAAGCTTATTGACTATAACAGCTTTGATCGGCGCAGTCTTGCTCTGTGACTTCTCCATAGCACATGTGGTGCAGTGCTTGAGTAACCATTCTACCTCTTGACGTGATATTCTGTAACAATCTCTATCTAGCTCCTCATATGTCTTCCGCGATCCAGCATGTCCCAGAGTGAGATGTGCGTTGACAATCAAATCAAAGACCTCAAGGTCAGTAAGAACAGTTTTACTAATTGAATTCTTACGCTTGATTTTGAGAACACTTCCTACTAGCTCATACTTTGACCACGTCTCATATCTCAACCTCCTAGCAGCGTCTCCCTCCTCATTATAAATTCCAAGAAGGATTTGTTGTAAAATTATAGCACGTTCTGGAGTTGGACGAGAACTGTTCGTATTACCAGGAGAGCAGATTCGAATCCACCAAGCTTGGCGGGCATCATGGGAGAAGGGAGAACGTAGAGTAGGTTCAGGAATGGTTGACATTATCCTGAATATTGAAGCGGAGCGTGGTGCAAGTAAGAGGAAGCTGGGCAGATTCCGTTGACTATATATTCGTTGAGATTACCAAGTAAATCAACTCGCGTGTGAGTATTGAGATCCACCACACCACCTTCTCCAAAAGGCTTGCTCATCCTCTCGCCACACCTACCCTACAAGTATATCAATATGTGCATTAAATCTATTGATGGCATCATACATTCAATATCCGAGAAAAGCATGTAAAACACGTCATTATTACCATATACATTTCTTAACTTGTTGGCCATATATCAACAAGATTAGGAAGCTGGGGCTGAAGTGTTATGTTGTTAGCGTATGTGATTGCATCATCTTTTAAATCAATATATCAATATTGAACCAACACCTCATTTCATGGTGGATGATGTCGTTACTACCAACAACCTCAGTTGATCGAATGTGCTAGATATTTGTTCCCCGGAATAAGCAATACTAGTATTGTGTAAGTTATCGCCACTAATAAAAGAAATATCCAGTTACCAACTTAACAGTTGTTAGCTCTACGTCATGAGTTGGGATTTGTTATATCGAACTGGGAGAAAGTACGACAGGGTGTGGAGGCGGACTCCTCCCACTGCAAACCGGTTATTCATGGTGGCGAAGATAAGTATCCTGTCTGTATGACAGTTGGTTGGTCATTCAATTCAAAGTACCCATCCCAATCGTGGATGGGACAACCCATTTACCTGTGACGGCCCGATAGGCATTGTCTACGAATTGGACAGAACACACCTGACTCGAGATCATCCGGCGGTAAAGCTCCTGCCCGCAGAAAAAAAACAAGCTTGTACCACCCCCCAGAGATGTCGGCGGTACGGAACCTCATGAGTGGCCTATGATGATGCAGGGTAGATTTGATATATCGTCGCAGAGGTACATGATCTTTAAGAACACTAACATACCTGCTACAGCAGGTTCTAAACACTCCGCGCAGCCCGGAAATGCAGCGGATATGCAGGGGGCAAAACCGAACTCTACCATCGTCTCTAGCGCCAGCGGCGGTGGTGTCAGCGACGAGTTGTCTGATAGGACTCTGCGACCGCACACCAAACCAGCTGAATACCGTTTTGTTTATCGCACAGCAATCGATACCGACTTTAATCGCCCCTCCATACACCGGACAGCAAACGCCGCTACTAACAGCGCCCCCTCCCCGCCCACGGGCCCCACCTCAGCCGCTATTACCAGACACCACACAGTAGATGCGGCTACCCAGACCCCGCCCTCCCCAAGGAGAGGCCCCACAGGTCCTACATCAGCTGTTATCGCGAGACGCCACATAGCAAATGCCGCGACTAACACCTCTCCTCCGCCCCCTGACTCCACAGCAGCCACCACCGCCAGACGCCCCACGGCCGACACCGCCACAGGTACCGCAGCCTTCACGGTCATCTATATCGACGGATACCCTTTCAAAGTCCCCGCTGATCCGGTGAAGTGTTTTTGTGCGATCTAGGGATAGGTCATTGCGTCGTATCGTGCGATTATTAACTGTAGGAGTACGGGGCGGGATCATGCGGTGGCCTCTTCTATTTGTAATTTGAGTGAGCGTCCGAGCGGCGCCGGAAAGACGGTCACGGAGGAGGTGGAGGAGGGGAGAATGGTGATGAGGTGGAGGGGAGAGGTTGGGGATGAGGGGGGAGGGAGAGCTGGTGCTGGTGGGGGTGGTGAGGAAACTGGAGGGGAGGAGGAGGATTACGCTACTCCGAAGGGCTAGGGTTCGGAGGTATCTTGTCGATGTCGAGGCTCATGTAAGCTTGTTACTATGGTGTAAAGAGTTGGCAGGATATACGCAGCAGTGAGGAGGCTGGAATATATCGAGATATTCAGCCCAGCGAGATCAATTAGGTCGTGTGCAGAGTAGAGTGCTGAGTTGTTTCGGATGTAAAGCCTCTCTTAATACATTAAGTGTATGGACGAGAGATTTAATAATCGTCCCGATAGGTTTCTTTGTAACATTCCTTGTGTCGAGTGATATCGCATGATGCGGATACCCTGACGAGAATAATAATAATAATAATAGTAATATTACGTAATGCATGCTGTCTAATCGCATGAACGTCACCAGCACCAGTGAATGAAAGACTGGAAAACTCAAATCTTCATCCCGGCTTGAAGAGCGCTGAGTCTATCGCTTTATTTCTATTTTACCAGTTCGTACCAGTACTACGTAATAATCTTGAACATCTATACCTCATATCACCCTCGGTGTATTTTACGTGCTTTTTTTTTGGTATCTCACCTTTTCGATATGAGGAGCGGTAGAGTAGATACGTTAGGTATCAGAGAGAAGTAGTAGGATATAAGATATTTTGACAAGCCTTACCGGACTAGGTCTATCGGAACAAAGGGGTTTCGTCAGCTTATGTGGGTGGTGAACAAATGATAAGTATTCGGATTCTTTAAAATGAGTATCCCATGGACCGTAACCTAACGATTTGGGGACATATTTGTCCTTAATTTACCTGTTGACAACAATGAGTAGGGGATATTTCCTAACTACATTTGTCAATATCAGCCTGTTTTCGGGAGCTAGTAGAGTGACATAGATAGGTATTTTGGGACTGTTTAGAATCAATGATTTGCTCCCTCCTGGTGGCTTTATCTCTTATAGAGTAAACCCTTTTTTCCCCATACAAAAACCGGAAATTCACATATATCACAATAACATCGCAACCACAGCCACTAAGAACTAGCTCTTTTTTATATAGTTGATTTAGGGCTATATGCTCCTGGTTTCAGAAAAACAGACCCATACAGCTGCATTCCCATTTTATATTAACCATTATTGTTTACATATTTTTATGGGAATTATGCAGAATATGGCTCTATAGAATCTTTTGGAGTAACGTCATCATGTAATTCAGTATCGCCACAGTGCAAATAATACTTCTATGTAGTTACAATATTTTTCGTCTGTAATTTCTACTATTTTACCCCAAGGGTGAACTTCGATATATTAACTGAGTAGGCAATATCATTCTATATACAGTTCTAAAGCATTCAAGCAAGATGGCTGCAGAATTTGTACGGGTTGGGGACTTTTTATTGCAAAAAATCACTCCTATCACCATAGTTCATCAAATAAAACAGAAAAAAGAGGGGTTTTCAATCATATTCAGATTTGTTACCACCTGTCATCCAAGCATCCTACAATACACACATTAAAAAAATCACTTTCCCCACTAAATTTTGATAGATACAGTTGAAGGGCTAACCATGATAACACAAAGGATATTGTGTGGTTGCGATTTCGAATCTTTTTACGTCGTTACGGTCCATGGGATAGGATACGTATTTCAGGTTTCCGAAGAATATGGCTGTAATGGTGGCATATAAATATAGTCGCACCTGGAGGGGTGTGTGGTTTTGGGCATTTTCAACACTAGCTAGGCTTCGGGGATGGGGGTCAGGGGTAAGCTTGTGTAACATGGCCATCGATATTATTAATGACAAGATCTATACTCCCTCCGCGTACATTGCAGGCAAGGAACTAATCTGGACCCATAGTTTTAATTTGGCCGTCCAAACCTCATCCTCACACTCCCTCATCACCATACACTCCGATATGCCCCCAGCCATCACCCTCCCCGGCAGCTTCTTCTCCTCATCTCCCCCTCCCCCTTCCGCCGCCGCCGATGTGATCCGCGTCAAGCAGGCCAGAAAGCCCTCATCCCCACCGCCTCCTGCTCCGGCACGGCAAATCAATACTACTCAACACATCGATGTTCCCTCCCAACCATCTGCTATTTTTCCCGCTCCAGCGCGGAACGTCAATGCCATCAAATCCTCCGATGCTCGTTTCATCTCAATTCTGGCCGATGGCCATGTGTTCGACATCCCTGCCGATCTCGTAAAGAGGTACTGCTGGGTTCGCGAGCGGACAATCAAATCCTACCGCGCTGTCACTGCCGGCACTGCGTCTCCGGGAGATCTGGCTTTCATATTCGGCACCCTGTCTTTATCTCATGTTGACAGGGCTCCCGATCTGGGGATTGGTAGTGAGAAGGCCGCCCAGCCGATTCAGAAAACCAGTAACGAGGGAGGAAAGGTCGAACAGTCCCGGAATGAAACAGCTCTCGAGGAACACCAGCGTGAAGATCCTGGTGCTAGGGTGTTTCAAGAAGACGGAACACAGGGGCTGCCCTACTCTAAAAGAGCAATCGAAGTGATCGAGATCTCGGATGAAGAGGAAGAGGACCCCATCCAACATCCTCGCCGCCGTATCAGACATCTCCCTGCAGAGAACGGGGCATTGCAAGACGACATGCACATAGTCCCAAGGAGCGGAACCCAACTGATCCCCCAAATCCCCGCCCTGGCTCGGTGGGACCGGCGCCAATGGCCTGTACCAATATTCGCGGGAGACTTCGCGAGTGTCCATGATGCGGAGATGAGCACGGGCATGCGTCGGACATGGGTCATGGGGAAGTATGTTGAGGGGGAAATTTCGTTTGAGGGCCAGTTTGCGCAGGTGAGATTTATGAGCAAGAGATGTTCTAGGTGTTCACAGAAGGGTAACGGGAAGGCTTGTAGAGTGCTGGTGGGGGGTGGGGATACGTACGTTGTGAGTGCGAAGTGTGGGTGGTGTTTGAAGGGAGGGTTTATTGTAATGCGGAGGAAAGGAATTAGAAGGGCCGTGATGGCTGGTGGGCAATGGCTTGGGGGAAAGAGAGTAGGTTGAATCGATATATTCACCCTCGTAAAGGAGTAAACCTCTTTGTTAGTCTAATTAGTAGAACGACATACATATTCATCAACATGCCTATATTGATCCTGGTGAAATTCATACTATACTACAAGTATATTTGTAACGAAAAAGATAATTATTGGAAAAGATATGCATCAATAATGCAGTGCTCACGGTGGCATGTCAGTTTACCAGTACAAACCGGTAGAAAACTATTGATTGCGAGATGAGTAATACAGCTTTAATATCTAGATAGTGGTTAAGCCGAGTACTAAACATTAGAAAATAATGTCAGTCAGTGGCATATTTAGCCCTTCGTGGTAACCTACATGTAGTTTCTCAAACTGCTGCCAAGAACCTAACCCACAAAGAATTTTCCAAAACGGTTCTAGCGATTTATCCAAATTTGAGTACAGGCTTACATTTACCCAGCTGCTACATTCGTAAGTTTATGTATGTAGTACAGTTAGTACGATATATATATGCGCATTTTCTACTGGTTTTACTATTACAAGCACAAGTTAACAACATCCTCACAAGGCTCGAGGCATCAAACTACCTTTGCGGTCAATCCAAATGTATCTTCTTTTGAATATCAAAGATTACTATATCGTTTCCTGTGCAAGAGCTCACATCCGTCGTGGCATTTTCCCCACATACTGAAAACGAGATCGACAGGATATCATGTATGTCACGGCAGACCGAACTGTTCCCGGATGTGCAGTGAGAGGGGGTAAATAAAGGACGGCCTAGTTCCATCATCCTGGTAAGGGGGTCTATTCAACCACGTACATCAGTTCATCTCCTCGTCCCCCCTTTATTGCAACTCTCAATCCAGGTATCGTCCCAATCATCATCAAGATGTGCCCACCACCACTCTCCTCAGAGGAAGGCTGGACCTCATCATCTCCGGCCCCCTCATCTTCGTCGAAAATTACCCAAAAAGGGGCAGCAGAATCTGGAAAGGGCTTCTCTTCTCAAATTTTAGATCAAACACACATGCCTATCTCGGAGAGCCTACCCAATACCTACCAGCTCTACATCGAAGGTCAAACAGTAGTCATCCCCACTGACCCTGTCGAGAGTTTCCGCTTCATTCGCGAGCAGACAATGGCATCCTATCGTGCCATCGTCTCCGGTACCTCGACTACGCGAGAACAAGCTCTCACCTTCGGCCACGTCGTTTCTGAACCTAATGGTGGTAGCAGAAAATTGGCTTTTTCTGAGCCTCTTCTTCCAGGCGCTGCTGTTAGCACTGGCGATGCCGGGAACAAGGCGGATGATCACGTCCCTGCTGAGGCCATCCCGATCTCAGACTCTCCCAGCCCACCCCATCTATCTGCGCGCAAACGTATGAAGGTTCCTCAACCTGAGCCCCCCCCTTCTCGACCTCCATCCCGCGCTACCGCTACCCACTCAGAACGCACGAGCATGGCGTTTAAGTGTAAAAGTGGGTTCATAGGCGATTTTGCGGATCCCTACGATGTCAGGAGAAAGACTGGGATGTCGGTGTCTTGAGCGGAGGGAAAATATGTGGACGGCCAAATCTCGTTCGGAGGCGTGTTTGCGAAGACGGAGGTGCAAGGTAGGAGGTGCAGCCGGTGTGTCGAGAGTGGGGAGGAAACGATTTGTAGGGTTCTTGTGGACAGTGGAAGGGATGATCCTTTTATCTGGTCGAACGAGAGGTGTGGGCATTGTATTACGAGATGGCGTCGTTGTACTTTAGAACATGAAAAGAAGAGAAGGCCGGAGCATGCGGTGGCTTAAGTTTGTTGCTGGAGGTAGAGTTGTTTGTTCCTACCAACGTGCATGTCAGTAGATGAAAACGAAAAGAAAATGTCTGGTGTTACCTACTTCTAGTAATTAAAGCTATCTTTACATTCACCAAGTCTGAGCTATTCGCCCGAAACTGTATAGATAGCTGATCTGACAGCATGTATGAGTCTCCACGAAATACTTCCCCACGGATGTTAATCTCCTAGTTCCTGAAGGTGACGAACCTGTACTAACGACGAAAGATTTTATCTATCCTTAGGCCAACCTATCTCTATCTGTCCTTAGGGTCGAAGGAGTTTCTAGGAGTGTATGTTCTCCTGAAATTCCTGGACGGTCTTGGCACCGAGTGATGATCTGTGATTGACTTCCGGTGGATAGGACGATTATTTGTTCACCTCCTAGTGCTGGGAGAAATTATTCAGTGGCTGTGACCTGGGGGCAGAGACTGTATACGAAGTTTGGTGCCAAATATTCAGTGCTCAATCTACTATGTACTGGAATATAATTCTTCTGAGATTGCTGCAATCTGATTGGTTGACAGCGACAGGGATATTTAGTAAGCACGACACATCAAATTTCGTTTGTTTGGTGCAGTTACCCTGCCTAATTTGGTGCGGTTACCCTGCCTGATTTAGTGCTGTTACCCTGCCTGATTTGGTGCAGTTACCCTGCCTGATTTGGTGCAGTTACCCTACCTGAGGTTACCCTGCCTGCAGGTAGCGGGTGCGCTCTGAATTTGAGGTGTCGCGCCCGTTGCTATGCACCTTTGAGGTACGGTGCGGGTTCTGAGTGTGGGTTGCGGAGTTGCGGAAATGCACCAAAAAAAACCCGTTTTCGACCCTGAAAATAACCCCCGGTGCGTCAAGTGGCCGGAACCCCCCTATTTTGCACCGGTGGGTCTATGGGAGCTGGGTGATAACACACACAACTCCTTGGGACCGGACTCTTTGCCAAAAATTCAATCTACTGAACAAAATCTACTGAATAAAATCTACTGAATAAAATACCATCAACTCTTTAACAATCAATATCTTCGATTAAATTATCTGCTCCCGGGCCAAACAAAGTCCATTCCATACCGTTCCATAGTGTTCTCACCGAGGTCTCTCGGCAACATGTCGACAATTAAATACACAACCTGTAAACAAGATAAGGATATTGCAGATTATGATCTCGATCGTAATGGCCGGCCCCGTAAATCATGTCGGCCATGCTTAGTGAGTTTTTAAGTTACAACTATTAATTGAATTCTACTGATTCGGATCTTATTACAAGGCTCGCTCGAGTGAAAATACACGTCGTCGAACAGAATTAAGACGGCGGCAACAAATCGTAAATAATGTAGAGGTGAGTGGCAACATTGCTCTTTATAGTACCAATACGCGGGGCTCCTATTCTAATAGATACTCCTATGGCAGCCATCTCGGCCGCCGATTCAACCCGCGGTACCACTAGCATTCCAATCGTCACGGGCACGTTGGACGCCATTGGAGTTGGGCAGAATGACAGTGATTTGTCCTTCATGTCAAGCTTTACATTGGCTAAGCGAGCGCGTGCAAGGGAGTTCAATCACGTTACCGCGGTTTGAAAATTGTTGCAAGAAAGGTGATGTTCAGTTGCCAGCATTGGAACAAGCCCCCGAGTACTTACGGTACCTACTAGAATCTACTGATACAATTGCTAGACAGTTCCGTAGCCGCATTAGGGAGTACAACTCCGCTTTGACCTTTACTTCCGTTAAATATACCTCAGATGAACGCATCGACCGTCAAGCTGGGGGGGTTACATGCTTCCAAATCCATGGCGAGCTATATCACCTTCAGGGGCCCCTGACTGCAGCAGCAAACGATACGCCCGCTTTTGCTCAGTTATATTTCTATGACCCACTCTACGCTGCACAAATGATGCAGCAGGAACATCCAACTCTAGATATTGCGGTTTTGGAACGGTTGACACAAGAGATACACACAGTCAATCCATTTATTCCATTAAAGAAGACAGCGAAGGAAAGATTGGAAGCTGCATCCTCACAAGATGGAGATGTACGTGTCTTACTCAATCCGCAATTGCGGTTGATAGTGGAGAGTGGAGCGGACAAGCGGAGACACAATTTGCCTACAAGCAATGAAGTCGCTGCGATTATCCCGGATGAATATGGTGAAGCAGGATTCCGGGATATTGTCTTAGCACATAGAAATCCAGATGCCAATAGGCAGTTTAGTATAATTGATCCTAATCATGCCGCTTATATGCCCTTACATTATGTTCTGCTATTTCCAAATGGTGAGAGGGGTTGGCATTGGGGCTTACGGCTGCGGGATGAGTTGAACCGAAGGAAGAATTTAAGGTTACAGCAACGCGAATTTTACAGGTTAGTTATAAACACCAATGGCTCAAAGACTTTTTGATATGGCTAACTTTTTGATTACTATACATGGTGTGCAGGTACTGACTGCATACCAGGACGACTGAACCCATGAATTTGTTCCTCTCGCAACGGCTATTTCAGCAGTATTTGGTAGATGCTTGGGCTGTTTGTGATCAGAATAAGTTGAATTGGCTTCGACTGAATCAAGCAAATATTCGGGCTGATCTGTATAATGGGTTGGCGGATAATATGCGGCAAGAGGACTTCAACTCGGAACAAACCGGGAAGCGTATCATTCTACCACGAAGCTATACAGGAGGCGACCGGTACATGCTGCAGTTGTTCCAGGATTCCATGGCTATAGTCCGTCATTTTGGGCGTCCCTCACTATTTGTTACCTTTACCGCGAATCCAAAGTGGGAAGAGATTACTGCGGAGTTACTACCGGGGCAAACTGCTGTTGATAGGCCAGATTTAGTTGCAAGGGTGTTCCATCTCAAGCAACAACAACTCCTCCAAGAAATAAAGCGTAAACACATCTTTGGTCGCTATCTTGGGTCTGTATGGACCATTGAGTACCAGAAGAGAGGGCTGCCACACATGCATCTACTGATATTCCTTCATCCAGATGATCGCTTTCTGACAGCAGAGAGGATCGACGAAATTGTGTGTGCAGAGTTACCGGACCCCGCGACTGATCCTACGGGGGAACTAAATGCAATCATTAGAAGTTGTATGGTACACGGTCCATGTGGAGAGGCCAATATGCGATCGCCCTGCATGGCTTCAAAGGAGAATGGGGGACCAATTGCATGTTCGAAACGGTACCCTAAGGCCTATCAATCAGAAACAGTTGTACAGGAGGATGGCTATCCACTGTATAGAAGACGTAATGATGGCAGAACCTTTTCAGTGGTAGTAAGGGGCTCAGGGTTTAATCAAGAGTATCAGATGGACAACAGATGGGTGGTTCCATATAATCCTTATCTTTCTTTACGGTATAAAGCTCATATCAATGTCGAGATCTGTGGTTCTATCCACGCGATAAAATATATACACAAATATATATATAAAGGTTCAGATCGAACAACACTTCAAGTAGGGAGTGACTCGGATGAAATTACTAGATACCTCCAAGGGCGTTATATAGGACCCACTGAGGCTGTATGGCGTTTGTTCGAATACGGAATGCACGAAGAATACCCGTCAGTCATTCACTTGGCTGTTCACTTGCCCGGCGAGCAACCGGTATACTATGGAGATAACTCCAACCGGGAGGAGTTGATACAGAGGATGCAAAACTCGAGAACTACACTGATGGCTTATTTTGAGTACAATACAGAGCACGAGGATGGTACCCGGTATCTCTATCAAGATTTCCCGGTGTACTTTACCTATGACGCTAAATCGCGGAAGTGGGCATCCAGGAAGAAAGGTGTGGCTATTGGACGTATGTGGCATTGCAATCCTATGATGGGGGAGAAATACTATATGCGTTTACTGTTAACCGTGATCCCTGGCGCAAGATCTTTTGATCATCTGAAAACTGTCAATCATGTGCTGTTTCCTACATTCAAGGCTGCATGCATTGCCCTTGGCTTATTGGACGATGATCAAGAGTGGGTGCAGTGCTTTACTGAAGCAAGCTTATTCTCAAGCGGATATTCCCTCCGTACACTCTTCACTACTGCCTTACTATTTGGCAACGTGACTGAACCTTTACAATTATGGGATAGATTCAAGTCAAATATCTGCGATGACTTGCCCCGAGCTATGGAAAGAAACACAGGTCTCATTATCCCCCCTGAGCTTCCGGATGCCCACCTGGACTATGGCCTCTACCTGATATCACAGATTCTTGCCGACTCCAATAGAACGCTTAACGACTTTGGATTGCCCCTCTATACAGTGGATTGGAACCGAACAGGTGGGAACGAGATGATTGCATCAGAACTACGATATGATGTGGTTGCGGAAGCGGCAAGTCTACAGTTGAGGATCTCACAACTCAATTCAGATCAGTTGGAATGCTTTAATACTATTACACACAGTATTGAAGAAGCTGCGTCCACCCTATTCTTCATTCAAGGGCCCGCAGGTACTGGAAAAACGTTCCTATACAACGTTATCTGTAACCATTTCCGCTCCCAGGGTAAGATTGTGCTTTGTGTTGCCTCTTCTGGCATTGCGGCACAGTTGCTCCCTGGAGGCAGAACATCCCATTCCAGATTCAAAATTCCGATTGCTATCCATGAGGGCTCAACATGTGACATCAAACGGGGCAGCCTGTTGGCCGGTTTAATTCAAAAGACCGCGCTGATCATCTGGGACGAGGTACCTATGCAGAACAAGTATTGCTTTGAAGCGGTCAGCCGAACCCTGAATGATATATGTAGTGTGGGGGATGATTGCCTGTTCGGAAATATTCCGGTCATACTCGGAGGGGATTTTGCACAAATTTTACCAGTTGTGCAACGCGGTAATAGGGCTCAGATAGTGCAGGCATGCCTACAACGGTCTTCTTTATGGCAGCACTTCAAGATATTGAGACTCAAGATCAATATGAGGGTCCGCAATGGGGTTGAGAATGAGGCGTTTGCGGCTTGGCTTGGGCAGATGAGCCATGATTCCCGATGGTATGGTAGAATAACTCTACCACCATACATCCAGAGCTGTAAGACAATTGAGGACCTTTGTATGCATGTATTCCCGCAGCATATAATTGAATCAGCCCCAACAAATTACACCGCATTCTCGAAGCGGGCGATTCTGGCGATGAGAAACGATACAGTCGCTGAGTTTAATGATAGAGTTCTACAGTAAATTCAAGGCGAAGTGCACACGTACTATTCGGTAGACACTGTTGACAGTGGTAATTCAGAAGAGAATGCAAATCTGCTACCTCCAGAATATCTGCAGGGTCTCAATCCGTCTGGCCTCCCACCGTCTATCATCAAACTAAAGGTGGGAGCACCAATAATTCTTCTACGCAATCTATTTCCAAAGCAAGGTCTCTGCAATGGAACACGAATGACGGTAACTAAGCTGGGTGTACGGTGCATTGAAGCCAACATTCTGGGTGGTGAGTTTGATGGGGAGCCAAAGGTTATACCACGTATACAGCTTTCGTCCACTGAGGGAGATCTACCTTTCACATTAATGAGAAGGCAGTTGCCTATTCGGCTATGCTTTGCGATGACTGTCAATAAATCGCAGGGTCAATCACTGGATGTCGTTGGGGTTGACTTGAGGTGTGATCCCTTCACTCACAGGTAGCTCTATGTAGCGCTCTCGAGAGTCACAGATGTAGCTGGCTTGATGGTGCTGCAACGAGATGAGACGCCGCCGCAAACGGACAACATTGTATACCGTGAAGTGCTGCTGTAAAGAAGTAATTCCCCTTAATCCATATTTTTATTGATACTGACTGTCGGTTAGGGTAGAAAGGACTTACGCTGGAGCCGGTTGGAGGACTTGGGGGTATATGGTTGGAGGTGGTAGAAGGTGGATTTCTGTGTGGATGGTATGTATATGCCGCAAGGTGACAGTTTGGTATATGACACTAACGTTTATTATAGGTTTTCGGTAAGGAAGGGAAAGAGGGGTCGGTTACGGTATTGGATGTAGGATGGGGGGAATGCAAGAAGTTGGGGGATTGGGTATCGAATGGTAAGTATATATACCGATCATGTACCACCCGGAAGTGCTTACCAAATTATTAGCTAGAATGACTTATGGAAATGGTGGGGAGGATCCAGGCATGGAGGAAATAGGAGAGAAGGATAGAGTTGGATACGGGAAGGTGGGTGAAATTGCATAGTAGGTGGGAGGAAATGTGGAGGAAGCGGGAAGGAATTGAGCGGTGGACTGTATTTAGTTAGCAATTTGTATTTTCTTTAGCGTGTATGTTTCTTAGCGTTTATCTGTCTTATTCCCTGTCTTATCGTTGTTTTCTAGCATGGTTTCTTTGTAATAGAGTGATAAAAAGTTGTTAAAAAGATATGCGATTAGTAGAAAAAAACTGCATCGAGTTACCCCGGTTATTTATACCATTCCCCGACTATGATCGTGTGAATTTATTAATTTTGTCACAGACTGCCGGATGGAGTAAATAACCGGGGCATTACACTCTTGGATCGTTGGCTGTTCCCAGCCTCACCAAGCGGACAACCCTCTTCCCTATAGGAGGCATAAATACCAACGTCTATAGGGTTATCAATGACACATCCTCTAACTAACGTCTGAATTTCACAGCTCGCGCTCCCGCCATGAGTTGAACCCATAGCATTGAGGACATGTATCAGATATTTACCACTAAGCTAAGTACCTTTGTTGCACCAGCAACTCTTTTGGACCCTAAATACCTTGCAAGTATTATTTTTTCTTTTTTAATTTTTTTATTTTTTATTATTATTATTTTTTTTTTTATATCTAATTTAATATAATATTTCCGCTGCCTAAATTGCGCACACAACTCGCGGTCGCGAGGTGGCCCACCCCTAGTGATAGTGTATCCCACTACGAATTGGCAATCAAGTTCAGGTAATGATAGTACTATTGGTTGTATATTTCCAGTGGGGCAGATATTGCCGAGAGAAGAATTAGGTTTATTAACTACACCACCACAGAGGTATCAGAATTAGAATAAAATACAAGCTTCACAGATCCCAATATAGTAATTATCTTCCTCAAGTAGCTGGGGTGCCTCGAGGTATCACCTATTCCTTGTACGAACAAGTGAAGGTGAACATTTAGAGTATACGAGGCAGGGGCACAGCAAATCACTTGTCCCTGATTGCCATGAGTGGCCTCAATGACGACACTACTATGTGCGGGGAGACATTACATGTAGCTTACCTTCGCTCGTGAAAACGAACACACGCACACATGCTTTGGGTAACTCAGCCTTCACGTAACAAAGAATAATAATCTTGTGTTTTGAACACTCTTTTGCATACTATCGAATGATATACTTCAGCTACGAACACAGAAATAGTATAACACAATCTGCTCACAAGCACCACCGGGTATCAGCGGAGCATCCCACGCACCGCCACCTGTATCACCATACATATGCTGTCCCTCTTTCGGAATGAACGTGGCTCCAAAATTAAAGTTCACCCTCCTTCTATACCAACCTCACTTATCCTATATAAAGACCCCATCTCCCCTGCCAACTTAGGTAAACATGCACCATTTGAATTAATAAAACCAAAATTGATAACAGACTCTAAATCTCTCAGGATGTCAGGAAACAAAATAGTAGAACTCTACAACGGTGCGCCAGCGGACTTCCCTATCGTACCTCCCAGAACCCACGACTACACCGCCCGCCAACTTATAAATGTCTATGGCACCCACAAGCCTAACCTCGCTCTGCTGATTAGCGAAGCCTGGAAGGAGCTCAGAACGTACTTCACCACGGACCCTGTGGTGCGAAGACTTGCTTTTTTTCTTTATTGGAGTAGTCAGTTTGGCGTCGGTTCATCCCCGCAGCTAGACCTATTCAACACTGATGAAGAAGGTTGGGATGCATCAGGCAATACCTCTGTCACTCTTGATGAAACAGGGCCAACTGAGGAGCAACGGGTTTGGGGACATCAGCTTCTTGACACCGCAAGGGAGAGGTTCCAAACTATGCAGATTCACCGCGCAGTGCTTATCCACTTCATAAATGTTGAGGGGCCGTGGGCAGATAATCCGGAGATGCAAGCGGATATCTATGAGCTGACCTGGAAGATGCTCAAATCAGCAATCTTGAGGTTCAGGGAGATGGTTCTGTTAGAGGAGTCCATGGAGATCTTAGACAAGAGGTACAACGCAGAGCAAGAGGTGTACTACGACGCACCTCTGATAGTTGGGAGTGAGGATGGGACGGAGTATCGCTCGTTTGAAGATTTTATTGGGCCAGAGAGGAGAACCAGAACCACTTAAGGGTTTTCTGAATTCCAAAAGATCCGTGACGATTTACTTGTAGTTTTTCTAATGTCATTTCTTATTTTATTTATGGAGGTTTGGGAGTTAAGTTGTCTGAAAGAGATTGTCTCATTTTACTTTCATATACATCTTTTCAGCAGCCTTACAAGGCTCGAAGCTTCGTGTTATTTCTGTTGAATTTAAAAGTTTACGTCATGTTAATCCATTATTCTTAGGAAGCATTAAAGAAATGTTTATGCTTAATAGTCATTTTAGGCAATGTGAACGAAATCTTGACGATATACACACTTTCGAACAAACCACCCACTCTTGACAAGTCCTACAATCAAAAGACCACATCATTGTTCTCTGAGATCTCATGGTATACACTCATTCCATAACCGATCGAGAACAAATATAGATAACGTGAATAAGATATAACAAGGTTCACATGACGTATTCTAGATCCTGAGATAATTCCTACAGGATCTTCTTCCTGATTCCTACTCATCTCGCCCCCACACTCCAACATTCCGGGGAGATCTACCATTTCTCTGTCCCAATGTCGGAGGTTTCCGCATCATGAGATATCACTCGAACTCAGTGATTGGTGTTAGAATGCTTATGTTATCCGAGACATAACTCAAGCCCACCTCGATACACCACAAGTATCAAGCTTCAGTGTTATATATAATTATAAACTGTAAAGACATAAACGGCGGTAAACGAAACGTCCGGAATAATGGCACACGCAATAAAACCAACACATGTCCCTAATTCCCTTAATGGACCGAAATTGGAACACGCAGAAGGAGATTCAACTCAAGTGGCACATTTTTATAAGAATACCGTCACATAGATAACTCCTAGACTGTCTTTCTCGGGGGTCTTTAACTACGATGGTCCGGGATTTTTTATGCTCACTTATTTGCGGCATTGGGTTTATTTTTGATATACGAGATTATTTGGAGCATATTAGCTTTTATCGACATCCGATCAGGTGCGCAGTTGAGATCAACAAATTGAGTTCAAGCCTTCCATATCTAATGAATACTATCATTTCCCCCCACAAAACACACTACAATCCCAACCTCCATTCCCAAGCCAGCCCCGCAACAACTTAAAAGAAAAAAAGAAAAAAAGAAAAAAAGAAAAGCATACTCAAAACCGAAACCCCTGTATTCCACGATCAGACCTCAGCTATCGCCCTATACGTATCCATAAACTCCTGCATCCTCTTCTTGATCCTCTCCTCCTGTGCTTCCAAAGCCTCCGACACCAACTTCCTGACCTCCGCAATCCTGTCTTGGCACTCAGCCGGGGATGCCTTCGCCCAAGCCTCGCACCCATCAAGGTACTCCCTCGCGATATTGGGGTGGCCTTTGATGGCGCGCTCGTACATCTTGAAGTGGGCGTCACTCCCGCCGACGCCGTTGAAGCTGCCGTAGATCTCGGTGTTCATGCTGGCGACGATGTCGAGCCAGTGGGCTTCTTGGGCTTTGAATTCGGGACTGTCGAGGCCTGACATATCTGGTTGTTGTTGTTTTGTGGGTGTGGTTCAGATTGTTGTGGTTTAGATTATGTGGTTTGGGTTGTGGAGTAGTTTTTGTGTGTGAGTCTGGGAATGTTGTGTGGAGGGGGAAGGAAGAGCATGGAAGCTGACGCTTTATAGTCGGTGGAAGGGCACCCCCAAATTGTAATTTTAGACGTTTCAGGTACTGCAATTTCCTATTAATAAAAGCTCCAGACCCCACACAGAGTTTGTTGACATTACCTCTCGGGGATGCGAGGAAGAGGTGTATACAATAACAATACTCTGTGTGTACCCCGTGATACAAATTGCGGGGTATTAGTGTTTTTAAATATGCTTAAGCTTCCAGACTGGGACTCGGCTTCAATGGGGCGCGGGATATGGTGATATAGTATCACGGAGGTACCTGTGCACTGTACTATGTCACATATCTGGCTATTCTAAATTTGTTGTTTTGGTAGTGCACAGTATTCCGGAATGTGATACAGAGAAGTGTTGTTGATCGGGAAATTGTCTGAGTGCTGACTGAAAGAGTATGCTCTGGCTCGGTTATTTGAATGGATGCCTTGCTAAGATTTCTGGGAGCCAGGTTGCTCGGGAGTGGAAAACAAGTTTTTCTGGTCTCAACCAAAGGGCTCCTAATGGGTTCATACACCTGCTTCAACTAGAGTTCAGTTCAAATTGTAAGATTATATAGAGGATGAATGATCAATAGAACCTAGGGATAGTGTGAACCTACCCAAGGGACATCGAGCATGATTCCAATTGCTCAGTTGGCCCATACATCGCGTTCTACAGCTCTGGAACGTGGGTCAGCCACCGTTCAAGTCACGGTCTAATACCCACTGGCCAATAGCAAAGCAGACTATGCAAGGGAAATACCCAGTACTATCAGAGTAGTAAACACCTGGACCAGCTATAAAAGGCATCTCTTTGGCGGTAGTCTCTCCCTAAAACACTCATCAAATTATTCCACATCAATATTATCAATAACACCCCTCCACTCCAAACTCTCAAAGCACTCAACCACAATGTCCTACACTGCAGACCAACAAGCACGTTCGCACCATGTTGTCCCCTTAAACAAGCTTACGGTTATGCAGTACGGCTTTAGCGTCGGCAAAGACGTCCGTACGATAGACTACTGCCACGATAATTATACTGCATTCGTCGACGGTATGCAGGAAGATCTAGCAGAGGGAAATGAGCTACTGCCTGCGGAGGAGTCTATTGGCTTTCTTAACACAATTCTGGAGGCAGGGCTTGAGGTTAAAAAGAACCTTCTTTTTGATAAAGAAATCCTCCCCGTGATGCAAAGTGTTCACCGGGAGGACCATGACCAGATCGGTTTGTCTACTCAATTTACGGAGATAGAGAGGGGGTTGGTTCATGTTCACCTGATCGAGATGGGTGTGAGGCAGGAGATCGCAAGGCTTGCAAATTAGCTCCGGTAGGTGTAGTAGGCGCTTGGTATTCTAGTCTGTAAAGTTGTTCGTGCTATTTGTTTTCTCTGTCATTATTTTGTTATTTTGCAAGATTATTTTGTTTTGAAGCGTAATCAAGTATTGAAGTGTGTAACCTAGTCAATATAAATACCTCGAGACCCTTTTAAACTTTGCGCAAGAAACACATTCAAAGGAAGATCTTAGCATTAGTGAAATATAATGATCACCGTGAAAGATGAAACGAACCTTCGAAGCTACACCCTCCAATCGTATTTAGTTGCTGTAATTATCATATCAGGGGATAGGGCCGGATATAGACCTGCAGAGTATGTAGAGTCCGTGTAAGTTTGAATGAATGTGTAGATACCACAGCGAATTAAGGGAACTCACTTCCCATATGGGGGCAAGAGAGCAGACTACTCCTTAGTAACGTAGAGACAGGGAAAGCCGTAATATAAATACCATTCAGTTTATGTAGACACATCACTCAAGATGCGATAAAGTTCAAGCTGCTGAAAAACAAAATGATCCCCACACGGAGGTAGCGGAACTACCGGAAACAGAGAGGGCCTTTGAATAGCACATGCTAAAGGATATTAGAGAGCCGTAGAAAGTTTTTGTGACCGATGTATAGGGGGGAGGACGCCGTACCAAGGTCATGAGGCTAGGGGCACGTGTTATCACTCGTTTTCTTTCCTCCGCTTGTATTTCAACCCCACACCTGTCGTGGTATTCATCCTAGATCACTTTTCATGATCTCCCGGAGAGGTAGACTTAGGAATAAGGAGCGAGAAGTATTCTCATTCGAAAGCGCTTATATGATGGTTGGTCTATAAGGAATGGTCGGTGATGAAGGACAGCGACGGAAAACAACACCGCTAGGTGTTCTTGTTGAGAAAAGTCTAGGTGTCCTCAGATATTATAGTAGAGCCGGAAGAAAGATCACAGTAGTCTATCATAAATCAGATGTGTTGTCTAACACCCAGTCAGTTTGCCTGAATCATAGTTTATCACTCGTAATTACACTCAACAGAAGGTATATCCAGATCTCAGTTGCTGCGAACTCTGATACCTCGATACATTTTGTAGTCTAACAAAGCCTGATGTTGCATACATGTAGATTAGATATGGACTCAAGCCATTCTTTCTAGGCTGTGGACTGCCGAAATCAACAAGTAGGGATCCGATCAGGCACATGCCTTGAAGAGCAGATCTTGCCGCATAGTATTACTACCGCGCCCATTCTTCAGAAAGTAACAGTAGAACAAAATATTGCGAATTATATCAGTACCACCTACCCATTTTGACACCTTCCGGTTAATAATAATGGGAGAGGCTAACGAAGTCGAAGTGGTAAGTGTTCAGGCGAGAGTCCGCCAGAATCATCGCGTAGCTTTCTCAGCCTTTTGTACCGCGCATGCCTTAGTCCCAGACCTAGATGAAGTTCAACTACTTCACCTTATTTCTTCTTGTAGTATCTCCCCTGTGGTCCTTTCCCTTCCAAATCTACCCGTCAAAGCCTACACATGAGGGGCCTGGAAGAGGGAGGGAGGGGGGGGGGGTTTAGCTGTCAAGGGTACGCCACCTGAAATAGGTTCGGAGGTGTAGAATAGCCAGTACATCGTGCCGAATTTGCGAGTCGGAGGAGGAAGAATGAGATCCTCTACTAAGAGAGTCCGCGAGTGATAATGTTACGAACGTTGATGCCCAGGAAAATTCCGGAGGAGTCAAAATATGAGGATCACGATGAGAGTCTGCTCGACGAAACGTCTGAAGTTGATGGACTCCCTTCTGCTCCTTCTTCCGCCTTTCAACTTTGAAGGTTATAGTTGGCCTCTATTCAACAGTTATAATTCTAAGATTCTCTCAGTGTCGATATCCAGTGACGATGTAGTACCACGGAAAGATCTCAAAGGGCTGGGGTTCAGTATGGACAAATACCATTGTCTGATGATTGTAGGCACAAGCGGCAGCTAGTATCTAGAGGTTATGCTGATCGATTGAGAGGTAGACGGAGGTGTATCTTGCGGCTCCTAGATGTCGTCGGATATCTCTTTGCTCCTGATCGGGATAGAAACAGAGACGGTATTTCATAATTAAGTGGTCAACCATTCCAACTATGGGGCAGCAAGGATCTTGGTCGTGAGAAGAGTGCACAAAGGACATGATGGCACGTAGCACAACGGAAACCGCTGGTGAGACTGGTGTAACGATACAGATGTCTCCAGATGTCACTCCCGCGACAATGGAACGTTCTGCTTCACCGCTATCCCGCCATGGGTCATGAGTGGCTATATATTCCGGAGATCCGAGATGCAGGGGGTGGGGAAATTCAGTTGCTTATTACATGTAATTTTAGGTGGCGAGGCGGAGGGCTGTGTACATACAGCAGCGGCTGAGCATCCAGTCTCATGTCATACCTAGAACCACGTGTACGGTAGACTGGCATCTATTCGTCTAGACATGAAATATACAGAAAGCAACGTTGCCGTCTCCGGTTACCCCTACTCCCACCCTCGGGTGGGGTGGAACGTGGTACAGTGTTCCCGGAAGATTCCGCGATTGCGCAACGTACTGTTACGGACGTCGTTATCAGACATCAACAAAAGTAGAGCCACGGGGGAGCGATCATTGAGCCACTCTTCCTCCTTTTTTGGGCAACTTAGCCGACTGCTACCTAGGTGTCAGGACACGTTGCAATAGTTATGTGGTTGTAAACAGTGAAGCATATGTGTTAATTTCGAGACCTATGAGTTCAGCGGCGGCAGCCCTTTGAATCTCATCATTCTTCATCTGAGTGATAGAGCGAAGAGCTAGAACAATCCCCTCGAGACCGATCCAGAAAATAATTCACCAACAGCCGAAAGCGTTCAAAGATTTGGCGCTGGATGGTCGAAGGGACAAACCCTTGAGATATCTCTCATAGGTTTTGAATTGGATACCAGGAGAAATAGCTGAAGGAAATATCACGCACTGAGAGTTCAAGCTGAACGATCTGAGCAAGGATCGGTCCGGGGGTTGCGGTAAGCTTATTTCAGCCTCATGTCTTGGCGCCCGCTAGATCACGCGCTTCCCTCTGATCATTGCCGTTTTCAAAATATTTCTCACGCTGAAAGGTCTCGAAAAGAATTCGTAGGAAACACTTTAAGTAGCCTTCCAGACGAATGGGAGGAATGATTCCAATCATGTCTTCTAGAAGAACAGGAGGCCATGTGTTGGTGCTGTCAATCGGCATTTTCTGCTAAGCGAGAAGCGGGATGCAGGGGATGGCTCATTGGAATGTGACCCCTGGAACCGGTCGGCTATGGAAACCTTCTCTTGACGACTTGTCTCTCGCACAGAACGTGTGGAGATTTGGTATAACACGCGATCGATATGAGAAGCGATGCAGTCGGATCAATGTCTGACAATAGTCGATTAGAGTCAGGTTTTTATTTTTATTTTTTTTATCTTGGAAAAATTAGCCAATTGGTGATGAGCATGAGCTAAAGAGTTTAAAGCACTGAATCCCGATATCATGATATTGCATACCAACAATGATATCACCATATCAAATTGCTTCACAGCGCGCTATTCTCATAGCAAAACCCATACCCACCAGGCGCTAGGTCAGCCGCGAACTCTGGGAAATCATATCATTCACCCCCGAACCTGCAGAATCACCATCGAAAAAAGCACCTCCGACCGACCGCCTACCTCCCTCACCTGACAAATCCTCCAAGATGAGAATTCAGGAATACTGGGAGCACTGCCAGCGAGAGATCCCATATTCTATATTTCAGACAACTGTCCCACATCGGCACATGCGGCGCAGCACTTCATTCTGTCTCAGTCGCCTATTCGACCCGGTTACGTCGCCTAGCCGTGGTTGTGCTTTTACTTTGTGTTGGTGAGTGCAGATGCAAGCGCAAGCCACGCTGCGTTGGGAGTGTTTTTTGTTTTTGAGAACCCACAAAGGTGGGCTTCTCTTCTGGAATTGATGTGAAAAACATCTGCTCAAGGGCGGCAGAGAAATCAAAACGGCTGTCTCGAGACTTCCGGACGAAAAAGCTGCAGCTTAGACCATAATCGATAGGGCTTATTCTGATCATTGTCTCCCCCGCCAAATCTAAGCCACGTTTTCAGCACTTCAAAGGCAGTCTCTCAACGCCTCAACATGCAATTCCACCAAGAATAAACCCACACTAGCTGCAGCCAGTACCAGATCTGCACCTACCCGTCTCTCATCAAACCCCAGCCTCCTCCCACCACACCACACGGCATTATCTGTCTCATCACCGCTCAGCCGCATACGCCAAGACTCCATCTGGCACCACGGATGGCTATAAACACCCCCCACACCCCAACACACTCATCATCTGCTTCCTCTCTCTTGCCTCCACATCATCTACACCGCACCGCACCGCACCACACCACACCACACATCTACACAATGCAGCTCGTCAACACACTCCCGCTCATTCTCCTCACGCTGGCTACCACCTTCTCTGGCGTCTCCGCCAACTGGTTCTACGCGTAAGCCCACTCCCACCACCATCTCTCCCCCACTCAGTCGCAGCTAACAACTCCCAAAAACAGCCGCCAGGAAGCCAACATGACAATATCCTCCACAAACACCACAATCAGCACAAACAGCACCCTCGGCTACAACAGCACCACCGCTATCTGCGACGATCCAGACAGGCGCGCCGAGTGCTGTGACGTGTACCCTGACGCCATGAACTGTCCTGTCGGCCCGACGCTCGAGAATACAAGTACCTATGATGAGGGAGCTGGCATAGTGGATGACCATAGTGAAGGCACTATTCCGGAGGAGAAGGGAGCGGCGGCTCGGAGGGGGGTGGATATGACCGTGGTGGCGGGTGTGGTCATGGTTGTGGGTGCCGGGCTGGGGGCGTGGTTGTAAGGTTGCTAGGAGTTAGGTCTGGGAATTGAAGGATCTGGTGATGTCGGAAGGCTTTTTGCGGTGCTTTTCTTGTGGGATTGTCTTTATGGTGTAATGATGGGGGTATTTAAGTATCTTCTTATAGTACCTACTACTATTGGCCGTTCTCTTCCGGAATCAAACCAACTGTTCATGTGGCCATGCATAATCCTCCCATTCAAAATCATCTGCGTTAGATGTTCATCCGATATAATCCTCTTAGTGTTGAGTCATATCAAGAACGTCTCCGGACCGGCATTCACTGATGTAATATGTGAATGTTCCCTGATCTTACTACTTGCTATAAACCCTCATTAACACCTTGTGCTCCAACTCGCTAGGACAGAATCCTGCCTCTTAGCTGCCTGGAATGATATCGCGGGTTATCAAAATCGTTCAGGCACAATTGCGCACTCGGTAGTACCAAGTGCTCCTCCGATGACCCCCACACGCACAGTCGGAGAGTGCGCGTTGAATTATATACCAAGGCGAGTCTAGTAAGTTCTGATAACACATAATACTATAAGCGCCAACCGTTTCGCCTCCTCGTTCGGACCGGGCGAGTCTCAACATATATAACAGCCACCTTATCAGCGCAGGACGATATATACCCTTGATTCTGAAATAGAGTCGGTAGAAGTGATGTCAAAGTGAGCATACGCGACGTGTCGCTAAAAGCACTACACGCCGTAGTTGCAGGTGGTAAGTGTCAATGATGGAATGAAACGTGGGCGTCTGATATCAACGCAGGGTTAGGGTTCTGGTTCTTGTTGTTTATCTTTTAGATTCGTGACAACACACTCCTTCGGAAGAATGAAACAGGTATGTAGGAGATATATAAGAGGGGGGTTGGATGGATCTGCTGTCATCTTTAAGCGGTCTTTCCTCGCCCGGAAAGCGCGCTCTCGAGTTTTCGAGTGGACGGAGAGGGTGGGACTTGAAGACTTGGGTGTGGGTATGTATGTATATGCCTGCAGAATCAAGCTCGTGAAGTAACAGGTACCGCAACTTCTCGACCGCTCGATGAACTACTATCCTTGCCCGAGGAGATTATACCACTGGCAACAGGAGAAGACGCGATTCCGGAACACAGGTTTGCCAGGGATATCGAGCTCCTATATCCGCCTGTACGGGGGTGAAGGATATTTGGCGGGACTTGACGTCAATATGAGAGGGTCGAGAAAACATGAGATTGAGTGGGTATCCTTGCTGTAGCTTAGATCTTCTCGGCGGGATGCTGCTGATACGTCTATATTACTTATCGGATAGAGAAATTAGCATAAAGGCTACAGACTATATCTACTAGAAGGCGGGCCTAGTTTTAGTATATAGACTTTCCGCAACCCAGTTTGCTGGCGCCTGGTCACTCCGTATGTTTTGACGAGTAATAATGATATGACTCTCCCCTGCCCCGGATGTGTTTGGTGGAGACGTCTGAACTTTATCATTTGTCCCAGCAGGTATTGCTTCCAGAGTGATTACCAGAGTAAAAATGAGTCCGCACGGAGATAAGTACGACGGAAGGACTTGCAATTGGGTGTGCTCAATGAATCTTCATTACCGCCCCCTCCCCCCCCACCCTGTATTTCTACTTCCGCTTTTTGAAGTGTCAGAATAAACAGTGAACCAGAACCAGCTGATAGTCCTCTTGAGTATATTTAGCCGGTAAGTAAAAGCGAAAAAATCTCAAAACTTACTCTCGAGACATCATTACCCACCACATTCCTGCACCACGAAGGTACCCAACTGAGCGGTTTTTTTTTTGATGAGTGTCCGGTCTTTAGTGCTATACAGTACTCTACTTCAAATCTATGATCTTTTGATATATGTTTTAGATCTCATTGTTGAAGATCTTTCGAATTCCGTTCACCGTATATCACTCGTCTTACCTATCGAAGCTCACTCCGGTGGATAAAGGGGTTTTTTGTGATATAGAAGACGCGATGGACTCGTGTTTCAATAATTATTGATTGAATGGAGGAGAAGACTTGGAGAATTGACAGTTTATTGATAATATGCCAATTTTGTACATGTAATCGTGGCATCCACATTGCCAGAACGGTGTCCGGACATGTGAACTTGTTTCTCTAGACAAGTAATAGAAACAAAAATCGATAAGATTTCTGAGCGTAGAAGATACATACTGGTGATAGGCATATCTTCCTTACGCCTCTCCTATTCCCAAAGCAAGACTCCCGCAAGGCTGAACGTGGAACCTAATGAATGAGGAAAGCCTTTCGATACTGGGGAGATATACCATTAATCAGGCGTAATATGTATTACTCCTATCTCTTAGAACGGGCGAGAGCTATCGTACAAGTTTTAGCTCCATCTGTCCCTATTGATTATTCCACGTATCTCTTGACTTCCTACAGGTTCAAAAAATAAATTTACCGGCGGGGTGCAGGACTAAGACCTGCACTTAGCCATGATAAAGCGGGTTGCAAGAATCACCAATATAAAGCGGTAGATTCTAGACTCAATATAAAAATCTAAATGGTGCTAGGATCGGGAACCGTAGAAAGAGTACTTATATCGATGTGGGTTAGGGTTACAGTGCCGAGATCCTACATCTTTACCTCCGCAAGAAAGTCAACGAGTCTATGCAAAACCAGCAGTCTCGGGAAGAAAGAGAGTGAAACGTTAAGGTTCACTCTCCCAATCAGTTTTCTTTATTCTTTTAATGACTCTTAACAAAGGCCACACCCCATCTGCATCCAACCACCCGGCCTTCCAGGACACAAAACAACTACAATTACAGCTAACTAGCCCTGCCGACTCCTGTTCTCCTCATCAATCCTCTCAATGTGCATTTCCATCTGCCTTCTGCGCATTCTCGCTGCGAGCCGCCCCTCCAACGAATAGTCTCTTGTGGTGGTGGCGACATACTGCGGCAAGATGGTAGACGGAATCCTGGGGGCTGAATAGGGTGGACGTTGGGCGGTCCAGGAGTGGGTGCGGCTGGCGGTGGTGGGGCTGATGGCGTGACTGCGGCCGCGGGGTAATGTGATTGCTGGGGGTGTATTAGTGTGTTGGATATAGAGAAGGAGGAGGTAAGGAGCGGGGGTGGGGCGGTGGAAGATAGGGGATTATGGCGAGTGGTGACTTACAGCGGCCGTTGATGCTCATTGAGTTGGCATATGGTCTGCCGCGACGATTAGCGGGAGAGGCTTGAAGACGGTTGTTGACTGAAGTTTATCCGTTAACATTTGCTGGAGTTCTGAAATGTTTAGAGCATAAGGGAGGTGATGTATTGCAAAGGACAAGAGTATAAGAGCTTACCTGGCTGATGATCATCGAGATCGAGAACAATAGGATCATGAGCCGTGTTGCCGGGAGTCTGAAAATTGGGAATCGATCCCGGAGCTGTTGATTTAACATATCAGCCACCTGAGTCTAGTGTTCAATGGAAGAAGGCACATACCATTCCGGACGGTATTGTAACTAAATCCAGGGGTGTTACCGGTGAGCCCAGGGCCGACAACGAGGTTGTTCCTGTTAATCATCTCGTCGTCGTCGAAGCCATTGTGGATTGTGAAACTGTTGGGTGCTGTAGCATGGTAACATTAGAATAAGAATGAAGACATTGGAAATGGGAAGAATCATACAATGAGTCTGCACCAATCCGGGAACAAAAGGCTCACTAGCAGGTGCGGAAGCTATAAATCCTAGGTATCAGCGACACCTCCGGCGCATGAAAAAAAGCACATCAAAAGAAAGAATGCTGAAACGTAACTCACCACTGCCAGGAAGGGGACCAAGAGCATGATTAGAATATGCGATAGCCTCATCCAGGATGGCTTCAATCTCACTTTGAGTAAGCTCAAGATTGACACATCCTATGCATTCGTCGGATTAGTTCCAGAAACAGTTATTCATCATGGGAGGGAGCATATACCGTACAGCCCCAAATGTTCAGTATTATCGGGATCGAAAGGGAGATCGAGGGCTATATTTTCATTTTGTTTGTTAGTCCTGGGTTACCGGATCACGCTGGATATATAATCCTGGATGCGTACCAGTGTTTATCCAGTCGTTATTAAGGCTGCCGAAGCCCTCAGCGGCATCGCCGCCGGAATTGTTAAGGAGATTGAAGGAAAGATTGGCTGCTTCTTCACAGCGCTACTCTTAGATTTTGATCCATCTAGAATCGGAGGGGGGGAGCCTACCAAATGCCTCGGCACTCGAATCACCTCCTAGACCTTGATCAACGCCTTGTTCAAAGGCAGGCGGAGGAGAAGGAGAAATAGGCTCGACGGCTGGAACCATATTAGAGACGTGCTCAATCGATATAGTGGGCTGGTGATCTTGAGCTCCAGATGGTCCCATTCCCAGTGTACAGTGGGATCGGTCTCCGATAGAGAACAAAGACACACTGTCGGGATCTGGGGGTAGAATTTGTTAGCTGAGATAATCATAATACTGATAGGGCGCGGATAAAGCTTACCGTCTGTATCGGGATGTTTCTCGTCGAGATAACCCAGTAAAATCTCAAGCCCTTCGTCGGGTTCGGAAGTGGGTGCAGGCTCACCTTGGATTGGGTCGAGGAATGACCAGCTCAGACCTCGTAGGGCTGGATGTACTGGCTCATCTTCAGTGGAAACTATGTGCACAGTGGTTTGATGGGTTGAGCAAACTAAGATAAAACCGAGATGAGTGAATGTAGAGACTGACCATCCAATATTGTAGCCTGGTTCTCCTGACTACCTGCGACAGTCCCATCGAGGACAACAACCGGGGGAGGTGGGGTTGTCTCCTCCGCAGAGGTCGTGTTCATCAGGGCCTTCGGAGAGGCCATCATAGAAAGCAGTGCTACGAGGGATGAGTTAGCAGCCTGGAAAACGAGGAACAGAGTGCTAGATACTCACCATCCCGGGCTGCACGAACACCTTCTCTGGCGGCTTCACTTTCAGTATCCACACTGTCAAGATCGACAAGAATACGGGAAAGAGTGGAAATCTTCTCAAAGAGCTCTTTGCGCGCATCCGGGTTCCCCATCGTGTGATAAAACAAGAGCTTTGTGGTGGATGATGTCCGGAGGGAGGGGAACTACTGATGGAAGACATAGACAGCCTGTGGGGCGAAGCCCCCTTTGCTTGTGAGGATTCCGCCCACCATTTTCGCGAGATCTATGCTAAGGCTGTAAAGGAGGGCCTGGCCATTACTGCTATTCCCCCATAGAATGTGGATGAGCAGGGATGTTGATGGAATAGGATACGTAACCTTCATTAACTAGCGAGATGATAGAGTTGGTTTTGTTCCTCCCGTTTTCAATAGATTCTGTTAGACCTGTATCGGATAGTTAAATCCCCAATTGAATCCGATTCCAACTGCTTGGACTGCAACTGATATATCGAATAATTCTTTCTCCTCAAGAGTAGCAAGAGGAGGCTTGAGCATCGGGTAATCTGAGATCAGTTGCTGATCATTCTGCATGCCCCCTGCCCTTTGAGTAGCGAAGGACTCTGTTTCGACAATTCTTAGGAGCAGGCTACTGTTCTGGTTGTGTAATAATGATATAGAGCTCTGGCTCTGAAACAAGAAGGCTTTATATATTTTATATTTTTGTCCCGTTTGTCAATTCCAGTGAAGACTTTACATTTGCTTCCCTCGCTTCCTTTTCTTTCCGGCTTTCCCGAGAAGTATCATGAGATCAACCCCCTCGAGAGTAAGATGTGTCTATCTGGAGTTGTCTTGTTTTGGGGTTATATCCGGTTCTTTATCCCATTATTCGATTGATTTGGTATCTGTAAATCTTCCTTTCGGAGGCCATATGTGCATGTGTTCGAGCATGTTTCAAACTCATGGTAAGAACCTTCGTATTGAACTCAAAGTCTAGTCTATGCAGATTGGATTTGTATTTGCGTGAGAGCCCGAAGACTGGTGACGGAAATATTGTTGGATGCTGTGGAATAGGTGCGAGCTCGCCCGGACAAGCTCACTCGTTTATCACCGGGGAACCAGAAGATGCAAGTGACCGAGACAGGGAGAATTTGTAAGAGAGATCGTCGCCTCTCCGTAGAAGGTATCTTTGCCCTGAGCAGCTGAATTTTTCGGTTCTCTCCCTGGTCAACGAGTGGGCCTTCAGGGATATGGGCGTATGGTGGGTTTGAGCGGCGAGAGGTTCGGTGGCTGTCGCTCAATACGCACCGCTTTGGCAATGGTGCATCATCATTGGCTCGGAGGATGATGATGATAGTGACAGGAAATGAAGGATGAAAGAATTTAAGAGTCGACGTTCAACTAAGCTTTCCTCCTAACATGGGTTCAGTCAAAGTATCGGTAAATCCCGCTGGTGACACCTCGCTCGAGAGGGCCCATGTGCGACAACGCCAGAGCTATATGAGCATAGCATTGTGATTTTACGACTCAGGACAACTCTTCTTCAAGTACTGACTCCATTGCGTCTTTATTCCTGACCATGGGCAAAAACTACAGACCAGCTTTCCTCCATCCCCCCAATTCAACACCCCTTCGCATTGCGATACCTCTCCTCCACACCCCCTCCTTCCACCCCCCCTTCGACACCTCTCCGCTGACGCCTAGCCCTCCGCTTCCCCCATCCGCTCTCAACATCTGCCAATGCCGCCCTCGCCTTCATCACTTTGTCCCATGCCGTTTCAATTATCAACCACTGCGCTTCTTTCGCCTTTGTCACTCCCGCGAGCATCGCACACAGTGATCCGCGCCTAGTTTCGTCCTCAAGGTTCGCCAGGTCGGCGGTGAGCTTGGTTTGGAGCTTGTCGAGAGCTGACCAGAGAGTGAGGAGGGGGTCGCACGCCTTGAGGGCGTCGAGGAGGTGGGCGGTCATTGCGCTGTAGGTTGGCGGCATTGCCGTGGGGGAGGTCTCTGTGGAGGTGGGTTAGAGGGAGATGGAGGGGGAGGTATAGAAGACTTACACTATGATGGTTCTGATCACTGTTGTGGTGTGAATTGTGTGGTGAGTGAAGGATTCCGGGGGGGTGGGGTTTCTGTGGGATGAGACGGGGGATACTCTTGTGGTAAACATGTTACCGGAAGTGGCTAACGCGAAAGTGGTATGAATAGAGCCTAGGCTGATACATCTATATATCGAATCGCGTCTTCACCTCCGGATTTCACAGCACGAGAAATCCATATCAGTCTGGAGTTGGAGAATCATATGCAAGCGATATCGTATCGACTCATATCTTAGAAACGACATACTTAGGAGATGTGGGAGGTTAACAGCCTGAGGGAGGGAGAAACCATGATCATGAACATTCCACGGTTCTTCCGTCCATATCTGGAGTCAGCCATATCGAGGAAATTCAAACATATACAGTTTATATAATGCCTACACCAATTTCCGGGTATCTGAAATGTCATAGGAAAGTGTCAAACATCTTTGGAGGATACATGTATCCATAGCGGTCTGGTTTGGCTTTAGAGAAACCGGCTAAAACCCTAACCCTATAGAAGTAATAACAATTTAAAGCAAATGGAGTTCTGGCTGCCAGGCATCCAAGTCACAAAATCTCATAGTTATCCTCTTTCAATATCGATCACGATCTAAATTCTATTGAAACTCATCAAAACGCGGTTGCCAATGGCATTTCCGGCGACCCTGCAAAGCCGCCCAGAGATGTACTTTTAAGGCAATGTCGGTGTGGTCTACGAGGACGTTAGGGGAGAGGTCTGAGAGTGTCCTCGAGGCGCCTCGTCCCCGCTGACCTCTGTCCTGGTCTGACCTCGGGGTCCAACACCATTATTGTCCTCGAGGTGTCTTGAGGAACCTCGAGGGCGGTTCCGGGAGACAAAAAGGCGCTATATGTTTCAACTAAAAAGCATATTTTGTCTTTGAGCGATCAACCTCATCTCCATTATGAGGATTGTATAAGTGTATAATATGCCAAGAATTGTCCTCGGGGTCTCCAGCCAAGCACAAGTAGTGTCCTCGAGACTCCCTACCCCTTAGACCATTGTCCTTGTGTTTCATCGAGGGAACGTGCTCGAGGCAAGGACACAAAGACGCTCACCCTCGTGAACCACACTAGGCAAGGTCTGGGAAAAGGAGTGTGGAGTATGGCCTTTACAACATGCTTTATAGGTGAATGGATACGGGTGGTGCGCTTAATGCAATTGGCCGGGGGCTGAGTGGTTCGAGCTAAATGTGGAGTATTTCAATCAAGCAGTATAGTCACAGAAAGAAACAACTTAAGTAGAGGAAGAACTTTAAACTGTAATCATTTGATTTGGACACAAAGTTAGAGAATTAACAAAGTTCCATCAAGTTTTACTCTCCCACCGCAGTCAAAACCCAGCTCAAATCTTCGACACCTCCCTCCGGCCCAATCCAGTTTACGGCCTCTCTACCCACAGCCACGCATTCTCCAACGCAACCTCCCTGGCATCCTCCTTACTCAACGTACCCCCCAACCGGACCCATGCCTTCCTCGCCGCCACAAGCCGCGCATGGACCGTCGAACACCTGCCGTTCGCCCTGTTCACCCGCTCAGAAGAAGCAATAAGCTTATTAACCAATTTCCCCTGCAGGAACTCGGACTCTGACATGTGCTCGGGAAAGAACTCATCGACCAGTGGATCATCCGCGACATCGAGGCCTGGGTTGGAAGTGAGGAGTAGCTGGTACTCCTCATAGAGACGGCGATGAGCGTCGTTGATGGAGACCCATATGTTCCGGATCTGAGTGTATTCTTCTTTGAGGGCAAGGTATCTGTCGAGAGCCTCTTTGATGGATGTGGGTTCGGGTGACGGTGGGATCCGCCGGGGGAGGGACATTCGGACTGCAGTGTGTTAGTGAGGGCAGGGAAATGTGAGGTTATGGGTGATGTTATTGTACCTGGTGTTGTTCTGTGTGTAAGGGATGCTGGTCTCTGTCTGGCGGGAAGGCGTTGTGTTGACTGCGAGGGGTTTCGAGAGCAAGAGGACGTGCATGCTGGTTGAGGAAAGTGCCAAGACCACGCCCTTGATCGCTCGAAAACGGCACACTCCTCCCAGCGTGTTTGTACCGCGCGTACGCGTGTAGGCACATTGCGTAACTTGAATATAGGGATATGGGCGTTTGATTAGCGTGTTTATGTCGCCAACTGACTATAAAGAATAGGCCTCATCTCCGCCCTGAGCCCAGGGGGTGATCGCTATCTTAACTAACATATTTCATTCTTACGACATGGCATAGGTTGGGAATGGCCCGATTACCATCCGCCAAACCGGGCTCCTCTTTCGATCACTCCTTACTCTCCTAGCGATTGGTCTCTAATATTTGAAGCATTGTTCTTAATCACTAGACTCACAGAAGATAAAAGGATTTGAACAAGAATAACTGTAACTCCAACGGTAACATTTCTATTTAAACTACCGAACCCGCGGATTGTTGACGCATGTTGATATTCTACTCGAATATTTTACCCCGCCATAACCGCCCTTCACCGAAACCGCCGTTCACCGAAACTGCCGCTCCTCCACCTCTTCACTCTTCAAACTTCCCCCCCAGCGCCACCCACTCCTCCTTCGCCTTCTCCAACTCCCCCAGGATCTCCATGCAGCGATCGTTCACGTCGTTCGCGGCCTCAGCGCTCGCGACAACCCTATCGAGGAGGTTCTCCGCTCTTGAGGCATAGTCCTCCAAAAGAGAGGGGAGGTGTCGCGGGTCGAGGTTGGCCGAGGGGTCGTCGATGCTCACGGCAAGGCTGGGGTCGAGGCGGAAATCGTATTCCTTGTGCAGGCGCTCGTGGATAAGGCGGAGGTCCGTCCAGTGGGCTTGAAGGTCGCTGTACTCTTTGTGCAAGGAGAGGTACTTCTTGAGGGCGGCTTCGAGCCTGGATCCTGGAGGGGCGACGCATGGCCTTTTCGGAGCCTGGGCGGTTGTCATTTGGGGACTATGGAGGTTTGTCAGTTACTGGACGAGAATGAAGTTTGGTGACAGGTTGGAAATAGAGAGGAGAGATTGATGGACTTACTCTGCCTTTGTGTCTTGCTTTGGGAGACTTGTGAGTTTTGGAGTGTTCGAAGGTTTCCAGGACTTGTAGAAATTGTCTCAAGAGAGAATTTTCGCAGATGTCTTTTTGTTCCTAAAGGCCAAGCCCGGCTACCTCAGTTTGAAGACGCCAATCAACCTGGCCGGAGGGTTAACCATTTTGTAATTGCTCTCGTTAATGCCGAGGAACTAACTGCGTGCAGTTCAAGCTCCCAAGGCGGAGACCAACACATTGAACCAGTTCTCCTTGATTTAATGACACCCATGAGTTGAATTGTATATCTGAATTGAGTTAGATCGTAAAAAGATAGAATTATATCAGCGTTGTGTCGGTTGGGAGAGCAGGGAACCCCCATCTTGTTAAATAGATACAGCTATCAGCCCATGAGATTACATCGTTGGCCATTACTTGATGCCCGCTCTCTCGCAAACGTCTGTGTCAATCCACCGCTTCTCCTCTTTCCCGTTTCATTGAAAAATGCTTTTTTCCTCCCGGTATTACACGGAAGAGAAGTGAAATAACTACCGGTAAGAAATCTCGTGTCAAGTGCATGCATCGCACGTATGAACAACGGAAAGACCGACAAAGTTGGTTGCTGGCCTGGGCTGACTTGGCTAGTGCGACTGATGCCTCATAATTTATAGCCGATGGGATGGATCCTAAAATAGTGAGCGGTTGTGCCGGCGTTTTGGGAAATGTATCCAGGAATAAAGATCGCCTGTCGTGAAGATGTCAGGAACTGAAACTCCGAAGTGAGTAACGACATCAACTTCTACTTGTACGTAGGCATCTTGAGAAAACATAAAGGGGGGAACTATTTCCGCAGGGCAGTTCGACTGGGCGTGAGAACTGTGAGTATCGATTAGTTGATTGGTGATTCACTGTACTTGGTGCGATTCTTCTACGTACGCGTGCCTTGGGATTTGTCTTTCCTGCCTCCACGCGCGGTGCGTGGGACGTGGGTGCGCCTGATATCGCTGTTATTGAAAGAGAAACTTGCATCCTCTCTCCTTTTTCTATTTTGTTCGTCAATGTTTGCCATTGACCGATGTTTGCTGTCCCTCCATTGACCTATATATCCTGATGATTGTCCATTTACCTTGTCCCACGCGCACATGGTTTGGCTCCGGGTCCTCTTAGACATGTTTATTTGTCAATTGGGGTTCAGGGGACTGAAGAGAAAAGGAATATACCCATAGTATAGAATCCTTCAGATTCTAAACGTTTGCCATCGTCAAACCCTTCAGATCCATATGATATTGGCTCATGTGGGTTAGGGTTAGTGATACAAACCTTAGCGCATTTTCACCCAGCATACCCAGGCACAAGTGACCTAAGGAGAGATTAAGGTGCAGAAGCATTAAGTGGTGCCTCATACCACTGAAACAGGTATAGGACTATAAAAGGAACCATCAGACGATCTAGAATTAGTTCAGTAACCACCAACAAAAATAATCCCCCATAACAACCAAAACCCCCCACCAACAACCATTTCCAAAATGAATTCCAACCCCGATAATGTGTTCAACCTTACCGGAAGCACCATCAACACCGTGACTACCTTGACTGTCCCCCGCAGTAAATACATTACTGCACGCCTTCTCGAACTTCGACAGCTGATCGACATCCACCAAGACGATCTTCCGACACGGCGGAAAACCTACAAGAAGTATCTGGAGCGCTATCGGAAAGTGCGATTCGAACTTTGCAGAGCAGCCTACGCATCCACCGGACGCAGCAACCTCACCCCATTTCAATTATCCTCAAAGGTTGAAGCTCTGGCGGAGAAGGAATTGACGCTGCGGGAACTGGTCAAAATGCTCTCGAGTAACTACGAATGGATGGTCGAAAAGGTTGGTGCCCTTAAGAAAGAGGAGGAGAGGTTGTCCAAAGAGTTGGGGGTGATCAACAAAAAGCGGCAGGAATCGAGAAGGCACAGCATGGCGAGAAAACGGAGGGCCGAGGTGTTGAAAAAGGGGTCGGAGGAGTTCGCTCTGGCTGCCGGTGCTGCAGAAATAGAGGGGATCTTGTGAAAGGTATATCTAGACTAAAGGGTAGGGAGAATTCCGGGGGATGCTGTTAGATTACTAGGCTTTTGTCAATAAATTAAGTTTTGACTCCATTTCACTATCTATAGTATAAGGTGAGTGCGAAGTCGTACCTTAGAAACTGTAAATCTCCCCTCGTGCCCAGCCCATGTCCACATTGATAGCATAAGCAGAGGTAAGTGACATAAATATACGGGAAGGAGACCACGATGGCTCAGACAACCCACAACAACATCCACCAGTAAACCTGTATCCAAGAAAAAAACATCCTCTCAAGATGAATTTCCAACCCATCTCATTGCTCGCCTCCACCCCCGAGCTCCAATTTTGCGGTCCTTCCTCCACATTCTACCGCATCTCCTATATCACCGGACGTCTCATAGAGGTTCGAAAACTGATCGACATCCACCAAGACGATTTACCAACCCGCTGGGCCACCTACGAAGAGCATCTCAAACACTACCACAGGGCCCGATTGAGCAGGTTCATAGCATCATGCGGGAAGCACGAAGAACGCAGCTCCACGGCTGTTTGGGTCACAACAACGCTCAGTGATCTCACCACGAAGGAAGCGAGTCTTAAGGACCTTGTTAAGATGCTGCATGACAACTACCAATGGATGGCGGAGAAAGTTAGCTTGCTGCAGAAAGAGGAGCGAAGGTTGGTGGAGGAACTCGAGATAGACCACATCAGGATGGAACGAGATGGACTCTTTACCTCCGATATCTCGTGGAAGGCTGAGGTGTTCATAAGGAAAGCAGATGGGTCGAAAGTGACGATGGATGGCCTCGATGCGTCGGACAATATCTTTCAGCCGGAACAGTGAATGAAAGCTGATTACCAAGTTAGATGGATATTGCAATTAAATATGATTTTTTCTAATCCGCTATTCCATCGTTTCAAGAACGTTTAGGAATGATGACAGCTCTATGAATATATATCGTCCACAGGTGGGGGTGAGATGACAACAATGCCTAACCGCGGGAGCAGAAGACAACTAGGCAGCAAGATCGATGCAGCATGGCTTTTGAACAACAGGAACCTCTTCACTCGCTGATATACACTAAGATCGCTGCACATGTGAGAATGTGAAGCATGTCACCCGCCAGTCTACAATCATGACGTACCACCGGCCTATCCATCCGGGTACAGTATCTCGATTAACATCAGACCCAGAGAAAAAAAGCTCAGTCAATCAAAAAATCCATCCACAACTCGAGACTCTTACAGCTTGGCATACGGGAAGCTTTAAATTACCAGTAGCCTATAAATAACTAGCATTTATTCCCACTGTGCAGCTCTTCACCTTACATTCCACCCGTGAGGGCAAAAGCCAACAGCCGAAATTTCATCAGCGAATTCAACAAGGAAACAACCAACCGAGTAAGTTATCATCTACCATCAAGGTCTCTACTCAATCAATTCCATTCTATGATCATTCTCCTTTCTATGAAGAACGCACCAGCAATAGGTTACTAATATAAATAGTTCATGTTAAATTGAAAGGTACTACATACCTCACTACCGAAAAAAGAAAGCTTCCGCTGAAGGTTATTCCAATAAAAACCTCGAATCTATCATCGGTATTCACCCTAGTTTCATTATTGAAATTAAAGTCAGCTAACAACTATTAAGCTACAGGCTTTTCATCCTTTTCAACAATCAACAACTCATCCTTCTATCCATCAAAATGATGTACCCCGAGCTCCGTCTCATCGTCATTGCCGGCCTGAGACGAAGAATCCCGCTCATGCTCAAAGAAGGAGATCGTCTTGACAAAGAATACGATGAGGTCTGCAAGGTCTTGGACTCGGGCTACTTCAACTTCGGTGATGAGGTCTTCCGCTTCGATGAGGATGAGGACCGCGTCCTCGAGGAAATCGACATTTTTGCCGAGAAGAAGAGGATTAACCAGGCGAGGTTGGACCTCTTGGAGGATCTAAGGGATGCCCGCCAGCAGTTGAGGGAGCTCCTCAGCAAGCCAGTGAAGAGGCTTTGGGGGTGTTAAAAAGTTCTTTTCTTTTCTTTTTCTTTTTTTTACATATTGAGAGATCATAAAATCGGAGCATAAAAGGGGAGTGGCTAGATTGGCAGCAATGGTGTTTGCATGTTATTATGGGGGGTGATACTTTCTGAAATATACCTCTGTGAAGGTCGTGGATGAGGTGTCCGGTGAGGGGCTGTTGATTAGATATTCATCAAAAGCTCCTTTAGCAAGCATAATTCTTTAGTTCTAATCTTATTATCACCGTGAACTAACAAGCAGACTTCCTTCTCTCTACCACATCATCGGTGGAGGAATCCGCATTAATCTCTTTCAAAATGCTTTACACAATGCCCGGATTAACTATCGATCTTCCTCCTCTACCACGGGATTGGGAGGGGCTTCCTCTCAGAGCCTAAATTTAATGTCTTAATACTCCTGTCCACTCGTAAATTTTGGTAAATTGAAACTCAACCTTCGCTGAGCTCGACCCAACCCCATCCTCACTGCGAATTAAATTTAATCAATAAATACCCTCAGAGCCTACTATGCCTAGGATTGCTTATTCTCCGCTTTTAAAACTTCCAAAATTGTCTGATAAATGTGATACATCGTTAAGCTCCTTCCCGGTTAAGTATATCGTACTAGACCCCCTGCACCCCGAGATCCCGACCGGAACCTCCGCTATAAGTCATCACTGTTATAGAGATTAATATTTAGACGTTGAATGTTCTTATCATAACTGTTGTACGTTTCATTTAAATCTTTTGCGGGAAAACGCGGAGGCGGTCCTCTTGATTCATTTTTCGAAGGGTTACATGTGTTCGAAAACTCGGAGCGGATGCTAGAAGTGATATGCAGCGTCCTAAAAAAAGAAAAAAAAAAAGATAACGAACACGAAAGCCACTTCAAGACCACACGTTGCCACCACTAATATCGGACCAGATTCCAGCAAGCTTAAAACCAACAGCAATAGAAAACATTAAACATTTTTGATTGGAGATTGGAGCCTGATCATCTAACTCTAACTAAGCACAAACGACAGTATTAAAACGCAGAGTAATTAAAACCGTGTCATAACGTCAACACCTCCTACCCCTGGCCTCCCCCACCTCCGATTCTTCTTTTTCCTCCTCAACGATAGTCGGCAGGCACCCACCTCCGACATACAACTCCTGCCTACGGAGGTAGCGACGACGCTGGTCAAGGGTAGCGCCGGCATTGGCGGGGTCGTCGGGATTGAAAAGGTTCTGAAGTGGGCCAGATTCCTCCTCGTCGGGATGGATGAGGGCAAGGTCGGGAAAGTATTCGTCGTCAATCTCGAGCTCGTAACTACTGATGTCGCAGGTACCGTCGTATTTGTCGTACTCTTGGATCAGGCGTGCGACCTCCGTGTCGTCGGAGGTGCCGGTGTTGGCCTCGTGGGCAGTGTTTTCCTGATGAGCTTTATTAGCACAGAACTCCAACTCTTTAGTGCTAGGGGAATCTTACAGCAGGGCTGCTGGTCGTCGATGCCTGCCCGGTCACGGTATTGGCAGCGGATCCGGCCGCTACCTTAGCGCCAGTGTGCGTGGAGGATGACATTTTGAAGGGAAGGAAATAATAATAATATTCTTTTGATTCAAATGTAAAGACCGTGGATTCCGAAGTTGAAAAGATTACTGAAGCGTGGTTGAACGAACGTGGAGAAAGGCTGTTGCGTAGCTCTTTCTTTTTCTTTCTGTGGTGTATATGGGTTTAGGATGAGATCAAGGCGGAGCGGAAATAAAAAGAGTGCTCATGTGTGCATTGCATAGTGGCTCGTTGGAGTTTGTCCATTCTCTGGATTTCACGCCTGTGGAAAATTTTAAATTACGGGTAGTGGTGGTGTCAGAAATTTCCATGTCTCAGGTGCTGGTGCAGGTGCAGCTGGGTCCTATTCGACTTGGCGTTAATCGGGCTTTTGACAAGACAGCTCCGGTCGGGAGCGTTTTCTATTGAGAGTGGTTATAGCGAAGTTCATTGATGTTGGTTTTTCCTCAATAGTCTTTTACGAGAATTTAACTTTGATTCATCACGCCGATAGTAGAGGGAGATTCTCCTTCAATCGTGTCCCCTTTTCGCAACTCGTAGCGAGAGAACAAGAAAAGAATTTGGTCCAGATGCATGCGCCTACGTCATAGCCGTAAACTTCGGTTTCCGGTGTATAAACAGGGACATTTCGGGAGCGGTGCGGATACCAGAGTAGCAGATAGCGCACTCTATTTGCTATCTTTCTTTCTCTTTTAGCTACTTAAACTCTCACCCATGATGCTATATTCTCTTAGAGAAAGTTGGTGGACCGGAATCGCGAGTGATATTGTGTGATTCTCGGGGGCAATCGCTAGTCCCTCTCAGTTCATGCCAAACGTCTAGGCTTCATCTCTTTCAGCGTAATGTGTAGAAAGGCAATTGTAACTTACACTAAAACCAGTTCTCCACACGAGCCTCAATCTAAAAATGGCTTCGTATACGGGTTCGAATCCCATGTCCTCCACCCCCGGTATACCCATCTTGCCGGTCGGGCTGAGTTTTAGATGTTTCCCCAGTTACTTGCTCAAAATGGGAGAGCGGAAGTCTCTTGAACCTCGCCATAGCCTCACGGTTGCATGCGAGTATGAGCGATTGTTATCATTATTTTCGTAATCCGTATGTTACTGCGAGTGAGAATCTATGACTCCAGTGATGGGTTTGGGAAGGTGAAAACGGAAATGTAGACCACCTACGTTCATAGTTAGCGTCGGGTAGTTTCTGGGGTGTGTATAAAGTAACGGATGGCTCAGCAAAGACGGTAAGCTGATTTCTGCCAAGACTCACCAACAGGGGGTTGGGCTGCCTTCTTCATGGACGATCACTCGGGTCGGTATCCTCCGACGCAGCGCCGGCACCTATGTCCTTGTCGCCACGCGTCGGCTGGATAAGGTGTATAGGTGTCTAGTGATAGAATATTGTGGACACATCTACACGCCTACGGGGGTTTATCTGATGCAAGAGGGAGATAACTAGATGTACGCTGAAAAGAAGAAGCAAAACGGGGGAATTTATTTTACTTGTTATGTAAATTGAAAAGTTGTGATGAGATATTTTTTGCTAGAATGTACAGAGACTACATGATGCCGGCGATGAACACTCCAATCGATTGCGACTAAGATGGTTTCACAGGATCAATGGTAAGAAAACAGAAGTGCTATAATGATGATTTAATTTCTTTACTGCTGCGCCAGAGGTGGTCGCTCCTAACTTGTACAAGATGTTTATCTATAGTACCTAGTATAATGATCGATGTTCGGAGTGACGACATAAAACCTCCCCTCTCTCTCGGTATCAGCGATCAACTTCGGGCACCCAACAGGCTCCATCAACCCCGCCGCCCTGGGCTCAATCCACCTGGTGAAGAGGGGCTGGAATCTGATCCATCTCTGCATCCTCCAGATGATATCTTCGAGTTCGTCCACCACACGCGACAAGCACCCAAAATAGTCCCAGTCCACCATCTTGCGATCCTCGTGGCAGCCATCGACGTAGGCGGCGAGATCCGCAACAGCTTTGGCGTGATCATTGGCGTAATGGACGAGGGTAGGGATCAGTACGCCCATTTCGACTCCGAGATCGCCTTGGGCGAAGAGGCGAGGGTTGTTGATTGGACGACGGCTGAGCGGGCTGACTGGGGGTGAGGAGGTCGGAGGGGAGAGGAGAATATCGGAGTGAAACTCGGATCTGGTAGGGGAGCTGTCCGGAAACGCAACGATGTTGGCTGCAGTGTGGTTAGTTACTCACTTCAAGATATCAGTTCATGTTGTTGATGGAAATACCTGTGGTACTAGACATGATGAATAGTGAAATGGTTGTTATAGCTTGTGATTTCACTGGGTGGGAGAGTTTGTGAGAGAGAGAACAACGTGGAACAGAAAATGGTAGGAGTCTTTAATTACCCGTTCGGGGGATTGGCGAGCCACTTGACACTCTGCACCTTGCGTACCCCTGTAAAATAAACAGAGCAGTATTCTACTATGACCAGGGGTATAATCAGGTACTAGGAAAAAAGAGATTAGGTAACACCAACGAGGCAGAGTTGACGAGAGCTTGTGGGAGTGCTTGTGGCGCTGCAGCTCATTTACACATATTCTTTCTGCTGCGTCAATCAATTGATCAAACCCAAAGATTACATATTTATGCAGGCAGCGGGCATATCCCGCTGAAAGCATGAATGGAAGAAATGTTTCTTATTACACTTGACTGTTGAAGTATAAATGAGTGTACCGTCGGTGAAGAGAAAGATTCATCATCCTGTTACATGTACCGGGGGTTATGGGTTAGTCTGAATAACCAGTTTTGATAGGTTGATTGTCGTGATTGGCTGAGACCGTCCGAGACACCGGCCAAGAAAGAGCACCGCCACTGCCACGTCGATTAGTAGGGAGGTGGTGGAGAGCGAAGTCGTGAGCTCGAAATGAAGCTATTCACACCCATTCGACCTCCTTAGGCACCCGTTCGACTGCGCTTGACACCCGTTCGACATCCTTTGACCGCTTGTGACACCCGATTGACGTCGATTGACTGCATGTGACGCCCGGTTGACGCCCGTTGATACAAGTTCGACGCCGTGAGTTCCTTCAATGCCGAGTGATCGTAGGTGTTCGTGTTCGTACCCCGAGAGTTCCAGCTTCTGACCCAGGTGTTCCAGCTTCGGCCCCAGGTGTTCTTCATCATGAAGCAGAAGGGAAGGAGAAGAGATCACTTTGGTGATCGAACCCGGAACAGGGAGGCAACTAGAGATGAACGGGTGAAAATAATTGCCCTGAGGGAGTCAGGTATGACCTGGAAAGAGATAGGACGTCAGCTGGAAATAGACTATCGTACCTGTCAAGGTATCTTTAGGAAGGCACAGGTAGGAGTCTCGTACCCAGCCCACTCCAGTGGCAGCTACTTCAATTCATTGGCAGTAAGTTGCTCACAGTACGAACAGGCAAATGGTACACCTAGCAACTTAAGGAGACAAAGGAGGCCACCTGTTTTCAATGCAGAAGAGAAAGAGAGACTACGAGAGTTTATCACAAGAGATAAAAGGACAAGGAGACTACCTTTTCTGTCTATCATCGAGGAACTGGAATATGTATGTTCTGTCAGAACTCTCAGAAATACTTTAGCATCTATGGGCTATCATAAAAGACTACCCCGAAAGAAATGGGGTATAAGGCCACAAAATCTCGTCAAGAGAGTGGAATGGTGTCAAGCTAGGCTACATTGGACCTACAATGACTGGTTCCGTGCTGTCTGGACAGATGAGTCTATTTTCAATACCTCTGGCTTTGCGCATCGCCCATGGGTTCTAAGAACACCAGAGGAGGATATCACTCAGACTGCATTGATGAGACGTGGGAGTCAGGGAGGAAGAGCACAATGATCTGGGGGGAATTCTGCGGGGAGATGAAGAGTGAACTAGTGTTCACTCCTGCTGGAGTTACTATCAAGTCGCAGACCTATGTGGATGAGATATTGGATCCATATCTTATACCCTTCTGGCATGAGACTTGTGAAGCATATGGGTGGACACAGGTGGTCGAGGACAATGCCCCAGGCCATAAGGGTGTCGCCAATCAATGCAGAGAGGTCAATGAGGTGGAGACAGTTCCTTGGCCCCCACAATCACCAGATCTCAATCTCATCGAGGCCTTATGGGCAGAAATAGAAACTGAACTGGGAGAGACTATAGGTCGTGTAAATGACATAGAAGTGCTACAGATTATGATAAGAAATGCCTGGGATTCTATTCCTGTAGATAGACTAGATAGTTTGGTCAGAAGTATGCCTCGAAGACTGGCAGCAGTCATTGCTGCTGGCGGGCATGCTACACCTTATTAATGAACTATATTCACCCTTCTCGAGACTTTTTTCCCCCATACAAATTTTGAGACGTCAGCTCGTTGACCATTGGCTGCTGCAGCCCGCCACAGCTGCTCACCCGTTCAAAACCCTGCAAACCCGCTGCGAATGCAACCAATCAATCCGAGTTCTTCAGACTAATGGCGAACACCCGGTGCTTTCAATTTGTTCTCCTTAGTTTCCGAACCTCTCCCCATATTTCTTACATCGCCGCTCCTGCCGCTATTCTCTTGAATTGGGAGTCCGCACCATCTCAGCGCTCACAGTTAGACTTATTCAATTGTGATTCCGAGTAACTTGATCGAGGCTACTTGTGATCGTGTTTCAGGATTGCAGGTCATGAAATTGATTAACAACCATATCCAAACGTACAATTTCATTACCATACCGGCAGCCCATTCACCTTCGTAATCTTGACAGAAAGTTGAGATTTAACTGTTGCGCCTACTACCTCCGGATAATGCTTCAAGGGAAGAATAAAATTAACCATCCCAACTCCCTCATTGGTGTCAGAAGGACCAGGTAGAAATCGAGTAGGAGTAACAGCATGAAGTCTATCTAAACCCCATAAAATCTCGAAACTAAATATATATTAAGGGCCCGGAGGTGAGGAGCAGCTTGAAGAATCCATAGTGCGGAGATGCACACAGCAGAAATAGGAGGGGAGGGATGAATTCCGATGTATTCGCTCCAGAAACACTGGTAACGAAATATTTTGTAACTCGCCCTCTAAGGTCATAACCGTCGTCTCGAATCTTTCAAGTAATTGAACTATATAGGTGGTGTGAAGGAAAAGGATTGGGGAGGACGCGGAAATATGGTCAGCCATGCATGTGTACAACGCTCATTTATGATCCATCTGGCTAGAAAAGAATATCGCAGGAGTATCCTATCCCCTCGCGGCAGCCTACGATTTGTGGGAAATAGGGACTATAAGGGGAGACATAGACGGCGATAGATCACCTCACTTTGCGACGGAGGTACTCTTCATCCGGATATACCGATATCCTACAAGCCATGTGAGACATTGAAATTGAGAAGGTTATTCGTTGTTTCCGGATGATTCAAAGCATTTCAATTTACGACTTTAAATGATAGTGACCGATGCATACATGTAGTCAAACCCCACGGGGATTCAACATTTCAGTAGATGAAAGATTAAAGACTGGGCTTACTGAGGAGAATCAACTCGATAATCCAGGAATTCAACCCAGTTACCTGTTATAGAAAATAATGCGGTCTCACGAGGACAGATGCAAATTCTGTCTCGGCTGCCTGAATACAATGGTGTTTCCCGCCTAGGGATATATACGTGTCCTAAGTGTTCATCCATGACGACACATATCACCATACTGATATATATGTGTGTAATGGGAAATTTCAATCATGGATAGCCGTCATTCTCTGTCCACATCTCTTCCCTTCTTTCTTCCCTCCCTCCTTCCTTCTCTTTTCTTCCACCACCATTCTCTATCATCCATCAACCAAGACCTCTGTTTCTACTTCCATCAGAAGATTCTATCAAAATAATTCCATTTTATTTTAAATAGCCAGTCTCTGATTCACAAGATGTCGAATTCTACTAATAGTGGTCAAAATACCGCTGACATTTCCCATACTGAGCATATGCCAGAAGGAACATCCATTGTCAATCCGTCCGGATCTATCAATACAGTAAGTCTATCTCGTCAGCTGCTATTCAGACAAGAATGCTAACCTGATAGATTCAAACCGCTTCTGGGGATGCAATTCCATCTTCCGAACCCGGGGATCAGGCCCATCTCAGGCCCCGTAGAGTTGCCCCCGCTAACAGTATTGGACCTATGCTTGTTGGAAGCCATCTCGCTCCTGGAGCATTTGGTGACCTTCTTACCCCGCTCTTTGATCCCCAGCAGGCCAGCCAACAAGTAAATCCTGCCACTTCTACTGTCCCTGGTGATTTCCGCAACCTGCAGCGTCGCTTGGCCACTCTCCGAGAGGTACAAGCTGTGGCCCGTGTAGGTATCTCTTTTTCGCTGCTCACAACAACTGCTAACCTTCTAGATCTTTACAATTTCACCTCTCAGTTATGATGGGTGGGCCCCCGAAACTCAGCGTCGCGCTGCTTCAGGCGTATTGTCGGAGCTCCATGAAAGCGTGCAGAGGTGGAACCACTTCGATACCGCCGCTATGGTAACATTAGTCGATTCCATTCTTTGTAGAGCGAATTGCTAACAGGACATATCATGAAGGTGGGTGAGATTATGCGTGCTTCCAGTGATATTGAGGCCCTCAACTCGGCACTTCTCTCTATGAGAATGACAGGTGTAGCCGAATCTGTGAGTGTTAACGCGTTTGATCTTTGACTTCGAGCTTTGCTGATATATATGTTAAAGGTGCCCACCACCACGCAGATTAACAATGCGGTAAGCGCTGCGGCATTTCTGGATGCAATTGCATCAATGGCCATGGAGATTGGCGTGTTTGAAGAGGCGGCATATGTATGTTTCCCGTCTCTTTTCTAATTTCCTTTCGTTCATGTTGACTTTGTTCTGCTCATAAATACGGCTCCCTTCCTCCACCGTTTTGTCTCTCTTCTGTATAGAAACTCTTTCTTCCCCTCTGTCAACTATAATCCCTTCATTTTCACTGCTTCTTCCTGCTCGTATTCTATTTATTTCGGCATCTCCCTCAATATATACTTATATTCTCCAGCATGCCTATGATACAGTCATCCGGTTGGGTACTGTCGTTCGCGTTATCCCTGCCAATCCCCTCAACATTGCACAGGCTGTCGCTGCGATGGGCCCTGTTAATGTGACGACTTCCGCCATCCCCACCGCCCCCTCTGCTCTCGCTACACCTAGCGACCCACCCATCATGGCGCTCTCTGCCGTACAGCGTGCTGAACTCGACGAACTTCACGCAGCAATGGTAACAGTCTTGGATGCATCTGTTGGTCACTTCCATATCGTGCCTCCGACGCCAGCAAACTCCTTGTCTACGTTTTCCGCGCCCCAGTCCCCTCCGCCATCGGAGGCATCCTCGTCATCGAGCGACTCCTATTCATCGGCTCTGTCTGGCTCGCGTCCAAGTACTCCAGTCAACTCCATCGTGGATACTGACGCAGAGCTAATGGAAAGCCTTGAAGGCCTTCCTCAGATGGTCTGCGTGCTTGTTCTTGAACTTGTAGTCGAGCACAATTGGTGGTCCGAGGTTAGTGCTGAGATTGCTTGTACTCGCGCAGGGTATACTGAGTTGCGGGAATCGGAGCGTGAGGGTGGTAGTAGAACGAGGGCTAGAGAGGGCATTTGGGAACAGCAGGAGGAAGTTTTGAACCTTGCCAGGGATAGCGTACGCTGGGCCCAAGAGGAGCTCTTGAAGGAGGACGGCCAGGACCAGTGGGTCGGATGGCAAAGAGACTATTATATGAAGGCCATTTAAATCCTTCTACGCTCGTTGGGATCATCTCTTTTTTTTCGGTTGCTGATTATGGGACTTTCTGTTGTTGAAAAATCAATGGTTGGAACACATGCTGTCGGATCTGGGACTTATTAGTTAGCTAAAAGTCATTTTAATTGAAATACATTGCTGTAATACTGCAGAGCTTCTAGTAATCTGGCTTAGTTTGGGAACGCGTTTCTCCCATTTGTTCAGCGCCCCCGCCTTTCCTTGCACCGCTTTGCCCCGCCAACTGTTTAGTATCTCATAATATATACTTAACTAGCTTTTATTCCACTTGCATCAATTTCACCCTGCCCCGATAGCTCCAGCTGTTGCCCATACTACTCCGGAGTGGGGCTGCAATTCGAGCAGGAAGTGGCAAGCTCGAGAAGTTATAACTTTGGAAACTAGATATCACTCAACATAAGTTGGCACAATAGTACTTCATCTTCGCAGTAAATGCAAATATAGGCACCCCCGGATTCATTAACAAGTCCCCAGGGTGCCAGACAGAAACGGAATCTGTTATCCCTGCTGCTAATCTTGCCCGGAAGGTATATTTCCGCAACGTAGTTAATTAAAAGTTTGTGATGTGTTCAATTGAACGTGGTATATAAGGGATTATGTTCCACTACCTGGTGACGGGTCGTAAGGCCCATCTTATCTTATCCATCTTATCCCATCTTATCTTATCAAAATTGGCGACGTCAGGTGCCAACAAGTCGTATGACAAGCGAATGAGAGATGAACTAGCTGAAGATCATTTGCGGGACTCACATATCAAAATTTGATCGTTGGAATAGCCGGATAAGCTTGATTCCAATCCTTTTCTCAGGCGTATCATGTAAGTATTGAATCGCGTCGATGTAGCCGCGTAGAGCTTAAGCTTGCTATGAGATGAACCCATCGTGTGTTAGCAATATTAATTTGAGAGTTGATATGGTTTCAAAGAAAATCGAACGGGTCAAGAATTACCTATATAGGATACCAGAAATACATCTTAACACAGATTCCAAGGGTGTCCGTTGGCGCTCCGAACCTCCATCTCTGGAACGGAATTAGCCGTCTTTCAGGGAACGACCCTAGTCAGTCGGTGACCCCGGCAAACGTTTAAGCTAATGGTCTAGAGATACGGTTTCCTCTGCTCGCGGTAAGGACATCTGACTCTTTCCGAACCTCCAAATCCTTATCATCACTCAATTCCATCGCTGTATCCACAGAAAGACCACGTTCTCAGCGCCTCCGGTCGATTAAGCATTCCCGGAATATGTGCAGTTACCTCAGTATCCGTGTCGCGTCGCGAGACGATGATCTCCTACAAATGAACATTTAACATGTCTCGATTGCAGAAGAGACACGGGTCCGAGGGTGTACAGAGGCTCTACCGGTGCAAGCCCTCCCCGAAGTTACTTCTGGTACTGCGTTCCTTCAGACACCGAATGGGTTCTCGGAGATGGAGCATTGCGGATCCAGAGGACTCAACTCTAAGCCTGCGAATGAAATGCTGCTGGAAGCAATATTGAAGATTTAGCTCTCGCTATATTCTAGGTAAGGATAAGGTTGCTTCTTCTATTAGTAAGGTTGATTTTCATTATTTCGGGAATGGCTCACGTAGTCCCTCAAGAAACCTTCTCCCCCGCGTATTCCAATATCTCCATGACACCTGAAGTGACCTAGGAGTGTTAATATCATTTAGGGTATAACCAAGGATAATGTCAACATCGAAGGGAAGCCATTCGGTCAACCTTGACGCTCCAGCTTCTACGATAAGCGAGTTTCTCTTTTTGTGCGGAAAAGATGCCCCATGTTCAATGACCGGTATGGTCTTCAGTGGGGTAGTAGTCCAACGTATGCTCAGCCCAAAAGGTCTAGAGAAATGATGCTTTATCTCTGTATACTGAGGGCGCAGGGAACCCTCAGGACAGATGTATTCCACCCCCCAATCTCATCCTCCCCAATGGGTTGATGGAGTAACTTAGGCCTTTTCTTCCTGGATGCGTAGGTTTGCGACATCGAATTCTATATCTTCCACCCTCAAATATTCCCGCCTAGTTCCTGTTTCCGGAGGACTGCTTGACGATGTCACGGAGGATTTATCGTAACATAGTCTAAGCTCGGACAACTATAATTAGAGGTAAGATATAAAGTTCAGATAAGCTCGATGATCTACTCTGACTTGTCCCCACTACTAGAGTCTCCCATTGCGCAGTGAAATGCCTTTTTTGACCACCGCCACACCCCCCCCCCCCGGGGGCCTTTGCTCGTGATTCAGGGGACCTCCGGTCTCAGAGAGAGCTTACTCTAAACCACTTTGGCCAAGGTTGAATGGTGTTTTTATATGCATTGGGGCCGGGTATTCCTGGTATTGGCTAGGAAGAAATGTAGTTTTTTTTCTCATGCTGGGGAATACTCCTCCAGGCTTTTCTCTAAGAGACACCAAGCGGGGAATGGAAGTTCAGTATTCGCAATGGTACAAACTGGGATAAATTTCCACTTATCCCGAACCAGCCGTACGGCGAACACCCCCTAACTATACTAACTACTATATGGAGAGACCTATGTACCATCAAATCGGTATCACCACTGAATAATGTTGGCACCTGCTTCAGGGTGAAGTATTCCACCGACTGACAAATTCATTACCAGATTTGGTCAGAAAAAGGAATGTTCAGTACACATAAGTGGCTGGTTGTACAGGTTTGGATGTTCCCTTGTCCCAGTTTAACCATATCACCTATTGGTTTGAACTGTACCGTATAAATAAATACCCGTCTGAACTGCCTAAGCGTGGTCCCATTGCAAACACTAAGGATCTTACCGAAACAGAAGTCCAAGGGAGATAGCACTTGGAGTTTAATATTCAAAGTCAAGCAGAATTGATGCAAGATATTCAAAAAGCTACAGGGTGAGGAAATATGTTTCTTTATTGGTTGACAGAGAACGTTACTAGTGTCAAACTTTCCTAAACCCATTTTTCACCGCCTCCCTATCCACTCTTGGTGACCAACCTCATTCATCTTATTCCTCGAACTCCAACGGCACTAGCCATATTTGAAACATATCTGCTTTAATTGCAAGTCATCCATCTCCAACGAGCTGACATTTGTCTGTAAGGCGCTGACTTCCCCCATCGAGTCTCTCACCTGCTGCCTAAAATTCCGAATTTCCCCCCAAATATCATGCTGAACCTGCTGGCTCCATCTCTTGCTCTCCTCAGCGGCCCGAATGCTACTCAAATCGTTGTGTGCCAATTCGACGTCTTTAAACATGACGTTCATCCGGAGCTGGATATCACTGTGGAGCTTCCTGCGGGCTTCGACCTCCTCCCTCATCTCGCGGCCTTGATGCATCAGGCCCGCGGGAATATTGAAACCTAGTTTAATAAGAGCCTCATCGTTTCTCGCTTGCTTCACGTGGATATCTTCGAGCGAGCTTTTGAACTCAAGAATTTGGCTCTGAATGGCTTTTACTCGCCGAGCAGGGAGGTGAGCTTGCACTGCCGCTTCGACGGATGGGGCGGAAGGCTGGGAACACGACATTGTGGTCTGTTTAGCCTTGATATCTGGAGGCTGTGGTGCAGGTACGTTGACTGATTCAGATCTGATGTGAAGTGAAGATATTGTAAATATTCCGAGCTTGGGTGTGACAGTGACTTCGTAAGTACTTATGTGACCTTGAATGACAGACCACAAACGTCATTTGAGATGTGAGGTACGGATGTGATTTGTCCTTGGCTAATTATTCTAGATCTTGGTCTTGTCAACTCAATCCATTTTTCTGGTACCTGAAATGAGGCCACCACATCCACTCAGCACAGGATAGGTGCATTGCCTTCTCGCATCTGTGCAGTACCTTAAATATGAACAACCACATCATGCATGTAGCTGAGAGTGCTTGGATTGAGGTCAGTAGCAGAGGTAGCTTGCCTATGTATACCTTGCACTTATGGAGAGCTTGAACTACCGCACTTGACCTGCTCATATGAATGATGCTGGTATAGTGACTGGCGCTTTATTGCATATATGGCTCAATGCTCTGGTCCAAAGAAAGAGGGAGGGCAGTTGTATTTTACCGCCACAATGGATTTTTTGTTCGAGGATCCAGCCCAGAGGTTTCCTGAATCAACCTATATTATTACATATATGTTCTGGAAACCTCCGCCCGCTTTGCTTTCTTCCGAAATGTAGTTCTGTATCACCATACCCAGTACATCCTCTCCCAACAACAAGCAGTTTTTAGTCTCTCATGAAAGCGCGTTCTTACATGATTTGGATTTAGGTACTGCAGCCACATTCAAAACCTACGTGCAGAAAATTGTGAGAAGGCAAAAATAGAGGCAGAGGTCTGCAAAACAGTTATCGGAAACTAACTCGGGCTGGTGAGACGAGTAATGATTCAATGCTTTGCTTGAACTAAAATAAATAAGGTGCCATATCTCTGATACCTCTCAACGATACACTCCACTATCTAACGCTAACAGGAACATTAACAGGTTTTGCGTTCCCCATACTTTACCGCCTTTCTAAGATACATCAAGATGGGAGTGTACTAGCTCGAGAGGAAATGTTTACCATACACTGAAGGCCGGCGGTCTTCTAAAGTACAATGAACCGGTATACAAAGAATAACATAAGAAAACCACCTTCAAGCTGGGCTAGAGAATAATTGATCCGTATTTTTCCGGTATAATTATCATTGGCATTCTTACACGAAATGTTTAGCACCCCCCCACCCCCCCCGCCGCGGTACAGATCTCATGGACGGAGGGAAAGAGCCTCCCGTCTTCTCAAGGGCCACACAGCTCACGACGTGGTTCTAATCCCCGCATTAAGATAAACTCCACTGGATAAATAACTGGTTGGTATCGAGCTCGGGAGTGGCTTAATTAACTACTGAGATGATTATATAATATCCACCGCCGTAGAGGAATACCTGAACCGCCGGTAAGGGCATTTCTCAATGGAAAAAACACACTTTACTAATTATTTTCTCATTATATAGCGATTATGCGAAGAAATATCTTTATTGTCTAAAATGCCTCAACACCTCCGCGATCCACAGGACCCCGCTGTTAACCTCCCCTTCCACATGCACAAGGCGGCGCAACCGCCCTCTTCGTATGTCCAATCACCTTCAACCAGGCCGTCCGAACGACCTTGGTATAATTCTGGAGTCCCGCTATATTTTTATAATTAGAGCTCAACCTCGCCCGAATTTCCAAGAACAGACGAACGCGTTCTCTCTCTTCAGGATCTTCGCCTCGCCGATCCCCGCGGGCGCGTCGAACAAAACGGCGGTAATCCTTCTGCCCGAGGCACTCGCAAAAACGTATGTACGTCCGTTCGAGAGTTTTTATCGTTTGCCAGGCTTCGAAGGTTTCGGTTTCGAGATTCCGGAGCAAGCGGGCGATGGTAGCGATCTTTTTGCGTCTAGTGCGTTGGGCGGAGGTTGAGTATGACATGTCCTGGCGGAGCTTGTCAGTATGGTATCTCTAGCGAAGGGTGGAAATTACCGCAATGTTCCTGGGATAATTCAAATGTGGCTTCTGGAATGTCACTGAGGTGATGCAAGTTACCTTGGGTCGTGAAGCGGCGACTGACGAGGTTTAAATACCTTTCGTCCGACCATGTTTGTCATAAAGTCAAAAGAAGCTCCGGGTTTGACAAATAATTACGTGCTGGAATGGCAAGATTCCGCGGGGGGTCCGGTTGGACTGGTGGTGATCTCTCGCATAATAAATAGGACGTTAAAGGCAAGAAGATTATTAGGTAACTTAGCTGTCGTGTCTATTTATATCTTCCCCATATTTGAGTTCACACAATATTTAACTCCGCACACGTAGCTCATAGAAATTACAGTGATTATCGACCACCAACCACTTTGGAGTACGAGTGCTACCAGTACTACCGCCGTTCAACCCCAGCATACTTCTACGGCCACCTTGCCGCGGCAGTGGGGGAGTCGGGGGAGTCGGGGGAGTCGGGGGAGTCGGGGGAGTCGGGGGAGTCGGGGGAGTCGGGGGAGTCGGGGGAGTCGGGGGAGTCGGGGGAGTCGGGGGAGTCGGGGGAGTCGGGGGAGTCGGGGGAGTCCAGGGACCGTACAAGTGGTCGAAAAGGAATATTGTGAATTTCATCTCAGCAGCCGCAACGGTACCGGGAGAGAGCTATATGTACTTTTGGCGGTATAGAGATCTCGTCGCCCGGGGCTTCTAGCTAACGGACCAAGCTTGTTCTGATACAAGAAAAAAAACCGCGCCGACCACTAATTCAATAATGTCAAATCGCACCAACAATACCAACTATTTAACTTACCGGTTTGAACCTGTTATCACCTAAACCGTAGTGCTATTCCCTGGAATAGAAGTAATAATAAATTAACACTTGGAGCTTAAGTCTCTAGAAATGAGTCCGTAAAATAGGTGTTCGAGCTCACGAACAGTACTTGCATAAATGATTCGAGGCGTTTGTATAACCGGTTTTGAAGATTTATAAACCGTTTAGAACAATTTACTAAAAGGATGGGAACAACACGGACCGTTAGGTCACACGGTTCAGTAGAACCGGTTTGAACTGCAGAACTGGCAAACCACTGGAAGCTTCATTACCACAATGTTGCTGCCCAGGAGCAGCTGCCGTATACGGCCACTTACAATATCTTGCTCTTCGTCTATATTTAAATGGATATAGCCTGGCCTCCAAGCTCTCTCCTGGGGATGAATAGGAAATGATTGTTTAAGCCATATTGCATGGAGCGACTGATATACGCTTTACGAGATTCCTAATTACAGATAGGTGGATATTTCTGGATGATCTTTGCTGAAATATAAGCTCCAGTCTAGGATAGTAGGCGGATACCCGTCGTTACCGTCCACCTTCTGGGAAGTATGGAGATAGGACTTGCAGTTTAAAATTCAAAGTCAAGAAAGACCGATATCTGATATTAGATACACTGGACTCAAAATGATAGAACGATATTGAAATGAGCTTTTTATCCGTTCGCAGAGAACGTTACTACTGTGAACTCTCACTAACTGTACGGTTTCACGCCTCCTTATCTGCTCTCCGTCGCTTACTTCCGTCTCATGTATTCTTTGATTCCACCGTTGTCCTTAAGATCACCACCGCCTCCTTTATGTAGAGGATATCCACATTTATGATGTCAATTTACGCCCTTACCTCAAGTAACTCTCCCTTTATTAGATTTATTTCCTTCTTTAAATTCTTGATTTGCTCATTCTGATCCTCCTCTGTCCATTTAGCCCTCGCCTCAGCAGCCCTAATCCCACTCATCTCATTACCCACGAATTCAACTTCTTTATAAACAACGTTCAACCGGTGCGTAATCTCTTCACCGCGGTCCCAGTAGAGCTTGACCGCCTCGGTCATATCAAGACCTCCGTTCGTCAGGTCGGAGGGAAGATGTAGTCTTAAATTACAAAGATCGGCTTAGTATTTCTCGATATCCCTGTGAATAAGCTGGAACGCGGTGATAAACTCTCGCATTCGATCACAAATGTCTCTTTGCGTGATAGCCGGGGTATCTTGCGCCGCCGATTCGGCAGATGGGGTGGAGGCTTCGGCGGACGACATTCTGCGCTCTTTATTCTTGGTATCTGGTGACCGTGGTGGAGTTCGCTCAATTGAGATCTGATCAGAACTGAAGATAGTTTATAAATTCCAACCTTGGGCGGAGAGGTGGCTTCTTAACTACTTAGGTGGTCTTGAATGACAGACCAAAGACGCCCTTTGGGAAGTGAGGTACGGATGAGACGTGTCTTTACATCGCTCCTGTTGTTTTCGACTCATGCATCTATCCGGTGCCTGAAAGGTGGCCACTAGGCCTACTCAGTATAGGATACGCGCATTGCCTTCTCGCATCTATGCAGTACCTTAAATATTAAAAACCGCAGCATGCATGTAAGTAGCTAAAAGTACTTAAGTTGAAGTACATAACTATTAGAGGTAGCATGCCTATCCATACGTTCCTTGGAATTATAGAGAACCTGAACTACTGCACCGGACCACGCTCATATAAATGATGCTGGTATGTGATGGGTGCTTTATTGCATGGGTTTTTTACTTTAGCACAAGAAAAGAGGAAAGGCACAGTTACTTTTTACCTCCACAATAGATTGCTTGTTTGAGGATGCAGCCCAGAGGTTTCCTGAGTCAACCTTATCTAACTATGTTCTGGAGACTTCCACCCGCTTTGCTTTGTTCCGAAATGTAGCTCTTTATCACCATATTCCTGTACATACTCTCCTAACAACAAGCGGGGATTAATTTTCTGTCTCATCAAAGAGGGTTCTTACATGATTTGCATTTAGGTACCGGCCTTATTCTAATCCCATAAGCTACTGTGCGTATGAATAGATCTATATCACACAGGGATATGATACCGACTGCAACGACTATAAAGATATTACAAATGCGGATAAATATCTGAATTTCTTTGACTGTGAATTTGTGAGCTTCACATACTATACCTAAGAACAAGAAACCAACAAAGACCTATAAAGGGAGGTATTATATTACATTTAGCTGACTCAGGACCTTTCCTAATCACAGAGGGGAAAGGCAAGTTGCCATCAAAAGCTCACACTACCGTCACTACAAACTGGGAAAGGGAAATTTGCTACAACTCCGCCAATTATGTAATGTAAGTAAGATTCAAGGAGATAATTATACACATTTTAATGGCTTTATGTTTTGTTATTTAGACATACACAGATCTTGAATTTTATTTTTTCAGCGGTTATTGGTGGGCCAACCGATCTCTCTACTCCTTTTTTAGTTAGTTTTACTACTAGCAATTGTTCATCACTTCTACAGGGTTACAACTAGTCTCTTCCAAAAACAGCTTTAGCAGTGAACTGTCGACTATCCGATTTTTATTTGTTCCAGTTACACAAATTCCCATTCACTCCTTCACAATCCCCTAACCCTCCACGCTCTCCTCCGCCGCCATTTTCTCGCGGTCCTCCTCCTCCTTCTCCTTCTCCTTCCTAGCCTGGACGCCCTCGAGATAGCTGAGATAGGAGCAATTCAGGTCGAGAACCTTGCGGAGATACTCCTTCGTGAGCAGCAGATTCTGAAGCTCGATTGACCATGGCACCTCGAATGGCAGCGTATCGGTGGAGATGTCGTATCCGAGCTCGCTGAGTTGTCCTTGCACGGAATTCATCTCCGTGAGAGTTGTGAGGAGCTTGTCGTTGGTTTGGTGGATCCACAGTTTGAGCTCCTCGATATCGGCGGCGAGAGACCTCGCGGGGATTGGAGAAGGGGCGGAGGACATTCTTGCGAATTCCTCGTCGGTGATGGAGATGGACTCCGTGCTTTCTGTCATGATTCTCGAGCGTGACACCGGGTTGTTTCTGCCGTGTGGGATTTTTTTCGACGTTTTTGAAACGAATTTTCGCTTGGTTATTCGGACAGCTAATCAGATATAGATGAAAACGCCAAGCCTATATATATAACCACCTTTTTTGCAATGCGTGATTAACCAGGTGTCACTACATCACGTTTAGTGCTTGTGCATCAATCGACTTATAGGTTTATGGTTGTTGACAGGTTCTTTGAACCCGGTGGATTCACTCACGGGAAAAGCTAGAGTTTAATAATTTCACTTTGGTAATTGGCAGAGCACCACCGGCAGGTTCTTGAATGTGATTTTATGTCATTAATTTGAGAGCGGAATTAAAGAACGGTCAACATTTAAAGTCCGATAGGATTCTAGAAAGTCTTTGTATTGATTTGAACTGTATTGTAAATAGGGGGGAGAGCTGTTACGGCTCATGCATGAAGGCGGCCCACCCGCAAAGCTCCGTGGGTGAACCAGTTCATTCAAGAAGTATTGATTCTTACGGTTGAAAGTATTTGTGTCCTTGTGAGCCAGGTGTTCCCTCCTCACACAACGCAACCACTACTTGTAAAATTGACTAGACGTTCCACCCCTTAAACACCACAGTCTAAGTCCATGCGGGACAAGATACGGCGTACTCCTCCGGTGTCTGGTGGTTCATCTCTGCTGTGTAGGCTGTCACGGTCCAGTTTGGCTTCGTTCGTTATTACTTTACCGCTGACTTCGTTAGTGAACTGGGGTCACCCTGACTGAGCTGGGATATTCCGATATAGATCTCACTCCTTTCCTGGATGAACTAGTTTACTCACTAAACTTCGTGGAAAAACTTGGTTCATGGATGAGCGGTAACAGAGCCAGGACGCTCTCCTCATGGATTCGACGTTTTCAGATTACTCTCACTCACTATCATAGGTTATGCTCTGATGCGAATGTGGAGGAGTGATGATGATTGGATTGCTATGGTGCCGCAGCGTAGCTTTATACAGTTCGGAAAACGAGACAGATCTGCTTGACCTCTTTCAGCCACGTAAGGGCTGAACTGTGTGACACCACGTGTACCCGTTTACGTATAACCTGGACCGCAAAGTGCATGCTGTCTACATTTAGGTCTTGTGAGAGAAGGACAACCTGGCACCGTTCAGGCAGGACCAATATTATCTAGGCCATATTGAGACCTCGGAACCTGTATATAATCTACGTGGGGGTGTCGGGAATGAATAGGGAGTAGGCTAAAAATCGCACACGAATAATTGGAAATAGGAAGATTATGATATGACTCGGATAATAATGCCTGCTTTTTTTCTTCTTTTTTTTTTGTATCTAATACATTAATTGTATGCAGACCGTAGTCTATGACAATATCACACTGCCCCAGAACTTCCCAATCACTTCCTCCGCCTGTCACCCACTAAGAAAAGAAAGAAAAGAAAAGAAAATAAGATAAGATCATGAAATAACAGGCCAGTAGCTTGTTAATAATACTTGCTTTAAAACAAATGCAATCTAGGAGGACGTAGTATTGTGGTTTATAATTTGGCGTGATCACGAATATAATTCCGCTTGATATCTTGGTTTCTTCGGATACGACTGAATACTCTTCGGTCACCGATGTTCACCAACTTGCAGTGAAAAAACGCAATAAAAAATCTGATTTTTCTAACCTAGACAAATTGATCTTTATTCTTTACTCCTTATCTAGAACATGAAAAGCTGATTCTTTATTTGCAATTTCCTAACACCTTCACGTAAACAGAAAAGATTTGAACACGACGGCGGGATCTGTTTATTCGTGTCTGAGGCGTATTTCTCGTCACTAATCATCTACAAAACTATGTTAGTAAATCTATGGCACTAGAGATCTGGACATGTTATACTTGGAGGGACAGCACTTATGACAGCATACTTTCAACCCTGACCATGCCTTGTCAGTTACACAAGGACCATTTCAACGCCTAACAGGCGCTCTCCTCAGAACCCTCCTCATCTGCCCCGCCGTAGCGCTGGCGGCCAAAGCTTCACGCCCCAGCCTCTCCACCTCCCTAACCCTCTCCTCCTCCTCCTGCAACCTCGCCTCCTCCCTAACCCTATCCTCTTCCTGTAACCTTGCCTCCTCCCTAACCCTATCCTGCTCCTGCAACCTCGCCTCCTCCTTCTTCTGGGCATTCTTCAAAGCCTTATTGAAAAGCTTGACTATGAGCTTGTCCCTCTCAAGATAAAACTTGTAACGGGTCATATTGTTGATCTCATTGATGATGTCATTAGTCAGAGGGACAAGGGGATTGAGGCACTCCTTCTTCCAATCGTAGCCCAGCCCGACGAGCATGCTACGGGTGCTCGCGAGCTTTGGTTTGACGAGGTCGATGGACGACTTGTAGTTGGCGACGCCGCGCTCGTATTGGGCGATCAATGCGGCCGCGTAGGCGGGCGCAGTCATAAACTGAGGGCAACGATCGGCGGGGGTGCCGTGGCCAGGGGGTTGAGGAACCACGGGCTGGACACCAGCGGGATGGGCAGCAGCAGCAGGATGGACGGTAGCAGGCTGGACGGCAGCAGGCTGGACAGCAGCAGGTGCAGTGGGAGCGGCAGACATAGTAGTGGTGATGTGTAAGTTGGTTTAGTTCCAACTTCGACAGCAAAAGAGGTGAGAAACTTAGTGTGGTTGGGTTTATGCGTTGCTGACGTTATTGTGGGGAAGTGGGGTGCGTTCACGATATATATATGAGAAAAACGCTTTTGAAATTTGACAACTTCTTGGCATGCTTGCGTACCTTGGCATCCCTGAATACCCTGAATTCGCAACTTGCGTACATAACAGAACATGCCAATTGGCGGTAATATACACGTAGATCACCATGAAAAGTCTTCTGGCTGGGAGTATGGAATATGCGAGGAGCTTTCCGCTATGGAGTACTCGGAGTAGAGAAGAGAGACATGTATAAACCTGATTCTAAACAAAACACATGAAGTGAAACGAAGCTTAAAGGAAGAATACGAAAGAATCACGTTGCAGATGACAGGTGGCAGACCGGCTCTTACTCCTCTTCTACAATGTCATAATTCGAGACTAGCGCCTGAGCTAGACGTGAAAAGGGACAAATAATAACGCACCCCTAAGAAGCTTATTAAAAGCAAACTTCAAATTCTAAATCACAGATGAACAGCCCTAGGGACGATATTCCAATTCGACTAGAGTGTACGTTGTCGTGGAGACTATATGTAATTACAAGCGCAACTGTGTTATGACACGATTCAGCAGTGACGTGGCTAAACCGGGTCAATTAAGCGAACCTGTCCTGTTTTCGGGCCTGTATAAAACGAGACTCCGCAACCCAGACCAATACATCATCATCTCATCCATCATCGAGCTCGAGCATCACTCATTGATCAGGAACAGCCTGAAACCGTGCTCCGTACCGACGTCGCAATAAGCTTTCTTGGCAACGGCGGATATGTGTCATCTAGCCGTTTCTGTACATGTGTGTAACAACAACGATTGCTTGGCAGCAACGACAGGTCAACGATCGAGGTGCCGGAAACTGGGGGTGGCAACGTGGGTGTGCTAAATGTGGTTTTAGTAGAATTGCTAATGTGCTGCGTGAATATAGAGAACGGAATTTTTGCGGGATCATGGTTTGGGGTGTTTGGAAGATTACTTTGGAGTGTCTTAAAGTTATGGATGTGTTATGATGTGATGAATTTATAATATAATCATAAGATTCATTGGCCTATTGAAGAATATATTTTTTATTACGATACGGATACATTCTAAGATCCTACGCTCGCCCCAACCTTGGTTTTGCACGAAGCGAGGAAGCTTACGCTTTGTATCCCTGCGGCTAAACGGATAAATCTAGCCTCCCCTATAATACTTGGCTCAGAATGCAATACCTCATTTGGCGTCCACCTCGAGTCAGTGCACTATAACAGCCAACTATCAGCAACATCCTCCCTTATGCCTCTCTTCCTGAACACAACGTTCTTCTTGATCAGCGAGAAGAGGACAAAGAACTCACGCCTTCCTCACAGCCTTGTTCACCACTTTTAGGGTTGTTTCTTGAATGCGAAATACCTCGAGAGGAAACAGGATCAAGGAGCATTCACGCCTTCATAATATCGTTCACCTACTTCATACCTCACTCTCTCACGGCAGGAACTAGACCTTTATCCTCTTTTACTACCTTAACTACAACCAACTTTACAAACACACAATGTCCACCTCACCCTCCCTCTCCCCCTCTCCCACCCCCTCCACCACTACCACCACCACCGTCAGATCCCCCACCCTCTCCCCTCCACCCCCCTCTCCCGCCTCCACCTCTTCTGTACCCACCCCTTCCAACGCCGCAACCTCAACCTCTCTTTCCCCAACCTCCGCCACACCCCTCGCCCACCCTTCCACCTTCCACGAAATCCCCTACACCTCCCTCACAACCCCCGAACGCACGCTCATCACAACCCACGCACGCACCCTCCGCCTCACAACCGGCACCCGGCCCTCCCCCACCGCACTCGCAACATGGTTCGCACAGCACCACTCCGGCCGCCTCCCCGCCGCCTCCGCAATCACGCGCCTCACGGCCTCCAAGCCGCGAAAGCTCATCAGCGCCGAACTCAAGTCCCTTGCCTGGGGGTTCATCGTCGACGAAGTGCTCCGCAGCGGTAAACGGCCGGAGCTGGGCGAAGTTGTGGCGTGGCTGGCGGCGCGCGAGGGGCGTAGGAGGCGCAGGGTGGTGGTGAAGAGGGCTATGGAGGGGTGGGAGAGGGGGGTGATGGAGGGGTTGGAGGGGCTGAGTGATAGTGGGGGGGAGGGGGAAGAGGTGTTGTTGGGTCGTTTGGATAGGGGGGTGGTGGTGCCCGTGAGGGGGGAGATGAGGGGCTTGGTGGAGGAGAGGAGGAGGGCGGTGGTGGAGGGGGTGTTGAGGGGGGTGGAGGAGGGGTTGGAGGTGTGGTGTAGGGGGGCTGCTGGGATGGGGATGAGTGTGTGTGAGAGAGCGCTGAAGATGAAGGCGAGGGTGCTGCTGGCGGAGGTCGATAAAGGTAGGCCCCTATTAACCTATTTAAGGAAATTGAGGGAAATTCACTAATTGGCAGTAGATATGAAGTTTCCACCGGGATGGATCACACAGTGGCGAATGAAACACGGCATCCGCACCGCCGACGACATTTCCAATATGCCACCTCCAGCACTTCCTGGCCCTGCAGCTACGGTGTGTACAATCCATCACTGCCACAACTATCGTTTCCATCAATACTGACATAATCAAGGGCTCCACCCCTGCCGTTTCCACGGTTACCGCCGCCGCTCTTGAGGCCGAAACCCCCAACGCCGCTGTTGAGACTGATACGGCAGCCGCCGCTCTTGAAGACACGGCTACTCCCGCAACTATAGGCCTGAGCTTTCCGCAGGCCCCTGAGCTGTACAGTGATGTGGACGAGAGCTATAGGGTCTATCTCGACCTTATTCCGGAGCAGTTTAGGGGCGAGAAGAAGCCGCCGATTCCGGGGGATCGGGATCTGCCGATTTACCTAGATTAGGGGAGGTGCGTGAGTTCTCGTTTGTGTTTTTGTTTTCTTTTGATGGTTGGAGGTTGTTTTTCTGGCGCTTCTCTGTCTTCTTTTCCATTTCCTTTCGCTCTTTTTTTGCTGTATGGGTACTGGTTCGGACATTTGTAGGTACTTCATGAGGGCAGTTGGAAGGTTAGATGGAGGGGATAATAAACACACCGAACAATCAGTTAATTGCGAACGTTTTTGATGCTTCCGTGTTGGTTTTTAGATCTTTTGTACACGTGTATAACGATGCCATTAATACCAGGTAGTCAGAACAGGTGTCCACGTATGTCACTGTTTCGAGACAGTTTGCCCATAAGTAATAAAACGCGAAGTTGTCAGTTCATCCATTTACGCGGTTGTTTTAATAATCTCGAGCAGTGGAACATCTCCTGCCGTCATCGCCTGTCACTCGGCTCCCGAGTGATAGACTGTGCCGGAGTGATAGGAAGTGACGCAGGTCATTGCACTACATGGTTTCGAAGTGTTTAGTTTGATTAGAGCAGGTGTGAACGAGGCCATACAGTAGGAAGTGGTGGTTGGCAGAGCTCTTATTCTTCGTGGTTTTTTAATGCTTCAAGTAGAATGTGGACGGCTCTAGGAAAACAATCTTCTCGTTGGTCAAATTGTTGTTTATATCCATGGAGTTGAGGGTGAGATGGAATTCATATATCGAAAAACATAGATGAGAACAATGTGGCGATTCTGTATTTTCTTTACATAGCGGTTGGTGACGGGGTTGATGGAAAAGATCCCCCCTCAAGCAGTTTTATCAGGTGTTAACGGAATGTCCGGAGGTGCCAAATTCAGAGAGTTCTATAGACAAATTCCGTGTTCTTTCCTTCAAACAGAAACACGAGTACCTGTTCTGTTAGACACGGCGGTTGATTCTTTCACTCACACAACGCTGTCCTCTGGGTGCAAAATTTAAAACGCCGCGCTCGACCTGACCACCAACTCCTCTTCTTCCAACCTCACCTCCTCCACCAACATCCACAACGACATCTCTTACTCCTCCATACCCACCAGCTACACCTCAAATAACAACTACATAAAATCCCCTTGTTCTCTAAGATATTTTTGTATCTCCCTCCTCAATCTCTATTGCCTTATTACTCCCACTAACAAAAACCCAGTGACACAAATCACCGTTACACAACCATGAAGCGCCACGCCTCCCGCTCCCCCCCCGACCCCCCGCGGCGCTCCACCCGCATAAAACGAGTCCCCCCCGCCGGCCCCATCTCCATCGCCATCCCCGCCCCCCCGCGCCCACCGCCCATCCCCCGCCCCATCATCACCCACATCCCCACCGCCAACACCTCCTCCACCCCCAACCCCACCGACCCAAACGCACCCCCCACCACCAACCCCCAAACATACTACCTCCCCGCCACCGAAAAGTCCGACCTCTACACCTACTTCCGCGCCGACTACGCGCGCACGGGGTACCGCCCCACGCTCCCGCAGCTCGCCGCGTGGTTCGCATACACGCACTCCGGCCGCCGCCTGCCGCTGCCTGTCATTGCGGCGGTCGTCAACGGCGGCGGCGTCGTTGGGCGCAGCGCGAAGGTGGGGCAGAATATGGCGGCGAGGATACGGGACTGGGCGTTGGCGAGGAAGGAGGTGACGGGCTGCGTGCCCGGGGTGGGGGAGTGTATGTTGTGGATGCAGAGGGTGGGGATGGAGATGAGGGGGGATGTGGATGTGGGGGAGGTGCTTGGGGGGGTGGTGGATGAGGAGGAGGAGGATGAAGAGGAGGAGGAGGGGGGCGGGGGCGGGGAGGGGTGGGTGGTGTTGGATGGGTTGGTGGTTGATGGGGGTGTGGGGGAGAGGAGGGGGCAGAGGAGGAAACCTTGGGAGAGTGTTGAGGCGCAGGAGGAGGTGTGTGAAGAGGTCGAGTGGAAGAGCTGCTTGTCGCAGCCTGCGGCCAAGTGTGCGAGGCATGAAGCCAATATGAAGGCGCAAGGGCTGGAGAATACGACGGGTACCACGGGAGGGTGGAGAGACAGTGAGAGAGGGGAGAGCTGGGACGCGAACGAGGACACCACTGACGAGAGTGAGGAAAGCAGGGACGAGAGTGATAGTGAAGAGAGCTCTTCAGAGAGCGAACAGATCCGTTCCTCACGAAGGAACACACGCTTCTCTAGCAAGCAGACTGCCGCCCTCAGCAAGAGCTCCAGTCCCTCCACCAGGTGCCGTACATCTAGCACCCCCAGGAGAACCACCATAAGCAGATCCATCACCGCTTCCAGCCCTCTCAGAAGAAGCTCCAGAAGCGCATCCAAGACAACCTCAAGCCCTCTGAGAAGAACTACCAGAAGCAGATCCAACACCGCTTCCAACCCACCTACCAAACCAACCAGAGGCAAACCTTGTCCCAAACCAAAATCCGAACCTACCCCTTCCACCAGATCCACGACCTCGATATCCCACACCCCCTCACTCAAGCCTAGCGCCAAACCCGGCCCCAAACCGAAACCAAAGCCTCCGCCCTCCAATACCAGGTCCACAAAATCCAAATCCCTAGAACCAACAGGAAGGTATACCCTCCGCAGCGGACGCTCGGAGACGTTCGTCAGTAAATCGGACGACGAGAGCGGGGATGAGAACTCAGAACATGATGCCGATGATGAAGATGAAGATGAGAGTGAGGGTGAGGAGAGTGAGGAGGAGAGTAAGGAGAGTGAGCTGGAGAGTGATGGTTCGATGGAGGAGACCATTGTCTGTGCTCCGCCTCCTTCTTTGGTCCCTGGGCTAAGAAAAGAGGATTTGGCAAGTGAGGATGATGAGTCTGAGGATGAAGAAGACAGGTCGGAGGATGAAGAAGACAGTTCTGCGAATAAAGAAGGCACCTCTGAAGATGAATCTGAAGAACCAGAAGTACCTACAGCCGAACTTCCCTCCATTCCCGCGCGGGAGGAAATACACGATAACGACGAGGATAATTACATGGACGAGCTATCCAGCCCTCTCTTTGAGGCTTCGCATTCGCAGGAACAGCCTTACGTTTCCACACCTGATGTGGTTTTGAATAAGCCAGGCGAAGCCGAGGAGGTTGTGAAGGCTGTATCGAGTCCGCCTTCCGAGCCTACGCTTTCGGGGGAACGCTCCTATGTTGATGAGCCTGAAGATCATAGCAATACTCTCGAAACTTTCGAAACTGTCGCAGCTGGATATAATCCTCTTTTGGAGAGTGATATGGAGGCAGAGAGCTCTAGTGGTGCCGCAGTGCCTACCTCTACCAGCAAGCCAATTCAGGAGGTAGATGGTGGAGAGCACGCAGTAGAGACCACCGCGCGAGAGCTACTCTCCCCCGATGTGCAGCCGTTCATCGCAGAAACCCGGTACACCTCTCCGGCGCTGGATGAGGAGGGTGATACTACTATCACAGGCTCCCAGCCTGCGCCCACCTCCGTAGGACGGGATGGCGAAAATTACAGGATCGTCCTGGACTCTGAGGCCGACACTTCGGATATTGATATGGTCATGGATCTCGACAGAGACTCTAATGACGACCCTCCTACAGCTCCTGAATCCGTATCAGTTTCTGAGCCCACAACTCGCTCTGCGTCCCACCACCGAACCCCCACCACACCAATGGACTTTGTCTCCTCCCTCGACACTCTCACAGCCCCCTCCCTGCCACCGCACAGGATCGTACAAGACCTCAACCGCCGCGCCGACATGCTACACCAACGCCCCTCCTCCTCTGCTGTAGACATGCCAAAGATGCCCGTGTACCAAATGCTCCGGCAGCGGCAGCAGCCGTATGAGGAGGCCCAACAGAGGGACACACTGGAGAGACGGCGGCAGAAGGAAAGGGTGAGCGAGGAGGCGAGGGCGATGCTTGAGGAGTATAGAGAGCTGTGTGGGCGGGTGCCGGAAGATGAGGGGGGTATTATGACTACGGATAAACAAGTTCCACAGCTCGAGGCGGTGGCTGGTAGAGATGTCATCGATTTGCAGTCTGGGCCTAGAGAGCTCGTGATCCCCAGCAGCAGCAATATACAGCAAGCCCCCGTCACCGCCGGAACAGCTGCAGCACTGCAGACAGAAAACACACATCTCACACCCCACACCCCCCGCGCCGTACAAGAGCAGACCAGTCTCCAACCAGCCACCAACACCGAAGATGACGAATCCCAGGATCAAACACCATTCCGAAACTACGACGATGAAGACGAATGGAGCAGCCTCGGCGACACCACAGTCTCAGAGGGCGGGTGGTCCGTTTCTGACAACTCTCGTTTTGCTCCCATAATTTACGACACCACTACTACAGAAACCAAGCACTCCAGACTAAGCCAAGCCCACACTACCACCGCCGCCGACGACGACAACGATGACGATACCGATACCGACTGGGACATGCACGGCGACACCACCGTCTCCGAGGGCGGCTGGTCTGCCGCTGCACCTCCAGAGGAGGAGGCTACGGTGGTTGTGAGGCGCTGCCACGGCAGGGTTGTTATTGCCGCAGGCGATGGGGTCGCGGTGGAGGAAGGTATTGTGGAGGATCTGGAGGCGGAGATCGCGAGTGGGTTGTATGAGTATCGTGAGGGTAGTGATGATACAGAGATACCTGAGCGGGAGCAACATGCGGTCACAGAGGATAATCGCATGGTTGTTTATGCACGCCATACCAACGATCTCGACGGCAACGGCGGTGTGGACAGGGAAAATAGTGAAACGGTCTCAAAAGGTAGCCGTGCTACGGCTGGTGATGGTGAAGAGGAGCAGCATGAAGAAGACGAGTTGTTCTTCAGTTATGGTCCGCGTGCGGGGGATGACGGGGAGGAGGGGGATTGTGATGCTGTTCTAACGGATGCTGGTGAGTGTGTGGTTCGGAGACGGGGTGGCAGGGTGGAAATCACTGCGGGTGGAGACATCCCCGTAGACGCTGGAAATGATGGCAACAGTGTTAGTGCGGAGGTGATGGAGCTCTTCGAGACGGGAAATCAGATGCCGGCGCTGGTGGGGATGGAGAATTATCTTTCGGCGGATGAGGTTACGAGTGAGGAGGAGGATGTGCTTGGGGTTTGTGTTGCGGGGGAGAGAGAAAGTTCGGGCGTTAAAATTCCGATTCAAAAATCGGACACAAGCGTCAAGCCCGCTGAAGATATTTCGAACGAAAATAACGACGATACCACTGCCACAGGAGCACATCATACAGTGCACGAACTTGTCGATACCATATCAGAGGACGAGAGATCCATCATTATCGACCTGAGCGACTACATGCGCCCTTCACAGGAGGCGGAAGCCCTCTCGCCAGCCTTGTCCGGCATCGATCTCAACGCCGCAGAGGAGGACGTGGACGACACGATCACTGTCCCTCTAACTCAAGAGGGTGAGGATGCGGCTCGAAGAAGACCTCAGGGTTTCGAAAGCTCGATCCATGCCGATGTGCAGAGGTATCTTGAGACTTTTGACCCTACGGTGTCGTTGGATTTGGAGAGGGGTGGGTTGGGGCTGTCTGTGGGTGAGGGTGCTGTACCGGATGGGAGTGGAGTTGACACTGCTGAAAGCCCCGACGAAGACGAGGAAGAAGAGGAGGAGGGCGAGATTCCACAGAGGCCTAGGGGCAGAAAGCGGAAACGGGTCGTCCTGAGCTCCAGCGACTCCGAAAACAGCGACTCCCTCAACCCACCCAGAAAAGCCAACGCCGCCTTCGCTCCCGAGTCTAACTCCGAGGCCACCTCCCTCCCAAACCTCACCTGGAACCGCACCACCAACCGCCCCCACAACCCCTTCCAATCCCGCACCACAAACACAAACACCCTCCGGTACCTCCGCCGCTCGCTGCCCGCCTCCGTCCTCCCACGCCCACGCACGCCCACCACGGCATCAATAACACACGCCGCAACGCTCCTCGCCTTCTCGCCGCTGCACACCGACTTCCGCGACACGCCGCCACCGCCGAGCGCCTGTACGGTCGTCACGGAGGAGGTGATAAGGGAGCAGACGCCGGTGCCGGATGTCGTTGCCAGTGTGGGGCGCTGCACGAGTGATGGGAGGTACTCGAATGGGACGAGCCCGAAGCTCAGGAGGACGCCGGCGTATGGGAGGAGCCCGCCGGCGGATACAGGGGTGGGGTTGGATCGGAGGTTGTGGGCGTGGTATGAGAGTGTGGTGGGCGCGGGGGCAGGGACAGGGGAGAGGGGGGTGACGCAGAGGGCGTTGGAGGGGAAGGTGGCGGAGTTGGTGGGGGGTATGTTGTTTTTTCGTTCTTCGTTTTTTGGTTTCATGGGGATCCGGGCTAATGTCGTTTGTAGGAAGGCTTTTGCCGGAGGGGTGGCTGGCGGATTGGAAGGAGCGCTGTGGGGTGACAGCTGCGGTGGGGGTGAAGGGGTGTTTACCGGTATGTTTTCCGTTATTCTTTTAGGTCTGCGAGGTTGTACTAATCTGCGTTGTCGGGATTTAGGAGGATCCCATCTGTTTGGATGACGATGAGGACGAGTAACGTCTTCGAAATTGAAGCTTGCCTTTGGTATTAGTTTGGAATCTTTGCAAATGATCTTTGGAGGTGAAGAAATAGCCAACTCTGCATTGGAATGGTGTTCAGCGGTTTCGCAGGAGTCTTGGATATGGCGTTCCGGTTCTTTCAACTTCTTTGCGGGTTTCTGTGTCGATTTTAGAAATTTGGTTGTTATAGAAGTATACTGTAATAAGATACCATCTCCTTAGGCGTTAATGTCAAGCGTTTCTTCTTCTCACTTCTCCTTATTTGGATTTCGAGCATATTCGCGCGGGTTTATTTAATATTCGGTTTGGCAGCCTAGTATACGGCGTTATGGGGGTGTCATGGGCGGGGAAATGGGTTATAGACATTCTTGGATTCTCTTTTCACGAGTACTATATGTGGAGTTATAAGACGCGTGGCTCTGGGCTCAATGTCTTAGAAATTCGGCCACTTGAAGGTTGATACATCCAATTAGCTTCATGAATTATCACTCGGGGTTCTCCCGCCCGAATTGCCTCACAATAACACACGAACCTGTTTTCTGAAGCTTTCCTGGATCTAGATCCATTGTAAATTTGTAATTCGTTCGAGTTCGTGCCGCGTGGTGCGTTTCGAGATTGTAGTCTATCAAAGCTATTTTGGTCATAGATTATCACTCGTCTTCTCTCGGCGGGGCGCGTCTATGTCACATTGATCGTTTGTTTGCGGACCGGGCCGGGTCTACGACAGTGTTCGTTTGGAGAGTAAGAGTAAGAAAAAATGAAAATAAAAAGAGATTAATAGCTTAAAGAAACAAAAGAGAGCGAAAACTCATCCTAATTTTCCAAGTTCAACGATAGTTTTCCTATTTCTCTGTCTGTCTTCGGAAGACATTTGCGCGTGTTCATTTACTATTGGCTTTATCAATATAGTACACGGCGTTATGGGGGCGTCATGGGTGGGGAAATAATTTATAGAAATTCTTGGATTCTCTTTTGAGTACTGAAAGTATATGTGGAGTTATCGAAAGCTTGGTTCCGGGCTCAAAATCTTTGTAGTCCTGCCAGCTGGAACTTGACCTATGATTGAAGCAGCTTCATGGACTATCACTCCGGTTCTCCCCCCCCCCGGGAACTACCCCACAATGTAACACAAATCTACTGCGCGAAGCCTTCTTAGCTCTGTATCAATTGTAATTGGTGAGAATTCGTGCCCCATAATATGTTTCGAGATTATAGTCTAACACCAGCTATTTTGATCATAGACTATCACTTGCACCCTCTCGGCGGGGCGCGTCTGCCAGATGGATTGTTTGTTCATGATCACATCCCGGGGTCTCCGAGAGTATGCTTTCCGAGAGTAGGAATAAGAAAATAAGAATAAAAATTGAAAAAATATTAAAATAAGATAAGGCGGAAAGCGAATGTCACTATATATAAAGTCTGATGGGCACAAGTCTATCCGAGACGAGACTTTCACAGCCGAGGGGAGACTTGGGAAAGTCTCGTCTTATCTTATGCTTAAACAGAGTCTTTAAAAACTCGAGAAAATCTTCTAGTCTCGAGACTTTAATTTTCCTCGTGTGAGTCTAAGGCTAGACTCTAGAGTGATTCTAATTAAAGCAAACCCACTATCACAATCTCCCCCAGCCCGTAATCTTTCAAACTCTATTGGCATAGTGGAATGTGTACTCGAACAGAAACTTAGTACGACAGCGAGGTGCCGGGTTCGAATCCCGGGTAGAGCCTAACTTCAAACCTTTTTTACCCCGATTTTATTTTGCTTCAGCTCTTGAAAAGTAAGACTGAAGACTAAACCGGAACCAGCCGACAATTTGTCTTTGTATCTCTTGTCCGTCCTTAGGTGTCTCGAGGCTTGGGTGTTCGCTCGATATTGCTAGTCCCGTGACCATCCCTACCGCAAAGCAAAGAAAACACATACAAAATAAAAGATGAAATAAATAAATAACACGATGATATAACTTAAAACCTTCCGCCGATCGGACTCTCTAATGTAATCTATCCTTCCGCCCTTTATTCATCCGTCCTATCTCCAGCTCTGGCCCTCGATTGCAATTGAAGCTGCTCTCTGCTTTCACTTTCCTCACCTCAGTAACCCTAGTTCAGGGATGGACTCTAGATCTACATATGCCTCTTTGAGAAACCCGGCATGCCTAACGGGGATCTCTGCATGCTCTCACTATGTATGTAGTCCGTCTGAATTCGAAACCGAGAATTTTCGGGATAACGTTGGTTAGTTCCCTTTGCGTATTATATTATCGGATTGTATTGTGGTTTCGTTTTATAAACCGAATTGTGAGTATGGATGAGAGAACAGTCAGGAGAAATCTTTCTTCGATGGACTGTATGTTAAGAAGGTATTCCGGTAAGCCCTGATTCGCTGCACCGGCCTGGGTACGGTGGTAAGACCTCCGGAATTGGTTTTTTCGCGGGATTTCGTACGCATAGGAGCTATAATATTGCGAAACGGATTGGTAGGAAGGCAATTACTACTATGTTATCTGAAGCGTGGTTGGTATGCTAAGGAGCTTGGTGTTCATGATATCCCCGTGATGCTGAACCCATATATCTACTCCATACCTATTCACCCTAAATAGATGCTTAGTAGATTAGAAACACTTTAATGCGTCGAGGTGGTGCAGGTCAGGATTACATCACAGCTAATAAAACCCTACTAAGGGGCTGATTTGAAACTAGTGTAAAATCTAAAAGTCCTACCTCGGGGGTCTCCAAAACAGTTGAATGATCCGACATATATATTCCATAAGTGAGAATGGCTTCGTCTTTCGATGCTGTGCTTATATTGCCGGAAGAGTCTTCCAATTTGTCGCGTTTTAATTATCTGTGTAGAATCACAAAGCCTAAAGCATTAAAAAATGCAACACCGAATAGTGGCTACAAAATATAAGCCTTTATTTAGTTTATGTACATTTCGAGCACACTCTTCCACACCGACACCAGATCCCGTCATGAAGGGAAATGCGTGTTACGCGGTAACGAGTGGAGCTAGTTGTTTTGGGAGTTAGGTTAATTCACGGAGGTCCCTACCTAACTTTTGCTGGCGGTGAATCAAGACGAAAGAAATTGTAGACTTACCTGAAACGGATATTAGAGATGTACCATTAATGAGATATTTAGAGTTAAGATGATCTCGTATCCCTTCAGATGCTGCTCTGAGGTTTATTGATTCTACCTTCTCGGACCTTGTAGCAGAGCAAAGACAGAGGCAAGGGGCCTCGGTAATGCAAGCTCCCCTTCATATCTTTCCTGAAACCCGTCGAACTGTTTCCATATATATCATTACTGATCCCCTGCCCAGATACCACCATATACCATGTCCTGGTACCACAGAAACCACCAGAAGCATCCCATTTTCGGACGAACTACAGAGCTAAGCTCTATAACGCATATATCCATCTGTGTACTGTGTATGACAAGATCCAGGTACTTGCCCGATGCAGACCCCGATTGAGTTCCACATAGTTCTGCAGATGCCCGCAAGGAGGTGATGTTCTATTAGTGCTATATTTCACCTCTAGCACCGAAATTGTGCGAGGTAAGAAGAAAACCTAAAGCCGCATGTAGAGCTGGGGAGCTTGAAACATGGTATCGGGAGATATTAGTCAGCTATATACGGATGAATCGGATATGCCGTGGATATCCAAAGTTCAGAATGAGCTGAAATTGCAGTCGGGACAGGACGATATTTGTTTCAGGCATCACAATAGATGAGTGAGTAACTTGTGTGGGTGGAAAATGATACCTATTACGTATATCCATCAAGGTTCAGATGAACCCCTAGATGTCTGAACGAAACTGAATTCGCATCGCGAGGTGAGATGAGGCCAGGGGTTGGGGGAGTATAAGCATAGATCGCCAAAGCTTCTTCGATTCAGGAACAGTCTTGTGCTCCTGCTCCATAATCACAGTGAATATTGATACTGCCAACGTACGAGGCCTGGGTATTGATCGGGAGTATCCGAAGTTGAACCTTATCCAGTTGGTAGAGGTTTCCCGGTCAGGAATTGCATCCCGATCACTGTCTATTTTTGCATGATTGGGGGCGCGGCCGGGGGGGGGGGGGATATGGTAATGTCCACGAAGATAGACACGAAAAAGTTCTATCGAAATCTCTCACTAGCATAATATCCGGTATTCGCAGAGTATCTGGCATGCTTAGAGGGCGATCTCCGCGAAGACGGAATTTGAAAATACTATCAGAGGTTATTAGATGCTGATGCTTGACTAAGTTAATTTCAATCCTTGATTAGGTATGAATTGTCTCGCTTGTTCACTCCCTTGCACGACGGCCAGGACCTTTCCCCAGACCCCCGGGAATGTACTCTCCCTTTTGGAATCCCAGACCAATGAACCCCTCGGAAACGCACGCAGCGATCTGGAATAGCTGCAGTAAAATCTACAGATCGGCTTTAAAATCAAGATCTTGTTGACTCGCGAGTCGATTTCTTGGATCGAGCGTTTCTGATCGCGGAGATTGATACGTTGTCTCCGTTGGCCTCATCCGGAGCTTGGTCGGAACCATTGAGTCACCTCTGAACCTCCCTCTAGAGAAAGATAATGAATGAAGCACTTTCTTCACATTGATAGAACTCTCATACTCATTTACGAGTATAAGTACTCTATTACAACCCCATCGCTTCCCTCATCTTCTTATTATCACCTCTCATCTAGCCTTCACACCCAAACCCATCACATCACCAACAAACACCAATATCCCGCCTCAAACTCAAAATGAAGCTTCTACCCGTCCTTTCCGCTCTTCTCCTTACTGGCTTCGTCGCCGCCCGCATCGACATCACCATCACCGAGCATAGCGATAGCGACGAGATCGATGTCAAATACAACGACTACCGCGAGCAACAAGGCCAAGAACTCGAAGGCTGGGGCAAGGACAAAGACAAAGGGCCAAAGTGCAAGCGCCGCGAGCAGCATTGCAGGGATGATGAAGATTGTTGCAAGAACTTGTTGTGCCGTCGCGGTTTCATCGGACGCCCGCTCGATCCGCTTAGGCTTTACTGCCAGTAGATGTAGGTCTCTCTGCTGATTGTCTTTTTTTTTTTTTTTCTTTTTGTGGAGAGCGGTAGCTGATAGGGAGTAGATCGGGATTTACGGAAAGCAACGGAAATGATTTGATGGACGGGTTATTTGAAAAAAAGGTTGACGTAGGCGCGCGCGGCAAGAACTGGATTTTTGGCCATTGGAATAGAGTTTGCAGTATACGAGTAGCAGACTTGGAATAAAAATTTGATTTTAAAATCGGCGATGAAATTTTAACTCTTTACAGTTTGTGATCGATTGTGATAATGATTGAAGGGACGAAATGGGAAATTTTCCTGTGAGAAAAAAAGCATGCCAATGCTCCGGGATTTGTTTTTTAACCAGATGGTAGCTGGTTTTGCCCGAATCAATTCCACCTGAATCGAATTAATATCCCAATGAAACCATCGCTCGGCCCTTCTTTGCCCGTATTATGGGTAAGGCTGTTCTAGGCAATATTGAAAGATCGGCCATCATAGAAGATCTGTTGGGCCATGGCGGAAGCTTAAATCAACACGATGTTAACAGCCGGGAACCAAAGACCTTTTTGAAGAATAGAGGGATGATCAAATCTATTCTACTTGTTAATTATCAGTTTTAATTCCGCTATACCAAGCACCCCTTCCGCCGTGTCTAAACCTTCCACAATGGCCGATCTTCTAAAATTCCCCCGCGCCAGACTGGGTTATTCTGACCCACTTGATTAGGACCGAATAACCGTTACTTGCGATGGAGGGTATATCTGCTCGCCACAAGCCGGAATAGGTTCAAGTAGCATGGTTTCAGAGTTTGGGCGCGAGTGTGACCCCCCAAGTGCTTGGTGTGGCGGTGCTGAGCACCATCCGGATTGAGGTATGGTACTAAGAATACCCTATTAAAGATATATAGTCACAGTTGCTACCAGAGGTGGTATGTAAACTTCACAGTCTTCTTGTAAGATCGAGAATGTTAAAGTTGATTATTTTCACCGAGAATGAACACCAGAACAACCACACATAAGGAAAGAAATTGTTAATTTTTTGACTGTCTCTAAATATATCTATAAGTATACTGTTCATTTTTGCCGAATTAATTACTTATTTTTGGAGGGATAGTAGTCGAAAATCACGAATTTCGGGCTTTCAAAATCGAGTGCTTTTTTATGTTTGGTTGCGATGAGGATGGGTTCTCCCACAGTCGCGACAACCCCCTAGCTACGGTCGCGTCCTGTCAACACATCTACACCAGTAACTTTCTCTGAAAATCACTCTTAAATTATGTGTGTTTATATTATATCAAATTTTACCCAATTTTTATCCCTCTACCTGCGCTCTGGCCCTGCCTGCCCGCTTACAAAATTTCAGAAGGCGTGGCTGAAGGTGACTTTTACCTTGGCCTCAGCGCTGTCATGGCTGTAAGACAAAATTTGGGACCATGCTGCTTGAACCTATTCCCACAAGCCACAAGCCTCGGTCATGTATACCCCTACATCTGCAATGGTCACACAGGATTAGCGACACCATAATTGAGAAACACCCTCTATAAAAGACCTGTGCGTTTAGGGAGAGAAGTAAGAAAAGAAAGAGGGAAGAGGTGATGCGATGCAGGGCGACGAGTATAGGGTGAACGGAGTGGCACTAGAAGTATAGAGGTAAACGTCCCGGAGCAAGAAGCCATTGCGGGCATTCATACCTGAAGGCGCGGAGAGTGCGGAGACATGAGACCTCTTGATCACATTTAAGAACGAAAGCTTGGTATCGACCTACACTCCCCCTCCACCCCTCACTGGGTTTTAGATGATGTATCGGCGTTCATCCCCTCCTCATCTTATGTTTCGCTTACTCATATCGGGGGCGTAAACTCCTCGGCACAAGCATTCTTCCATAGAAGCGGAAGAAGTGATACCCGGGTTCCACTTGAAGGGTTTCATATGCGCGTGAAACGATCGTTTGTTGGAAGAATAAATCCGATAAAGCTTCGCCGCCTTCTTGCTCTCTGTGCCAGCCGTCTTCTCTTGCCTAGCCACTCTCAAATAGCTGCTGTGTATTCGACCGCCTAGTAATTGACTCCCTACTTGTCCAAGATCATTAGTGAGGTTGAGGAATATCAAGATACAGTTCCGGGGTATGGTACATCGAACACCTCCCGACCAGAGCGCACCCCCTAATACGTGTGCTAAAAACTAGCGTTAGGCAGGGGCTGAGATAGGTGTTGGGCAAACTAGCGGCCATTGATAGAAACTGCAGTAGGCTACACTCTGTCCGCATCCGGGATGATAGTTATTCCGCCACTGTTTCTATCCGAGCTGTCAGCATGAAGCGTGGTCGCAATGGTGGAGAAGCTGAGATCAAGATTGATCCAGGTGCGGTGCTTGAGAAGTCTAACCTCGCTCGAGCATGTGATGAGAGTCTGATTATGCCACCGTGCTGATGGATGAAGCAAGGGCTGTGGGGTGCCATTGAGAGCTTCTCGCGCGAGTCGATCTGATCTTTCCGTGGATGCAGTGGTGGGAGAACCTGGGGCGGCGCAGGTCTATTGTTTATTGAGCGCCCTTGATTTGCGGTATTCGGAGAGGCACTAGAGGGTTCGAAGATGTCGCTATGGGTTCGATGAGTGATGTCGATTATGCGAATGTCAAGAGGTACGACGTTGGTGATTTCCGATGTTGTAGCAATCAACGGCAGTTTCCGATGAGCCTCATGGCGGCCCTGCAACGACACAGAGCCGCAACAGAGCCGCAACGCAACAGAGCCGCAACGCACCAGAGCCGCAACGCAACAGAGCCGCAACCACAACAACCATTCGCCTCCCGCCGTGGGTATCAGCGAAGCCAAAGAACCAGCCCTGCTCCCCACTCTCAAGGATTCCAGTTAGAGAATATACTTCCGATAAAGTCCTTCACCCGAGTGTAGTCGATGACTTCTTTCCGTCGTCTTTACAGTGGATCGAGTATGCTGGCCCACCAGAGGCGACGCATTCCTTCGGCGGAATTAACCACACCCACCATCCGACCCGTGGGTAGAACTTTGGGAAAGAGAAATTCAACACTTTGGTAAACAAAAGCGCGGAAAAAAAAATGGGACGAAGGGGGCACTGTTTACCACAGCAGCCCTTCCGCGCGACGCCTCCCATTACAACAAGGATCAAAAAAAAAACTGAGATTCTGGTTTTTGCTTTGGGCAAGATACATGCGTGTACAAATACCATGAGGAAGAAAGACACGTATTAAAATACAATTAGGCAGAGCAAACTATCCCCGAGAGGTGAGCTTTCGGTAATCAGCGTGTACTACTTAAGGTCGTTTATTTGTCCGCGCTTTAGACTTTAGAACAACAACTGCGGGGGAGGTTTTCTATTCTTTGTTGACTACAGCGCTGGACAGTTGTTCATCTTTCTTGCAGGCGGAAATCTTCCTGCCCGATACATCTAGTGACTGTTTTTTGTTCGTTAAACGAATTCGAGGACCACCGGAAAAATCCGTTGTGGTGTAATGGTTAGCATCAGTCGCTCTCACCGACTAGATCGGGGTTCAATTCCCCGCAACGGAAACTTCACAACCAGAAGAGCATCATCATCACTGATGTCTTTTTTTCATCTCTTTCTTTTTAAACGTAGATGGTGACGGCGGGTATCAAAATTCGGCATGCGCGCATTGTGAACAAGCTCGGCTGGTCTAGTGGTATGATTCTCGCTTAGGGTCACACCCTGAGTTGTATGCGAGAGGTCCCCGGTTCAAACCCGGGGTCGAGCCTATAAACCTTTTGCTTATTACTCGTGACGATGATTGATGGTGGTTGTGGATAATTCATAGGTCAGATAGGACGGCGGCGGGGGAGTTGTTGAATGAGCTTCGGAAATGCCCTCCTCGGCCAGACCCCCGAACTTGACAGACGACAATCCCTCGGCTTCAGTGGACAAACTTTGTTTTAATATGCAACTTAGGTCAATGGCCTCGAGAAACCTGCGGGAAACCAACCGAAGGCCCAGTTTTTCAGCGCTTAAAGTATATAAATGATAGAGTGCTCAGATTTATAGTCCGCCTATCAAAATATAAATAGTACGATTTTTGGCTCTGTGTTTATCTCTGGAGGACTCTTTCAGGTCCATCGAACGTACTTTATAGTATTATAGTTCGAAACAGGATTATCAGAGGATCATACACTGATCCACGATTTGTAAAAACAAACACCCTTTGAGTCCGGCCATCAATTCGGCATTGTACACGCGACTACGATAAATCACGTGAGCGGAGATGTAAATACGGACGATATCCCATCGGTAAAATGGTCGGGTATGGGTTCCTCCGGGAGGAAATATTGCCAGTTATATAGATTCCATGCCAGATGTGAAGCCCGAGTGATCGTGAGACGCTGTGCGGCAGGTTAATTAGCAGGATATGTGTTAAAACACGTTTCAACGGCTACGTGGTCGGACTCGGTCAAGCATATGTGTTAGTTTCAAGGCCTATAAGTTAAACTGCGGGAACCCGCTTAATTTAATCTTCATCACTCTCATCTTCTGCATCCATTCGCAATGCTTTTTTTGCTTTTGTGATCATTCTGATAGACCAATCCTATAGTCCGAAACGCGATTTTGGATTCTACGGGAGCAACGATTGGTCCGCTCAGATCTTTTAAGTTAGGCTATCAATTCGGCTTGGCACAACCTCGTCTACAATGAATGAATAGCTAGAGCGGAGATGTGGTTGCAGACAATATCCCTACGGTCAAATGGTCGGGTATGGGTTTCTGCGGGAGGAGATGCCAGCTACAAGTGATACTAGATGTGTAGGCCTGGCTGTTCTTTTGGAGAATGTCCCGTCATGGGTCATCACTCGGAATCGTCAACTTGTCCAGATACCTGCGGATTACTTTATTTCTTGCTTTATTGATGGTTATGGGATCACCGGGCTTGGTTGGATTTATCCTCCCACGAATACATCTGTTTGATTGTGGAGCCTGATTCTGTTTCTAACAACTCGCAGGGATATCTTGGGGATCTGGGTAGGGGTTGTTGCGGAGTTCTCCAGTAAGGGTTTTTGGAATATTGGCCAACTCTCTCTGGCGAGTAGATTTAAGAGATGAAAACGAGATTTTATCATCCGAGGAGAATATTTTCGGAAATTAGGGAGATGGTTTGAAGTCATTATAACATTAATCATTATATCAACAGAATGCATTTAACACGATCGCTACATCTTTCAACCCAGAAGAAATACTGCAATGCACCTCAACATAACGCAGGGGAAAGAGAAACACAAAATAATAGGAGAACATAATTCGAAAGTAAAATCAGGATTAGAAAAAGCGACAGCTCGGCCTTAACCAGCACATGACAGCTTCTCCCACAGTATAACTCAACCCCCCCCCCCCCCCCGCAGCCAATGTCAATCCACCACATACAAAACCTCCGTGAGTCCGCCAGAAATTGAAATCGCTAATATCCTGGCGGTATAAACCCCTCTGGCATAGTTTCCACGTTCATCAGCCTCACGTACTGCGTCTCCCCCTGTTCGCCCTGTACCCGTGTCCACCCACTATTAGCCCAATTCCCACCGCCACCTTCCTCCTGCCTCCCATGACCACGGTCACTATACCTATGCTCCAAGCTCCGCCTGTCATTCCACTGCTTCGTCAGCAGCTTATTCATCTCATTCAGCTGTTCCGCCCTCAACATCGCCATTTGGGTTTTCTCCCTCCTCCGCTCCTCCTCACAGTGGGGCTCGCAGAGCCGGTTGTATTGGCACTTCACCTCCTTCACGGCCCTTTTGTATCTTTCATGCTCTGGCGAGAGTTCCTCGTTATGCAAGCGGACGAGGAGGGGATTGAGATAGTTGCAGGCACTGACAAGAGCAATGCGGAGGGCGCGGCTATCGGTGGGGTGTAGTTGTTGAAGCGGAGGCGGGGGATGTTGGTGCTGGGCGAAGTCAGCGCGGGGGGAGGAGCGGCGGCGGCTGGAACTACGACGGTGGGGTGTGTGGTCGTTTTCTGAGGGGTAATGGCGGCGGTTGCTCATGGGGGGTGGTTCTGCTGGGGGGGTCTGGGTATTACAAAAGTGGTTGTGGTTATTGAAGATTAGTATTTGGAATGAGGGATTGCTGTCGAAGCTGGAGATGGTGTGGTGCTCCCGGGGGTGGCGGGGGGTATTTAAAGCCCACAGGTTCCTTGACTGCAGCTGTGTATTGAATATGACTCTTCTTGTGCCAGCACAAAATCCAATTGCTCAATTCAAGTGTCATACTACACACCAATCAAAATCCCTCCATGTGAGAAAGGAAGTCTTGTGTTCTGTGGACAATAGTAAAGAAACTGATAATCTAAGTGGCCAATTGCAAGCTAAAGGTTGTCTTCATGTAGTACAGACCTAGGGGCTAGCTAGGTGAGACATCACGAGATGGAGGAGGTTTGTGAAGTCTGTTACACGAAGGTTTGCAAAGCTTATTTCCTCTCGTGGGTTCGAGTACACGCGGCTTAGTGTGGCCTATAGGTGGGTTGGAAATAGGATGCTTTATTCCATAGGTGTGCGTTTTGTAACGGTTAGGTCTGGAGACATGAGAGGTTGACAATTAGGATATCACAGGACCATTATAGACAACTATGAAAAGCCTATATAGAATTGAGATGTTTCCGTGGATTGCTCAGTTGTTGGCACTCGCCCTGTGATATCCAATCGAAGCGTAAACGCAGAGATGCGACAATGGAGGAACTGAATTCAATTGAGTATCAATTATGGCTTTCCAGATGAGGATACGTGGAGGACTGCGAACCACAGTTCAGATACCTGTTTCCTTTCTGTCTCGTCTGATTTATAAGCAATTAAGTACCTCCTGCTTTGCTAGGTTTGAGCTAAGGTGATTGCCTGGCTGTCACTTTGATCAGTAGTAGAATTGTTGTGAGGTGGAAAAAGCCGCTGTCGTTCGGTAGTTCGGGGTTCATAAGCACGTATAATATTTAATTTTTCTCAGGATCCTTTTGCTTAAGCCTTCTTGAAATACACTACATCTCCTACCTGCGCTTTGGCGGAATCATGTGTTGAGTTCAAGTAGCTTATACTGTGCTATCACTTTAGCCAATTGCGGCCTCTTCAACCCTCTCTTTCCCCCTGTTAGCAGAGTCTAAATTTACTAGCTCTCATGAGTGCAAGATGATAGATTGCGATTACTATGCTTACATTCATTTCCAGCTGTCAAGACGCCCTGTCCTCTAGTGTCAAATTAGGTTTCAACCTGTCAATTATCAAAGTACATGAAGATCATGATCGGTTGCTGTTTTAGCCTGGGACCATTCCAGCATGCACAGTCCAGACGCGCTGGAGAGAAAGGGGTAAACGTACTACTTGAACGATAGAAGCCACATAGGTTTGGAGTCCCTAACTAACGGTTAATTGGCCAATCGAGCAATGAAGAAAGAAGCTTATTCTCGTAGATTGATTCAATGGAACATTGTTCCAAAGGCCAGTTCATATTTGTTTCCTTATCTTTAATTCACATGAATTCGATGCCCATAATCACTCAATAACCATCCCATCCCGCCATCCAATCAATTTCAATCCAATCTAATCCAATCAAACCTATGCAAATCCCCTCCAATGAACTCCGATGAACTCCAGATACCCTCCAAATCCCCTCTAATCAACTCCAGTCAACTCCAACAAACTCCAATCCACCAATCCCCCATGCAATCAAGCCCCAATACACTCCCATCAAACCCCAGCACACCCTCCCCCCTCCAAATGCACCCCCACCTCCTCCTCCCCCGCAAATCGAACACCACAAGCACACACCACGCTTTCCGCATGAATATTGTCCACATGCCTCCTCAGCGTAAACGGCCTCGCAAACACGATCCCACACAGACTACACAGCACCACCCCCTTACTGCGTCCACCCCCATGACGGCGCTTCTTCACCACAGGCTCTCCCGAGTCCTCGTTATCGTTATCGGCAGTTGTGGGAGTGGCAGCAGTAGAGCCAGCAGAGTCGTCGCGCTGGTGCTTCTTGTATGGTCCGCGCGGGTTGCGGTTTTGCTTCTTTTTTGTAGCTAGTAAAGACTGGGTTGTCATCATGGCAGCGGCAGACTCGGCAGCGCCGAGAATAGCAACGGCACCCACATCTCCACCGATCGAGGCGGCCCCAACGTCAACCACAGTATTGTTATCCTTCGCAACACCGCCGTGCACCCACGCCTTCGCCGCCGCAAGCGCAGGCGCTTGCTGTCTCTGTGCGGCCAGAGTGGCAGCACTGACTCTGCGGTGCGGCGGCGGGCAGAAGGGGTAGATTGCGTAGTCCAGAACCTTGTAGAGGTGTGGGTGGGGGACTGGGTGTGCTGCGGACGCTGGGACTGGGAGTGTCGGACGGCTTTGGGCGGGGGGGATGTGGGCTGCGACGATAGCATGGGTTGTGGTAGTAGTAGGAGCAGGGAGGAGTGGCTGTGACTTGTGGTTGTAGAAGACGAGAGGGCCCGACGGACGACGGTCCATTTCTGCGATTTCGTGCAGGAGGAGGTTTCCGAGCTCTGTTTCGGAGACGCTGGCGTGGTCTTGGGCGGTTTGGTCACTGGCTGGGGGAGGGGGTATGGCTGGTGGTGGGGCATGAGAGGTGTTAGTTTGGGTGTTTTGTAGCTTTTTACACAGCCGGCTATGCAAGTGGTGTCATTGTACAGCACAGGAACCAGGGACGAATTCACAGAGGTCTGGGCACAAGACTCGGAGCTTGGCTTATGGGATGAAAGGGAAAGAGAAGAGTGGAAAGGAAAAAACGAACAGTGCTGTGCTCCAGACACAAGCTTATCCAAGTCATTATCGTTAGAACTAGAGGCCCCGCCGCTGCCCTTGGGCTGGCGGGAGTGTTCTAGCACCACTGTTAGTCATTACTGCTGATGGGAGAAAAGATTATAAGACCCTTCGTGAGTCCTGGTCCGGCGGCGAGGGAAGAAACGGTACGGGACTTGTAGGGGCGCCGGGTGGAATTGAGGGGCTTGCTTGGAAGCATCGGAGCTGCATGTTGCTCGGTGTCAGTTCATGAACATGTTGAAGCACAATTGTCAAACAAGAGGGTAGTCGAGCTACCAATGCGAGTGATCTTAGCGGCCGAATTCATCTTGGGTGGTACGAATAATATTCAGTGAATAATAATATCCTGTGGCGAGTAATAATATGCTGTGGTGAATAATAAATATTGTGTGATGAATAATAGTGCTGAGAAAGAAAATGTGGGAAGTGTGGGATGGGAGGAAAACGGGGCATAGAGTCCGATGTGTGCAAAGTGTCTACTGGCGGCCACATCGAGATGAGCAGATAACATTCTTATTTCATAGTGCTGGAATGTCCGGCCGAGGCATAGCATTGCTGATACTGGCCATCCTGGGTGGGTAGAAACCGGGAGTGATGCTCTTCGATTCGCTACTGAGCTTGGCCGGCTTCAAGCGCGCTCGGTGATTTATGGCTTGGGGTTGAATATATGGGAGATGGAACAGTCGGAGCGCTTTGTATTTCAGGAGGAGAACTAGGGTCATGTCGAAAAGGCGAGGGTTATTGGTAGCCGTGATGAGCTACGCTGTAATACATCTTGTAATCGGAGACAGCTTGTTATCACGAGGGCCTAGATTTGTGGGGAATTTACGCAGCTCTTCCTCGGATACTTTCGACCTCTGGAATACGTGCCTCCGGCGTATTCTAGAACCGGTCCGATATAGAGGCAACTGGAGTATCCTGGGTCTCGAGGTGATAGACTTGGTGTAAAGGTAGCCGGAATATTTTTACTAATCCTAACGGAGATGAGGGACGCGGAGTCCGACATGTTGGCTGGATCATGGACTATCACTCGATTTGAGGATTTACCTGGTCGGGGGTTTGTAACCCGGAAACTATGAACGACGGAGCTTTATCTTTGTTGCCAGTGCTACACCGGATATCTCTTGTGAGCTCACAAGAGTAACAGAATTGGCATCAAAATACAGAAATCTGTTTATTTGGCAGTGGTTCCCCGGTGGATTTAGTAGCTATAGGATAAATAATAAAATGGCCGGACTTCGCCCCGCAAGAGAGAAGCCTTTTAGAGCTGAATCTAATCAATTTCTTGATTGGCATTTATAAGATAAAATACTAGATAACTAGACTATATATATATCTGCTTTCAGGTTCAAAACGTATGGCATGAGCGATTACTTCGCAGCTTCCGGAAGACAACCTTGAGTCGAAAGTAGTAATTCTGGACACATAATATCTGGAGATTGTGAGCTCCGGTAGGCATGCTAATGAGGTTGGTCTTGCGTGGGACACCTTTTGTGATCCATTTGCAAATGCTACCCATCACCGGATATATAGGCGAAACACGTACACAATGTGCGTATCTGTGAACACGTGGTAGAAGGAGCTGACCTCATAGGTGGCATGATGATCTGGCCCGAGGTCATACGTATAAATCGAGCTAGCTGGCATGATGAGGTGTCCCGAAGCCACAGATATAGAGGTGTAATATCTTCTAGACTTCTTGATAAACCGAACTACCTCCTCGTTGGGATGAAGTCCCTCTTACGAGCATTGGTCCTTGGAAAAAAGGCCGGCAATGTTCTTCCTGAACAGCCAAATATTGGGAGGAGTCAAGATAGTTTGGGAACGTAGGTTGGTTTCCAAGTAGCGTTCTATACCTTTAAAAGCTACTGGTTAATTACTCGAATATTGCATGTTGATTTGTCGTGATTATTGGTACCTTTGGTGTCATTTAGGTGTTGGGGAATGGCCCGCCAATATCGGGATAGCACCTAGGCCTGACCTGCAAATAATGTATAATGTATCAGCAGCAACATTCTGCACTCCCTGCACCCCTGCACCCCTGCATCCCCGGTATTCTTATAAATACCACACGAATACCACCACACCTCCCTCCCTCCACTTTCATTCCACCACAATAAAGATTCATCCCAACAACCAAATACCTCAACAACCGTTCACAACCAGTTTTTCTTTAAATCTCCACAACAACTATGTCTCACCTCGACCTTTACAACCATATCACGACCGAGACGCCCTCCATCCGGCCCAAGGCCGTTCTCCCAGCCGAACCCGCGGCAGAAACCCCTATGAAAAAGCTCCTCAACCGCCTCTTCACCCTCTCTGTCGGCACCCCTGCTGCACAAGGTCCCCCAACACCAATGGAGCTCGACAGTCCTGTCGCCACCAAGATTACCCCCGTCCTCGCGCGCCTCGCCCTCTCGCCCGAGACCAAGACTCCGACCAGAAAGCTGTTTGGGATGTTCTCGGCGGACACGACCATCAGGGAGAGTTTCAAGAAGGAGAAGGAGCTCGAGAGGATCAAGAGGGAGAGGGAGGAGGCCAGATGCTTCTGTGTGACCTGTAAGGGGGGAAGGTGGGGGGGCATGTACTGCGCTGCAGTGACGGTGGTGGAGTTTATGGATTTTCAGTATGAGAAGGGCAAGGAGGGGAAGGGTGATGGGAATAGGGGCAAGTGTGGGTGTGTGATGTGCAGAGGGGAGTGGAGTGAGGGCGAGGATGAGTGAGAGTGGGTGCGCGGGGACGACGCTTGAGGTTGGCGGAGTGGATTGACAATGGAGGAGAAGAGCTTTTGTTGGTGGCTTTGGGTACTTTGGCGTTTTCTTGTCTGGGATATGTGGATCAGAAGATAGCCACGGTTATTACTTCTTTAAATCGTTGTGTTCTGATAGCCGTGTACGAAGCTTGTAGCATGATCACATGCAATTGAAATTGTAGTTACTTTCTACAATAAATATCACACTGATTTAAATTATAAAATAAATGGGCATTGTCTTGACACATTTTAAAAGTAGATAGTGGAGTATATAATCTGAACATGCAAAGTCCATGTGTGATACGACTTCCGTGCAGTCCGAAGGTTCCATCTGTGGACCGTAAATAGTTGCACCAGCTTGGCCGGGGCATTAGTTGGTAGCAGGATATGACACTTCGGAGGTGGAAAGAAATTATGGACAAATATATGTACTACCAAGAGTGGGTCTATTATTTTTTAAAAAACAAGCTTTTTGCGTTATCTCTCTCGCGTTGTGTATCACGACTCTCTAACCACTAAGGGCCTATGACCCACATACGTCCGCGTCACCCATGCACAAACTCCTCCTCCCAGGCCTATGGCCGAGCTCGCTGCCTCATCGCTAGCTTCCTCAATTCATCGATACCTATACATGCATCTGCGCGTTCAGATAACCTAGAAATGACTCAACCACGTGCACCACTCCCCACATATCCTTCTACCTGAATTTCTTCCGAATTCACAGCCTTAAATTTCTCGGTATTTGTAGATCTAGCTTCTCCGACCTGCGGGAAGTACGTCCTTAGCACATCTGCACATACCCGCCGCTCCCTGGGGAAATTCGATCACCGATCGGCAACGATCCTCAATTCATCCAAGCGATGAGATTTAACTAGAGTTTGAGTAAAAGCAGCCCAAAATTATGATTTCTTTCTATCTTTCACAGGTGTTGCTTGTGTAACGTAATGTATGCCAAGGCCTTGGCGATACGTTGTCCTTCCGAGGTGCATGTACGTACGCGTAGAGAGGGTCGCCTCACGATCTTATTTGTGGTGTCAATTATTCAAGCGCTACTTAAATTCACGTATGTTACTTCGGGAGTCATGATGATTAGAGTGATAACTACCTGCTTTCTTCTTCGCGGTGTGATAGAATCGGTGTGTGGTCGCGTCGTTGCGGCGAGACCGGAGGCCACGTTGTCCAGGCCGCAGTGGAAGCGTTTCTGGACTCTTTGGGGCCGTTCGGATCGATAATACACCGGTTTTTACCCTAAAATTCAGATGTTCTATAGATATTAGATGGTTACGGTAGGATACTTAAGGGTCCGGAGGTCGCTGGAGTCTCCTTCCTCCTGAAAACTTCCCGCCAGAAACCCCCAGAATGCGACAATACCCTTAAGAAGGAAGACGGACTCGAGTCCTTTGGCCATCTGGATAATGCGAAGGATGCAACGCGTATACGAAGGATGATTAGTAATGTCTCGTTGAGTAATGACTATTATTGGCTGAATATTTTACCCGGCAACGAGGTTGACAACAACATCGACTCCAGATCCAGCCATTACGCAACCTGTGAAAATATCATTGAATGGGTATCAGAAAGGTTAGACGCTGTGCTCTACCGGTTTGGGCGGCGAGCGAGGCCCTACGGGACCTCTTAGATCTGCTATTCCGGCTTAGTTGACGAGCCTGGTGTTGGTTGGAATAATTTCTGTTTTGGGTGCGAGAACAATTAGAATAACACTAGGGATCAATCCGAGATGGGCAGGCACGGGTGTCTATGTACCCCAAAGGGTAGTTGATATCAGGATTGGACCTATCGAGTTTCTCTCTCTTAAACTAGCCCGATGAAAATTGTGCCTGCATATATATTGAGCCTCCTCCTCCTGTGGTATAGTCGACAGTAACATATATAAACAGCAGCAAGAGCCAAATAGAGAAATTTATTTTCGTTTATTATCACTGGTCTCCTAGCTCGAGGCTAGTGTGGTCCACGATCGAGGCATTGACGATCGAGGCAATACATCCTACACCTTGAGCTGCTTGAATTTAGGTAAACACAGGATGATTGGTAGATATTTATCCCGTGGGATTGGTGCTTATAATTATACTATCGATGAGAGGTACTCTTGGATTCTGGTGGAGTATAGTAATTATCTGCCCCGAGCTGGCTCGAGCGTCTTCGAACCATTGCCTCTCTCTGCACGAGCAAGCGAAGGCACCGACCATATGGAACAGAGGCGCCTCGAGGCATTTCACTCTTCTTGCCTCCAATAGCACTCTGGAACATACCATTCATGGTAGGGTGGTATGTTCCACGGTCAGTTTTAGGAACGCTGGTGAGAATCAGTGACGAAGATAGTACTTATCGAAGAATCGCAGTGGGCCTAAATGACGGCTTGAAATACGTTCCTCGATGAATCTAACTTTTGTTTTCCTAACTGAGTTTGTGGTCAGTAAGTCACACCTTACAATTGGTCCGAGGTTCCGAAGTGTTGAAGAAACCTACCTATATGTCAACCGGCGGACCGCGACATCACGACTCCTTCCTTCACCCGACTGCACCAGGAGTTTCAATAGCGTGGCAGTCTATCTTTTTGCCGCGCTAACTCCCCCTGCCTTTCCGTGTGTGCGGTGGGGAATGGGTACGGAGAGTCATGTTCCCCACCCCGTACTCTAGCTCGGTCAGTGATCGATATTCGACTCAAGGAGGTGACTGCGTACGGGCGGTGGGCGCTGGGGTCACCGTTTCTGTCTGTTGATTTTGTGTTGTAATTGGTGTTCCCGTACGTTCCCAGAGGGAATTCAGGTTTTCGGAAAAGGATATCTGTCCAAAGGTCGTGGCTGTGACCCCACCTAGCAAGTTGGCAGAGGTATTGTTATTCAGATCCCGGCGGCACGTATGTTGTAGGTGGTTTTAGCTTTTAAACCAAGCATATGTGACATGGGCGACCTATGCCATGTGCCTAAGATCACCCTGCTCTGGTGACTCTCAAACGATGACCACGGTGGTATGAACCCGTAACTACAACGTGTCCACGCCTCTGTTTTATCTAAAAGCAGAGCTCCGAACCCGAACACTTTGCGCCTTAAGGGTATGTATATCCTGCTGGAAATCAACCCAATCTCCCGCTCTTGTGTGGAGAATATTGCCCACTGTCATTTCAGGTCATGAATGAGCTTCTCGTGTTTGAAACCCGGCCTCAAGTGCGACCACCGCTCACGGCCATAAGCAACAAAAATATCAACCCACCACCCCACCCTCACGAATCAGCGTAAACTACATTCGTCTTCAGTTCCTTTGTGTAGTTGTACCGAGGACGTCCAACCGCTGATATCGATATGAAGTAGTCTGTGTGTGCTGATGGTAGGGGTGAGCAGAGTAAGGAGAGGTGCGGAGTAGTCTTTAAGGGGACCTATGTCCTTCCACCTCTATAATCATCGCAAACACCTCTCCGGAAACACCGTTCACTATCCTGCCGGGGGGTAACATTCGTGCGCATTGACTCAGCGACCAGCTCTCCGCCGCGGAGTGTTCGACCCCGACCACCTTGTATCCATCTTCGTCAGCTTTTGGAGTGGGTTCGGTTGTCGTACGGTAGGTTGTGATCCATCGCGGGAGAGATATCGAACTTCGTCTCTACTATGTACAACCTCTATCCCTAGTTAACGCGCCGCGGGCCTTACGAGCGATAATATTGTACCAATCCTATCGCCCCTTTTTCCATCGGACTCATTCTGTCCGTCTATCCGAAGATGGAAATCTCGCCTGTAGTAAGAGAAGATTTGAAGGACGGAAAGAGGCGGACAGCACCGACACAGACTCAACCCTCTGATCAACAGCAAACACACTTCGCCACATGGTTCACTTCCATGAATCGGGTCCCATAGCCTTCCATCAACCGTACCTACGACGCTCCGCATGTGGAATTCATGAGGTTCCCAGAGAAATATGCGCAAAAATTTAGTTGGAACAATAAACAAACTGAAAACCAGCGGACAGCTTATATTCTACCAAGGGTCGCCAATGCAGCTCTGGCTTGTGGAAACCACGCCTTGGTTAGACATTTCGCATGTTAAGTGAATTGCGACCAAGATCTAGGAAACCTGGAGGTGACCTAGGCACATACGAGTCTGATCAGTAGGATCACCTCCTCTTGTCAGTTGTAGAAGGATCATGCACCCGCGGCCGTCCGCTTAGGTCTCAACGTATTCGGGACACCATTATCAAGTTTATGAGATATAAACTGTTTGTAGATGGACGAAACAACCCGCATGAGGAATTAAAGCTCGCACGCTCCTGTTAACTAGAAAAAGGAGAGAAGGCGGAAACTGCTGGAGGTACGAAACTTGGTTCTCGATAATACTCCCTTCCCGGTTGAGCCTCATTGGAATAATGGGACCCAACACTCTATTAGCAGAGTTCGCTGCTGTGATATATTCGTTTCCACACAACACCACGCGAACCTTAGGAAGTACACACGTCGATTCAGAAATCTAAAAATGGTCGGATATAATCCTGAAGAGAACACAATGCGAGCAAGGACCGGCGAGAGTACGCAAGCTGAGCTTGGCGCCGGCTAGCCGAGAAAGTGCTGAACTGGAAGGGCGGGTCTGGGATGCCATTCAAGTTTGAAATTTTGAACACGAAATGGATGGAGAATTCTCTTCCAGCTTATCTTATCAGGGGAGGATAGAGAGGGGGTACGATTGGAGAAAGAGTGGAGGAGAAAACACACCGCCGCGATCATTGGCACACGGTTGTTGCTGCCAAGCTTTGGTGGATTGAGCCTCATTATTGCAGCAAGGGTTATATGAGCCGGCTGCCGAACTGCAATGATAGTTTGATTCAGTTCTCACAGGTGTAAACTTGCAATTATCCATGTCTTTATCTTACAAAAACCATATATATATAGTAAAATACAAAGTGACTGACAGACTCCCCGCCAATAACCAATTGATCAGAATAGTTTTCACTTCTATTTATATTTTACCAGCCTATGAAGGAGAGTGAAATGATCAATGTACGAATAGGGATATTTGACATCGAGATTATTACAAGAATATATATGCCTATCCGCTTCCCCGAGGAGTCTTCCGGTACGTGTGTAGTAATTACACCATGGTCAGCGCTATTTATTTCAGGTTCAACTACGCGTGGTTAAGTTTTGAAATCATGTACCAACTCTGAGAACTAATATATATACTAGGTTCTCTGATCTAGTATATCATGGCTCGTCGCCCCTTAGATCCGCTTTGGTTTATTTCTATTTGTAATACATACACCGGCACACATGTACAGAAAGAAGAAGAAAATCGCTGTTCAAACGCGTCGAAGTTTTAAAAAGACACCACCCCGCACCTCGGAACCAATGTTCCCCGGGGCTGATCCATCCACTGCAAAAGTAGTGATAACAGTACCTGAGCATATGCAGTTATTTATTTACTTACCGTGTACTAATGAAAAGCAATTATTAGTTCCTTGCGCTAGCGAAATTCGCTGTTGTGCTAAGCGATTTCCGAAGCAATTAGTAATGCAGGCGATCAAGCTAGCCACCAATCTAACAACTGAGCTAACCTTATTAACAACTATAATAATATCTTGGCATCATCGAAAAAGTCGTTAAGCAAAACGATTCCTAGCAGTGGGATAATTCTAGCGTATGCTCTAAGATTTTTGAGATGCCCTCATCTTATGAGACAAAACTTCCATGGCATTTAGGGTGATGGGATTCAGGGTTAGGGTTCATGTGCATTGTTGTAAACATTCAGCATATAAATGTCATAGTTGTTACTGTTAAGTCGTGGCATTCAATTAGGGAAAGATTATTGTTTTTGAGTACTTCTCTTTGTTGAGTATTCTGTTGATCGAAGAATGTGTCATGGTTTCCCGTACGAATATGGTGATCCCAGCGGGTGTTTGGAGCTGCTGTTCCTTTCGCACATCAGTATCTGCTATACATTTTCCCTGCGTTTTTTTTTTATTCCTTTCTAAGAAAGAAACATGAGTCTAAATAAACGCTGGAATCGGATGTCATAATCATTAAGCGTCTGTTTCGTTGTGTAATAAAATGGAGTTTTGGTGGGTAATTTCTTTTTTTTGCATAACTCCATTTGTACGAGAATTTTTCTTTTTTGGTGTTCGGGCCGGTGCCAATCTATAATGGAGTGAAGCGAAAACTCCACCAAATTTGCAACCCGAACTCGGTTTGTGCTTGCCCAACGGAGCAGTTGCCAAACGGAGTTTGGAAACGTCAAAATATCCGAACTAGTCCCAAATAAAGAGTGCGCAAAAAGCAACCTTTGCTTGAGATATATCTTGGTGGTCCATCATCCATTCTCGAGCGACAATATTCAAACTACGCCGTCTCAATCATGAACGATCGCCCGTTCTGCTGGATCTCCACTTCAGGCTCGGGCTTTTCTGGTATCTTGGAATCTAATTTTAAAGGTCCCTTTAGCGGACTAACGATGACGTCTTCTATCGCGGCGAGAATCTCCGACTATGACGAAAGGCTTACAATATTAATTTGCGGTTAGAATATATATAACGAGGAAGGTAGCGAGCGCAAGTCTTCGGACCGGCTACTAGTAATACTATCACGTGAAATCGAGACATACACAATTTTTTTAACATCTCACCTAGTGCCAAATATACGCTCATCGCGCAACAGAAAATTATACAATGACGACCTACCAGTGCTCCCCTATATTGTTACCCCCAACTCTTATCCCAACCCACATACACCATACATTCTCGAGTCTCTTTATGCTAGACTATTTTTCAGTAAGTCAATATACCAGCTGACAATGTCTCGTGTTTCGTATCCTATTGCTAACCTCGTATTACAGTTTATGGCAACCGAGATAAGGAGCGGCATAAAAACCAAAACTTTATCCAAGTCTCGGAACCGTCTCACGTCGCTCCCAAATGAGCTTCTCCTGGAAATTGCGAAGAACCTTGATCGCACAGACCTGTCGCGATTGCTACAGGTTAACCACCACGCTTCTGATGTACTCACACAAATCTTTTACGATGATGTTGTCCAAGAGCCTGCTGGATACAAGCCCTATCTTGAAATAACATACAAGATATTCACCCATTCTGTGACTACGGGTATGCTCGCACCAATGGTGAATCTTCTTGTCCGGAATGTGACTCTTCCACCTCCGATCATCAAAGAGGCAATTCGAAGCGGCCACATGAACATTCTGAGTACCATGCTGCTCCATGATGAGCCTGCCGTCCGAGGAACGATCACGGAAGAATATGAAATAAATTCTGGCGACGAGTACCCTCTCACAACCGCCGTAATTACTGGACGAATTGAGGTGTTCCGCTTTGTTTTGCGTTTCCTCAATATCGGGCATCGCAGCATCCTGCCAGCCACCCAAGAAGCGATATCCCGAAACCGAATCGCTACTGTCTTTAGGCTCATGCGCCTTCTCTCGGATGAACAACTATCCCTCGCATTCCACTACGCCTGTAATGCCAACAGCCCCGGGATCGCCCGTCAGCTCATCGCACAATTACCGACTGCTAAACGGCCAGAAACTGCAACGAAGGGAGTATCAGCGGCAATCCGCGGCGGGCAGCCATACGTACTAAGATGTTTGATTGCGCTTGGCGCGGACCTCCACGTTTCCGCCGGACTCGATCCGGACTCTGGGTGGAGAGAGTATGCGGAGGAGACGGGGAACCACCTCCATTGGCTTACTAGTCAAGGAGTACTTGAATGGCGGAATAGGCCTGATCAGCTGCTGGGAATCTATCAGGTCCTCCTCACCTCGGGCCTGGATATCAACGAAACCAACTCCTATAACGATACAATTCTTATGACCCTGGCAAGAAACGGACCTAGGAGTATCGACCGATCTGACAGGCCTCCGTATAGGCAGATGGTGGAGGTGTATGTCTTGTTCCACAGGTTGCTGAGGTTGATTCTTTCGATACCTGGTGTCGATGTGAACGTGAGAGATATCACTGGAGAAACAGCATTCGGCGTGGCGGTTCGTCAGCGGGAGTATCAGATGCAAGACCTGTTGATCCGTCATGGGGCAGACACTTCTCTCTGCGTTAGGAAATAGTTAGATGATTGAGAGCGGGCTTTTTCAGTCAAAATAATTATCAAATCTTTATCTCGTTCCTTATATACTTCTTTATTGACTTGTATCTCTTCCAATTTGCGAAACCGTAAAATCATTTATCCGGTAAACGCAGGGGATGAAGTCTTCAGAGCTACCAACAGGGAGACCTCGAGACACATAGTTTTCAAGACAGTATTTCATGAGTTCTCCAGTTCTCGGACCATCAGGCAATCCGAATTTGCCTTAAAATATAGCTGTCCTAGATAGGACCATTCGTAAGCCTTTTCGCCGAAGGATCCGGCTATGGACCTGGCGATACCGACTTCGGTTGCTCCCGGCTTGGGGATAACGGAACTAGCCATGACGGTGTTCCCGATGGTGTTCAGACATATAATAGAAGAAGCGGAGCCCTCGTCTTATATACCTTTTCTCATCCTCAGGCCACGCCATCCTTCTGATATTTGGCCGGTTGCCATGTAACAAGTAATCTAGGCCAATTCGAGTCGCGATGACGCAGGCACGAGTGAAGCTAGTCCAGCTAAAGTAACTAGTATATTATTGACTCCGAGCGCGTAGTTCCCAGCATTATGCAACGATGTTGTTATATACACCTTGTGGTGCATCTAGTTAGGCCGCCCCACGATAACTCGCGATGCTAGTAATAATCGGAGATGGGCGAGTAATTTTGGGCTTGCGAGACATATCCATTGTGGTCTAGACTGCTCTATAGCGGCCGCGGAGGTCTTCGACAAATCAGGGTCTATTATGTTCAAAAGGGGTGTTCGTATGTGTGAAAGTCCATGATATATTTTCTATCGGGTATATTGGCTATTTATTTATAGTAACGAAAAACAGAAGAAACAAATGACTTCACTCTATTCCTTCTCTTCCATATTGAACCCATAGACCACTAGTAACTAGAGAGCGTTCTAGAAAGTGAAATAAAGTGAGACAAATAGTTTCACTAGTGAAATTATTGAAAGAAATATTTAACGGGAAAATTGCTTTATAAGGGAATAAAGAAAACGAAAAATAAGGAATAAAGAAAAACTTTGCGTTGATGATTAGTCAACTTTTTACTGTCGGGAAGATGTTTCTGTGGGGTTGAATGGTTCCGGGCAGGGGTAGCGATGTGGCTGATAGGGTTAGGGTTGGCCAATTAATTGTCGCGGGATACCAGACAGCATGCAAGGGTCTGCACTACATATCTAATGCTACGAAACGAAACGCAAAACTAACCAAATTTTTTTTCCGTTCTATAAGAATATTGGGGATCTGTATAATATGATTATAAACTGTATCACTTGCGACATAACCGAAGATACTACAGTGGAGTCTCGATAGTAGCATATGGTCGGGAACTAGTTTTCGTGTGCTACTAAGTGCCTGCATTTAGCTGTTTGCGCGTTTTTGAAGCCGTGACTGGTATGGAGAGCGTAGGTTGTGAGGTGGTGTTTGTTCTTCTGGGGTGTTCGTATATGGTTACCCCTTATTGTGGAAAAGGTGGAGCGAACGCGCTGCCGGATATCAGTATAACGACGGAGAGAAAGACAAGGAGCGGATAAAGGACGAAGGAATAAGTAAAGATGTAGGTGCATATGAGGGCCGTGAGAAATCCTATAAAACACTCAGTGCCTCGCTCGCTACTAAACGATGGAGCAAGAGATTAAGCAGGATAAGAGAATTCAAATACTTGCCTTCACCTGTCGGTCCCTATTTCTTCTATTTAACTCTCAGCACATGGTACGTAAAATGTACAAATCTGTAATTCGACTTTTTAATACTTTATTTAACTATCTCAGAACCAATCCCCCGCTCTATATTCTTCTATAGGATAAGCTCTACGCTTCTATTTCCTCTCTGGCCTTTTCCTTACAGCACCTCAGTATATTGCCAAATAGCGCTAGTGTCGTCCCTCCTGTCTCAGCTGCCTCATCGAAATCACAATAAATATTGTCCAAAAAGTCTATCCACTTATAACTACATCCCTCTACTAGAGCGCTAAGATCCGTAGTGACATCAGCTCCAGAAGGGTCAAGCGAGAGTTTTAGATGAGGGTTATGAAGCTCCGCCGAGATGTCGCGTATCGCAGACTTGAGATGAACATCGATCTCTTTTAAGACGCTGACAATTTTTAAGAAGTTCTTTGTCGTGTGACGGAGCTCTTCTCTCATCTCAATAAAGTCCTTCTGGAGGGATATGTAATCAGGAAGAGGGTGGAGTTCGGTCATGTCTCAGGGGAAGATGGAGATTGTATCGCTCGGTCCGCAGCCTTATATATAGCTTTCGGGAGTGTGAGCGATGGAGGGTTATACACAAATCCGGAGAAGGATCAGTAGTTTATATATCTTCTTTAATATTTAAATTACCTTTTTATTGCTATGACGGTCCGTTAGCGACCGACCACGAAGGACCTGACCTCTTCGAGGATCTTGGAGACACATAATCCAGACTTTTCGAGCCCACTCCCATCGTTTCCATGATGTTCCCGGAGATTCAGGAATACTTTCTCGCCAGTTTTGAAAACGATGATACTGAGATAAAGAGCACGCTGGAACTGGTATTCGGAAAAAGCTTCTATTCGCATCGCTCTCACGCTTTACTTATCTCTAAATAACGAAGTCACTAATACTGCTACCAGCCAGTCACAAAATCCCCTTACTACTCACACGCGCACTCTCATTCGCCCAGCTTCTCCTCCGGATACATTCGAAACCCCCAATATATCACGGTTACTCTAACCACCATCCTGACATTCCCGCTCTCACCTCCATACTTTCGAACTCGTTCTCAAGCTCCTCCACCATATCATCAATCCTCTTAATCTCCGCCCATATTTCCTCCATAACAGACCTCAATATTGTAATCTCCCATACCAGTTCGAGGTCAGAACCGCCAAACTCAATCGCAGTCTTGATGTCAAAGCCATCGAGGTCGGCAATTGGATTGTTGTGGAGCGCCGTTTCGAGCTGGAACTGCAACTGCTCGAGGTCTTCATGGGCCTTGAAGTAGGTGTTGAATAGTACTTCGAGCTCGCTTTTGAGGCAGAGCAGCTCACTTTGGCAGGAGGTCTGTGGAGTTTGGGTGTCGGACATGTTGAGTTATGGTATGTTTTCTGGGTGCTTGTAGCTTGTGTATAATCGGTGATGAATGTGGTTTTCAGTGTGGAGGTTGAGAAGATTGCTCTCCTGTGGGATTGATATAGGTACACTATGAGAGAGCTTGTGATTTATATAGCATCGGCTGATTTCACGTATGCACAGAAGCTTGCTTGATAAATATTTCCAGGAGGGTGCGGTAATGGGCCAAGAAAAATCTGCTTTCATGATAATTGCAAGCAGCATAAATCAACACCTTGAAGTCATCTTGACATGAATTATCTCGGAAGTAGCAGTTAAATTTGTGAACTTTCAAGATCACAGCTACGTGGATCATCCAATCCTGTATCAATTCCTCTACGCTTTTTTGCCGGAGGTTTAAGGATTGGTAGTAATATCATGGCAGTTGGTGTTAGAGTAGGGAAAGCCGGTGCACACGAGTTTGACGTGACTGAAACTCTGTATATTCTATGCCACGTTCACCGAGTAAAACAGTGAGAACTGGGAATCGATTTGTTCACCGCCGGGTTTCAAGATACGCGACTCCCTCATGTAGCATTCAAAGTAGGTTCCAGAACCTCGCTGCTTATGATGCCGCACTCAAGAGTATTCCACACAGATTTTGAAACCTTCTCTCTCCCCCGGTACAAAAGGAAACCGGCATCACGATCCCACCACCCAACAGCACTAACATTCTCAGATTCTATACCCACAGCTACGAGACCACAATAACAAGAACAACCCCCTCCACACACACATACACTACCACGCAAAATGAAACTGCCCCCCCAGCACTACGCCAGCCATATCGGCCGCAACCTCCGCACTCTCTCGACCACCCTCCACCGTGTCAACACCGGCCTTGACACCATCCGCGTCCGCATCCACCTGCTTGGCTACACCGAGCTTCATGCCCACCTCTCCAGTGGCCGAGCGCCGGAACATATCCATATCACTCCCGACAATGCGCGGGAAATGTACGAGGGCCTCCGTGGGACTCAAGACATGCTCGCGATAGACAGCAGCGACCTCAGCGCCTGCTGCGAGAGTTTAAATGGTGTTCGCGGAGTGCTGGAAGCACTTATTGCGCCTCGGCGGGGCCGAGATTCTGTGGAGGGGGGTGAAGAGGAGGGGGGAATCTCGTGGCCGGGGCTTGAAGACTCGATTGCAGACCATGAGAGGATTCTCCGGAATCAGGGGATGAAGTATCAGGAGCACTTGAGGATCATGATGGTTACGCAAGAGGTGATGGGCACAGGTGCAGCGACTGAGGATGAGCTGAAGGTGGCGAGTGAGTTGTGTACGGAATTTATGAACCTGGCAGAGAGGTATCTGTGGTCGTTGAAGGACTTTCGGGCCTGCTGTGATGTGGTTGCGGATGTGAAGATGTGGTTGGAGGATCTTGAAAGGTGGAGGCGGGGTTGAGGAGAGTGAGTGATGAGAGGGAATAGATTAGTATTTCGTTAGGTGCTAGGGATATTTAAGGTTACAGTTTTCGATATTTGCTTATGGCTAACTCGTCAAGTTTTTCCGGTTGTGAGAATGAAGGGATAATGGAATAGAATTAGTTTAGAAGAATAACACAAGCGGAAATGGATAGAAAACGAAGGATAGAAATAGAAAGGAAACCTACTTAAGCCCAAGAAACTAGCGGAAAAGGAAGGAAACGACAGGGGATCAAACCGACTAAAATAGAGACGAAACAGCCGACATCGATAGAACTGGGAGATTCAATGAAAACCAATACGGAATCAACTATCGGCGTTGGAAATGATAATTACACAGCATTCTGAGTTTACGCCTCAGGCTGGTTAGTCTCCGCTCCCGTGCGTAATAAATTGATCCAGATGTGTTTAGCGGGTAAAAGACTATTATTCGGCTGCAGATGTTGGTTAGCGAGCTAGGTTAAAAGTAGATTTGTTAGCCGAGCGGCTCCTACATTGCGCCGTAGCCGATTGCGTATCCTTCAGACTAACCCACGTATATTGAGGAATGTGGATATACTCGTAGCGTTTTTACGTTTCCGAGCTGGACTGGGTCTGCATGCCACCAAAATCTGGTTGTCAAGCACTATTTACGCCCATATGCCGACCAGTCCAGTTCGGAAACTTAAAAAAACTACGAGTATGGTGCCCCAAGTAATTTCCGAGAGATATGGTATCACGTGGCCTTACATCGCCTGCGGGTGTACTATATCTGGTACCGGTGGCAGGTACACAGGAGGAGGATATCTGGTACCCGTGACTCATTATACCCCCTCGCAGTATACCTCAACCCGTGCGCAGTGACACGGCCCGGGGCCGTAAGAACCGCAACGCCCGCCCGACACACAGCTACAGACCATCAAAAATATATCCACACTTGGAGATAACTCTCGTTCAGGACAAGACCTATCACATATACGAGCCCAATCCCACCCCGTACGTTATACCCCCGAGTCAATCCTTTTAAACCCCCCGAGATCATACCCTTGAATGTTGTTACATCTGATGATTTAGTCATCATTCCCGTGTAAAAAGTTCTAATACTAACGGATAATCCCGATAGAGCATTTTCAGTACGTGCGATTATCGGATATGTCGACCCTCAATGAACGTAAGCGAATTAAGACAGTCTATACTGCCCGACTCTCTGGACATTTCTCGAAGCATACAGGCTCACGGTATTTAGAACTCGTTAATCGAATGAACCCTTCCGACGACATGTTGATGGCGCTCAGAAGGTTTGGGGAGCGGGCAATTGACATGCGTTTGATGTCCGAGGGCGACGAAGCCTATGCAGCTTGGGTGGTGGTTTCCAACGGGCTTCCCGAGCTCCTGCGTCAGTTGAGACCCTTTGCCCCAACTGGGCCTATCAGTGTGGTCACCGCACTCCGGTCTGCTATCGTACTCCAGGAAGAAGATCTCATTCGGGGGTTGATTCCCCACGTCGAAGACGTCGACCTTCTTGACGCTCTCTGGTGCTCTATTGAGTCCGAGGATGCAAAGATGACTTCCGCCTTCCTTCCGAATCTCCCGGCACATCTCCAGGCTGAAGCCGCAACCACCTGTCTCGAACAAGTAGTTACCACGGGAAGGACTGACCTCCTTCAACTACTCATTACCGGAGGAGCGGATCTGGACAAGATAACGACCGAATGCGGGTGTGCTAAAAACAAGGAAACATGCTTACATTGGCTAGCATCGTGCGGACTCTGGACCAGATTTTTTCGCGAGACTCTGCTCCCAATAGTCAAGATGTTCTGTGACGCCGGCGCAAATCTCAACATGAAAGACAATAAGGGGCGCACGGCTTTGCATTACTTCGCCATCAATGGTGCTCGTACGGTCAAGCCGCTTCTAAGACCTGCCGACTTCACCACCGACGGGATCGCTTGGGTATACGAATCTGTCCTCCAGACACTTATTGACGCAGGTGCAGATGTCAATGCGCAGGATACAGACGGGAACACGCCTCTACATCTTGCTGCGATTCATGGCGAGGAGATCATGGTCAATCTCCTCCTCAAAGCGGCGGTCAACGCGCTAATTAAGGACAACGACGGGAACACCGCGAGCACAATCGCGACCTTGAGCATGCAGTACGTGGTGCGCAAGTACGAGAGAGCTCAAGCAAAGAAGCTGGAGGTAGTCAAGGAGTTGGAGTCTGCAAAGCAGCTCGAGGCAGCGGAAGAGATGGAGGCAGCTGAGAAAAGGAAATTCATCAAGGAATGGGAGGATGCGTTTTAAAGACAGGATCGACGTTCTCTATACCTTACCTACATTCCTTAGCCCCTTTAGTTGATCGATTGATTGATTAGGTCAATAAGTTAGTTCCTTCAATTGATTAACCGTGCATCAGAATAGGAACTCGAAGGGTCCAGAAATTAGAATATTAATGACCCTTCAGTTAATTAATTGACCGTCTCACGATGAACCAATGCTTTGTTACCATTACCTTCCGGCCCCATAAGGATTATACCTCCGAAAGCATATATGGGTATATACCAGAAATACCAGGTTATATCATTATTAGTATTTCAAACAGTCTAGAATTATAACAGGTTTAAGATTTCTCTTCCTCATACGTTTCTATCGTAGTGCTTTTATTCAAATTATATCTTGAGATTTATGTATCTAACCTGCTCTAATCCTAACCATACCTACATCCTTCGAACTCCTTTCACTCCGCATGGAGACTAGCCTCGCGACGCCACCAAAAATATCACTTCTCAATAAAATTAAGGACACGGCAATTAAAGTTTGGTTTCTAGGTTGACCAAACTAGCTAGTCAGCGTGTTGTGTAACGAGGGAGTGCTGTGCCGCTAGAGCGTCATGGAATATCACTCGCTTTCTCCAATGATACTCAGTGACCTTGCAATTTCTCCTTCGCCTAATTCACTAATTAGTAACTTTGCACGGTAACCGAGCACAGGTCAAAAGCCTAAGGGTACACGTAGTTATAGAGGGTGATAGGGATGAATAGCAGGATCTGACTAGACTATGCCCATACCAGTGTACTTTGCATTATTTAACAGGATTGCCAAGTCTTTATCCTGTGGGATGAGAGGGATGGGAAAAAGGGCTTTTATTAAAGAGCAATTCAAGCAGGAGGGGAAACGATCATCAAGACGACTCATTTCGTCCGGCTGCTATTAGAACCTCAAGATTCGAACGCGCTCGGAGCTCCCGATGTGGATTTCATAGGCACTCCGATATATCGATAGGAACGGTTCTTAGTGCAGATTTTGATGTTATGAGGGGGCGTTGTTACGGTGGCAAAACCTCTTTGAAAATTAGTTTCTCGGGAGAAGGCCATGATATTCATATGGAGCAAACCTCTTTGTTTTGAAGGAGCATGTGCTTTGTTAAACAAGGATACTGAGGTTTCTGAAGGAGAAGCTGTTGTCTCTTCCGTGGATAAGTTCCTTTGTTCCTGTATATATCCGTAGCTTAGGGGGAGCTATCTGTGTATATAAATAAAGTTTTTTGTTTCTGCGCTGTACATATGCTTGTTTAGACGTCAGTTATCGGTGCGGGATGCACCAAAGAAAATGAAGAGGATTATTTTCTCTCTCATGATGATTGTATAAATCTCCTAATACACGCACATATTGTGTTTTCCTTCTATAGAGCGCAAGAGTTATTACTGCACCGTATATAAACGATAAGAATTATGGTATAGTTAAGCAAGTCAAACCTACTGTACCGGGCAAATGCAAAGCGACAGTTGGTTTTGGCTGACACCCTTCCTTAATGCCACTCGTCCCGAGAAAGCGACAATTGTCCAAGATACACCTAAATTGGAAAGGATCCGTCATATTTGAGACAAGTATTTTTATTAACTGTGGCCGAAAAGAATCTTCTTAGGGAGAAAATGCAAAGGATTACTATTTATAGAGTTTTTTTGGAGTATTTACTGCCAGTTCTAAGGCGACCGTGACATCTGTTGTCGCTTTGCAATTGCCCGGTACAGTAATGGAAATCAGTCATTTCGATCCGCGGCTGGAGCTAGCTGGTAAAGATGGTTCAATGCATTGATGAAGATCACCTGACATTTCCCCGACGAATCTTACTCTCTTAGCGATATTGAGGGCCGCTTCGGTGCCTACTCATTTCCATGTAAGGTGCAAAACCTCTTTTCAGTGTCAGGTGCGCTTTGCTAAAGCTGCATAGATATTAGTAGGGTCGCTCACTTCCACTACCCCCAAATGTTCTCTCATCTCGAACTCTCAATCACCAGCTCAAAGAAAGCTCCCGAAGCATATACTCTTTGATAACTTCGCATCACCTCTATCGAACACAACATTCCGAAATGAGTTGTAACTGGGATACTTCGCTCGATATGTTTGTTACATTCAAATTAATGCATTCTAACATGAGAAGAGTACTAATCGTATATGAAAGGGTTATGCACTGGTTTACCCCAGAGCTGGCTGCAACTCTTGACATTTGTCCACCAACAACCTATGTCATCCAGGAAGAACCGGAGTTTCAGCGTTTGTTTCTCCCACTCTCCACCTCATGATGAACATGTTTAATACTTGTGGCCGGGTTTGTATATGTAATTTTGCTGACTTTATAATAGGTCCACCGTTGCCCTACAATCCGTTCGACCATATCCCTGTGGAGATCATCCGCCATATTGGGGAGATTTCGGAAGATCCAGACGCAGTTGCTGCACTCGCCCTTTCTAACCACGACCTCGAATCCATTTTGGAGGGGTCCAGTGACCCTGGAGCGACGGCATATGCAGCAATTTGCAGCCTCGAGCGGAACCTTGTCCAACGTACACTACGGAAACGGGGCGGTCACGCCATCCGAACTGGATTGACAAGGTATGTGAATGATGTCTATGCCTTAGACGTAATCGCGCAGCACAATCGTCGCGATCTCTTGTCGATCGTCGAGCCCTATATTACATATGGAGACCCCGGCACTCACGCTGCGGTGATCACCGCCGTCGAACGCGGACACCACAACCTCGTCCGACGCCTCATGCCACACCTGTCAGATGATTCTATCATCCAGGCATTTGGGGAAACATGCACCGCCGGCGATTCCTCAGTAGTGAACTCCCTAATCTACCATGTCCCTACCCGCCTCTGGAGAAAGGTCTGCTCTTTAAACCTTGAGTCCGCGGTAACCAGCGCCAGAATCGAGCTAGTTCGTGTCCTGATCGCAGCAGGCGCCGACCTAGATACGATTATGGTATCCGAGCAGGACGAATCCGATCAAAGCACCTGCCTCCACTGGCTGGCGATATACGGCCTAGGGACCAATGAGATCCACCACTCTGTCGGCCCACTTGTTCGGATGTTTTGCGAAGATGGGGCGAATGTCAACGCCCTGGATTCTAAAGGTCGCTCCTCGCTTCATTATTTTGCACTTGGCGGATCGAGAGCAGTAGGCCTCTTCGAGCAGTTCCCTGACGACTTTACGAACCAGAGACTCGGCTTGGTGTATGAGGTTGCTTTAAAGGATATCATTAAAGCCGGTGCCAAGATCGATCAACAGGATGAGTTCGGAAAGACTCCTCTCCACCTCGCGGTGGAGAACCGGGAGTCTGTTATGATCAAAGTCCTAATGGAGGCTGGAGTCAATGCTTTGATCCGCGACCACGAAGGAATTAGAGCAAGCAGAGCCAATGAGACCGCCCATATTACTCCCCATACGATCGAATACCAAGTCCTGATGCTTGAGATGAAGCAGGAGATGTTAGCTAAAATTCAGGAATCAGCAGTTCTCTGAGAATTGCTGTGGGGATAGGGTTGCCGTTGGAAAACATTTACTTTGTCACTTTTCTTTTGTCGGGAGTTCTCTCCCCCCCTGTCGAAAATGATTATTGTAACTTATTTCACAAAGCTTATCAAGAAGTGAAACATCTCTACTGCAGTTAAATTAGAAAACAACGTTATCACTATAGTTGCCTGAAATTAACAAGGTCTTTCCCTATCCTCTTGTCCGAACTCTACAAGATTATATCGTAAATATCTTTAATTTGTGCTTTTCTTTACTTACGCTATGGTCATTTAAATCTGAGCGATAGAAACTCGTGTAAGCAGGTAGTGTACTATGATCCGCGAGGCTCTGGGTAGTAATGTGATCATCCACGCTTATCTCGACATTTGTAGGCATGAGTAGGGCTTGTAGCATGGAAAGTTTGCAAACATAAATCAAATAATTTTTCTGATCTTTCTCTTTGCGAACCTGATCGCGGTCTAATCATGCAAATGAAGGCTTATATATATGTACATCATCTAATCTCCGAACGTGTTCGCTTCCGTCCTACTCGCGTACCTGGTTTACTTTTTCAGGACAATTTACTTATCTCTCCTGGATGAAAGAAAGCTAAGTTTGAGATTCTAACAAATTTTCTTCTTATTTTTACTCACAATCGGCTCCATCCACATCCCTGGTAGAGTACAACCACCTCCGAGCTATTCGCGCTAGCTAAGGGTTAGGGTTGGGTAAAAAAAAATTTCGGGGGGGGGCGTTCGAGTCCCGTCTCTAGCATGCACATCCATACTAAAATGAACATTTAGAGTTACGAAAGACGACTTAGAGCGGGATACGAACGTCCACAAAGAAAATCCAAACTTAATTTACAGTCTATGATATTTGTCACGACTAATCTCTGTAGTACACCACCAATGTTCGATTAGTGTACCCCCGCCGTCTCTAGCTCTGGGCCATCGATCGCGGTATCGAAAGATATTTCCAAGCTTTAATTGGAGGGGCTACTAGTCTTTCTTTCCTCTGAGTACGACGGACTATCGGTTTGACCGCTGCCATCTTGGGACCTCGGCATCGAAAGATTTATTCGCACCGATCGAAGGTGATACTGTGGGGCCCAGGCGTGGGTTATTTAGCATCAGAAAGTGAAAGCGTATACAGAGCAAGTGGAAGATCGTCTCTGGTCAGTCTGCGATGGAACAATATGGGTAGCCAGAATCATAGAGTATCACTCGGTTATTTTCTCGAATACCACAAAGAATTTGATAAATATATTTAGACTCAAAGAATAGGGGGGGAATAGGCTATACTAGCAACGTAAATGAATCAATTGATGCATTGCCCATTAAAGCGAATTGAGTAATTGAATCAATTGATTCATTTACCGGGGACGCCGTTAGTAAATGACACAGGTGATCCATTTACTGCACCAAGTGATGTATTTACAGAGTGACATTTCGTAATAGATGAAAGTATGATTTTCTTTGCACATTCCCACTATATTCCGGTTCTCTATGCATAAACCCATAATTATTCTGTGTTATTTGGCGCAAGTGATATAGTCTACCAAGTGTTTCTGGAGCTTCTGGGTTCAACTCTCACTGCTAGCAATTATTTTTGCTGTTCTTTGGCAAACAAATAATTGACCGCCTAGAAAGTCCTTTTCGAGACTAGCTCGGTCTTTAATGTGTAAACAAAAGGGACATATTGAACTAAGGGATTCGTTTACTGATCCGTTTACACATAGTAAATTTATGACATTTACTTGCGTCGTCATGATTCATTTACAGGATTAATTTACTGATTCGTTTACTTGCGCGGTAGAGAGGTGATTTACAGGCAAAGTCAGTTGTCATCACACCGAGATCTCTCTAGCAGGTTCCAAAAATACTCAGTCCTATTTGCCTTGCGTGCACATGCGGTGGACCCGTTCTTGTTATTGGAATTCCGGCGAAAAATACATCTTGTGTACGGGCTCCATGAATGCATACAAGTATGTATCCGAACTTTTATTTGCACATTACTCTTTTTCAACTTGAACACACGCATGGTTATTTTTCACGCCGCCGGCATTGCTCTACCTAGGTCCCGAGCCTTCATATTTTAGGTGTACAGTCGTTTTGACAAAATAACTTTCTCTGTTAGTACTTCATGCCATCCCTTGATATCAACGTTCTTAACCCCCGCCAAACTACATAGACACCTCACTCGCGAGTGGAGAACACGGTATGATCCCATTGTTGAGACCTAGCATAAAGTTGAGTCATATAGATCAAATAGAGGTTAATAGGGATAATGAACACAACTGCGAAGGGAGCATAGATCGCCGAATTAATCCCTGGCCTGACATTAATTATTTCCATCATGAGCGCTTGCAGTGATACGCGTTGAGTCATGTCGTTAGGGTTAGGGTTACTATTCATTCCTTGACAGTTAACGTTTTTCGTTTTTGCAGACACTGGTTACCACATATTGATCACTCATTTGTCCCTTTGCAGGCGGTGCTGTTGCATCCATATATATATCCTTTTCCCACCTTTCTTTCCTTGTGCATTACCGTTGACATTGCGACTTCAAATAGCCATCATTATTATTTTCATTGTTCGGGAGGACGATTTCCTTATCATCTCGTTTAGTTAAGTTCCTACGTTTTTTCTTTATAGATAAAAGAGCTTTTTGTCTTTGTACATATGCGTGCATGTCAGTAGGTAAAGAAACAGGGTGACAGGAAACCGCACCATTCCATCGGAGGAAAACAAAAGAAATTCATATAAATATCCCTGTATAACACCTATTGATATTCATTACTTCCCTCGTTCCTACGTTCCGGGGTTTTATATTTTAAATCTCATTACTTATGTACTTATGAAACTATGTAATTCAGTGGAGAATTGATCGGAGTGGATCAGCTATATCACCGAATTCCGCCGCACACTCCCGAGACGGATCGGAGGTGTTATAATATAACTGTTCGAGACAAGTCACAGAATTAATTGAGATGGTCTGTTTTACCTCGCCTCATGCCATGTCGCCCTCTCACGGTCTAGGCTTGTACTGGCTGTATGAAATAACATTATTTTATATACCTAGTGTCGTGAGCGCTGTTTGCTGATATCGAAACTATAGTCTCTGTGTTTAATTATATTGTGGTCACTAAGTGGTATGCACGCCCCGAGACATACCTAGAAAACCAGAGTAGATTATGAACTACTGCTAATCATATATCTTCACCAATTTTCCAGCTGCAGTTCGAAAAATCTCATAAGCTATAGATGGATATATCTCAACCACCTAAAGACTCTGCGGATATCGAGTCCGAAAATAATGGTAAGTCATATTAATTCCTCGAATTGCTTGCTGTTTAATCTATGTATCGTTTCTTACCTCTCGAATGAATTTCATAGCTTCGTCTCCCTCTTCCAACCCTTTCGACAATACCGCTGTCGAGGTCATTCGACTTATCGCATCCAACCTCCCAGGTGAGCCAGAGGCAGTCGGCGCTCTGGCTCTCTGTAATCAAGTCCTGGAGTCCATCTTGGACGACATGATTCCGCCAGAAGCGATCGCGTATGCGGCAATCCGTAGCTTGGACCGGAACCTGGTCTCAATGACAATTAGGAAGAGGGGAGCGGACACCATGGTCCTGGCTCTCACCAGAACCGACATTTACGACATTTACGTCCTCAATGTCGTCGTAAAAAACAATCGCGAAGACCTATTCGGTTTAATCGAACCGTTTATTACAGCGGAGCACCCATCAACGCACGTCGCCGCCTGTAGTGCAAGCGGATACGGATATTATCCGCTTCTTCACAGGCTCATGCCTTACCTTGCTGAAGACACCATTTTGGAGATTTTCGAAATGATGTGCAACGGTGGCATCGTCTCCGAAGTGGTGGCTCTCCTCGCCCTCACACCAACCCAGCTTCGCCCAAAACTGTGCACTCTAAATATGGAATCGGCAGTCACCAGCGGTAGAGTCGAACTCCTCCGCGTCCTGATCGAAGGGGGTACGGACCTCAATACGATCATGATCAGCGAGTCAATCGACTGGGAGGAGCGTACCTGCCTCCACTGGCTCGGCATCTACTGGCTTCGGACCAATCAGCTTAATAATGCCTTCTCCCCTATGATCAAGATGTTCTGCCAGGCCGGCGGTGCAGATCTGAATGCACTCGACTGCCAAGGTCGTAATGTCCTCCACGAATTTGCCTTAAACGGTTCGAAACTAGTCACCCCTTCTCAACCTTTCGAGGATGACTTCACCAACGAAAGACCCGACTGGCTTTACGAGTGCGCGTTGCGCGAGATTATCGAGGCAGGCGCCAATGTCAACCAGCAGGACGAATTTGGCAAAACACCTCTCCACTACGCAGTCCAGAATCGTGAGGCGGTCATGGTTAGGATCCTCTATGAGTATGGTGTCAACACGCTCATCGAGGATAGCGAGGGCATCCGGGCCAGTAAGACAAATGGCCTTGCATGCATGGCTCCGCACACCTTGGAATTCAAGGTCCTCATGATGGAAGTGGAACAGGAGAAATGGGTTGATGGCGAGGAGATGGAGGCTCTGCTATTTAAACTTGATTCTTCTGGTACTTCTGGTTGGCTGAGATTCCTTCAGTTATCCTGCCAGACCCGTTAAACGATCAATAGTCTATTGTCTTCGGTGAGGATGCCTATTAACTAGCCTTCCTTAACTTGGTTACTTAAATAAAGATTATTCTTCTAGTTTGTGATGTTCTTAGTACTGCAGCCTCTTTGAAATTGTGTTTTAATATTTTTCCCTGAACCAACCGAACCCACACTGATCTCCATCCACATTAAAATGAACCTGAACTGTATCGTAATTAGAGCTCACTGTATCACAACACATATTTCCACATATATCTCCCCGCGGAAATCTAATATATCGCATTGGTTTCGGGAAGCATTCCCTGTGCTCGTCTCTCGACTGAGTCTACCGTTATGAAATCAGCAATACTCACGGCTTGGCGCCAGGGTTAGGGTTAGGCAGGAGATGGCAGCTTTACCTACCAGTGACACTGGCAAAGAAAGGACGAGTAGCTAGATAAGAGAGCATAATTAACTAGTTAGGTGGATATTACATCCATGTAGAATACTTTCTTATGGTTCGGCTACATCAACGCAGACCTAGTAGTACCCCGGTAACAGACAATCCCGATTACAGGACAATTGGAGTTCGCAAATTCAATTAGCGGCATATAGTTATAAATTGTCCCGATCTCAGACTCTTGGTATTCAAATCTCATGGACTCGGGAACGCTATGAAGTGGTTGGGTTGTCGCACGTGAATGTAGCTGACTAAATTACCTTGGCGCGTGGACGTTTTGGGGAACGCCGTGAGAAAAAGGATATGCGCCACATCATCACCGCTGGGGGCAGATGTCTACAATATGTGTGTGATCATATCCGGGTATAGGCGCTGGACACCTTTCATCTCTAACCCAGGTACCGCAAAATCTCGAGTTATTCGGGGGGTTGCCGAGGCGACCTGTTAAACTGCGTTTAGTTTAGATCCTGTAAAATAGGACTGTTTTCTTCCTCTAAAGGTGAAGATCTTCAGCTTTTTGCTTTGGCAACCCCCCGAATAACTCGAGATTTAATGGTATACGTATGTCGGCTCATCGGACACGCAGTATTATGACGACAGTCTCAACCTATCACTCGATCCCATCAAAAGCCGACAATGTATCCAAGTCTTTGATCCGCCGGTTGCTGCAGACCAGCTTCCCGGTATTAGTATACTTGAGGATCCTGGACTATATACCGCGTTTCCTATAATTCATAATACAACTTCTTCAGGTGGCTTTTCGGTACCCTCGATTTTCTGGCCCCAGGTGCATCATGGTCTATCACTTGGGTCTTGCACAGTTAGGCTGCACGACAAGCGGATAATAGCAAGCAATTACCAGCGATTCAAAAGAAAGCGATTGAGCATGACGGGAATACTTTAAAAAGAAGGTGGAAGATGAATGATTTGAAAGGGATCTTTATGATAGATCATCGCGACTAGGTAGCTCCGGCTGATCCCACCGCGGGAGACCTGTAGCCGAATTCTGAAGGCGCTGGATTTATTTTCCGTTGCGGTCTTCCTACATTTTTAGTGGCGAACGTATCGTGAATACTGTTCGAATAAACCTGCATAAACAATTTCTTTTTCTATTTCTCTTTTTCAACTCTGGAGAGGTTCTTTTGTTAATGGTGGGGTCGGCCTTCATCGTCTGTGGAATAAGATAATTCGAAAGCTTGAAAGAATTGTTTCCGGACAGAATATATATATCCGCGAATTACTTCAAACTGCTGCTTGCTTTTCGGAGACAATAATCGCTTTGTAGATGTCTGTGACCGCGGTCGGGACTCCGCATACATATTTCAATTCTTCTTTTATTGAAGGGATCAGTGTTGGAACATAGGAACACTCAACTCAAGATCCATTTTTTGCGTTCATAATTTGCGCTTTTAGTTGCTACAAGTAGCGCACAATCCGATCATTCGTGAAAATACTCAATTGCCTCTTCGACTCATGCGAGATCGACCAAAGGATATCTTCTTTACTATCGAAATATTCCCAAAAGGGCCTCTAGTAGTGCTCCCTTCCACCTTTCGTCGGTGGAAACCTGAAGCACGATAATCATGTCTCCCGATGCCCTTCATCACATCAGAGAATGCGCAGCCAGGAAGTATATATATGAGCTAAATCCCTCTGCGTATGGATCTGATATCTGATAAGAAATACCATAATCAACTATACATCACGGAAGATTACCTTTTGAAAGAGTGCTTGCTTCGGGGAATGAGACATGATGGCCTACGGGAGTCTAGCTTCTGTCTGCTAGGGTTCAACGCCTAAGTGCTGATTTTCAAAAGTGGGTAGAAGGTGCTATATCTTATTACGCGACCACTGTAATAATAAAATAATAACTCCAAACTTTGCACCAGTCAGTATTCACAGAAGCATTGAGATTCGTCTGATATCTTGACGCTAAATTCACAGGTTCTCTAAGCCTGGAGCATAGCTATAAAATCTTGTTGCCCATTACTAACATAGCTATTAAGATATTTAATCGAGGTTATAATACCTATACTCAAGATGACTTCATCAAACAGCGGTGTCATTCTTGAACAGGCCGGAAACCCTGGTAAGTTCTATACTACCCAATCCTATCGTACGATCAATTTTTCCTAACTTTATTCTTAGATTTAACCTCTATTGGAAGACCTTTCTCCTCGATTCCGGTCGAGATTGTTCTTAACATCCGTCGATCAATCCGCGATGCCGATGACCTGGCATCGCTTTCTTTCTGCTGCCAGGACCTCGAGTTCCTTCTCGAGGGATTTATCGACCCCGAAGCCCTCGCCTATACCTCAATTTGCAGTCTTGAAAAGACTCTAGTTCTCCGCACTCTGCGCAAAAGAGGCCCTAACGCAATGATACTTGCACTACTCCGTGAGATCGAAGATGGAAATGCGCTTGACATTGTAGCGCGGGCAGGCCGCATGGATATTTTCAATATCATTCAACCATATATCACTTATGGAGCAGAATCCACCGTTGCAGCGTTCAAATCAGCAGTCCGAATCAACCACGAACAACTGATGCAAGGGCTCGTAACTTATCTCCCCAAAGGGGGCCTCCTAGAGGTCTTTCTGGATGCCTGCATTTACACCACGCCGGGAGTCATCAAGAGACTTATCCCTCATATTCCCATTAAGATTCGCCGCCAGGCCTGCTCACTAGCACTTGAGACTGCTGTCACTGGTGGCAAAATCGGTCTGCTGAGGGTTCTAATTGAGGGTGGCGTTGACACCGACAGGTATCTGACTGAAGAAGGCCGGGGGCGTGATCAACGTACATGTTTGCACTGGTTGGGGATGTGGGGCCTCCTGAACAACGATATCCACCGGTCTGTCAGACCAATGGTGAAAATGTTGTGCGCAGCAGGAGCAAATCCCAATGCTATCGACTATAAGGGGCGAACCCCATTGCATGATTTCGCCCTCGCTGGACCGAATGCTATCACCCCTGGTGCCAGCCTCGAACTCGGTGGCAACGCCGATGACACCCCAATCAACAGACTCTACGAGTCTGTCTTGCGTATTTTGATTAAAGCAGGCGCAGATATTAATGTGAAAGATAACATCGGGAGGACGCCTCTTCACCTCGCGGCGAAGCACCGCGAATCGGTGATGTGCAACGTGCTCATCAAATTTGGCGTCAATGCGCTGATTACTGACGACAACTGGATCAGAGCGAGTCGAGTCAACGGACAAGCAGTATCTCCGCATAGCATCGAATTTAAAGTCTGGGAATATGAAAAGCGCCAGGAAAGGAAAGTGGGGCAGAAATGGGCCCATGTCTTGTGAGATCGGCTTGGAGGATAGCTACATATACTGGGTGTAGTTCTCTGCCGTTACAATATTAACATTGTTGAAATATCTCATGTTATTTTAGATGGAGCGTGGTAACTTATCATTCTAATCTAGAAAGGTAAATTAAATTCAATTGGTGTTATCAAATAAACTTTATCGATCGTTAAAACAATTGTTCATCAACTACTTGATCAAAATATTCTTTCATCCTCAACTTAGTCAAATGCAGTTTGTCAAAAATCAAGACGCGTAGAATCTCATTGCAAAGTAAATAAATAAGTAAATCAAAACAAAATGGACTAGGACAGCTAAACTATCAATACTCGCTTTTAGCTGGGGACGGGGATTAAAGTTGCACCTCCGAGTTTCTTCCTGTACGCGACGTGTCCTTAGCTGCGGCTATGCCAATTGAGGTTTAGTACCTACAAACATTTGCACTAATCTAGCTTTAAGGCTATAGATATGTGCGCCAACCGATGTTTAAAAACTGCGCGTGTGCATGTGTCCAGGACCGACGTTTGGGGCTCAGGCATTTTGCAACACGATTGAGCTAGGGACTATGAGTCTTGATTGCGTTGTTATGCTCTTAACTCATTATCCTTCTTTTTATTTATTATTATTATTTGTTATCGCCGCTCTTAAAATATCCATAGTGCTCAGGCTCAACATAATCAATGAATTATCAATCATTGACATGACCGGATCATGAATTCTCACTCGATATCCCTCTTCCTGTAGTTAGGAGTAGGGGATGATCCTAGGGGTTTCATTTTTCTCAGTGGTAAGTGGGAGGAATGCTCCAGCGCGACCAGAATCGCCCTTTAAGATAGTATCACCCAACCAGATAGACCTCTAGTTGGGGTGGGCGTAAACCGCACACCCGTAGAAATTCGATGAGCGCGTACGGACATGCATGGTACCTCGCCATTTTCCCGATGTACCGTATTTCTTCGTATGCGGGCGCGTAGATTCTTCAGTCTGTTCATCGATAGAACCCTACCATTATATTCTCTGCAGAGACCTCCTAGGGCAACTGCGTTTGTTGTTATAGTAATTCCAATATGTGTAGTTTGCCGTATGTTTGAGAGGTTTCTGTAAGGACTATTGCTTGCATATTTACGGAGGCTTCAAGGCAAGAATTTAAAGGAAGTCGTAGATTGGCTGCGGGAAAGTAGAGACAGATCGACAACCCTGGAAATAACAGGGCGTACGTGTATAAATACAGGAGCGATGTCAAATCGCTTAAATTATAAACTATTATATACGCGATAGTAAAACATCCATTACTGGATCGATAACCTCAGACTGTCTATCCTAATTATGACGACACAATATTTTCTTGCCCAACTCAAGCCGCCAGTACAACGTACTTCTGGGAGCACCGCATACACAAAGGTGCTTATATAAAGCCTTGATCGACTATTATATATTAAGATTCCCCGAACTACATATATTCGGTGGCGGCGCTAGACCCATAAACCTATAATGTGGAGGTGTAGGTGGGATCTGGTAGTGGAGGTGCTAAACCTATGTGCTGATTGCAAGAGTAAGGGTTTCAAACTTGAGACAAATAAGGGTACTCTTATAGCCCACCGCCAAAACCCCGTAATACTTTCCAACACACGTCTTGCTCAAATAAAAATTCGTTTCCTTTCGATCCGAGCCGTGAATCCCGAGTTATACTCAACGGCGACAGTCAGTGAATTGATAACGTATGTTTATATCCCATAGCCTTCGTTATATTAATCATTTGTGACTCTGATTTGCTCAAATTATGCTGTGAGGTTTACAGAGCCAGAAATAAGATTCCACCTTTTTCACAACATGTCCCCAACCAACATCATTAGTGCTCCTAGCCAGCAAGAAGGCGAAAGTAAATTCTTCCCTCTCCAACTCTATGGCTCGCAAAATACACACCCTGTCCCGAATCTTCTTTTTAGAGTGTAAATACTAATATAATTTCTTCTTGAGTTCCAGAAGCTCCGCGCAACCCGTTCGAAACCCTGCCTGTCGAGTTGATCCTCGATATCAACGACTCGTGTGAGACGGACGCCTCTGCAGCATTGTCACTCTGCAACGAGGACCTGCAGTTGATCCTGGGAAAATGGACAGATGCTGGGTCTGCAGGATACGTTGCCATTACCAGCCTGGAGAAAACCCTCGTGCTACTGACTCTTCGTAAAAAAGGCAACAACTCCATGGTTTTCGCCCTTCTCCAAGAATACGAAGAGCAGTATGCCTTAGAAAGAGTCGCAGAGGCTGGCCGCATGGACCTGTTTCGCATCATCAAACCGTTCATCACCTCCGGCAAACATTGTGCATTTGCTGCGTTTAAAAGCGCGGTTAGGATTGGTCATGGACCATTAATGCATGGATTGATAGGATTCATCTCTGAGGGGGATTTGAGTGAGGCCTTCCAGCTTGCGTGCGAATCCGCATACGCTCCATCCAACCTAATTCAGTCGCTCATACAGGAGATTCCTATTAGGCTCCGTACCCAAGCATGCACCGATGCATTCGAGTCGGCCATTACCAGAGGAAAGGTGGAACTTCTTAGGGTCCTGATTACTGGAGGTGCAAACGTCAACAAGCATTTCAACAACGAAATGTGGGAAAGCGACGAACGCATTTGCTTGCACTGGCTAGGGATGTGGGGATTATCGAATAGTTCGATCCACCACGCTGTCCTAGCGATGGTCAACATTGTCTGCGCTTCCGGCGCCGACGTCAACGCAGTCGATTATGAGGAGCGTACTCCTCTGCATCTTTTTGCCTTAGCCGGATACTACTCAGTCAAATCGTCCATCCCTCTCGAAGACAACAGCAACGACGAATTCAAAAGAGTCGAGGCTCTTTATCGCTGTTCTTTGCTTACTATAATCCACGCCGGCGCTGACATCGATGCTAAGGACAAGTTTGGAAAGACTCCTCTGCATCTGGCTGTGGAGAAGGGTGAAATTGGAATGGTCAGGCTCCTGGTGGAGCTTGGTGTCAATGCTCTCATCACCGATGATGAGAGTGTTAGAGCCAGTAGGGTGAACGGTACTAGGGGATGCGCTCCTCACATGATCGACTTCCAAGTCTGGAAGTACGAGCAACTACAGGAAAAACGGGTTGGCGAGAAATGGGCCAAGGTCTTGTAGAGACGGTGCCTTCGTTACCTTCGTGTGTTTAAATACCTTTTGTTATGTCCTAGATCATTTGTAACTTATCACTGCCAGCTCTGAGTCAATAAATATCATGGATTATGAATATAAAGAAATAATGCTTCGAGTACTTGATCACTGTATTCTTATGTGCCCAATTTGGAACATTATAGTATTTCGTAGCAAATTATAAATATCTATACTGCATACGTGTAGTCCCCATATTCTTATTCACCGGTGCCTCTAGAGACGTTCATTGATTGTTTAACTTTAACAACTGCGCAAATGTCAATGAGGAAGGCTTGACACCTCCGAGTTCCTTCTGTTCAATGTGAGCTCAAACGCATCGTATACGCCTATCCCGATCGAGGTTAAGCATCTATAAACAAACGCAGTAATCCAGGTTTAAGAACTGCGCACATTTATAAGTCCGACGCTTGGCACTCCAGAGTCTTTGGAGCACGATTAAGATGTCGGGACGAAGTGTTATGAGTATCAAATAGTGCGTTGTTGTTTTCGTATGGAATTATGTTTCTTTCCGCTATACTTACTATTTGTTTCTATCACTACTACTCTCAAAGTATCTAGAGTGTTCGGGCTCAACATAATCAATGCATTATGGGTCGTTGACACAACGGAATCATACAATATCACTCGACAGATTCACTTTGGGCTAGGGTTAGGGGAGTATTCTAGTTTATTTGATCCTAGTTGTAAATGCGAGGAATGCCCCCGGACAACTGGAATAGCCATTTGAGAGAATATCACCAGAAGTAAGCAAGATTCCAGCTGGGGTGAGCGCAAACCACACGCTCCCAGAAATTCTCTCAGGACGTTCGTATATGCATGGTTTTTCGCTGTTTCCCGACGGAACGTATTTCTTTCTATGCGGCACGGAGCGCCTTCAGCCTGTTCATTGACAAGAGCTGATTGTTATATTCTCTGCCAAGATGTTTTATATAAACTGCATTTTTTGTTGTCGTAATTGTACGGCATATCCATGGTTTGCGGTGTGTTTAAGAAGTTTCTGTTATGCTCATTTCATACATAAATAAGGGGATTTAAAGGCGAGAGCTTGAAGGAAGGGCGTAGATGGGTTGCGGGAATGTAGAGACAGACAACACTTCTGGATATATCAGCGCGTGCAGGTATATATATACATATAAAAGACTGATGCCAAATGCCTCTAACTATTATATGCATGATGCTGAAAGGTTCATCATCTGTCTCCATCTTATATGTACTCCATCGGTCCGATGGTCTCGATGGTTTGTACCGCCGGTGTAAGGGTTAATGCGGTCGATTTCCAAGTACGCACCGCTCTCCATGAGCTTGCCCTCGATGGGGTTAACGCTGTCAAGCCGTACCTCGATGACAATTCCGACTAAGAATCCCTTGATACCGTCTACCACTCAGCCGTGTGCACGGTCATCAATTCAGGGCCGATATCAACATCAGGGATCGGTTCGGGAGAACGCCACTTCACCTCGCGGTGTTGATGCGCGAAGCCGCGATGATTGAACTGCTTATGGAGCATGGAGTGAATGCCCTTCTCGCGGATGATGAAGGAATTCGAGCAAGCAGAATCAATGGCTCTAGAGGGGCGGCGCCACACACTATCGATTTCCGCGTGTGGAAATACGAACAGTCTCGGGAGAAAATGGCCGCTATGGGTGCTAGAGTCCTGTAAACTGCTGAGGAGTACGCTCTTTTGTACCATCGTGTTGAAATATTATCTTTTGTATTTTCAATATGGTTATTGTAGCTTATTCTATTCTCTCAAGTTAAACGAATTAAGTAACATGAAAAAACAATTTTTCTTCATGATCCTCTTAATTACTATACTCTGATTTGTTAGAATTACTCGATAGTAAAGCTCCTGTTTAATTATTAAAGATTTACATGCGCATAAGACCAAATAATATATGCGAGTGAGCCACGATATTTTTCGAAGTCTTTTTTTTGATCGCTCCTATTAACAAACCTGCCACTGTGGTATCCTCTTCATTCATATTCTGAATTCTATATCTCCTCATCACCTTTTTTTTCAAGACTGGCTCTTCCTAGCAACCCCTACATATCATCTATACTGTGGAGGCGAGTTAAAGTCTGCTAGTGTGGGTACTAAAGCTATGGTTGGGGACAACTAGAACCTCACCATTTTCGCTCTACGACGTCAGGATCTAATAACCTCCCAACTACAACACCCAAGGTCACGCCGGCTCTATTGGAAGACTCTCTTGCCCCCCTTCTACAACACATAGAGCCGAACTACTTTTATTTTTTACGCTTGTTGAGTTATAAACCTTGGATTTTAATAACAATATCAGTCAATAGGTTATGGCTATATTTTAACTGTAGGTTCCTTAGAGTTAACGAGGTCTTATGATAACCTAATGTACCTTTAACGCTATGCAAATGGCTGGCGAACGTCACAAATGGTGAGGTTCTAGGTGTCTCCAACGATACGTGCGAGCCACAAATCCTTGCCAATTGCGTGTCTTCTTACATACGTCCATTGATTAGGGTTTAACACCTGCGCTAGTGTCAACAAGTTAGACGTAGCATCTCCGGATTCTTGAAAGGCAATTGAGAATTGCTCTTCTAGTACGCGCAGGCGAACGAGCCACGTGGCCCAACAAAACCATGCAAGGTGCTCGTCGCGCAGACAAAACGAACACCGTGGCATCCCGTCAGCGCTTGTACTGAAATATATGTAGCCTCATGCAGGGCCATTGAAGGCTTCTCAAGGTGTCATCTCCTAGCTACCCCCACCACACAGACATCGCTGTATAGAGCTACCTCTCCTACCATGATTTTTCCTGCCATTATTTTTCCATAAAGAAAGATCCCTGAATTCGACTGTTGAGTGGATGGGCATTCCCGTGATTTTATAGGTTGCGGTTAGCTAACTAGGCAGGTACGGTTTCCGATTTCCATAACTGGACAAAAATAGGCTTTCCCTAGCCTTAAATACTAAGCTTTATAACTACATCCAAAACGCTATGCGATCGCATCTCAGTGTGAGACGCGGTTGGAACTCCTCCCTTCATGACCTACCCTGCACCACCTCCAATACACTCTCAGCGTGGATAGATGTTGACCTAGAACACATCAGTGTCCCTTATTCCAAGATACGTTCGAGTTGATAGGATAGAGAACGGGAAGGAAGTGCTGTCGTCGCTGTGTGGGTTTTGACCCAATCGCGGGGGATCCGGGAGTTCCGGAAACGGTTATATCAAACTCAAGAAGGCTGCAAAAACCTTAGGTTCAAGCAGCCTCAGAGTTTTGGCTGGTGGTGCAGGCCCGAGTACCTTCCGGATTTGGTTGCGGTTGCCAGGCGGTACCAAGAATACCTCTGCAGAAATATTGAGTCACAAGTTCAACCAGAGCCTCTCACAACCACAAAACTCGTGGTCGCGACAACCTCACGCTCACGTCCGGTCAACAGACCTACACCAGTAATTTTACATATATTAAATACTGTATACTTAGATTCTACCTAGTGATAATCTTTCCAATTTTTTAACAGGCTTTTACCAATGTGGAGAGGAGAGCTAGAAGGGGGGGACATATTGCGCTGTGGCACTGTTCGTCTTGCTTGGGTGGTTTTGTTCTGACTTCGTTAATTGTATTTCTGCTTTACTTATCGTTTCCTTTTGTTACTACTTTCAAAAAAGTCATAATGTTCGCCTAAACACAATATCTAAATTATCAATTATTGACATGACCCGTCATGGAATATCACTAGCTATTCTGGTATGTAGTCAGGGTTAGGGTACTCTGTAAGTTGATGATTCCTGAATCCTAGCGACACAAGCCAGCGGAGGTCGAACTGCGCCGCGATTAAGACACGCGGGCAGAGGTTAGACGTGTGCGTACAAGAGTTCTCATTGTTTTTGAAAGACGTAATGTATTTCTTTGTGTGCAGGTAGGCGGAGCTTTTAGTCTTGGTCCACGGCAAAGGCCTGATACATATATACTAGGGATCCGCCACCTCGCGACCGCGAGGTCCCCTTCTCTCCCACCTATGTGTACAGTGTCCGGTAGAATTATTGCGAAAGTCAGAACTAAAAGGGTGAGTTTCTTGGCTCGTGCTCACTGCAAAAATTCCTTTGAGGGCCAATGGGACTATCGGGTCACGGAAAACCCACTTTCACATTAATTCTACCACAATCTGTAGTATCTAGGCACCTCCAGTAATTAGTTAATTTTGTCTTAGCCGTCTCATGGTCTGTTTTCCTGGCCATGTCGCATAAATGCCTAAATCTTGCTCTGGATATCTATTTCCGATTTTCAATGCCAGGTCCAGTGCCAGCTCTAATGCCCGCTCCAGTGCGAGCTAAAATCAAGGTCAGCCCCAGTGTCAGCTTCGGTGTCGGCTCAAATATATGCCAGCTCTAGCCGGCGCCACCCGAATGCCATCTCTAATGCCCGCTCCAGTGCCAGCTCCATTAGATGCCGGCTCCAGTGCCAGCTCAGATACATGCCAGCTCCAGTGCCCACTTCTCTGCAAGCTCCAGTGCCCGCTTCGCTTCCAGCTCCAGTGCCAGCTCTGATGCCCGCTCCGGTGGCAGTTCCGGTACCCGTTCCTGTGCCCACTCCGGTGCCAGCTCCGGTGCCAGCTCTAACGCCCACTCCTGTGCCCGTTCTTGTGCCCACCCCTGTTCCTGCTCGTGTTCCTGCTCGTGTTCCCGCTCTTGTGTCCGCTCCGGTGACCGCTCGAATGACTACTCTAGCGTTCGCCTCGATGCCAGCTCCTGTGCCAGCTCCAATGCCGGCTTCAGTGCCAGCTCTGATATATTCCAGCTCCCTTCACCGTTCCTCCACCGCACTGACACCTCCTCTCCCCCTGTTACTGGTCTTCCCTCTCCCTCTTCGCACCCCCCGCCAACTACTGTTCGTCTCACTCGCCTATTCTGCTCACATTTGACTACTAAATAGCTATATTTATTATTTAATCATAAAGGGTTCCGTTGGTTGGGCTGGTCTCATGGGTAAGGTCAGGGTTAGGGTTTGGGCTTGGCAGGAAAATAGGCAGGGTAACGGCCCTGAGCAGGCAGGGTAACGCCCAAAAAAGGTAGGGTAACGCACAAAAAGGTAGGGTAACGGCTCAGAGTAGGCAGGGTAACCGCACTAATCGGGTAGGGTAACCATCTCAAAATAGGCAGGGTAACTGAACAAAATTGGGCAGGGTAACTGCACCAAAGACACGAATTTGATGTGTAGTGCTTACTACACCCCCCTGTCGCTCTCGACCAATCATATTGCAGAGAGTTCAGAAGAAGTGTATTCCAGTACATATTAGATATATATATACATTGTCTCCTGACCGCCTTTTCGGTAATCTGAGTTTTTAGTTGTCGTAATTGTAAATGGCGACTTGCTGGTACATATTTCACGCGTTTGGTTCGTCGTTGAAAGAGGTCCTTGTCGCATCCATTGTAGAACTAGCTCCCATTGTTCTCCATATCGATACACACGTTTGAAAGAAGTAGTCAGGACGGGGTGGGTGGGTGAGAGACGGGAATATTTGACAACCGCCAGCTCTCCCGGAAATATCTGCACCTGTAGGTATATATAAATATAAGTCTAATGCTATGTCTTATTATGATACCCATTAACGTCTATATTTTCAAGCTAGCGTAAACATACCGAATATTCTATCCTGGGTTAAATTTTATAATCGACGTCTATGTATATGTCCTCCGGGCTGATTTGAGGCCAACATGAGTCCGGAGACTATGTGAACTCAATACGAGGTGTAGAGGCATCCAGCGTTCGGGGATATATATTGATGGGAGCTGCGAAAAGTTGATTTCGACTGGAATTCGCGTATGACTGCGCTCTTACCCCCGGCTTTTTAAGGTGATCAACGCCGCAGTGGTGCTCTTTGGAGAGGGAAGGTCACAAGATCTTCTCAAATTTGCCAGCAAATGAAGGTTTGGCACTATTTATGGAGGTCTGGACGTACCTAAAGGTCTGCCATTAACGATGAAATATAATAACTCCCTTCTTATTACTCATACTCTATAGACATTATACCCAACTATCGAAGTAATATCTATTTGTGTCAACCTAGTTAAATCTATCAGTAAGTTTCAGGAAGGATATTAACCTAACACTACACACTGCTAACAATATGCATTTAAAGTTACTTATATTCGATAGAAATGTCAACCCTAGAAGAACCGGCTTCCACAATCGGATCTTTAATGAGCCAAGGTATATGATTCCTTCCTCTAGCTGCGTTTTTCTCTCTTACCTTAAGTCACCATGCGCTTCTTTGAAAATATTCATACTAACCTCTAGCTCGCCAGTCTCCCACACTCCCCAAAACCCATTCGACAATCTCTCGGTGGAAGTGATCAGGTTGATCGCGGCCTCCGCCGAAGGACCGGAGGACAACGCCGCTCTTTCCCTCTGCAATAGGGAGTTAGAGTGTATCCTGTCAGCGGGCTTCGAAATCCCGGAAGTCACCGCCTACGTGGCCGCAACTAGTCTTGACAGGAACTTGATTCTTAGGACTATTCGGAGGCATGGACGGGAGTCAATGATTCGTGGATTAACCCGCACTGTCGCCAACAACATCTACCCCATTAACTACTTCTACCCTGCGCACGATGTATACGCTCTGGATATCCTGGCACAGAGCAACCGCACTGACCTCTTGCTCCTCCTGGAACCATTCCTTACACCTGGCGACCCCAGTATTCTGGCCGCTTTCAAAGGAGCAGTGTCGTTTAAAAATCAACAGCTTATCGACATCTACCTTCCAATCCTCAACGAGCGTACAGTCGATGCGTTTGCTTACGCCTGTATCTTTGGGACTGCTACCATCTCCGCTGCAGTTCTGGCCTACATTCCGAACGAGCTTCGGGCCGAGGCGTGCTCGTCCGCTCTTGAGATGGCGGTAACCTCCGGTAAGGCCGACATTCTCCAGGTTCTGGCCTACATTCCCAACGAGCTTCGGGCTGAGGCGTGCTCATTCTCTCTTGAGATGGCGGTAACCTCCGGCAAGGCCGACATTCTCCAGGTTCTGGTAGACGGGGGTGCCGATATCGATATGGTGTTTACCGAAGGCGATGACTACATGGACAAACGTACTGCGCTGCATTGGCTTGCGATGTATGGGCTTTCGCAGAACGAGAACAAGCCTTTCCTCCAAATGCTGCAGATTATTACCTCAGCTGGAGCGAACGTGAACGTACTCGACTCCGAAGGGCGCACCCCACTACACGAATTTTCTCTAATGGGCTCAAATATGGTGAACCGTCTTCTCGCTTTCGAGGATGAGATTCCCAATGAGAGCCCTGATTGGGTCTACCGATGTGCGTTGAATTGCCTAATCGACCCCGGTGCGGATATAAACACCCAGGACGACCTCGGGATGACCCCGTTGCATCTAGCTATGTCTACCCGAGAGACAGTTATGATAGATGTGCTCCTTCGCCATGGAGTAAACGCTCTCATCAAGAACAACGAGGGGGTTCGGGCAAGCATGGTACATGGTCAGAGGATGGCTCCTCACGCGATAGATATCCAAGTGTGGAAATATGAGGCTGAGCAATTAAAGCGGTTTGATCCGAGGTGGATTGCGGTTCTCTAAGGGGTTTTTTTTTTGAAAGGGACGGTTATATTTCCTTGGTTAACCACGTTACAATTTCTGTTGTCATCGAGTATTGTAGCCTATTACCGGTTCTTTTAAATTCTGTATTTTATATGCCTGGTCAGTTCTAGAAACAAATGAAATAAACAGTTGCCATAAGACATGAGCTTCTGCTAGCTGATGTCTTTCTTTCTACCTACTAGTTACTCTCGTGATAAAACAATTTCAACATATTTTGTTTTCCCCGTACTCTCTAGCTACCTCCCAGCGCCAGTGATTCCAAGAGTTGAAACCGGTGGTATCTGGATAACATACCATACCAAACCAAACCAAGTTGCCCTACAACTGAGAGCTGGACGGAATTTGGGGGATATATACCATTTCTATAACCAGAACCGTTCTTTAGTGTGTTTCCAGGTTCACTTGATTTGTTGGGAGGTTCGTAACCCCAACATGTTGTGGCAAAGAGAGATCCGCCATATGAAGACTCAACCCATCTGTTAATAGCTGAATTATCTCATAGCGTAGAATAGAACCAAAATATTAGTAGGACCAGTTTACCAAAACCGGCTTGCATGGTAGAACGTTTGAACCGTTAGGAACCCTACCTCCCACGCCCAACTACCTAGGTGTCAATATCTGTACATTTAGATTCTAATTCTTAGATTTTTGATTGATTTGTATCAATTTTTAACAGACTTTTACCGATGCGCGATCTGAGAGAAGAATGAGAAAAGAAGGACAAATTGCACCATGGCACTGTTCGTCTTGCTTGGGTGTTTTTTAATCTCATAAAATATGTTTCTATCTTATTACCGTTTCTTTTTGTTACTGCTGTTAAAATAGTTATAGTGTTGTCCTGAAACGAGTCCAAAGGATTTGTCTTTGAAATGGTTAAGATGCTTGCCTCCGCCAGGGCCGATGTGAACGCCACTGACTACAACGGGCGCACTCCTCTTCACGAATTCGCCATGAACGGCTCCAGGGCGGTCGCACAAACTCTCCAGTATGAAGACGATATTACCAACGAGTGCCCCGATTGGGTATACGCGCTTGTCATAAAGTACTTGATCGACGCCGGTGCCGATCTTAACGTCCAGGACGAACACGGCATGACACCTTTGCATCTGGCTGTCTCCAGGAGGGAGACTGTTATGATCGAGCTCCTCCTGAACAATGGAGTGAATGCCCTTATCACTAACAACGATGGAGTTAGGGCCAGCAAGGTGAACGGAGATAGGATCGAGCCCCATACAATCGACTTCCAGGTGTGGAAGTATGAGGCGGAGCAGTTGAAAAAGGTCGATCCAAGATGGGTCGCAGTCCTTTGAAATTGGTCAATAAGCCAGAAGAAGTATGCTAGAATTTCATTGGTGGTGTTATTAACAATCTTCGTTGGCAGTAGGTCTTGTAACTTATTACAGATTGATTAAATTAAGTTCTGTATTCAACATGAACGGCCGGTTCAAGTAACAAATGAAATAAACCGTTGCCATAAGAAGATAAGAGTTCCCGAAGTCTTCCTTTCTAGCTAGCAGTTACACTCGTGATAAAAGAATTTTGTGGACTTGTTTATTCTCCCCGTACTCTCTAGCAATACACTGCGCACAACTACTGTGTCCCGCTCCTTTAATTTGCTTTGTGATCATGTTCCTCTCTGTATTCGTTACTGTAGAATATAACTAGTTATCCGGATTCACTCAAGGTATTGATATTTAATTATTCGACTCTTCAATTCGGAGCATACGCTGGATTTTGACTGTGGCAGAAATGATGGTCTCCTTCTTCTCCTTCTTTTTTTTTTTGAATGAGGTTGTAACTCATAACTGTGAGCTGGGATTACATAAATAATCTCCATTAAACGATCGTTCATCAGCTCCTTGCTGACTTAAATCTCATATTTCTATATACTCAGCCTGGGAGGTTATTGGATTTCAGTTTTCAAAAGCATATCTGCGATCTCAGTAGCAAGGGATAATGTATACATTAAAGGCAAGACAGAATAAACCGCTACACTAACTTCGATCTTCACACTCCTCCCTACGTCGATTGAGGCTTAGCACCTCCGTACGTGACGCAGGATTAAGGCTTGGTACCTCCGGATTTCTAGACAAGGATCAGCCTAGCTGTAACATCTCTGGGACACTATGTGATTTAGTGAGCCACGTAATCCAGTAATATGATCTACATTTTTTTATCACCTAGTCAAATTGACAACGTATCATCAATATAACGCGCGTATCCTTAATGCCAGTTGGCAAGATTGTGGCTTTCTTGATTTTCCTTCCATTGTCCATACCGCTCAATGAAAGTTTTCTACCACTCCTACTATCTCTCTACCTTTGACAGTTGGCTTTTGCAATTGCATTCTTTCTAATGTGGTACTCTAGGCGCTGGAGTTATTGACGAAGTGAATCATGGATTATCACTCGGGCCAAGCTTCATGCAGCGGAGATTGAACTCTTATATATATGGTATTTTTATTGTCGTATAAGTAGTAGATTAATTTCTGGCATTTAAAAGAGCTTTTTTGGGGATCAATGGCAAGTAGACACATTTCCAGCAGCGATGAGATCAAACAACACACTTCCTGAAATTACACGGGCTCGTACCTACATAGGTTCTTACTACTTTATAATGAAAATTTCTGTTTGTGAGGCAAGTAACCGCACGTGGTGCTCGTCTTTTACGGCTTTGAACAATGTTTTTTACATCTTTACTCGACATCTCTCCTGTCAATCCGCATCATCTTAAAGAAATATAAACTAAGCCCGCTCTCCGCTTCCGCTGTCATTATCGAATATGTAGATACCCGGGTTGTAGGGAACAATAAAAAGAAAATAGACAGGTTGATGATAGCAATTTTGTATTTAGATCCTCCGGTCTTGCGCAATTGTTCGATAATTTATCTATAGATGCCGGAGGCTATGACAACTCACCACCTCCGGGGCCTTTGTGTATTAGTATAAATAAGTGGCTGATAGCCCGCCCATCGTAACAGAAACCATCTATATTTGTAGCTAACACGCATATATGTCCTATTATATTTGTGAACTTTGCTTTCGTAATAATCTATCGTACGTATTTCTTCCCAGTTTGAAGTTAGGAAGTCGGTTTCGAAAAGGAGGGAGAAAAATACTGTTTTGCCATGCGTTGTTTAAATTGAGGGGTATGAAGACTTAGACTGAGCGCAAGTGGCGCCTCCTTGGGCGCTGGTATTTCTCCTAACAAGTTATGGGCCCTGATACTATGCAGCCCATACACCTTGGTGGGTCAATTCACCAGTTTTGCGATACCGCAAGAATATAAACCCTAGGCCTGGAAAATTCAATTAGCACCCTCAAACCTTCTTCGGATGTTCAGGTTGGGCGTGCTCGTCATCTGTTCCCCCCAATATCAAACCTCGAAAATCTCAAAGACCAAGTATCACCGCCTGCGACACTCCCTTTGATTTTAGGTATTTTCTCTGGAACGAATTAGAATGACTATGACAAGTGCTAACAGGTTATATAAAGACATAAAATAACACAGCAATCAGTTAAATTGTCCCCAAGATGTCAAATTTACACAGCGAACAAGCTATTTCATCTGATAACATGCAAGGTATACATTCCAACTTCCTCCTTTTGTTTTAACATATTTGCTTGTATGGAATCTCAATGACAAACTTTATCCTGACTTCTTCAGGCCCACTGCCTCTTACAAATCAGCTCGAAAACCTTCCAGTTGAACTAGTAAGGATGATCGCGGCCTCACTCAAAGATGAGGAAGATATTGCCACCTTCTCCCTCTGTAATCAGGACCTGTTTTGCGTCCTTAAAGGCATGGTTACCCCCAAGCTCATCGCATACGTCGCGGCCTGCGGCACCGAGCCCAGATCTATCTCCATGGCGATCCGGAAACTAGGAGCAAATACCATGACTCAAGCCCTAACGATGGACGTCAATGGCATCTACGCTCTTGAGGCAGTAGCCCGGGGAAGGCGCACGGACATCTACAGAGTCCTTCAGCCATTCGTCACACGCGGGCACGAAAGCATACTGAGAGCTTTCAAAGAATCCGTCTCGCTCAAAATTAGTCATTAATCAACGTTCTGATGCCAGAGCTGGCCAAACTGGCAGTCGAGGCATTCCGACATATCTGCAATTACTCCACTGCTTTAGTCGCCGCAGCCCTTCTCCCCCATATGTACCCTCACCTCCGCGTACAAGCCTGTACTGGATCTCTAGAGGGGGTGGTTACTTCTGGTGAGGTAGATCTCCTGCAGGTCCTAATCAATGGAGGAGCCAATCTCGATACGTTCTTTGTCGAGGATCACATCCCCCCGGATAGACACACAGCGCTACATTGGCTCGCAATGTACGGGCTGTGGTCGAACAAAAACGATCAGTTCGTCGAGCCGATGGTGCGAATGCTTACCGCCGCAGGAGCAAATGTCAACGCCGTTGACTTCCAGGGCCGGACCCCGCTCCATGAGCTTGCCCTTGGAGGCTCACAGGCTGTCATTGAGCATTATTCTTTCCCGGACGAGCTCACGACCCAGACAGTCGAGTGGACCTACAAATGCACATTGGGATATCTGTTTCGTGCGGGGGCGGATGTTAATATGCAGGACGACCTTGGGATGACGGCTCTCCATTTTGCTGTCAAGAAGCAGGAGACGGTTATGATTGAGCTGCTTCTTGCGCACGGTGGTATCAATGTACTGCTTGAGAATCATGAAGGCATTCGCGCCAGCATGATGAGTGGCGAGGATGACTTCCAAATACTTGCGGTAGAACAAGATCAGATGAACTTACAATAGGGTCGGAGGGGTGGATTGAACATGGCGACTAAGCATGCTCATTATTACATTACATATTCTCCTTTTCTTGTAATCTAGAATTATTGTAAAGTATAACACTAGGCCAATAAACTTAAATATAAACCCTGTTTTCTCTACAATTGTATTGACCGATTAGAGTCTTGTTTGAACAATTGCATTTGCATAGAACAATTACTTTTATACATACATAGGTGCTTCCGAATGATCATATAAAACTGTCTATACTGTCTTATAGAAATAAACTAAATTTTTGTTATTACTTTATGCGTGCGTGAATTATTGGTTGAATGATTAATTCCATTCCCAGATTTATCTCCACTTGTGCTTCTATATCAGGAGCAGAAACTCATGGTATACAATGCAAATCATGGGGAAGACAATATTCCCACCCGGTGCAACTCCGCAGTCCGCATGAAACTTGGAGATTGGTGACTAGTTTTCTAGTAACACGCGATATGCCGCTTATACCTAGAATTACAAGCTCTCACTCAGACGTACCCCCGAGGGCTGACCGCGGAATTCGTGATAATTGTGTGCATGAATAGATATTTCAAATTGTCATTACCCTCGATGAAAGTGGTCGATGATAATATTCAGTATACCTTCCACCATAGGAATTAGCTGCCCCTGGCCTCAAGAACCAAAGAAGCACAGGCTTTTACTTCTGCGGCCGCTTCTGCGTATGCGCAGCGATTGCGTATGTCTTGAAATAGGTCCCCCTCCCTAGCTCGTCACCCCAGGTTGTAGATAATCCATCTTTTCAAATTTTATTCTAGGTTCTTCCCTTGCAGGCAGTATTATAGGGTTACTAAATTACACAAAACCCATAGTGCAATACGCGTTAGGAGCTCAATCACGACCATGGACTAAAGCCACTATTTCCGAAATTTTCTTTATAGGACACATGCGCATTCTGGGCCACTGGCGAATTGAATCTGTTATAATCTAGAACTAAGCCATGATGACAAAACAACATCGCCAGATTCTTAGACGCCTAGCAAATTATCCTCGGTTTTCGTTTGGAAGTGCACTCTCTAATTTGGCAGCCATATCTTTCGTTTCTCCCTAAGTTTAACTCTTGGCGCACCTTCATGTTTCAGGGCGCACAGTAATCCATATAGAGAAACCAGGCAAGAGACAGTCCCAACATATCACAACTCATAACATACCCCCACACACATTCGCAATCAGCTTCACAGCCATTTTTCCAGCCCAAGTCTAGTTACTACTCTTCTTGCTTAAACAGGTATAGGATAGTGTCCTCCCAAATCTTCTCACACCCGCTGACATCTTCATAGAAATCATGAGCAAAGACATGTTCAAAACCCTACCTGTCGAGGTTATCTGGGCCATTGCCGACGCCTGTGCAAGCCCCGAAGATGTGGCCGCTCTCGCCATGACCAACCGGTCCCTCCGCTTCCTCCTCTCTGACCGAGTCACCGACGCTGTTGCCGGCTATGTCGCCATTGCCTCTCTCAGCGTGCAGACAATCGGGTTGACCCTGCATTCAAGAGGACCGACATCCCTCGTCCTCGGCCTCATGCATAAGGGCACCATCACCCGGCGCTATGGCCTCGACCACATTATTCGGACTAACTCTCTGGGCATCTTCCTCCTGATCTCGCGGTTCATCACTCGCGGCCACTACAGCATCCAGGAGCTTCTCCTCATGCTCATCTACACCAAGCAGCCCTCCATGGCCCACTGCCTCACGCCCTACCTCAGCCTCCGCCAGCAATTCGAGTGCTTCACCCGCTCCATCTACAAGCCCGACCTGCGCATCGCCCACATCATCCACAGCTCCATGCGCCCCGGCGACGCGCGTTCGGTGTGCCAGAAAATGTTCCACCACGCTATTGCTAAAAACCTGTGTACCACTCGGCGCTTCCTCGCTGAGCGCTGCGCCCCAATCAACTATCGCCCCAGCAACTACCTGCACTTTGTCATCTCCTCAAAGACCCGCCCATGCAAATACACGCCGCGCGACATCCTCGAGACCGTGGAGCTGCTGTGCCAGAACGGCGCACCGGTGGATGAGAAGGATGCGAACTCGTACACGCCGCTGCATCTACTGGCGCTGTTTGGGCCGCGGAAAGTGGAGGCGGTGGGGAGGGCGTTGTGGGCAGAGACGCATGCGGGGTGTGTGATGGCAGTGTTGAGGGCGGGGGCGACGGTGGATCTGGAGGGGGTTCAAGGGAGGACTGCGCTATGGTATGCTGTGAGGGAGGGGGAGGCGCCGATGGTGGAGATGTTGCTGGATGCGGGATCGAACTTTAAGAAGATCCATGGGGACGGGCTGAGGGCGGATGAGATTCAGCAGGAGAGTGACGAGTTTGTGAGGTGGGCTGCGCGGTTGGTCACCGAGAGGAGGGAGGCGTTTAATAGGTTTATGGAGGAAAGGAGAATGCATGAAGTGGTTTCAGTGACGTGATAGCAATGCTTGAGGCATGGAGACTATAGCTAACGTCTCACGAGGGAATGGAATTTTCTGCGTTGTAGTCTAAGGAAGCGTAAAGGTGGAGAGACCGCGATGTTCCATGCATTTCGTCCAAGCTGCTGTACACTTACAAGAGAGGGCATGTCATCTTTTTGCTCTGAATTTGTATTACGCTATGAAAAATGACTAGGATCAGAATAAAAAATCTCTACTTTTTTTAAAAGCTTCACTCTTGCAATCATGACCACCCTCTTTCCTGTCGTCCAACTATTTTGCCCCCACCATTGTGAATTAAATATTTAGGCTAGCACCACGAACGGTAAAAAGGCTCTTCACCATGTCCAGGCTCCATAATCATATGCATTGAAACAGAAGAGGTTCGAACAAAATGAGAGAAAGAGAGACCAAGATCACTACGCCTAATCAAAGCCCAGAGTTAAAAAAAGACATCATAGTTTCGGTAGCCTGGGCTCCTCTCGTAATGGATGAGATTGCACAGAGCAGAGGCTCCATCAATAAAAATATCTAGAAGAATCACATAGAAAAATTATCGCTGGGCCTGAGTTGCACTCAGCTTCCGAATGCCACAAAAAAATCGTTCACATATCCGCGATCAAAAATATTCCCACAATTATTATATTTGTCTCTTGGACGTTAGATTAACCTCCGCCTTATCCCTGTCGACGATGCAGGGTTGCGCTTTGCATGACAGGGTTGGTTTCGGCAGGGCAACCCGTCATAGATCCTCACTCGGATATGTGGTGCTATGCCTGTGCCGGTTAGCGGTTCCCACCCAGAACCAACATGTCAACTGCACGATGAGCAAAGGGATACTACGGTTACCCATGTTCCACCCACAGGTTTCCACCAAAGATAATACGCGGTGTTTTAGCTGGTCAAAAGGAGGAATGAGATTTTGTTCGATGCCGGGCATCGCAATAGAGCGTATTTGCCAACCGTCAATTTCAAGAATTTACAAATTGTAGGGCTCTGAAGTGGCAACCGGGGCTGTTAATTTTGAATTTCGGTGGGGCGGGGTGCTGTGAGATATACCAGGAGGATCATAAGTACCCAGTTTTGTTACTACCGAAGCTAGTATCATGGGTATGAATTTTCAGTTCCAACAGCGTACTTCACAGGTAGCGTGATGGGTTGTCTGGTTTTCGGGGTTTATTCTGTCATACCGTTAACCAGATCGATTTTGGCCACTGCGGGGAACTGTCAATTTTGCCTCCCGAAACTGTCAAGTTTGAAGTGTCAATAGTTGAAATTGACAGTTGGCAAATACGCTCTAATGTGAATATTTATCTAACTCCATTTCTATTGACTTTAGCGGCTCCATGAATATAAATTATTAGCGGAAACTTTATAGAAAATTACAGATAGGCCTGGCTTAGGTTTCACTGTCAGATTCAAGAAGAAATACCGTTCACATATCCGCAATCAAAAGAATTCCCACAATTATTAGATTTCGCTCTTTGACGTTAGATTATCCTCAGGCTTATCCCTGTAGATGATCCTTGCATGCCAGGGTTCACTTTGCCACAGCAACCCGTCATAGGTTCTCACTCGGGTACCTACTATGCCTGATTCGGTTAGTGACTCCCTTCCACCAGAACAGCAAGGAGATGTCAAACTTGGCCACGTTACCAACTGCGAGGTTTTCATCCAAGACAAGTCGCGGTCGGTTTGGATAACCGGAGAGTGGTAATTAAATAATATTCCATGCCGGTGATCGCAATATGAACCTTTCCTCCAATCTAATTTTTGTCGGCTGTACAGCGACAGGTAATAAGTGATGGAACGGTCAGAGGTGCAGTTATTCCTGAAAACACCATATGTTGGTGGCGTTTCGCCCAAAACAGGTGTCACTGTGTTTCAGTCCGTTCCATCACTTATTACCTACCGCTGTACTAGCTACGCTCGTCAGCTGCAGAGACAACCCCCTACCATAATCACATATCTATCCCTCCCCCCTCGATTATAATTATAGCTATTTCAACTACGACACGTTTAGCTTCATTACCGCGGTGCTTGAATATGTGAGAATAGAAAAAATGTGGTGGTGATTTCGGTACCCGAGGAATTCCGTACGAGCGAGAGGCGGGGAAGGTTGCTGGGAGGTTCTGGGGTCTTTGTGCGATATCGTTATACTGAAAGGCTGCATACTATTAACAAGCTAAACAGAAAAAAAAGACTCGGTACCAGCTAGGAAATGAACGATTGAGTTAGAGGAACCCATCCCGGGCCCGAACTGAAAATTAGAAGAAGAAAAAAAATTTGAAAAAAAGAGGAAGAAAGAAAGAAAACGCCCGACTGCCAGAGAATGCCAAAGATCATTTCTTCCGGCCGAGATAATCAACAGCGCTTGATGAGAGGAACATTATATTTCAGGTTTATCTCAAACCCAGGCTCCTCCGAGCTCACGGAACAGATGCTCTCCGAATCCGCTCTGGACTGGGGATGGCAATCGGTTTCGTAAGGTGCAGTCTATGGGGAGAAGGGTTGGTACCAGGTGTTGGACAAGAGGTAACCTGTCCATAATGTACGTAGAAAAAGACAGCGAGGCTTGTTCCAGGAAAGCCAGGTGTAATATAGAACTAGGTGACTGTACTTTGGAGCAAGAGTCGCGTATGTTGAGCGATTGTATCCCATCCGACCAAATATAGCCCAGTTAAACTGGTTCCATCTTTCTGAATGCCGCTTCTTTCTAGAGATTCCCGAGATTCCCGGTTCTCCATGCCTTGAGATTTGATTAAAATGTTTTCTGCTGGTGTCCTATAATAAATATTGTGACTATGCCTGCGTTGAATACGTTTACCTTAGACCACTGGCCGGGGGTTACGCAAAAATTACAGTTCGGCGCATGGGCCTAGAAAGAATACTTGGAATCTTGTTCTCAGTCAATACGAGAGGGATGACACTAAGAAAATAAAAATATCCCAGAGGTAAATCTTCCGTACGTGGATAAACCTCGGGATTCTCACTATTCCTGTCATCGGATGATTTCACTTAAAGGCTTGCGACCGGAAGCCATTCGGTGATCAACAGCCCGTCGCTTGATGCATATGAAAGAAAGTTGGAAGTTACAGGAAACCAACGAAGCCACTGTGGAGTTCCTCTACTCGGTGTCTAGAGGTACTGGTCGGGGGTTTTGTTTGAACTAAAGTGGGTAAGGTGGAGGATGTCTAAGATGTTACGCCCCAGTCTATCGGGCAGAGCTCAGCGTCTAGGCGTAGGGAAGAGGTGTGTGAGATGACCTCGAATCCGTTCTCGCGTTCGTTGATGATTCCTTTCGCTGAATATGGTCAATTGACCATCCGGTGTTGAGAAGGATAGTACCTTCCCTCAGGTAAGATGTTGGTACCCTGGGTTCTGTAAACTGTTCTTCCCACAGTCCCGATGTGGTTTGGCGAGTTCTGCCCCACGTGGCTTTAAGAGAAGGGCTTGGGAAAATAGGTTTTGCACTTCGCTAATTAGGGCACGGGTTTGTTGGTCGTAGTGCCCACCTGTAGGAATACCGTTGTCACCACACATCTTCCTTCCATCCTGCAACACACATCTTTACCCAAATTGCACAGTAACAAGTATCTTTTTTCTGTCTTTTCCCCCATCGGTATGCCTTTAGCTGTCTCCATCCTTGACATGTTGTTTCTTTATTGGTGATAGGATATTAATGTGCCTTCATGTTATAGCACTTGAAGATTTCGGCAACTTGTTACTTTTTTGCAGTTCAATTTTCGTGGTTCCTTGAGTAAACGTGTGAGCATTTATTTCCCTCCTTGAACATCGTTTAACAGAACAACCACTATCATTTCCTGTTGATGGCCTGTGACCGGGGAGATTCACTCTGTTGTCAAAGAGTGTTCGACTAACACTCCCCCGGTAGAGAAGTGGTACCCATAAACAGGATCTGACCAGTTTCTCCTGCACTCTTGAAATAAAACTCTCTCATTTGTTCGTAGACCTGAGAATATTTCCTTAAAAAAAGAAAACTAATGCCTTCCAGTCATCATGAGTAACCTCGATATTATTAGTGGCATGGCAAATGAGTTACTCTTGTTGGTTGCCAAGGCCTGCCAGTGCCCTGAAGATATTGCGAATCTTTCTTTCACCAGCCACCTCTTTTATTACTTGCTCTTTGAACAAGTCGACACCGGTATCGCTGGTTATGCGGCAATCGAGAGTGTCGAAATCCAGAATGTTAGGCGTACGATCAGGCTGAATGGACCATATGCCATTGTTCTCGGACTTCAGCACTGTCACAGCGTAAAGAACGTATACGCACTCCAGGCCGTCGTCGCAGCTCATGATCTGGCTATCTTTGATCTTATCTCCCCCTACCTCACTCTCGGGCACGAATGCCTTGAGCCAGTCTTAGAAATGATGTGTTCGGAGAGGAGACCCCAGATGCTAAGCCTCCTGATCCCGTACTTGAACGAAGACCAGCTCCTCTACGGCTTTCTCTGCGCCGTCACAGACAACATCCTTTCCATCGCTGATCCTCTCTACCGCCTAATCGAGCCGACTGCCCGTACAAAGGCGTGTGACCAAAGCCTTCTCCATGTAGTGACCTCCAATCTTAACGAGGTCCGTCGTTTGGTGATTGAGGGATGCTCGAACGTCAACCGTAACCAACATAGACTCCTCCACTTTGCTGTTAGCGTAGGACCACAGAGCACACACAAATACTCTGCCGTCGACTTGCATGAGACTGTGCAGCTTCTCTGTGCCAGGGGCGCCAACGTCAACGAGGAGAACGAAAGCGGCCTTACCCCGTTACATATGCTCGCCCGCTTCGGGCCAGAGAAGGTTGGTGGGCCGGGTGATCGTGAAATCGTGGGCTTCAAAGCCGCTCATATCAGCTGTGTCAAGATCATTCTTCGCTCCGGTGTGAAGATTAATCAGATCGATATGAGGGGTCGCACTGTCCTTTGGCATGCTGTGAGGTCCGGCGAGACTACCATGGTGCCTGAGCTGTTGGCAGCGGGTGCCGATATGGGAGTTCTTGATATGAATGACACAAGGGCTGACGAGATCCCGAAGGGCAGTACTAGAAATGTGGTTGTGGCTGCTGCTATGGTTGTTGCTCACATGAAGAAGCTTAAGGAGGCGATTAGCATGAGGGAATCAGCGAACGGAGCGAAGCGTCAGAAGAGGGAGGCTTAAGTGATCATGCAGGGCACGTTTAGGTGGAGGGTTATACTAAGCATATCGTGCATGGCATGAGTTACTGCAGGGTTATTTGTTTCATTTTTCGGTTCATTCTCGAAACAGCTCCGATCTCTACCGAGCTGATTAGCTTAGGTCGTTATGCTTTGTCTTTTACTTCAAAGATTAAATGTCTGTTTTCACACTTTCCAGATTTTCTCGTGAATTCGTCTGCATGATAAAAAATTATTTCTATGTCTATATATATTCTTCTTTATCCCAACTCGAGTTATGTAAGTATAGCGCTCATGACCTCGCACTGAAACTGGGAATACCTGAACTATACACGCCATCCGCCAAAGGTACTCTGACCGAGTGAATGCAAGGAAGGCATGAGATGTGATTGCCGCTGTTATGGGAGGCTAGGTGTATATCCTGAGTGTAGTAGTAGAGTCTTCTCGATTTGGGAGTAATAGTCTGTATGATTGCTTCCTATTTGGATACTCCGTAATTTCTTAGCTTCTTTCCTACAGAGTCGGAGTCGATCTAGTCTGTATCACGAGGAACTGCGGGCTGTGTGGAAAAATTAAAATTGCCACGGAGGTTATATATAAGCAAGACTTTTTGAGCGAGAAAGCAGAACGTATCACGGAAAGCTGTAGCTCTTAGGCAACAATTACAAGAACAGCTATATATGGGGAAGATTTAATTAAGCGGATAGCTAAGGACAGGTCCCACGCTTTGGTATTGAATTTTATTTTTTGCTTGCAAGGTTTATTGGTCACATGTGAAATAGGGCTATGGACAGAAAGATCACTTGAAAATTTAAACTCGATTTTTCTCTTGTTACAAAGCGGAACTGTTACAGAGGGAAAGATGTTTGTCGAAGATTCATCAGAGCCCCAGTTATTCCACTCATCGAACTTAGACTCAAGATCTACGGTAAATCCTGTAAAACGGGAGACTTTATTAGCTATAGTCCTTCCTGGGAGATAAGCAAGTGGAAACTTGGAGAAAGGCTTACAAAGGCATCAGGATATCAAGGCTGTAAAGAAAAAGGAGAATCGAGTTATGTCCCTCGAACTGAGAATTTAAAGGTTGACCAAGACGATAGCTCGAGCGTATTGGAGGTGGGGAAGTGTGGGAGGGAACATGTCATAAAGCCTGTTTAGTCATTAGTACAGCGAATAGGAATGAAGAGCTAAAAACCTACGATAACAGTTTGAGATAAAAACCAACTACTTCACTATTCCAAATTCGTTCTAATTATCAGTATCGGTGGCAGCCTCCGCAGCGCTAGTAGCAGCTTCGGTGATGATGGCACTGCGGAGATATCCTTCAAGGACTTCGATGTCGTCGTTAATCTGGTCCAGCAGAGCCCTAATACGCCATTTCTTCGCGAGGAGCTCCCCAATGTTGTCACGCAAGGTGGCACATGGGTAGAGACGATTGTGCCTGATATCCGATTCGACATCACGAGAGATGCATCCGTAGCTGGACTCATAGCTGGCTCTATTCTCGTATAGGAGGCTGAGGTGAGCGGTGATAATGATAGACCTCGCTGGGGGGGTTGTATTCCCAGGGTGGATGACTGGGGAAGATGATCGTTGTTGGTCCATTTTGTGTTGTGAATGGATGTGAAAATTAAAAAGATTATGAATATTTGTTTGTTGGTGGGAAGAAAGAAAAGAGGAGAAGGGTGCTTGCTATTTATTAAAGTGCACCAAGTGCGAGTAACCCCTAACCCTAGGCACGTATCTTATTTGTTTGGGTGCACTATCATTTTTCACGGACCCTTATATTTTGAATAGGCTTGGTACAGAAAATCCCCTGCAATGGTTATGTGCAAACCCGAGATTTAAAATCAGTGTTAGGGGGATAATTCTCGAAGCCACTTAATTATCACAGCAGAATAATTAACCTCGCACAGTTGAAGTCAACTCTAATAGCCCGGTAAATGCATCAATCATCCCTTTTCCCATAAAAATGGAATGGTAAAAGGAACAAGAGGGCACGAAAAAGCACATTTACAGCCGACTCCCCGCAAATGTATCCGTGGATGCTTTAACCTACGACTTTACATACTGTAATCCCTTTTACCTACGATTTTACTATGACTTTACAACTTCCAGACCCTTTTCCATTTCCACCGGAAAATGTTTCTTTTTCCGATGAAGTTTTGGTTAGAATCTCTAGATAATTGATCACCGAACAAAATATGTACATAAGATCACCAGATGTTCTTCTATGTTAATGGGCTTGTAACATTTGAGGAATACAATTAAAATTTAGAAAATATATTGTTCAATCGGAACGTAGAGGGAGTTCTGTGATTGTAACTCTCGGCCTTCGGGTGTTCCCCTTGATCAATATGACCGATTGTGTTGCCAATTTGGTGTATCCGTGATGCGATCACAGGTAGAACCAACCAAGCTTATCCCCCCCGACCCTAAATGCCACGAAGTCGCTGGTAAAATGGTATGTAAAGTCGTTAGTAAAGTCATCCAATTCCCCTAACTACGACTTTACTGATGCATTTACCTACTCAAAACTACTATGTATTCAAGAAACGACTTTCCCGATAACCTTTACCAATGATGCCTTTACCGATAACTTTGCTGATTCATTTACAGGGTCATTAGTATGGAGCGCTAAATGTGTCAACAGTAATTTTAGCAACTGTAGTAAATTATTTACCACCGATGGTATAAGCACTGAATTTTAGTCATTGTGTCTGCATGCTATCCTACATTAGTACATTTCCACCGGTATAAACAGTGGGTTTCGGTCTTTATGCTGCGCTACTAAATAAGTAATTATAAATGTTCAATCATTAATGCCAAAACTTATGAAGATTTCCCACAGGTAGGGGATTTCCCCATCGGTGGACAATTTTCATGTATATTGGCATTATATGGCCCCTTTTGGCCAAAAGGTCTGTGCTTTCATCATAAAAATTAGCATTATAGGTATAGGTGCTGGTATTATTTTCACCACCGGTGGTAAAATAATTTACTACTTTTGACACAATTACCGCCCCATACATTAGAGGAACCGATGCTGAATGATCATGAGCGTTGTGGTGCAGACTAAGCGTAACTGTGTACTTGTGACACGATTCAGCGGTGACTTGGCTGAACCGGGTCAAGCAAACCTGTCTTGTTTTCAGACCTGTATAAAACGAGACTTCGTAACCTAGACCAATACATGATCATCTCATCCATCATCGAACTTGAGCATCACTCACCCCGAGACTTTGGTCACGAACATCCTGAAAGCATGAACCCTAACCCGGTGTTATCTCCGTCCACGATACGTTTATAGTCCAGTAAGACCCAAACTCTAGGTTTGTCTAAGGTGAGTATATATAGTGACCGATGTTTGAAAAATGAGACGCGGTACACCTCCGGGCATTAAGTATAACTAGAATCATAACAACAAAATATTCGAGAGCGTTGTAATGAACCTCAACAGTAGATGCCATGGCCATGCATGATTTTATTTATGAGCAGAGAGAAGTTACACTATCGAGTAGAAGGTACGTACAACCTGTTGCAGAGAGCTAGAAAGGATGGAGAGGAGAAAATAGTTGAGGGGAAGAAATCAATTATTGGGGTGCCGGTCGTAATCTTTACCCTTCATAGAAATTAGAAAAGATCTCGTACTTTAACTAGTCGAGACCCATCCAATTATTATAATCTCGGACGCCTACTCTGGCCTCGAAAAGAATTCAACGCTTCATCTCTCGCAGAAATAAGTTCATTTAATTATTGACACCGCTTACGTAGCCTGTTCGAGTGATACTTCATGACGTATGCCAAGAACGTGATATCGCCTACCCGTAATGAGGACATGAGCTAGATCCCTACGATTAAATAGCTACTTTTTCTAAGATGATAGAGTGCAGTTCCTCAGCCATCTTGCATATCTTCTAGGCCGGCGCAACGATTCGTCAATTTATGTGGTCACTATCATTCACCCGCTTCGGAGATGAGACGAGTAATATCTCATGTGTCTAATACAAGGCCAGTATGTAGATAGCTTGCTATTGTATATTGGTCTAAGCTTCTAATAAATTTCGTATCACCGCTCTAGGATAGTTTCTGTTCAGATCCCAAATGCTGTTCGGAAGGTAAGGGTCATGATCTATCACTCGTAACGTCACTAGCTACATTAAACCAAACTTCTTAAGACAAAGTGTCCTTATAATGGTTGAGGGCACGTTTGGTTTAATACACTATATGCATGTCCGTACCATCAAAAAGTAATGCAAGATGATTGAAAATAGAAATTTAAATAATTATTTTCATTGAGGACCCGCAGTCCAGTACGGTATCAAAAGGTTTTAATAAATCACTGTAAAATCTCTTGATCGCACGCTATCCTGAGAAAACTTATAAGAGACCTTATATTTCTAACATTTATTTTAACTCATTTAATTCCCAATGCTCTGCCTTCATATCAGTCAATTTACAGCTAAATTTGTTCACATAGAGTATAAACCCAGTGATCGATAAAATGGGAAATGTTTAGTAACTAGTAACTTAAAGAATCGCAGACTAAACCGCTTTCGATGGTTGTGCATCAGAGCACAGAGGCCCAAAGCTTTCCGAACTTTGCCTCTTGACTCCGCTCGTATTTCCGCACTCCATAGTCAAAGCTAAGGGTGGGAATTGTGTATCCCGGAATATCAGTTGCTCTCCGGCCTTCATCGTCCGTAATGAGGGCGTTGACTCCGTGCTGGATGACGATTCTCGTAAAGATCCTCTCCTTTTTCGCGAAAGATATGTGCAACGGCGTTCTCCCGGAATTGTCTTGCGCGTTGATGTCGGCGCCGGCATCGATTAAATTCCGCACGATGCATTCGTAGACGAAATCAATACGCTCATTTGTAAAGTCGTCCTTAAATAAAAGCCCCGGCTTCACCGCTGCTGCTCCGACCTCCGCGAGGTAGTGGAGTGCTGTCTTTCCTTCGGTATCGGTGGCGTTCACGTCCGCACCCGCATCGCATAACATTTTAACCATCGGCCGGATGGCCCCGAACTGCTGGCTGGTTAACATCCCGTAGACAGCAAGCCAATGAAGGACTGTGCGGTCTTCCCCTTCGTCACAATCTACCAGGAGGTCATTGACCCTTGCACCCCCGCTGATGAGGACACGGAGGAGGTTGATTCGGCCAGAGGTAACTGCGAGTTCCACATTACGGCTGCTCCCCTCGATCCGGGGTTCGACGGGAACCTGATGAAGGATAAAGTTCAGTAGAACCGGGGTCGCCCGGAGGCAGGCGTGATCGATAGCACGTACGACGTGCTCGTTGCTGAGATATGGAACCAGGAGTGTAATTAAATTGCGGTTGTTGAAGCAGACTACCGATTGGAAACCTCGCAGAATGCCCTTATTGCCGGTAGTGAAAAAGGGCTCGAGGAGATTGAAAATATCTACCCTGTTCTGCTCGACGACCCGATCCAAAGCGTAGATCTTACCGACTTTGTGGGTAAGACCTTGTTTGATTGATTCGACGCCCAGGATTCGGATGCTCGTCGTGATTAGGGCGAGCTCGAGACTGCATATCGCAATATATGCAGTCACCCCGGGTTCGGTGTATTCGTTTATGATGTTGTAAAGACTCGTATTCGAGAGTCCGAGGGCAGAGACATCTTCTAGTGCATCGAAGCAAGACGCGATATGTTTGACGATTTCGACAGGGAGAAGACTGAATGTGGCCATTTTCGCTGTGTTAACAACATATTAGCACAGGGCGCATACCCAAGAACCACAATACCAGCGTATTTTCGATATAAACACCAGACAAAGAAAACAACACAAGTCTCTATGCGAACTATTTACTCAAGCAAATGATTAAACATGAGAAAGACGGAACGTACATACATTGAGGTATAGATTTAATTGCACAATGGTTGTTGGGATCTTTCGGTGTGGTGAATAATTATAGAAGTAGGAGAAGATCTGACTCTAACAGATCTGGTATTTAAACTATTGGGCTCGCCGTTTAAGTTATAGCACCCTTTCTTAAAGACTAGTCACTTGTACTCTTGCTACCTCTTTTGCTACGCTTAGTGTCGGTTAAAAGTTCAAATCTCGCGCAAGGCGAGGTAGAACATCTAGCAACAATGTTAATATTAACAAAGCCATATGCGTTGTGAAGCACGTAGCAGAGATAAATGACCAAACACAGCATATGGGGACTTTACAAAAGAGGTTCACTCAATCATTGACTTTACCACGCGCTGTCACGAGTGATAATCCATGATTACAGCACTCAGGTCAAGGGCAATGAGCGAGCCTTCTGGAGGTTTATCTCGCTTTGTTCAGGTTTCGTGACATGTTCTTCTTGTTATGGTAAAATGAGGGTGGCTTGACTTACACTGTCTCGCTGACACTGTTCGAATCAGTTCGATCTCCCGTATCGAGTGATAATGTATGATCCATATCCGCTCTTTAGACAAAACCCGAGGAAGTAAATGTCGGTATGGTATAAACGGATTATCCATACTTCCACGGTTATCGGGAGGTGATAAAGCCTGTTGGCGTTATAGGTGTAGTAGTAATAGTTATAGCATGAATGATTGATATCGTCAGGGTGTGGTTGATCGTAGTTATATCTATTATATATCGGAATCCATACTTTATAAGTAAGTTCCCAAGCGATAGTTCATTCTTTAAATAAGGAAAATGCCATCGAACACCAGCTGCCCATAATATATAAACAATTAGTAATTACTAGATACACGTTTTTCTCCATTATTACATGGAGTTTTCTAGAGGAATGTTGGACCAGTAAACTCTTTGACGGAGCTCTAGATTATGTGACAGAAATATGATTGATGGCACAATGCATGCATATGGTTCTGCTTGATTGTCATCACTGTTTGAAAACAAACTCAATAGACTCCCAATTTATAATTAATTTACATTGTCCGGCTAACTCCGTCACCTTTATATTAGAGCAGGTGATCGTACTCCAGTTGCATATATCTATGCAGATGCTTGGTTTTGAGGAGTAAACGCCTCATCGCCAGGAAAAACGGCGATGAATTACTACGGGTAGGCACAGAAACTAACAAGGAAAATGCGAGGAATATGTCCCGAGCTTCCTAAATCCCGGGATATTCCCGATCCTCTATATGGAAATAAAACCTGCGACAGGATTCCAAACATGATCATTTGCTAAAGATCGATGAGAATTAGAACTACCATTAGCTTCCCTTCACCTCCGGAGGTCACGCTTGGCGACGTTATTCCTTCCACTTTTATGTAATCGATGATTAAAGCTAGTTACAGGAGTCGTCCGGTGCGTTACGAGAACAGGGAAACTGAAGGCGGTATTGAAAAGGACAGATATCGTGGATATCCAGAGATACCAGAAGGGAGACATGCAAGATGTATATAGTACAAACATTGATGCATGGTTTGAAAGGTTAGCATGGATCATTACAAACATAACTCAATAATTTATAGGAGGAGTACAATCGAGCACTCGGCTTGTGAGTAGCTGGCATGACTGAAGAACGAAGATCTTTCGATGCTTTCAATTCTTCGGCGCGTTATAGGCTAGAACACGTAGCTATTGCTAGTCTACCAGAGGAAGTAAGAAATCAATTTTAATTTAACGGTTTTTCATTGATGGCTATTTAGACTTTAAGGCCTAGCTGGATTCTGGATTTGCTACAAGTGAATACAGGGCGCGAACGATACAAGCTTGAGAGGGGATAATCACCCGATTGGTGCTAGCAAATCTTAAATAAAAACCTAAACTTTCCACCATCCTGCCCCGATCACGAACTACGGCAATCTAAGGTTTCCCGAATTCCTTAACCGTTCCATAGGCGTTCGAGTATCCTTTATTCGAGGCTGAGGGCGGCCATGGCGCGTTCCAGGTCTTCGATTGCCTCGCGTTCGTCGAGAACATGATCACAGTGCTCTATCAAGATTCCTGTCATCACCTGTTCGTCGTATTTGTCTGCATAATCGTAAGCCGTCATTCCATACATGTCCTCCACGCCAAGGTCGGCACCGAACTCGATCAATGTCCGAATGATATCCTCGTAGATCAAGTCGATACGAGTATTTGGAACCATATTCAACGACTCCAGGTGTTGCTCGACGCTGAATGACCCGATGCGGGCGAGGATATGAAGCGCTGTCCTTCCATCTCTGTCGGTCGCATTAACATTAGTCCCGGCCTCGCAAAGCATGCGGATCATGGGTTGAAGGGCCCGTTCCGGTTCGTTATTGGTGAGTCCCCAATAGGCAAGAAAGTGAAGTATGGTCCCCGATTGTATATTATCGCACCGCCTTCTATGGTCCAGAAGGGTGCTTGGGTCGCCTCCTCCGGCAATAAGAATTTCCAGGAGCTCAATCTCTCCCAATTTAACCACAGTCTCCATGGCGGCGGTGCAAGCATAAGCTCGCCACCGCGTCGGCAACTGGGATATAAACCACCGAACGAATTCTGACGGGGACCAGACGCAGGCAAACAAGACCCCGTTAGCCAGCTGATCCGCGTCGATGTGGGAAAGCAGAAGCGTGATCATCGCACGATGAGATACCGAGATTGCTGAATTGAGGGCACACAGGAGGCTTTTATGCCAGCGACAGACGAAGGGGTAGAGGAGTATGAAAAGGTCCATTCTTTCGGCTTTGGCCACAATCCCAAGGGCGTAGGAATTACTCCCTTCATACTTAAGGGCCAGTTTGATGGTTTCTCTGGTAGCTGTCTCGATCGTCCTCTGAACCAGTGCGATGTCCAGAGTGCATATTGTGACGTATGCGGAGATCTCCGGAGGGGTGTACTCGGCGGCGATATCGTGTAGAAAGGTGCTGCACATGGAGAGCGCTGCAACGTCCTCAGGATCGAGGTTTTTGGCGATCATCCGGATAAGCTCCACCGGAAGATGGAGGAATTGATACATTGGATGTGTGCCTATGAAATATTAGTAATGGTTGAGTATGGGAAAGATATTCATACCTACTTTGTATCTTGGTTGACTCCTGTTTTGAAGCTTGTTAGATAATTGTGTTGTACGGAGGTAGAGAAAATACAGGTAGGTCTGATAAGGTACCTCGGGATTTACCGTGCCAAGACCGGATAAGTCCGAACAACCAAATTTTATTCATTAACGAGCTCGCCTAATTAACAAAAGTTGGTATCCGGAACTAGGAGTAATGAGTAATTCAAGTGCGCAATTTATCGTGCTATACCTATTGACCCGGTATAGCGCCAGTAATAGTGTACATGGTGTCTCCATTAATCTTAAACCACCGTTCGAAGAACTATTGTGTAAAGTTCCAGTGTAGATAGAAGAAACTGTGATGCTCATAAGCTGATATTTATTTCAAAAGGGTCTTTTATCGAAAATCGTCCAGAATAATCATGGTTCTGATAGCTATTTGTCTTGAGTGAACATCTATGAGCTGCCAAAGTATCATCGTCTTCTCCTTTATACTACTGCGATGGACATGCGCTGTGACCTTCCCTGTACCCATTGAAGAGAACCGAGACACAGTTCGACGGGCAACAGAGACACAGATCTCCGGAAGATGCTTTCACATGTCCCAGATATGCCGAAAAAAGGCAGCATGCATACCCGCAATTTCAAAGAATTTTACAAAGCCATATAGACAAAACAAGCACATCAAAGAACGGACAAAGTATGATCTGGCGCTCATGACACCCTTTAGTTCTAAAATTGAAGTCTACATTTCCCGTGATCTTCCAATCTTCATACACCTTTGTCATCACCACAGCATCGTTGCCATTACTACCGGGATTTCCTTTTTCAGCCCGGCAACGAAAGAAAGCTAACTGCTAGCTTCGCAACACCGTGCATATCCTATGTGAATACCGCGGTATTTGAGAAAGTTCGTTACGCTGTAGTAGGTGTATGAGCTAACTTGAGCTAGTATTTGGACGTCAATATGCAAGATTTGGTAGAGAAGACCCCTGCCGCAGCGCAACGAATTTTCTCAAATACAGCGGTATTCCAGTTTGTACCAGTACGAATACGGCTAAACTAGTAGTAGTGACGTGTGCAGGATACGTATAATAATGCTGCGCTAGCCCTATTGGCCTATCAATATTAGTATCTATTAATATATTAAGTATCTGGTGATGTTGGATTTGATTGTAGTAACCAAGCTCTGGTTCCCAATATAAATCCACAAGCTCACAATGCTATTGCGAGTGCAGAGCTGTGCGAACCTCCTATCTCATTTTCTACGTATAAACCTGTCATTAGGTTGACACTCTTATTTCTGTTTTCCCGGAATCAAAGATAGCTCTCATTCCTATGAATTTCAATCATATATCTCTTACACTTGATGTACTGTGTTAGCTAATACACCAACTGAGGAATTCTTCCTTAAGAGGTTGCGTGGGTTTATGGGTTGAAGGTGGGGGGTGTGGAAGAGCGGCTAGGGTTAGGGTTGGTAATGACCCAATGCATGGAAATGAGTGGCTGCATGTCAAACCACTGAAAAAAGGACCATTGGCACCTCCCGACTACTTTGACAATGCGCTGGCTTCTAGTTATTGCTGTAAGTAGTATCCCGAGCCCTAGGACTCTGACGGTTAGAATATTCGTTCGGAATACGTGCGGCCATCGCGCCGTGCGCGACCATCACCGAAATGTGATTTGATACCGCGTCAGGATAGAATTTCGGTGTTCAATTATCTCTCTGTCGGATTATTTTTGAGCCGTTGTTATTCGCGAATATCTCTCTTCTAAACAGCAAAAAAGCCCTTCCGCATCAGCAGCACCATAAGAACTGCAAGCCGCAACACTCCTCGCCTCAACCTATACCCGGGGAATCTGAACCCAGCTCAGCATGCGGAGGGTTATATACTTCTTGGAGTTAGTGTCATATACAGAGAGGTACAAGTGATATAGGAGATCTACCTTCAGCCTAATATAGGTAGATCCTAACGGAAATATAGGGTAGATGTGGGGGTGCATACCGGGGGTGTCTGAGCGCCGCTGAGCTGTCTCAAGAGCTGCATCATCCATGGAAGCGGATTCCTGGATACATCCTAGCATATGATTAAATAGGATAGGGGCATCAAGTTGCTCATTCGAAGGAGTGACGTCAGCCACAGAGGGAGGGAAAGAGAGGGGGGGGGGAGCCAGGGGTTGAATGGTCCGTTGGAATATAGGAAATCTTTCAAACCTAAGATCTATAGATGAACATATCCCCTACCCCCTAAGACTTGGAAAGGGACCGCAGCTTCCTACCTGTATGTATTGTATCACCTCCGGAGAGGTAGTGGGGGGTCTAAATCTCGCAAGTTAGAAATGTTAACTGCGAGCATAGGTGGCATCACAGTATGAACAGCTGGTCTTTGCCACCGATTACTACCCGCTATAAGAATACTTCACCTACGCCTGCAATATTCCTTGTTCGGTTGACTTCCAACTTTCCACTCTCCCAACGTACCGTTCTTGGGGGAGAGCTGTGATAATTGCGTATAAATATATTCGAGTATCATCAAATCCTTCTCATCAGCGATTCCGATCGCAAGCATACAAAAACGTCTTATGACAGTTTCTCCCGGGTTTCTACCGTCTTGAATTCCATCGCCGTAGCCCATACTCCCTACACCCTTCACTGCCGTGATCTCGCCCCCCGGCCTACAACAACCACGTGCATTACGGTCTTGGCACCTCTCCCAGAAAAAAGGAAAAATAACGTCCAGGCTGAGATTCGAACTCAGGCCTCTCTCGATTTTATAATTTTTAATGTTTTTGGTGAGAGTGTGCAAGCCATTACACTACCAGGACTTGTATTGCTTTGTATTCCGGCGGAATATAACCAAAGTATGAACACATACCGGGTGCGCGAGACGTAGCGTTGGTCAGAAGCCTGGTCAAGTGGCCACAGTATCAATTGCAATGTCAAATTTGCTTATAAATACGCGCTCACTTGAGCTCGAGCCCGTCCCCATGCTGTGTAGAGTTACTTGAATTATTCCGGGACCCGGATTCGGTCCCTAAAATACTACAGGCCAAGAAAATAGTATAGATCATAGTAGAAAGAAAAAGAAAAAGAATGACTAGTTTAAAAGGGAAAACAAGCTAGATCACACCCAAACTTCTTGGCAGTCACGTGATCTTTCTGCCAAAGTTTCGGCCAGAGTTTGGGCTGGTGCGACTCGTGAAAGTTTGGTAGGGACGTGTAATGCCAAGATTCTGGGACAGCGGAGAGGCAGCAGGAACGGGAGCAGGAACGGAGCGGAAAGTGAAGTCCTGGTCTCCGGAATCAAAATGGGCTTCCGGACTAATTACTCCGGTAGTAGAGCATTATATAGATGCATTATCCTGGGACATCCGCACCGCAGGTGCGGATGGGGGGGATACATTCACTGATGAATTATGCTGATCAATTTCCTGCCGTGGTAGTGTCCGCTAGAACAGGGTTCTGGAAGGATAAAATGACGACTGATCAGCGAGTAGCCGTGCAAATCTTCAGGTCAATGAAAACTTTCATTCTTTTGTTTCTTTTAAAAAGTCCTTTGTTCATTTAGAGAAATTCTTTGTTTCATTCCTTCACTATTTTTTTTTTGTAGATTACATAATGTCACTTTCTAGAACTCTATCTGATTTTCTATGAGCAGGTTGCCATAGATTGCCATAGAGTGCATAGAGCGCAGACTTTACTTTCATTTTATTTTCGTTTCTATAAATAGAAGGCTATGTACGATGGTAAAATGTATCATTGACGTTTCACTAATATAAGAGACGTGACATCTACTAGAACACTCCAATTGACAGTGTCTTCAGCCGCGTTTTCGACTAGTGCGGAATTAGGTATTTTAGAGGGGAGAACTCTGGTGGTCACGTGTCACCCAGCGTCCAAAAGCTCCACAACCCCAGATCTATCAATATCTACACAACTAGTAAATATAACATTTAGCCGAAGGTGGCTCTGATACCGGTACGCTCTAGCGGATCTAAGGACACTACTCGCTTTCTGTTCTGAGAAGAGTGTTGTTTTCATTCTCTAAAATATTCTCCGAGGTCAAGCAGGTCTGGGGGTCACGTGTTGTGTAAATTATCCCCCTCCCTTCACAATGCGCGAGACGGACTATCCGACAACACCGCTGTAAAAATATGGCATTGCGACATCGGTTATGTATAGTAATTACTCATGTATAAGGGATGACTCATAGTTCGAACAAGGAGGCTTAGCGCTAGGATTATGTAATCAGGGGATCATGTGGTACTAAGAACTGTCTGTATATAAGGAGCAACAAACTCCCATAGTTGTCGCTGGGACTCAGCGGCGCAATAGTATCTTCTTTGCACTATAAACATATTCCTCACAAAGGTCACGTGTTCAAACCCTCCTTAAGTCGTCTATTCTCCCACACTCCAATCCACAACCGCGACCATGCGGTGTAAAGCATAGCGGTCGGTGGATCTGGCACCGGTACGTCCTAGCGGATGTAGGGACACCACTCGCTTTCTGTTCTGATAAAAGTGTTGTTTTTGGTCTCTGAGATCTTTTCTGGGGGACTGAAGCTCTGCTCGCTGGAGTTGTCACGTGTACACCTCCTCCCTTCAAAAACGGCAATTCCAATTTCCAAGTCAGTCGACAACGCCACAACTACGGATTTTCAATCTTAGCAGAGCCCTACAGTACAATTATTCGTGTGTAGACAGGTAAATCATCTGCCCCCGCCGGTTAACCGGGGGTCAAAGCTGGTAATATAGGCCCCTTTGAAGATTTTCTGTTTATCTATCCCCAGAGAAAGGTAAAGCTGATACCGCCGGCTCAAGCTCCCCAATTTGGTTAGACACAGAGATAACTTCCCCCTCCACCCTCCCGAGATAGCCCTTCTAATGGCAGCTGTGTCTCGAATTGTAGTGTAGTGGATAGGTCCTGTATAAGCGCATATATGCACACAGGTTCAATCCATGCTCCATGCTTCCTTTTTATCCTTCAACACATTGAATATTACCTCTGTCAGAGGGTAAACTATTACCTGTAATAATTCATCCCTCCTGGCGCACTATTCTTTTGTAGCCATCTCCCATAGAGGGTAAAAATGGTAAGATATCGAGATAGCCCAGTCCCCGCGCGTCACCTCCCGGTACAGGTAAACTATCTTTCGAAAATTGTACTGTAGGGAGAGCGTGGTTCTAGGTCCGGTACGGGTTCAGGAACACAGGGACGCTACTCGCTTTCTATTCTGAGGAAAGTGTTGTTTTCGGTCTCTGAGACTTTTTCCGAAGGGAAGCAGGTATGGGGGTCACGTGCGTCCCCGCCTCAAACAACTCGAAGCTCCATATCATTTGATTACAGCACAACAACGAAGTCTTAAGCTTAGCCGAAGGTGGATGCGAGTCCGGTACGACCTCAGGAATCTAGTCACAGTCTTATTCTGTTCTGAGAAATGTGTTGTTTTTAGTCTCTGAGATTCCCTCTGGGGACTGACTGCCATGGTCACCTGTCCTCCACTCCTCTCGCCCTCCAAGAACCACAATTCCAGAGAAGTCGATAATGTTACAACCACATCAGAAGCTTAGCCGAAAGCGGCGATGGGTCAGGGACGTCCTCGGGAACATGGGCTTACTATTCACGTCGTATTCGGAGAAAGGTGTTGTGTTTGGCCTCTGGGATTTTTTTCTGGTGACTGCAGATCTGTGCTCTACGACTGTAGTGTGTTCAAGCCCTTCCTCGTCGAATATCACATCTGCAGTTCCAGATGGGTCGATAGTCCTACAACCACAACCCCAGAACCCTACCTTAGGGTGCTACCGAGTCCGGTACGTCCTCAGGATCGTAGGCACACTACTCGCTTTCTGTTCTGAGAAAAGTGTTCTAGGAGCATGCGGCAGCTCGGGTGGTCACGTGTTTATCTCCTTCCCACCCTCCCTAAATTTCATAGTTCCAGACCAGTGCACAACAGAACAACCGGGAGGTGTGAAGCCTAGCCGAAGTTGGTTTCGAGGCCGGTACGTTTACAGGAATCTACTCATAGTCTTATCCTCCTGTGCTGAGAAGAGTGTTGTTTTTGGTCTCTAATATTTTTTCCGAAGGCTGTGGAGCCCTGTGCTTACGTGCCACCAGCCCTCCGAAAGATCCGCAGCCGCAGTTCTAGATGAGTCGATAACAGAACAACCATAAGGTGCGAGGCTTAGCCAAAGGCATTATATAAGGAATCGAGTGATAGATCATGACTAAATACCAATCGTAGACGCCACAGCGAGGAAGACTGTACGCCGGTGCGATAGCCTGTAGAAGATTTAGATTGGTGTTGTAGATGTTATCCGGTGACACACACACGGATGTATCGGGCCAGCCTTTGGCCCAGGTTGGTGTCGCGGTGGAAAGAAACCCGGACCGAGTGATAATCTATGACTCAGCCACTTTGCCAAGATAATGATACTAAGCACTCATCATCACCGATTTTCTGGTTGTAGAATTTCCGGAACGTTGATACTACTCTTATCCGAATTAAAGGCGCACATAAATGGCATAAGGGGGAGCTCTCTTGATGGGTCAGCATCGAACCAGAAAAAATATGGAACCGAGCGACAGATTATGACTAACATGATAATTGGTAACTGATTATTTCCAGAATGATAGCCGTCATACACCGTCTATATCGATACAGCACATATAGAGGGCAGCGGCCATAGATAGCAGCGGTTTCCCGTTACGAAACAGAGGAAATATTTATTCACGTGATAGATAAAGACTAACTCGTAGATTTCTAATTATGGATCTCATCCCCCGGCTATGAACCGGGAGCCTAATCAAATCAGTGTTCGTTCAACGGATTTTTTACGAAAAATCTTATTGAGTGACGGAAGGAGGATGAATAAAGATAAATATCGTCATGATATCACCCCCGCAACTACTCTATACTGGATACGAAGACACAAGAACGTTACCGACAGAGGACGGACACTGTTGAGAGCAGAATGGATTCCATGAGTAGCACACTTTCCTACAATTGTACCTCCAAATCATATCTTCCGAGTGAATGACGATAGGAGAAGAATTTGTTTGTGGTTATCCTCTCTCGAGAGGTGTTATGAAAGCGTATTTCGTAGAAGCAATAAACGCGATACGCTTCCTATACCTATCCTACCAAGGGGCGATAAACCGCGCCGTCAAGCTAGATCAGATTTAGCTTACGTCTAAACATTGTGCTGCTGGTCAGCCCGCTAGCTTTCTCGGCACCTCTCCCACGGAGCCTTGAGGGATAGTGTGGCGGGAGAGGGGTGGAGATAGTTGGGCGTTACGTGTATTCCGGAGGTAAACTGGGTGCTTCTGGATGTCATACCTTTCCGCAGAGAAGGTAGATACTGTTCACGGCCTCTGTTCATATCTGGACGTGAAGGTAGCGGTCAAGTAAGAAGGGCTAAACCTGGATCATTAGTGGCCGGAAGAGTGAAAAGCATATGGAACAGGATACTCAGATCCAAAGCTAATGAAAGGTGGCAGGGTATATGTTTATAATTCGAATGGGAGCCTCCGGCAGTTGATTAGATCCCCTCAGAATCCAAAATATGTAAAGCAGAGTTTGAGTATTTGGAATTCGAGGCTTTAGATCGATGAATAGTTTTGAATTGGTTGGTGTGGGGATTGATGATAGATCATGGTTCATTGATCATTGACAGCAGCGGGAAGAGAGTTGTAATCCTCGTCCTCAAACGGGCTCACCCTAGCGAATGTGTTGTTGTATCTACTTCCCTCTCTTTCTTATCTTTCTTACCTTCTAATAAATCATCTATCTCTTCGTACCAACAATTGATAACTTAGACAGCTTTCATGAAATCGTGAGGAAGAGATGTAGATACGTATCGACACCCCCAGGGTGCGTCATGTTCGTATACAGTGGGAAACATCTAGTGGAGGTATCGGTGAGCGAAAACCATGAAATGACACAGCGGGCGTTGTTCGCCCACTGTGCGGCTGACGGATAACCTCCTGACATCTTGACACGATGGTTAGACGGGGGTGTCGGTGGCGAAACATGCGCGCCTGTTCAGGTTCAGAGTAAGGGTGCTAGACTCAGGGCCTTCGAGTCGCAAGTATAGGTTTCCACCTTTTCTCCACCAGCTACGCACTATCTCATCCAGTATTTATGTTGCTGGTCACAATAAATCTACTATTACTAGCTAGACCCACCCAAATTTGTAAACCTATCAGTGCCAGGGATTTTTGGAAAAGCGAGGGATTAAAATAATCTTTCTGTCGCCCCAGTGATTCTCTACAAATCGGGACTTTTAAATCTTTTTCTATCTTAATTTTTTTGAGTGATCCATGGGGCGCAAAGAGGGTTTTGGACAGGATTGTGCGAAACCTTCAGTGGCTACATGTGAACTTGGGTAACCCTAACCCTCGCACCAACAGCTGAACATACTCCCCTATATATGCCAGACTATTTCTTGCGATCAAACATGAGCAGAGGAAAAACAAAGCTTCACCAAACCAAAAGTATCAGATAGAGAATTTACACGTTGGAAGTCATTGGTCGAGCACGGTGCGTGAAGTGTTGGGGTTACCTTTTGTTCTGGAATTTGGTTGGCACGCAGGGTTAGTGGATCCTGTGTGCTTTCCTCACCAAGGTATTCCGCTTGGCACTGAGGAAGCCATATAATCTTGATAACGTGCAGGAACACAGAACAGGTGGCCATGGCGACGAAGAAACGGAGCGTGAGCGGTGATACCTTAGTTTACTTACTTTTTCTGTCACTGCTACGACGCCGGTCGTGGTAAACCTGTAATTAGGGACATTAGTCCCCGGACAAAATTGATTTATTCTCGTAAATATGAACCGCTCTCATCTACAACTTTAGAAGTAATGTCTTTTTACTTCCAAAACTAACAAAGTCCCGGGGCCCTGAATAACCACATTAATGTTATGATATTTTACGCTAAACGTGAGAAGGAGCGCCCAGAAGTGGTTGGTTTAGGGGTCCTTTGATCGGAGAACATTTAGTTAGCGTGGAGGGCATGTTTAAGAAAAATATTGGCAACAGCCATCATAGTCTATTCCACTATTATCAATAAATTTATCCTGGGTCAAGGCTACGTTAATCATCTTATATCGCTCGGATTTTAGTTCGTGAAATACGGGAAACACAAAGGTAATGCTTAAGGCAATCGTTCCAGAACATGATCAGATGGAACCGGCCCTTATCTTCCACCCCTAACCCTGCGCCAAGCATATCACATAACACATCAAGCCGCCGCGACTGCTACAATCACCACTATGGGTGAAGAAAAGCGCAAGGAGGTTGGAGTTCCGGCAATCCCACCTCCTCCAAATAAGGGTGATGGGTAAGGGTGCCTCTTTATGTCTGCTCAACAATTACATTTACTATGCTACATGATGGGCTGCTTGAATAACGGCATGGATTGATAGGGTTAGGGTCCGTCAGTAGGTCCGTGTGTTAACCCAACATACGAAATCTAAAGGGTTAGGTAATGATGGTCTTTGTACACATCCTATACGAGCAGCAAGAAAGTTCTACTTAGGATTAATTAAGGTTAACTGGCCTAGATCACTATTAATGTTATATAAGTTCGACGCAGCAAGTTTTAAATTTACTCATATAATCCAGCCCAGGCAGAACAGAAAAAGTGGGAACTGAAAGTGAACAATTTAATAGACCTCTTAGTATGCATCACTAGTAAATTAGGGCTAGAGGGCTAGGCCCAATGCTCCAATTGCACTGTTTGGAGTTAACTTCTACTACAGCCAGAACCCCCATTCACGAGGCTCTTAAGGAACGATATTATGCAGGGAAAAAGCAAAAAGAAATTCTCAGCATAGTGTTGTAATCATTGGGACTATTCTTTGTAAGAGACAGAACTATTCGCGTACTTTGTGCGAGATATTTGTGGAACCTGAGGATATGGTTTTGTTCTGTTATCGATGAGAATGGTCTGGTTTGGAGTGATTTAGGGTTACCATGCAAAGGATGTCGGGCCACTCACCTTGTTCTCTCGAGTACATGTCTGTCCAACCCTAATCAGGGTGAAAATTAGATTAAGAAAAGAATGTTCCTATTGTAAATCCATCAGCAAACCTGCAGCCTTCACTCGATGTCCGGGGCACTCAAGATTCTAACGGCGCTCAGTAGGTAAACTATCTATCCAGAGATAAGGCAAGCACTCCTGGTGAGTTGTGCTGTACAGTTTTCCACCCCAGTGCATACTATTCCGCTCAATGAGCCCCGACCCCTAATTCTAGCAATTGATATAACCCGGGCATTAGTCCAGTTGCCAGAAAATGCCATTGATCACTGGTATATCCTGACTATCCCTGCAGCACTCCCGACTGCTCCAGCGAGCCCTAGGATAGAATGATTGCCCTGAACCCTTTTCATGGATCGACTAGTGAATACACTGGGTTACGAGGAGTTGGATTAGTCAGAAGGGTTCTATTTGGTTCTATCGGGTTCTGTGTGTCGTAGTGTGTAGGTCACTTGGATTTGTCATCGCTAGAATTTCCTTGGGTAGATTAAGGAGATTTCGCTTTCGTTTTCTGTTCTTTTCTTTTTTTCTTTCTTTTACTACGCAACGTCTTCTGTACCTACACTGTTTATATAATATTATCTTCCTCTTCTTTACTCGAGAAGACCACCGCTTCGCTGCCTCCCTCTCTCATTGACCTTTACCGACGCTAGAGTCCCTCAGGACCCCTATTACGAGTACCTACACCGGCCTCTACTATCCTCTTCATACCCTGCGGAATACTCGCTACTCGCCTCCTTGAGATTACGTTGCGTAGTCATCTACACCGTACGACATGGCCACCCCTGACCCACCTGCATGGGCCCACCTGACGATGTAGAAGAATTCCAGCGATAGTATGAGGGCTGCGCTGCTGACTTATTTAACAACATCGCCGTCTTTGTCCAACGCATCCGCCACGAGAGGGACACCTCCCGTACACAACTCGCCGCGGCTAATGAAACCATAGACAACTTTGAGGAGCAGGTAACCCGGCTCAACCTCGACCTCAACGTCGCTCACACCACCCCCACCCCTACCGTCTCTGTCCCCATCGCTGCTGTTCCCCCACCTACTACGGTCCCCGCTTTCAGGTCTGAAAATTTCCCGGACCCTGATAAATTCGATGGCACCCGTACCAAGCTCCCCGGATTCACCACCCAACTCCGAATGAAACTTGAGGTTAACCATGATCGATTCCGAAACAAGGTAGCAAAAGTTATCTATGCTGTCAGTCGCTTGGAAGGAACGAACCTTGACCAGGTCGTTCCACCCGTTAACGCTAACCCGGCTGCCCCCTTCTCCTCCGTCACTGCTTTCGTCGCCCACCTGTAGGCCTCGTTTGGAGACCCAGATCCCTGGAGTACCGCCAGTCACCAAGTCATCGCCCTAAAGCAAGGCAAAGGGGACTTCACCACCTATTACTCACAGTTTCTCTGTATTGTGGCCTAACTGGACTACAACGAAGGAGCCAAGATCGATGTCCTGGCTGAAGGACTGTCGGAAGACCTGAAGGATGCCATGACATACCGGACAGACAGGCCTAACACCGTCGAGGCATATGCCACCATGTTGATAACAATTGACAACCAGGTTCGGGGCTATAAAGCTGAACAACGGGCCATTCGGAATATGATGGGACAATTTACCGCCTCCGCCGCCATTGCATACCCATCTCACACCACCGGATGCCTCGCTTCAATGAAGCTCTCGGCCCTCCAAGCCTCCTCCGAGTCGGGCTTTCGGTAGTCCTGGGCTTGATCAATGGTCCCTGCCCGGGACCTTCTGATGTTTCTCCTTTGTCTGCATTTTCTATCTCTGGCTTCTCGGTATCGTCTGTGGAGGATAAATTGGATGGGGATCATTTTGTTGCTTCTCGTAAAATTGTAAACAATAAAATATCCATTCAAACCCACGCCTTAATTGATACTAGTTGCTCCGGATTCGTATTCATTGATGAAACATTCGCGCGCCATAACAACTTCCCATTCCACCCCCTCAAATCACCCCGCACTCTTGAAGTCATCGACAGACGGCCTATATCCTCCGGACAGATTACACACCTCTGCTACCTACCGCTATCAATTGACTCCCACCATGAAACTATCCCCTTCTTCATCACCAAACTCGGCTCGTACCCACTTGTACTCGGAATCCCCTGGCTTCAATTACATGACGCCACATTACGGTTCAAGCACAATAGCATACTGTTCGACTCCGAATACTGCAAACGCAAGTGCAACTCTTCCGCAATACCCATTTCCATTAGAGGGGTTGCACCACTGCCCCGTTTCCACCTCGTCAGTTCAGCTGCTCTTTGTCGCTTTGCCCGAAGGGACAAGCTCCAAATCTTTAGCACAACTATTGAGGAAATAGACCAAACCAGGGGCGAGGCCCCTAAGGAAGACTGGAGGAACCGAGTCCCAACCCGGTATAAGAGGTTTCACGAGATGATGGACGAGAAGTTCGCTAATGACATGCCGCCTCGCCGCCCATATGACCATAAGATACCGCTTGAGGAAGGAAAAGAGCCCCCGTTTGGGCAACTTTACGGTATATCCAGTAAGGAGCTCATTGTGCTTAAGCAATACATACAGGACAACCTCCAAAAAGGCTTCATTCAGGTCAGCTTTTCACCTGCCGGTGCCCCTGTTCTATTTGTTAAAAAAGCCGATGGAACACTACGTCTCTGTGTCGATTATCGTGACCTCAACGCACTCACTGTCAAAAACCGCTACCCGCTGCCGCTCATCCGGGAAACTCTCGACCTTCTCTCCAAAGCCAAATGGTACACCAAACTTGACCTTCGCCAAGGATATAATCAGATCCGAATGGCTGAGGGTGAAGAATAGAAAACAGCTTTCCGTACGCATTAGGGACATTTCGAATATACGGTGATGCCCTTCGGCCTTACCAATGCGCCGGTTACCTTGCAACACTTCATCAATGATTGCGTCCGTGACCAACTTGATATGTTCTGTACAACCTACCTTGACGATATTCTCATTTACAGGGACACCTTCGAGGAACATCAAGTACACGTCGAAAAGGTCCTGGAAGCCCTACAAAAAAATGGAGTACTGCTGAAACCAAAGAAATGTTAATTTCATACACAAATCACCACCTATCTCGGCCTTATTATCTAACCCAATGGTATTAAAATGGACCCAAGGAAAGTGGAGACAGTGAAGAATTGGACCGTCTCCAAAACAGTTAAGGATTTGCAAGCATTTCTAGGTTTCGCTAACTTTTACTGCCGATTCATACGCGGATTCTCGGAACTGGCTTCTCCCCTTACCAGACTGACACGCAAGGACATATCATTCAAATAGACACCCGAAGCCCAAACTGCCTTCAACGCCCTGAAAGAACCTTTCACAACCGCTCTCATCCTTACCCATTTCGACCCGGAGAAAGAAATTACCGTGGAAACCGATGCATCTGACTATGTCTCTGCGGGTGTACTCTCCCAATACGATGATAATGGTACCCTTAGACCCGTCGCATACTTCTCAAAAAAGCACTCCCCCGCCGAATGCAACTACGAGATTTACGATAAGGAATTACTGGCGATTATTCGATCCTTTGAGGAATGGCGACCGGAACTTGAAGGGGCTGCACACCCAATCGCCATCATATCCAATCATCACAATCTCGAATACTTTATGAGTACTAAACAACTTGACCAGAGACAAGCCCGGTAGGCGGAATATCTATCACGGTTTAATTTTGTCATTAATTACCGACGAGGGAAACAAGGAGGGAAACTGGATACGTTGACAAGAAGATCAGGAGATCTCCCTGGAGAGGGGGATGAAAGGCAATTACATCAGAGTCAAGTTGTACTGAAGAAAGAGAATCTTGACGCAAAGCTAAGTTTGTTGGCGGGTTCTTTCTCAAATGAGCCCGCTGAAAAGAATGCCTCACTGAATAGACTACTCGATGAAGGATATGGCACTGACCCGTTTCCACAAAAGATACTGGATATGCGCAATAAAGGTGAACGACAATCAAAGGACATATCACTCGCCGAATGCACCGAGGTTGAAGGCCGATTGCTTTACCGAGGCAGCATATATGTCCCCGATTACGACCCTCTTAAACTCCGAATCCTCCAACTTTACCATGACGCTGCCTCTGCTGGACACTCGGGACGCGAAAAAACATTCGAACTCGTCAGTCGAGACTACTACTGGCCCCTTATGCGGAATTATATTGCCCGCTACGTTCGGAACTGCCACACCTGTCAACGAAGCAAGCCCAACACCCATGGAAAACTTGGCGTACTTCGACCTTTACCGATTCCCGAACAACAATGGCAGGAGGTATCAATGGACTTCATCACTGGCCTACCAGAGAGTGAAGGGTACGATGCGATTATGGTAGTTGTTGACCGATTGACAAAGATGCGACATCTCCTGCCCTGTAATACCACCGTCAACTCCGAAGACGTCGTCCAACTATATCTGCGAAATATATGGAAGCTCCACTGGCTACCCACACATGTCACCTCCGACCGCGGTATGCAATTTACAGCCAAGTTCTGGAGAGCTCTCTGTCAACAGCTCGACATCGAAGCCAGAATGTCCACCGCCTTCCACCCGGAGACCGATGGCCGAACCGAAAGGCCGAATGTCGTAATGGAACAATATCTAGATGGGTATGTCTCTTATCAACAGGATGATTGGGTAAAATGGCTCCCTATGGCAGAATTCTCCACCAACAATCAAGTCTCCATATTCACCAAAGCCATACCATTCTTCGCGAACTATGGTTTCCACCTGCGGTTTACAGTAACCATCAAATCGCTTGATAGGACCCCACCAAGCCTCAATGCTAAAGACTTCACCTCGAAGATGAAAGAACTCCACGAACACCTACATTCGAATATCCATACAGCGCAAGACCAACAAGAGCAGGCCATCAATTCTAAACGAACACCAGGCCCGCGGTATGATATCGGCGATATGGTGTTTGTTTCAGCAGAAAACATCTGAACCACTCGTAACTCTCGGATGTTGGACTGGAAGAAACTGGGACCATTCCCCGTCAAATAAATCATATCGCCATATGAGTACCGAATCGACCTGCCTAGGAGTATGAAAGTGCACTCCGTCTTCCACGTATCATTGTTAGACCCCGCTGCAAATGAGCCTGTCTCGGGGGAAACTCAACCACCACCCCTGCCTATTATCGTGGAACAGGAAGAGGAGTATGCAGTGGAGGAAATCTTGGATTCAAGGGAAACAAAGAACAACGGCCTGCAATATTTTGTTAAATGGACACGCTATACCGACCCCACTTGGGAACCCACCACGTACCATGATAATACCGCCGTTGATATTTTCAATGCACGTTACCCTGACAAACCTGGACCGTTGGAAGGGAAGATTAAGGTTAAGGCTCGGAGGAGCTCACGCTTGAAGGGAGGGGCTACTTTCATGGATCGACTAGTGAATACACTGAGTTACGAGGAGTTGGATTAGTCAGAAGGGTTCTATCGGGTTCTACCGGATTCTGTTGGTTGTTAGTATATGAGTCACTTTGGATTTGTCATCGCTGGAGTTTTATTTGGGTATATTAAGGGGGGTTCGTTCTTATCTCTTGTTGTTTTCTTTTCTTTCTTTCTTTACGCAACGTCTTCTGTATCTACGCTGTCTATTACTATACAATACTTCCTTTCTCTTCTTTACTCAAGAAGACCACCGCCTCACTTCTCCTCGTCCCGTTGACCCTTACCAATGCCAGAGTCCCATAAGACCCCTAATGCGAGCTCCCAAACCGACCCCCACTACACCCTTCGTACCCTGTGGAATACTCGCGACTCGCCCCCTTGAGAGCACCCATGCCTACTCCCTGGAGGACCGCCAATATCCTCCCAAGCCTGATATTGCTGTTCTTCAATCAACCTTCGAGCTCCTCTGAATCCGTAATTTGTACCTCCACCAGCCGAACGGTAGGAATAGCTGCCAGGAGGGACATTCTCAATTGCCCTCCAGATAGTTCTGACAGCTCTGCTGGGTACGGTATGCTTCAGGATTAAGTTGAATAACTTGGGGAAAGTTATCTTGGTCAAAATTCCGATGAACTAAGGTTCATTCAGGGGATCATTCAAATCATAAGTAGGTGGTGGGACGAGGATAAGGAATGCCTCTAGCATATCGGGGTCCACCATGGTAACCATTATGGAAGGTTGCAAGAGTTCCGGGGATACTACATGCTCTTTTCCTTTGCGAGAGCGTCTTCCGGCTGCCTGACTACTGCCCTCATCATCATCATCACTATCATCGGCAGCCTCTTTGAACTGACGGTCACCCTGACCCTTGATAACTTCTCCTTCGTACAAGAATCTGCGATGAGCCACTGTAGAGTATTCGCCAGTGCTCTATGGGCATCGGAGTCACCCCCAGTACAGATTGGCAGAAAACCATTGAGGAAGGCAGCTTCATTAAGTAAAGTCATAGAATATTAAACGCAGCCAATCCGGAGGTGTTTTTATTGACCCAACCTACATTTTGCATTTCCACCTTTAGGCTGTTGCAGATGCTGGTGTACACTTTAGGTAGATTGAGTATACCTAAAATCATCTTCTCTTTGGTTGCTTGAATCATCTTAAATGCTCTCGAGCTCAAGGATATCTCTTGAACACTCGGGGATGTCTCTTGGACAATTGGCGATGGCTCAGGTCAAATTCGTCTCTGTCATACTGGTGAGGGGTGGTGTATTAGTTGGGATGGGCTTGTACTAGAAAAACCTGAGAGGGATGTAAGGGCTTGAATATGGGGGTCTCCAGTGCAAGAGCCTTCAGTAGATCAGTGAC